>NC_141154.1:20775880-21439630 GCF_053477565.2 Lygodium microphyllum | reverse complement strand
GCCATAACCACACAGCGACATGGCTTCACTTTTATGAGGAGGGTCTCATCACTGAGGACCAATACAACCGGGCCATGAGGATTTGATAGCCAGAGGAGGTATGTTTTTCTTACTTTCCTATTAAAAGTATAACTAATTATAACTTTTTCTCCACCTTGTCTATGTAAGCAACCTTGATTTTTTGTGTGTGTAGGCGAACCCAGATGTGGAGCATAGCGAGGAGGGGGATAGCGACGCTAGTAGCCATGGTGGTACTAGCGAGGATGTTTCCTCTTCAGATTTGTAGAGGAGCACCATACCTCCTCATGAGGCCTTCTTTTCTTGTATATGTATGATATCTCTTTGAGCCTACTGCTTGCGGCCACGCTTTAGGTCGCAAGCACTTAAACTTCCCTTGTAAATACTTTGATATATAATAAAATACATGGACTTTTATTTTCAATTCTCGTGCCTGTAAGATACATTGTCTTTTTCCCAAATACACAATCTGATGTATGGTTTTTTTTTTCCAGTTTTGTTTTGTGCGTCTATCAGCGCGTCTAAATTGCAGATAATTGTCATTTATTGGCGCGTCTATCATGCAAACTACACGCGCTTATACACGCACTTCATAATTCAAATTCATAAAAGAAATTAAATATCTTTTTTAAAAAAGTACATTTTTTGTTTTCTGTTCGCGTCTATCAGTGCTTGTAAAAGTGCGTCTACCAGCGTATCTATATGCGCGTATATATGTGCGTCTATTGCGCGTCTATTTGTGTGTGTAAATTCGTTGATATATGAGATTATAGACGCGAAATGGTAGACGCTCAAATAGACAGGCGGATAGACGCGCCCGTAAGTTTTTCTCTATATTCAAAAATCGCGTCTAAATGTGCATCTATGAGGCCTTTTTGTTGTAGTGCTTATGCTCTTAATGAGAATATACCCAAGCACATGTGTATCTAAGAGTAGATGCAATTAAAATCATGACATGCATGTCAAGGTCCCAATGCACAAAAAAGAGAAATTAATGCATTGAAATATTATTTGCATATTCTATATTGACATTTCCATGCACCATGCAAATGCTAACATAGATTATTGGATTAAGTTATGCCTTTTGACTGTCAAGGCCTCATCCCTCAACTCAAAGGTTTAGCTTGACTCTCATACATGCTCCTAACACTCTTGATGAAAAGTATAATCATGAGAAATATTGATTTAAGTTGAAGTAGTTGGGATAAAAGAAAAGGGACCCCCATGATTTTTATTTTGTAGGTAGGTGGATAAATGTTTGGCTAATTAATGGTAAAGAAGTTAGAAAATTGGCCAATTGCTATGTGAAAACCCTAATTTCAAGCTACTTTAGGGTGAATTGTAGGCTAAAATAAGTAATATTCTACATATGTGGGCTTTTTTTTGTTTTCAAGCCTAAAAGACTAGCTCGGTAACCAAGAAAACCTCCAAAAATAGCATTTTGTGCTAAAATTGGCCCCTAATTTTTACCTTGGTAGTACTCCTTCATGGTCCATGTCTCACCCTTTCCCCTTCCACATTGTATCCAAGCTTCCCAATTAGCATAAGATTTTTCCAACATATTGTGTAAGAGGTGTGTGTTCAATGAGGGTGCAAACTCTCATGCCTGTGCAACTAATTTTGTTGAGGATAGATGCAATGGGCCTCATCCCATATGTGGTGCAAGAAAATGGAATAATTCAATGCATTAACCTAGATCCTTGTTTCCCATTTGTGGAAAAGCTAGGGCTTGGAAAACTTATCTCTGCTTCCTATTGTTTACCTCTTTTTCACACCAAATGCTTCTCAGCCTACTTAGTTTATTTCACCTCCATAGAAAGTGTTATAGACATTGTGGATACCAAAGTAAATAGAACTAGTGCTACTTAACTCAAAGTTAGTTATCATTATCATTTGGCTCTCCCAAGCAATTGTTTATGTCTTCACATCACTATTAAGATATGATTGTATAGTCTCTATGGTTCCTTTTGCTTCAATCCCTATAATATAAATATGAATGGTAGATAAAATGACTTTTTATGGCACTTTTCATGAAACATCAATAAAGAAAGGGGAAAGAGATAAATGGGAAGAGGATAATAAATCAAGCCTGTGCAGAGTACCATAGTTTTAGGTTATTAAATTTGTGATTTTTAATGGCCTTTTCAAGTAACACTCTCTTTCATGTCTAAGGGCACATCATGGTTACGATACGTACATAACTCCTTAACTAGTTACTCATATCTAAGGGCACATCATGGTTACAATACATACATAAATCCTTAACTAGTTACTCATACCTTTATTCTCTAGGTTCCAATGTAAAAATTAAGGGCAAATTTTAACCTAAAGGCTATTTTTCGAAGGTTTTGTTGGCCGTTTGGCTAAATTTTTGAACATGAAAACTCAAGAAATAGCCCATATAACTAAAAATTTATAGTTTTGTGCTAGAAATCCATCCAAACATAGCTGAAAAATCATGCATTCTCATAATGTTTGCCCCATTTTCTAAACTCCACCTTTAATCAACCAAGCATTCACCCACCTATTTACAAATTGAAAATCATAGTGTATCTTATTTTTTAACCTACCTAAAACTCCTTAGTTACCCACTCTAGTATATCGGAGAAACAAACATACATTAACAAGGAAGAAAACACAATTCACAACTAGAAGATTCGACTACCATCTCAACTAGTGGTTGTGTTACTTTTTGAGACCTATGCAAGAACTCTCACTTGCATAGCATGTCACCAAATTCACATATTCTTACCATCTAATTTGTGATTCCCTCTCCCTCTTCATCAATAATATTTCCCATCCCTTCACTATTACTTCATATAGTTAGCATGGATTGGATATTAAAGTATTGGATGTTATCTGGAAGGTTAAACCTTGGTGTGGATAGTGAAGTATGGGACATTGTGTAGGAGGGTAAGACCTAGCATGCGTAATGAAGTATTAGGCATTACCTAAGAGGATAAACCCAAGTCTTTAGTATTAGACCCACCTTCCTATCCAATGGCATAAGTCTTGTGAAAGAGAATATTGGCAATACCAGTAAAGAAGCGATTGCATAGAAGGATCTAATTGCAAGTATCATGAATCTAGAAAAACCTTGTACTTGATTATTTATATGGTAATCCCGCTTCTCATCCTTAAAGACCTTACAAGTCCTACCTTGTAGTAATTTTACTAATTCTCCTTGTATGAGGTGGCACCAACTTGAGTATACCCACACCATTGTTAAAAGTAGTGTTAACAATGAATCCATCTATTTTGGCATCTTTCTAACAGTGAGAATCATGCTATGAACTAAGAAAAACACATCCCTCAGTCTATACGTCAATGATTACTATGTGAGAGAGGTTGACAATGACACTGAGAGGCCAAGGTAGTGAGTGTGAGAGTTGAGAGGATGATATATCAAGGGTGAGTGTGGGAGCCTCTTCTCCACCTAATCATGACAAAGGTCTTACAACTACAATCTTGTTGTGTGAATTTGAAAGTTGATATTCATAGTTAGATGTGGATGAGGAGTAGTCCTTGAAAAGCTTGAAAATTGAGTTACTCGTAAAAGCTATAAGCTTAAATAAAGTGGAAGAGAAGGGATGGACAATATTCTAAAGGCTTGTCAAAAAAGGATTGAAGCACGATTGCATATAGTGTGATAGTCTACAACATGAAAAGTGTCATTATGTAACGTGTCCACCTTCCCCTTCATGACACGTCTTAGCAGTCCATCGGAAAGGAGATCTAGAAAGATCCGCCCGGCACTCCCATGGAATGTCACGGGGTTTGCGATCTAGGACTTCCCACATCTGCCACGTAGTGGAAGTAATCTGGCCGTTCCCACTTAGGACCGACCTGAATCAGGGTTTCCCCTAATGGTCATTTCCTAGACGGCAACTAGCGTCGAATTCGCAAGCGAACTATTTTACGCAGAAACACCAGGGCCGAAGCGGATTCACACTGCACTTGGTTCAAGGAGAATGGGAAAACAAGAGGGATGCAAGACTCGACCTCACTGCCATAAGGCATAGTCCCATTCCGTTCCCCTAAAACACTGTAAACCGGGATTATTGTAACCTAGACTCTAGGTCAGTGCCCTTGCTATTCATTTTCTTTAAAGGATCTTCTTGTTGTCCCTTATGATTGAGAAAAGTTCTCGGCCAACTGGGACCACCCATCCGTAGGACGGACCTTGTTGAGATATTGAGCTCCACTCGTGATACGCCAGGGTGACCGTTGTGTATTTATGTCACCGACTTGTCAGTTGCAGATGCGGTTGGTATACCGCCCATGAATAATAGCTACATGACAGCTATCCTTATCTACTCTAGTTCGTGGCTCAGTTAGTATGCCACCTTAGTTAGTTGAGTTTGGTTTGAGACCCATATATAGGGTTCTCCTATTTTCTTTGTAAGTGAGTTCTTTTGGCTTACACAACTAAGAAGAGGAAAACTGTTTTCAGCCTCCACCCTTGTGTGTATTCCCCCATTGTGCAAGCAAGAAAGCTTCAAGTGAGACTCCTTCCTTCTCTCCCACAATCTTGTCATGGTATCAGAGCCTTGTTCGTGGTAAGGAGCTTAAGAAAGCAAGCCAAGCTCGCGGTGTTCTGGTAAGAGGAGCAGTGTTGCTTTCATTTTCTGTTTTGGGAGCAGATCTCTGCAGGTAGCACAGTCGGAAATTGCAGGAGTGCATTGTCTCAGGTTGAGATGCCCTTCGCGGTGAAGCAAGAGGGCAGTATATGCTGTGGGTAAGGGCTTTAGCCCTTGGCGACCTTGTTTTTTTTATTTGAGGCCATTTCGGGGCCTGTTTTGGAGGCGGAAGTTTTCTACACGCACTCAGGAAAAGGCCCAGTTTTATGCTGTGCAGCCACTGTTCTACAGGTTGGTGAAAAGTTACTGTAGAAATTGCATCGTATGCTTGTGCGCAGAGACATTGGGAGTTACAGAATCATCCCTGTTGCCTGTTGATGCAAAATCGTCACTAGGAAGTGACTGTGTGGTCAAATACCACTTTCGCCAGTTTTGTAGATTTGCCTTTGTGAGGCTGAAGCTGTGTTCTTTGCAGTGACAGAATTTTTTGCAGTGTTCTGTAATGGCGTCTGATTCTCTCTCACAGATTGTCACTGAAAAGCTTGACAAGAACAACTTCCAAGCATGGAAGTTTAGAATGACGAATTTCCTTATGGGAAAAGGATATTGGGAATTTGTTGTAGGAAATGAAGAAGAACCAGTTCTTCCTGATGTTCCCAATCAACAGCAAATGCAGGCATTTAAAGCATAGCATGAGAGAGCCAGGAAAGTTATGTATTGGCTGTCTATCAGCATTTCTGACTCTATGATTGTGCATATTCAAGATGCAAGTACGCCAAAGGAGGCATGGGATACTTTGTCAAAAATGTATAGCACAAATACGCGAGCCAGGAAAATGCAGCTCAAGCAAGAGTTGCATAATGTGCAAAGAGAAAATATGAGCATCAATGACTACCACATGAAGGTGAAGAAGATTGCAGATGCACTTGCTTCCATTGGGTCGCCAGTGGAAGATGATGATTTAGTTTCCGTGACCTTGAATGGTCTAGGAAAGGATTATGCACAGTTTCGGACATCCATTTCAGTTCGTGAAAGATTTCCTGATTTTGAGGAGTTGATTGCTCTTAAAATTTCTGAGGAGCAGAGAAATGGTGGTGCATCTTCTTCAGGAGGAACTTCAAAAGAAGCTATCTTCTACTCAAATGCTGGAAGAGGTAGAGGCAGAGGTAGAGGAGGCCGATTTGGAGGCCGTGGTAGAAATCAGAATATGTAGCAAACTCAAGAAAACCAGTCCTATGGAGGAGGACGTGGTAACTCTAGAGGCAGGGGGAGCCAAAGAGGTCGTGGTGGATGGCAAAGAGGCCAAAATGCAAACAGTAATGTTGAATGCTACTACTGTGGTAAAATGGGTCATATGGCTAAAGACTGCTATAAAAAGCAGAATGACATCATGAATGGAAAACTGCAACAAGGGAATTATGCATCTTCTAGTAGACAGGGTGATGACAGAAATGAGCACTTGTTTATGGTGTAGCACATGAACAATTCTGTGACAAGTGCAGAAGAAAGCAATGATGTATGGTATGTTGACTCAGGTGCATCAAACCACATGACAGGTCATGCAGAATGGATGGAGGATGCAAGAAAAATGGAAAAACCAGGATTTGTGGAGACTGGTGATGATACTGCACATCCTATTGTGCAGATTGGAAAAATTCCCTTGTCTATGCAGGATGGGAAAAAGAAATACCTGTCCGATGTATTTCATGTCCCGAATATCACCAAGAATCTAGTTTCTGTTGGTCAAATGGTTGAGCAGGGCTTGCAGGTCAGATTTAATCCTCATGGATGCTTTGTTGAGGATATGAAAAATAAAGGTCGCTTGATAGCAAAAGGAAATAAAAAGGGCAGAATGTTTACATTGGATGCAGACATGTCTGAATTGAGTGCAGCAATGTTTGCACATGGGACCGGTGTAGTTGCAGATATTGATATCTGGCATAAACGCATTGGTCATGTTAATGTACAGCGACTTAAATCAATGCAGTCCCAAAATATTGTTGCAGGTTTGCCTAAATTCAAGGTTGCAGAAATGCATAAGGTGTGTGAAGCCTGTCATTTTGGAAAACAAGCAAGGAAACCATTTCCTAGACATGTTCAAGAGAGTGAGAAGCTATTGGAATTAATCCACTCTGATGTGTGGACTACTAAAGCTGCATCTCTTGGAGGCTGTCATTATTTTGTCACTTTTATTGATGACTATAGCAGAAAAGTTTGGGTGTATTTTATGAAAAAGAAAAGTGAAGTCTTTGGGCATTTCAAAACCCTTAAAGCTATGGTTGAAAAAGAAACAGGCCTGCAAATAAAATGCCTAAGGTCAGATGGAGGGGGAGAGTACCTCTCAAATGAGTTTGCAAGGTTCCTGTAGGAGCATGGCATAAAGCATCAATATTCATGCAGTCATATCCCACAACAAAATGGAATTGCAGAAAGGAAAAACAGGCATATTGGAGAGGTATCTCGTGCCATGGTCAATGAAAAAGACTTGCCAGATTTTTATTGGGCTGAAGCAGTTGCTACAGCAGTCTACATAATGAACAGGACTCCCACTGCAGCAATACATGGAATGACTCCAGAGGAGAGGTATACTGGTAGGAAACCAGATATTTCTCATTTGAAAATTTTTGGTTGCATTGCCTATGTACATGTGCCAGATGAGTTGAGATCCAAGTTGGATCCAAAAGCTGAGAAGTGTATCTTTATTGGTTACTCTTTGCAGCAAAAAGGGTATAGATGCTATAACCCTTCTACTCGTAAGTTTACAGTGAGCAGAGATGTTGTTTTTGATGAGATGAGTAGCTAGTATAAACCAGTAAATGTGATTGATGATGTAGATGCACAAAATGGTAATGCTGCACAGAATTCACAGCAGCAGTCACAAAATATTAGTGGACCTGGAGCGTCCTCTAGCAGTGGTTCACATTCTTCGCCATGGACAGGCAAATTGAGATTAGGAGAATCTTCTCAAAGCAATGCAGATAGTGGTATGCAGGTATCACAAAAAGGAAAAGAGAAGGTTGATCAGCCCATGTTTGATGTGAATGCAGGTCACTCTTATGTGGATGGTGAATCCAGTGGCTCAGAACAGAGCATTGATGATGAGTTGGGTATTCCTTCTATTATTACACCTGGAGTAAGGAAGAATAGGGATGTTTTGAGAGCACCTGGGAGTGAACCTACTTTGCGCAGGTCTACGAGAGCTAGGTATCCTGTGGATAGGCTGAAATATGATGGATTTACAGCCATTCACTATGCATATATGGTTAAAGTGATACAGGAACCAGAACCTACTTCTTTTAAGCAAGCCATGGAAAAAGAAAAATGGGAGAAAGCCATGGATGAAGAAATGGATACCTTGGAAGCAAATGCTACATGGGAATTGGTACCTTTGCCTAAAGGTAAAAATGCAATTGGCTGTAAGTGGATTTATAAGGTGAAGCACAATGCAGATGGTTCTGTGAACAGATACAAGGCAAGATTAGTAGTCAAGGGGTATGCACAAACATATGGCATTGACTATGAAGAAACATTCAGTCCGGTTGCAAGGATGGCAACCGTAAGAGCAGTCATTGCTATGGATGCATCAAAGGGATGGTCTTTACATCAGATGGATGTAAAGAATGCCTTCTTGCATGGTGATTTGCAAGAAGAGGTCTATATGGAGCAGCCACCAAGTTATGTGCATGCTGTTCATCCTGAGTTTGTTTGCAGGTTGAAGAAAGCCTTGTATGGCTTGAAGCAAGCACCTAGAGCATGGTCTGACAAGATAGGACAGTATCGTGTCACTATTGGCTTTCAGATTTTCAAGGCAGATTTCTCACTTTATGTGAGAAAAACAGAGAAAGGTATTATGCTACTTGTCATTTATGTTGATGATTTGATTATGACAGGTGACAGTGATGAAGATATCCTTCATGTGAAAATGCTATTGAAGCAGAAGTTTGAGATGAAGGATTTGGAAGAGCTGCGTTATTTCTTGGGCATTGAGGTGATTAGATCACCAAGTGGGATACAGCTCTTGCAGAGGCAGTATGGATTGAACATGCTGTCCAAATATGGGATGACAGGCTGTAAGCCTATTTCAATTCCTTTGGAGCAGAATGTGAAGCTGAGCGCAGATGCAGGTGAGCTTCTGGAAGACCCTACTATGTACAGACGCATAGTAGGAAGTTTGATTTATATGACTATTACCAGGCTAGATTTGAGCTATGCTGTTGGATTGGTAAGTCAGTTTATGCAGGCTCCAAGGAAACCACATTTGGATGCGGCTAGACGCATACTCAGGTATGTGAAGTCCACATTGCAGTATGGACTATTTTATGAGACTGGGGTTCAAATACAGTTGCATGGATACACTGATGTTGATTGGGCTGGTAGTATTTCTGATAGACGATCTACCAGTGGATATGTGTTCTCTTTTGGGAGTGCTGCAGTCACTTGGAGCAGCAAGAAACAGCCTACAGTTGCAGCAATGGCTGCATGTGAGGTAGCTTGGTTGCATAAGCTACTTTATGATATGCATCAGTCTACAGATGGGCCAGTTGTCATTTATTGTGACAACATGAGTAGTATACACTTGGCAAATAACCCAGTCTATCATGCTAGAACAAAGCACATTGAGGTGCATTATCACTATGTGTGAGAGAGGGTTTTACTAGGTCTTATTGATCTAGTTTATGTCAGCACAGAGGATCAGATAGCTGACATATTCACGAAGGCATTGGGCGCAGAGAAGCTGCGCAAGTTCAGAGACCTGCTTGGTGTGCAGGAATTGGGATTGAGCTCGAGGGGGAGTGTTGAGATATCGAGCTCCACTCGTGATACGCCAGGGTGACCGTTGTGTATTTATGTCACCAACTTGTCAGTTGCAGACGCGGTTGGTACACCGCCCATGAATAATAGCTACATAACAGCTATCCTTATCTACTCTAGTTCGTGGCTCAGTTAGTATGCCACCTTAGTTAGTTGAGTTTGGTTTGAGACCCATATATAGGGTTCTCCTATTTTCTTTGTAAGTGAGTTCTTTTGGCTTACACAACTAAGAAGAGGAAAACTGTTTTCAGCCTCCATCCTTGTGTGTATTCCCCCATTGTGCAAGCAAGAAAGCTTCAAGTGAGACTCCTTCCTTCTCTCCCACAATCTTGTTAGACCTATGGCACATCCACCGCACTTTCCTCAATTGTTTTAGTTGTCTAATTACCTACCACATTTAGGTGAACATGCATCAAGTAGCTTCCTTAATTAGCCCGTTAAGCACCGGTCCCTTAACGTAATCTTAGCATTTGACATAGAAAAGCAGTGTCAACACAAGTTCCTTTTCAATAGTTTATCATATTTATCTTTGGAATACATTTATAAAGTCCAGCCAGTAGGCTTATCCATAATCCACCTGAAGGCTATCCAGAAATCCACAAGGATTACTAATCCAAGATTCCGCTCGTAGAGTAGTATGCAAGCCTCGAGATCCAATCTCGAGTCACATTGGCCTCTTGTGCAGGGCCCGAAAGGCGAGGGATTACAGCTAGAGCCCCCCTGGCACCCAAGTGTCCTCTTGCTCCAAGTAACGCTCAACGGAGAGACCTCACGCGGCGGGTTCGGTCCACCTTCTCGGCGCGGTTAACAACCCCCTTGATTAGGGTCAGGTAGACAGTCGAGGGTAACTGAAACTGCCTCTCCCTTCAGGCCTTCAACCTGAATCATTAGATATCTTTTCAACCTTTAGTTCATTGAGCAAACAAAGCCAACAGTGCTCTTTAAGTTGTTACAAGCACAATCATTTCCAGTGGTTGTTATTTGGCCAATTGCTAAGGAGTGAATCCTTCTCTCTGAATGCATCTTGCATTTGATCCGGGATCAATTGCAACTTGGCAAGATCCCCAAGGTTTTGTCTGATAACCCGTATGTCCTTGGGTTAGGGCTGTACCCTATTAACCCAACTTAACCAATATCTTAAGTTCTATTAATAGATAATATGTTGCTCCAAATTATTGATTGGTCCTTATATTCCAAGCAAATAACTAATCCCCTTCTCTTGGTCACTTTTTCGAAGAAAGGTACTATATTAGGACAACTACTCATCCTCTTGCAAGATAAACTTGCGCAAGAATGTGCCAATCTCATTCCCAAGAATTGGTCATTCTCTTGTGGTCAAACCACAAGATCATGCGACGTTGCAACTTGTTGCACAAGAGTCGCATCTAATTTATGGGACTATTTCACCCATCGAATGGTGTCTTCTAATCACAGAATCATGATTAGATAGGAAACAGGGTTTAGGGTGTCTTCATATACAATCCATTCCTGATTGCACTAGGCCGATATCGTCAGTCCTAGGGTTCCAACTTAATCTGAGTTTCATCTTTTTAACGAGCGATCCGTAGGGTAGAAACCCTAGATCGTTTCTTGTAAGTATGTCCTATTGTCCCTACATTCCGTGAATGTGGGCAGGTCTTTAAGGTATGAGAATTTCAACTTGGCAATAAGTGCGACTAGGTCACGTCCTCAACGTGCTAAACCCTTGTTAACACTTGGGATATGTTGCATCGATTTAACCATTCCTAAGCGATTCCTTTGCGGTTTAGGTGTTTAGGGTAAACCAATTTACTTGTCTATTCATGAAGATATTGTCTTGATCAAAGAGGGGAAAAATTAGTTGCATTATGATACCATTCTTGTAAGCACACGATTCATTTCCTACGTATGATTAGATTTACAACCCCTAACTTTTCTGGTTAAGATCAAAGTGTATGTTAAGTTAGGACATAATTTTCATTGATGCATTCACGATTCATGCCACTAAGCTTTTAGGGTTTTATGTTAAAAAGAACCATGTAGCATTTTCCTAACTTCATTTCTGAATGAAATATTTGTATGCTAAATGAGCATTACACAACCTTTCCTAACTACTTACAAAGTTGATTGAGATTTATGCCAATTGACTAAAGCTTATCCTACTTCATGCAGCCCTAGAATCATTTCCATGCCTTGCGAATTTCTATAGTTGTTAGCAACCTTCTTTAATGAATCATTGCAAATAAAAATATTAATAATGCGACATGTGATTTAATCTTTCCATGCATAATCAAAGTGTACTACAATAATTTCGACTTTGCAATGATGGTCATTAGTTGATCTAGATTCGTTACTTGCAATGCATAAAAATAACTTGCTAAGAATGCATAGACATCTTATGTTCTTTTTTCGTTCGTTTCATTGAAAAATACAAATGACCGATTCTTCAATTGTGAGTTATAGCCAATGTATTTCAATCGTAAAAGTGCATCTTACTTTCGTGAATTAACCCTGCATAATTGCAATATTTGGACGTAAATCAAAAAATAGGAAGAAAACCTAGACTTATGGGTTCGGTGAAATGTCCACATGAATGTTAGGAGATGATCCTCCTGCGGTTGTGCCTTGTGCCTTTTTAGATGCCATCGTGAATTCAACCTTCTTGCCTTGGCCGTAGTCTTATGATCTTGGCCTGTCTCCCTTGTTTGCAAAATTCCCTTTCCAGTACGGCTTCTTTGACCGAAGCACCGTCTTTCAAAATTGGGCTTTAAAAGGCCTTAGGGTTCGGAGATTGGGCCTTCTTTGTTTTTAAAATCCCGGGGGTTTAAGGAAATTATGGGGAAAATCGAGTGGGAAGTGCTTTGTAGCTTTGTCTCCTTCAAAGCCCTGGAAAGGCGTATTAGGAAACTAGTGGAAAGACCTTATAGGCTTCCACTACGAAGCTTAAGAGGGGAAAGAAATTTGGGCTTTCGGAGGGTTCAAAAGGGAAGGGTCTTTTAACCGGTTAGAAAAATAGGCTTGTGGGAGTTGCAATAGGAAGGATGGTTTTAAATCCGGTGGTTAGAGTGAACTTAAGGAGAACCAATGGAAAAGAGGGTTTGAAGCCTACTAATATGGCTTGTGTGGGAATGCAATGGGAGGCTTTAAAAGGAAAGGGGGGGTTCAAAAGGCTTTGTGGAAATGCTATGGAAAGGGGCTTAAAAACCCAGGCTAAGGTAGCTTTTGGGGAATCCAAGGGGGGGAAAGGGTTTATTTCCCAGGGAATAAAAACCCCTTCTGTAAGAGTGCAATGGAAAAGGGGGCTTAGAGAGCCCCCTTAGAAGCTTCTAAAAACCAAGAAGCTTTTCGCTGCAGTAGTTGCATGGAGGGAAGAGGATGGGAGCTTGATGATGGCGGCCACAGTCTTCAGCCGGCAGCGAATCTAGACGGTGCTGGCGGTGGCTCAGGCTAGAGGCGGCAATAGCACGGCACACGGTACCTTCTCAGCTCCATCCTCTCATGACAACGGTAGTGTAGAGTACTTCTCACCTCCCTCCTTTCTGTTAGCCTTTCGACTCCCTTCCCCTCAACCCCATAGAGGGGGTTTACATAGGATAAGGGGGGGAGACCTCCCTCCCACATGGTGCCCCGCATGGCTATCCTCCCCTCCACCTCTCTAGTTCCCATTTCAGTCCATCCCCTTCCCTCGCCACGCTTCGGCTGGGGGAAGGTAATAAAAAAATTTGCAATAAATATAACATTATCCTCTTGACCTCCTCCCAAGAGGAGGTTCACATGTAGATATGCGGGTTTCTAAGTCCTTGGTCTCGTTTGGCCAATGGAGAGTCATGATATGTCGTGTACTGTCGGTAACTTCAATGCCGGAATTGTCATTGCATGAGTCTCATGTGGGCTAGGAATATTTTTCAATGGAAATATTACACATTGTAGGGCCAAACTTTGATATTCTGGAAAGATGGTAAGATTCATGCAAGTAAGATGGACTTGCCACTTTAGCCGAACTTTGATATGTTGGAGCTATATATAATTCACCCTATCTAGACTAGGTCTCACCTATATATATGTAGATTTGAGAGTAGATGAGAGATTCGATGGGGATGCACAACAAAAGGTGGTTGAGACATGGATATAGAGGCTCAAGATTTCTTCATTTTCTTCATTTTCATTCTGCTTAACCATCTACTTTTCCAAGTCTCTCACCAAAGAGATAGGCCCTTTGACCTTTAGGAAACTTTACATAGCCTCTCACACACTTACTTAATACAAGCATAGGATAAGGGCGTAGGCTATGCCTTATTCTCAATAAGATTGTGATCAATATGATATAGTGTTTGGGAGTGTATATGGTTGGTGTCTTGTCCTCCTCTCCCATCTCTACATATATTATCTCTCTACATGTCAACATGGTATCAAAGCTATCATGATTGACTAAAACCAATTCCTTGAAGAAGACAATCAGAAAGTATGTCTATATAGTATCTCTTCAATTCTTAATTCATGTTATTTTCATGCTTAAATTTGATATATTGTGTATGCTATGAGCATCTTATGCCTTTCTTGGACACCCTAAAAGTTTATTTTTGGGAAACTCAAAAGTTACGTAAATTTAGGTAAATTGGACTTCAAATAAGAAAACAAACACGATAATAACTTCTCATGCAAACTTCTATGACACAGGTTTCATCATGATTACTCACTCTTGTTTAATTATGTTTTTGTGTTTCTACCATAACTAGCTAGATCATCATCTATTCTTGGCCAAAATGTAAAGTGATAACATCTTGAGCATTGTTCATATTTATTGTCTATGTTGGACTAATTAATTCTCTCACACGTTTGGTCTATTTTGGGTCACTTTATTCTTACCCATGTTTTGTCTATCTTGGGTCTCTTTCTTTTGAAGTATGCTTTTTGAACTAAACATCTTTCCTTACAACATAGCTTCTGCGTACGATTTGTTGTATTGCACTTTGGTCTTGTAATTTCTTATATGGTGTACAAATTCTCTAATCTCATATTATATACATTCTCTCAGCCAACTATGTCAAATTCTATAATCATCAAAGTGTTTCCTTCTAGATAACATTCAATTCCTCACTTTCAAGGACAACGATTCCTTGGGTGGAGTGTAAAAATTATGTAATTCTTAAAGGCGATGACTTGCATGGCATTGATCTTGGTAGTTATAAATATCCACTTCAACAAATTGATCATTATCATGATAATACCCTTGTGACTAAAGGACCTATCTTTGAAGAATGGAAAACTATTCATAATGAGTGGATCAAACGTGACAAAGCACCTCATTAGTATATTCTTTGTGCTCTTCAAGAATCTCTTATGCTTGATGTATGTAATGTTTAAACCTCACAAGCTATATGGGAGTATTTGATAGCAATTTTTGAGAACAAATCTATTACAGAAACACTTTATATTCATAATTATCTCAGTACGTTACAATATGACATCGAAATTTCTATGTGTTGAGTGTTGAAATGACTTGTTTTTTGGTTGATTTTTGTTGTTTTTGAGAGTTGAATGGTTGATTTTATGAGATGATTGATTGGTTTAGAAGTGGTTTGAGAGTTTTTTGGATGATATTGATTGTGTTTTGGAAGTTTATGATGTTTATTGGTGGTTATGTGATGTTCTGATAGGTTCTGATTGGTTCTGTATACCTTCTATTTTGTTCTGTTTTGTTCTGTTTTGGTCTGTTTTGTTCTGATTGTCTTCTGTAAAGAGGGATGGAGTATTGATTGATGAAGATTGAGAACTTGTGAAAGTTTATTGAATGGTTTGTGAGAGTTTGGAATGGTTTGAGAATGAGTTATGTGGTTTTGATGACCTTCTGTAACCTTCTGTAGGTCTTCTGTAGAGCTTCTGTTTCTGTTCTGTTCTGTACTGTAGCTGTTCTGGTACTGTTCTGTGACTGTTCTGTATGCTTCTCTATGTGTTCTGATGGATGAGAGTGTAGCTTGGGAAAGTTTTCTAGCCTTGGAAAGAGGTGAATACAAGTGCAAAAGAGCTAAAAGAAGTGAAAGAAGTAGCTGCTGAAGACTCAAGTGAAGACTAGAGTGAAGTGACAGTAGTGAGCTATGAAAGGACACTGTAGTGGCTCTGGTGACTCTTCATATCAGACATACCTCTTGGGAGGGGTATCCACGACCTAAGAAGGATTATTGAGAGTGATTTTTGAGATATTGTAGTGAGGATATGATGTATTATTGATGGAGAGAGAGAGAGAGTCAGAGATAGCCAATTCTACTCAAACAGAGTGATTGTATATGAGAGATTGAGAGAGAAGACTATGAAGATATTGAAGATGAATACTATGTGATGTATTTCCATTCAAATATGGTGTATTCTTTTTCTTTCTTTGTTCTATTGATGGATTTTATGAAGATATTGAAGAATATGGTTGATTCTATAAAATCCGTGGGAGATCTACATGATGCTGTATGAAGATTGTTGTGCCTGGTGTTCTTTTCTTCATTGTGATCATATGAAACATGATAAACAAGCTTGTTGATGTTACAAGATAGATTTTCTTGCAAGAGAATTCCCTTTTCCTTGGTGTTCCTCTTGGGGCTCCGTGTTTTTGGTGCGCAGTCGGGGAAACTTGCCATCAACAAGCACCAGAAGAGGCTGAAAATGAAGGAAATGGCATTGCCAAGAAGAGAAGAATTCAATGGATGTTTGTAAAGTTCCTTCTTCCACTGAAGAGTTGGAATTTCTCATAATCAAAGCCACTTTCCACAAGAAGTTCATCCCACAATGGCAGAAACACATTACCATCATGATGCATGCTCTATGTGGTGGACAATTTCCTCTTCCTATTGAAGCAGAAGAAACTTGCATCTTGGTGGCAAACTGTTTGGGAATAAACTGAAGAGCAAAAACAGAGAGAATGACCATACATGGAAGATTTTGCATTCATTGAGAAGTTTCCAGACAACATCAAGTGGGAGATTGTGAAGAAGCTTCAGGAGTCTTGGTCTGTAGAGGTTCACAAAGACAAGGAAAAGAGTTGGAATTTGTTCGTGGATGCTCAACAGCAAGATACATGGGATGCTTGGTGTACTGATAATCTTCTGTTTGTTCAATTAGCAACCCACTGGAAGTTGGTAGACAGAGTGTTTTTCACAACCTACACTATTGAAACCATCAGAAGCTGGCATTACTATGATGATGGCACCACCACAATGCTCATACGTATGCATTTTGACACCTTCAGAACCAAATACCTTCCTCTGTGCAGTGGAATGAAAGCAGAATTCAGGGACGTTGAAAAGAAAGAAGTAGAAGAAATGTTGGCAAGAGAGTCCTCCAGAGACTGAAGCCTTCTGTTAACCCTCTGTGGAGCAGTAACAACATAGTGGAGCCACACCCCTGATGAATGACGCAATAAAGAGACAAGCATTAGAATGAGTCCAGAGGTACGTGAGAAGAGAGAAAGCAAAAATTAAGGCTGAGAACGAGCTCGCAGCAGAAGCCGCCTTTGACGCCCTTGCAAAACTCTTTACAGAAGTCCCAATGGCACATCAAGCCCTTCCTCCTCCTGCTGGAGGTCCACTTCCAAGCCAAATCCGTCTTGGAAATATTGATGACAGGCCAGCGAATGTAGTCCCATTGCCAGTTTTTAAGGGAGAGTACAATGAAGACCCCGATCTTCATGTAGCAGAGTGTATGGTAGCATGTGTGGCTAACAATGCCAGAACCCCTGAGCATTGGTTGGCAATATTCCCCGCCACTTTCAAGGGCGCGGCGTTTCAGTGGTATGAGAGACAAGCAACAGGAACTTTTGGCACATGGAACGACCTGAAGTTGGCCTTCCTCACTAAATTCAGGCGTGAAGGTTTTGAAGAGCGAATGCGAGAGGAATTTATGAACCTAAGTCAGTCCTCTGAAGAAAGAGTAGAAGCCTATGTCTCACGAATGGAATCCATCCTAAAGAGATGGACTAACCATAATCTAGATGATGGCATTCAAAAGGGGGTGTTTCTCAGAGGATTACAGCCAGAAGTCCATTAGTTTGTGGAGCTACAAAGACCAGCCACCCTGGAAGCTGCAACAGAAGGTGCAAGACTGTACGATGAAGTGGAAGCTAGATTGGCGATGAATACAGGAAGAGGAGTCCTACCTCCTCTGATTCCAAGAATGATGTATCCACCAAATGCAGTTCCTCGGACTGTTCCCTACCCTTACCAACAGATGCCCCCGGTATTACAGTACAATGCACCAAATCCACAGTGGCCACCATCCATGCCTCAAATGGTGGTTCAACTACAACAACAATGGCCCCAACCAATTTCCTCCATGCCAAATCAGCAGCAACAGTGGAATCCTACCAACTAGAGCCAACAGCCAACGGTTCAAACAGGAGCTCTGAATCAGAACCAGAACAGAGACCCCTCTGTACCATCCCAACCGGTTTATGCAGTGATTACAGAGACTCCTCAAAACCCTACTGCCAGTGCCTCAGGAGGTGAAAGCTTGAAGGACTACTTATCCAACTCAGTTGCAAACATCAAAAAGGAGTTGATGGATGTGATTACAGAGCAGCTACAGACGCTGAAAGTGAATACCGTGAGCATATCCAACGTTGCAGGAGCAGGAAGAGATATGATGCGGTCAAATACTTGGTGTGGTAAGTGTCATCAAGCAGGCCATTTAGCCACTGAATGTACACAAAAACCAATCATTCCTGGAGCCTTCTGTTCCTACTGTTTGCGAAAGAACCATACAGAGGACATTTGCTCTCTGAAGGAGATGCATGATAGGAGAAGGAAGGAAGAAGACGAAAGATTCAACTTGTTGGAATCCAAAATGACAACACAGGATATTGGACCCAAGCCGAGAGAGTTTGGCCCTAATTTCGGACCCAGAAGATTTCCCTTCCAAAGTTACATAGGAAGACAGTTTGGCGGTCGTCAGAGATCAGAAGTGGAGTGTTATAGATGTGGAGAAAAGGGACACATCTCACCAAATCGTCCAAATCCTAGAAGGTCAGTGGATTACAAGCCCTTATGCAGTCGATGCAAAGGAGAAGGCCACACTGCAAAAGATTGTCCAAGCCCAGCCCCAGTGAAAAATAGTGCTACTGATAGTCCGGCCAAGGCTCAAGAGCCTACCTCCAATTTAGTGGAGTTAGAAGTTGCTGCCATCACGCGTGCAAAGAAGAAGGAACCACCTATCCAAAAAGAAAATAACTCTCTAGCCAGAACAGCAAAGTTCAATCTTCCACCAGAGGAACAGAACAGAACAGAGCCTGACAGTGCCGTACAGAGCCCTACAGTGCCACAGAGAGTTACAGAGACAGTTACAGAGACAAGACTAGAGGTCCAGGAGACAGAAGAGAAGAAAGTGCCACAAGTGGTAGAAGACGTTCCCATGATTCCTCTGTTGGAAGAAAGAGGGAAAATGAAAATGGGTGTTGCCCCATTCCCTAACCGGTTAGAGAAGCTAGTGGATCCTATTAAGGAATACGATCTGGTTAGAGATCTAGATACCTTTAAACCAAACCTCACATTCTGACAATTATTGATGTTGTCTCCCAGTTGCCGAAAAAGGTTCAAAAGTATACTGACACGAAGGCGTGGCTTAAGGATTGCTCCCTCAACAACAACAAAGTCCAACAAGGCTCCAGAGCCTGTAAAAGAAGTGGATGTGGCTAATGCTTTCCTAGGTCCGGGTACTCCAGAGACTGGTGTGTGGATAGAAGGCTGCTTCATTACAAATGCACTGATTGATGGAGGCTCATCAGTAAACATTATGACGGATGTGACAATGAAGGATCTAGGCCTACAAGGTGTGCAACCCACCCAATGGCTCATCAGACTGGCGGATCAGAGCTGAATCAATCCTTTGGGCATTCTCCCATATATGAAGACTACAGTGGCTGGAAAAGATTATTGGCTAACCTATCTGGTGGTGAAGCCAAACTCTTATGGTACATCCTATCCTCTGTTACTGGGCAGACCATGGCTTTTTGAAGCCCGAGTAAGGACAGATTGGTTCAAAGGAACTTTGACCTTGGGTAGAGGACCCAATAAAGTGGTGCTGAAACTGTATGGTTCTCAAAAAGGACATGGATCCACCTCCTTGGAATTATCTTATGACTCTCTTAATGAGGCTACAGATGGAACATCAGCAGACGAAGATGCTGTCAAACAGATCCTCCCCAAGAAAACAGTGGCACGTTCCTTAACAGTGGATACTGTAAGCCAACTTCCAAAAGATGCAAAGCCATTATCAATGGGTGAATACTTCCTGCCTGAACCAGGAATGACTTCTGAAATCACTTCTGACAGTGAGATAGAAGCATGGATGTACTGCTCTCCCTGTTACATGGCCATAGCAGAAGCAGAGACAGAGACAGAAGAGGAAATAGAGAATCTGTTCTTCTGTTACAGAGCTCCTACAGAGACAGAGACAGAAGCAGAAGCAGAGACAGAAGCAGAGATAGAGACAGAAGAGGATGGAGATGATATGGACGAAGAAGGTTATGAAAGTGAGCCAGAAGAATCTATCCCACCTGAAGAGGATACATTTGAGGAAGAAATTCCAGAAGCATCAGAAGCAGACGAGCTCATGCTATGGGACAGAATGGTGATGGTACCATTCGGTCTGGTAAATGGATCTTCTCATATGCAAAACCTTTATAAGGAATGGATTAAGAAGAACAAGCCATTTTTCAGCAGTGGTACATGCCGTTCTCACCCATCCTTGCCAAAGAAAGACAATGATGATGCACCGTGCCAACAAGCCCCAGTCCCACAAACCCAACAGAAATCAGAGGGTCCCTCTTATGTGACGTTCCTAGATGTGTCATCTTCAGAAGAGGAGTCTTCAAGCCAAGAGGTAATTAGTTTTGAAACCAAACCCGAAACGGCTCTAATCCCATTACAACATCTTAAGGAGCAACCTAAGTCTCCACCAAAAGAAGAAGTTGGTTCTAGTGGGACATCAGAAGAGGACACCACTCCCTTGAAGGAGTCGGATCTATATCCAGAAGCAGTCCGTGGGACCTTCATCCGTGAAGTAGAAGGTGAAAGACAGTTAACCTTTGTGGATGCAGAAGGCACTGAACGCCACTTGAAGGTGGGTAGCAGCCTCCCACAAGAGGAATTGTCAACCTTGTATAACTTGTTGAAAGAAAATTTGGACGTGTTTGCGTGGTCTTACAAAGACCTAAAGGGGATTGATCCCACAATATGTCAACATCTTATTGACTTGGAGCCTGATGCCAAGCCAGTACGGCAACGACAGAGGCGAATGAACCCGAATTATTCCACATTGGTGAAAGCGGAGCTGCTGAAGCTTCTGGAAGCCGAGTTCATCTATCTAGTGGCAAATAGTGAATGGGTTTCACCCATCGTGGTTGTACCCAAGAAGAATGGCAAATTGCGAATTTGTGTGGACTTCCGAAAGCTTAATTCCAAGACAAAGAAGGATCACTTTCCTATTCCTTTCACAGACCAACTGTTGGACACAGTGGCAGGACATGAGCTTTATTCCCTTCTGGATGGATTCAGCGGATACAACCAAGTGCAGATCGCAGAAGAAGACCAATCCAAAACAACCTTCACCATAGAATGGGGGACCTACGCTTACCGAGTGATGCCATTTGGACTCTGCAATGCCCTTGCTACTTTCCAATGAGTCATGATGGCCGCATTTCAAAATCATCTGCATGACTTCATTGAGGTATATTTGGATGACTTCTGTGTCTATAGTTTGATCCGTGAACACTGGGAACACCTGGAACAATGCTTTGACCGATGCCGGGAGTATGGGATTTCCCTCAACCCCGACAAATGCATCTTTGGGGTCTCTTCTGGAGTCCTATTGGGCCACATTGTCTCTGCACAAGGGATATCAATAGACCTTACAAAGATCGAAAAGATTGCAGCTCTGACAGCACCCACCAACCTCAAACAGTTGAGGGGATTCCTAGGCCATGTGGGTTACTACAGAAGGTTCATAGCTCATTTTGCAACAAAGGCATCCTCCTTGCAAAAGCTTCTGAGGAAAGATGCAGAGTTTACTTGGATGGAAGAATGTGACAAAGCCTTCAACACTCTGAAGCAGTGTCTGATAGAGGCACCCATTCTACAACCTCCTGATTGGACGACAGAGTTCCATGTACACACTGATGCATCAATTGAAGGCTTAGGTGCTGTCCTTTGCCAAAAGGGCTCCTCGAAGTTGGATCAACCGATCTATTATGCAAGCCGAAAAGTCACTGATCAGGAACGGAACTATACAGTGACAGAGCTGGAGTGCTTGGCAATGGTGTTTGCCCTAGAGAAGTTTTGCCACTACCTCCTCTCCACCCACTTTAAATTTTATATGGATCATGAGGCCCTATCCTTCCTGATGAACAAAGCAGATGTGAAAGGACGAATGATGAGATGGCTCCTTTTATTTCAGGAGTTCGACTTTGAGGTGATTACTAAGCCTGGTCGTTCCCATGTTCTGGTTGATCATCTGTCGCATATCCCACAAACTGCAGACGGGGAGCAGGATGATCCAGACCTCCCTGATGCTTCCCTATTATTGGTAGAAACTGTAACTCCCTGGTATGCAGACATTGCCAATCTGTTGGCAACCCAACAGTACCCTCCTGGCATTTCTAGTTGGGAGAGGAAGAAGCTTATGCTAGAATCAGCCCCCTACACCTTATTAGGCGGTGCACTATACAAGAAAGGCAAAGATGAAGTGCTCCGAAGATGTGTTGTAGGAGAAGAGATTGGGATTGTTTTGAAGGCTTGCCATGACGAGCCATGTGGAGGCCACTTTGCAGGAGAAGCTACAGCTAGGAAGGCTCTGCTAGCAGGATATTGGTGGCCTACCATCCACAAGGATGCCTATGATTACTGTAAAAGATGTGATGCTGGTCAGAGAATGGGAAAACCCACGAAGACAAGTGCCATGCCACTGCAACCTATCCTTCCCTTAAAGCCGTTTGAGAAGTGGGGCATCGATTTCGTAGGTCCGATCGATCCTCCTACCAGAAGGAAACAGAACCGATACATCCTCGTATGTACGGATTATGTCACAAAGTGGTGTGAAGTTAAAGCCCTAAGCGGGACGATGGTAACAGCGTGGCCCTGTTCATGTATGAGAATATCATCACCCGTTTTGGTAGTCCCCTAGAGTTGGTAAGTGACAGAGGCACTCATTTCCTTAATAAAGTCATGGAAGAATTGACAGAGTTGTATAAGATCGGCCATCGCAAGTCCACTCCTTATTACCCCAGAGCCAACGGCCAAGTCGAAGTCACCAATCGCATCCTCTGCTCGATTCTGACCCTGATTGGGATGATCGACTTACAGAGGCCCTCTGGGCGTATAGAACCTCCCATAAAGCAGCAACAGGACAGACACCCTTTCAGCTGGTGTATGGTACAGAAGCTGTTTTCCCTATTGAATTAGAATTACCCTCTTTGAGAGTGGCTATCAAAGAGCGTTTGGGGGGTGATGATTCACTGCAACACCGTCTCCTGCACCTGGAGTGCTTGGATGAAATTCGTAGGATGGCTCTATAGTGCATGGAAGCCATGCAAGCTCGACGCAAGGCTTACCATGATAGCTTCATCAAGCACAAGGAGTTCAAAGAAGGTGATTTGGTCCTAGCCTATGATTCACGATTTGCAAGTTTCCTGGCAAGCTCCAACAACGGTGGATGGGCCCCTATAAGGTACTTGCCGTCAACCCTAATGGCTCTGTTCAAGTGCAGATCGTTGATGCCTCTGATGATCCCTTCCTGATCAATGGATATCGCCTGAAGAAGTACTTCCCTCCTTGGGGATCTTGACAATTACGGTCACTTGATCCTTTCCCTCATTGGCGCGGCACTGTACTTCTTATGATGCTACTTTTGATAGCCGTTCTTCAGCCACTCCTGATAAAGTGGACACAACCCTTTGTCCCCTCAACCCTACCTTCCAGCCTTGATCTCTTATCCTCTATTTTCCACCAGTGACAGTGGCGAGGTTGGTTCTGACAAATGGGCTTTCTACAATTCCCTTGCTCAATTCGAAGAGAAAAACAAAAGAAAAAAAAAAGAAAAAAGAAAAAAAAAGAAAAAAAAATATACATATCGGTCATGGGAAAAAAGGTGGAAACACCCTCGAGAATAGGGGAAAACAAGAAAAAAAAACGAAAAAAAAACAAGATAAGAAAAAAATCTGCTATGGGAGAAAAGGAAGCGATTCCCTGTCATAGCAGGCCTCGTTCCAAGAAAAGGTGGTAAACACCCTTGGGCGGGAAGTTGGCTGTGGAGAAGGTGGCAACACCCAGCAGTCCAGAAAGTGGATTCATTAATTGATATCTTTAGGATCCAGTTCCGAAGCTGCCTCCCTTGGTACGCTGTGTCCTAGGTCTTTCTACAGAGCGTCTAACTGTCCTCTAGCAGATGACATGTCCTATTCAACACAACCTTCGATTTGATGGCTACCTCCCTGGGTATTCCTCTTCAACAACTGATGACGCTATCTTCATCGACAACCAATCGAGTGACGTGAGCTTTCATCCTAACCGGATGGGGAAGTGAGTATGGCTGCCCTCCTGTAACTATCAACAGAGCATGAGACAGACGGTGGGGCGAGAGACCAGTCTTTTCCCTTCAAATCAAATGAGAGGTGAGACGTGTGAATGGAGTGTTGCACGCACGGGATGGGCTTCTCAATGCACAAAGCACAATTTGTTCTATGCACTGCACCATAAGGCTCCTTGGCCTTCCTTCTCGCACCGTATACCGGCACAGGGCGGGATGCACCATTGCACCATCAAATACGCACAAGGCATACAACCTTTGCACAAGTGACTGTGAGGATAATATCAATGGGTTTGAGGAAAAGGCTGCCCTTCGGTATCTATCAACAAAGCGTGAGACAAAGGGTGGGTTGAGTGTGATTGGAGTTTCTTCAATCAATTACCGAGAGGTGAGATTGAGGGACGTTACACTACTTGGAGTTAGGTATGTTCCCGTTTCCCTATGCACCCACGGGATGGGTCTTTGCCGTCATCACAAGACACATCACCCTGTTCTGTACACTGCACTCTAAGGCTCCCTTGCCTTCCTCCTTGCACTTATGCCAAATGGGTTGGACGCACTAATGCACCATCAACTATGCACCTTGGCATACTCCTTCTGCACCATTTCCCCCTTGTCGATTCCTAAATCGGGTACGAGATATGGGTTTTAATCATTTTTCCTCGAGTGATATTAGTCATGGGGCGAGTAACTATTCTTTCATTCCATTTGAGTGACTGTGAGTGGAGTGCAATATCCCTCGTCATCGATAAATTTCCTGCGATTCCTTCCCTTAGCTACCTCCCTGGGTGTTGCCGCGTGGTCCCTGCCATGACGGACGTGTGCTGAGAAGATGCCTTGATACCTCCGGAAGCCGACAACAACACAGGACGTGCCATCGACACTCAACCTTGCTTCTTGACAAAATGGGCCAAGTTTTTCTAACCCTACAACTTTGGTTTCTTAGTGACGTTCATGTTTTAAGTGTGGGGAAGTTAGTGGATGGTCTGTGGCGTGGTCCTAGGTCCCTGTTGCTCGATTAACCCTATCCATTGAGGTCTTAAGTGTGGGGATGCGTCCCTGCGCGTCTACATTATATACCCTTCTACATATGCCTCAACTTGCTCATGCATGTATGCCATGCCTTGCTGTTACCCTGATGGGGTCCCTTCCCACCCACCCGTTCATTTTCCACCCACCCTTGGGGCTGTTCCCTTGCAGTTTTCCTTCATTCCCTGCTTTTGCGGTCTTGTCATGTGAATGCACCCTACGTTCCCCAAAGTCAACATCCAACCTTATAGCCCTGCTCCTCTCTTTGTATTGATCATTTTTCCTTTTTACCTACCCCTGTTCCGGTGTACGGTTTTTGCGTTATTAATTTTTGAAGCATTTTGCGCCAATTAGTCGGTTTTCCATGTCCACGCGCTTTGCTTGCTTCGGAACTGTGATTTGCCATCATAGCCCTACCAAGCACTTTTCCCCTGACATTTTTCCTTTTTACGCCGTGCCATTCCAATACACGGATTGTCCAATATTAATTTTTCGGTTTTTTAAACGACTTTTTCGTGCGTCTTTTTTACATTTTTCCATGTGAACCTGCCCTGTTTGTGTCGGAATTCCACTTTGATTTGACAGCAGTGTTCTCCATGTCTTCCCCTACCTTTTTCCTTTTTTCTCCACCCTCTTTCGCCTTCTGGATTTATTATTATTAATTTTTAAATGTGTTTTCGGGCGTCTTTTTGGAGTTTTTTGCATGTGAACCCCTCCTACTTCCTCCGGAACTGCGGTTTAACATGACAACCCTGTGTCACCTCTTCCTATGGACATTTTTTCTTCTTACTGCATGTCATTCCGGCGAACGGTTCGTCCAATATTAATTTCGGATCCCATTTTCAGGTTTGTTTTTTGGGTTTTTCCCACGTGAATGCGTCTTATCTCAGTCAGAACTATGTTTTGATGTGATAGGATTGTTGGGCACGTCTTTCTGCACAGTTTTTCTTTTTTCTCCACCTTGTTCCAATGCACAGATCTTCCGATATTAATTTTTACTTACGTTTTTTGGTTCGTTTTTTGTGTTTTTTGCATGTGACCGCCCTTTACCCCCCAGGAACCTCCGTCATATATTTTCCTTGTCTTTCGCCTGCGTTCCTACCCACTTTTTATTTTTACCTCCTTTCGTTTTGACGTCCGGATTGGGAGATATTAATTTTTCTTTAATTTTACGTGTTTTCGTGCGACTCGTCCCGCGTGTGAACACGCCCGTTTTCAATTTTACGCGTCTTCACGCGCCCCAGTCGCATCTGCGTGCCTCAGGGAACCCTAGTTAGGTGCCTAACCCTAACCCTAACCCTAACCCTAACCCTCACCCTAACCCTAACCCTAACCCAACTTAGGTTAACTAACCCCCTTTAGGTTAGTCTCCACTGACTTAGTCCCCTTAATTGACTTATCTGACTTTCCCTAGACTAACCTAGTTCCATCTAACTAACCTGACTTGCCTTAGTCAGACTTACATGACTTACACAGGCATCTTTTCAATTGTGAGACTCAGGCTATCAACCAAGAAAAAAAACATCTCCCACCCTATACATCAATCATTACTGTGTGAGAGAGGTTGACAATGAGGATGAGAGGCCAAGGTAGTGAGTGTGAAAGTTGAGAGGATGATACAATGAGGGTGAGTGTGGAAGCCTCTTCTCTACCTATTCCTTCTTTACTCTTCATTTTTCATTGTCGAAACTATAGAGTCTCACACCATTATCAAGACTTAGTGCTAGGTGATAGAGGAGCTAGTAGAGGTACTGGAGAGAATTGTAAGCATAGATGTAGGAGCGCAATGAGAGTGGACTATAATGGCCCTAACTAGTGGTTAAATAGTTGTTGAAAAGAAAGTTTTGAGTGTGTGGCCCATAGATATTGAAAGAAATGACATTCATGGTTTTCTAGCATGCTAACAAGATTGGTTACATGATTGCAATATGATATAGGTGCAAAAGGTACCTCCATATGTTTACTTTCGATGGACAGTGAAGAAGATATTGATGATCCTGTTTGTGAAGAAAGGTGATTTGGTTTACTATGCTAGGCTAAGCATTCTGTCTTAACTTGTTTAGTTTTGAGGGTGTTTGAAACCCTAGATGTGATCACCCCCATGCCACATTGCCGTGAGTTAACCACAAGTTGAAGAGAATAGAATTCCCGAAACCCCACACAGTTAGTGCGATTAAGGAGCTAACGATACACTCTTATGTAATCATGTTTCTCAAACGAAGCAATAATGTATTAGGACCAAGTAAATTCCTGTGCTTTCAAAATCTTATTGAACTATATTATGCTTTCGAAAATCTCTTCCATATTCAGTTTCAAGCTTTTCTAATTGAGAGTAGAAGCATTCCGTTAATAAAGCCAAGCACCCACTCCAAAAAACCATTTGAAATTGTATTAAAGGTTTCTATATAAATTTAAATGAGAATCGGTTCATACATAGGATAAAGTTACTCTGCGGGACCAGACCATGGTTATTTATCCCAAGGACATTCATCAATGTAGAATATTAGTGCAACTAGAAGTTAGATCTTGGCATAACAATTTGTGCAACATACTACACAATTAATAATTAAGTATGGCTCACCAATGTTAAATTATTTGGTAAGAAAATTATATATCCATGGAGTGGATTTATATGTTTCACACACTTCAGACCATTATTCGACTTTTCTTTTCTCTCAATCTGGTTCTATTGTGTTGATATTTGGATTTTCTCAAAAGTTTGAGGCTCTATTGGCTCACATAGGCATGATTAATGGCAGCTTATTGCCTATCAAATGCGTTCATTTAAGCATGTATGACATTTTTGTATTCTTTAATGTTTTTCTTATAGAGATATTATTGCAAAGTAGTTAAGGCAAAATTATAATCAGGATATTTAGATTTTATTTTGTCATAACATTGATTCAGATCTTAAAGGAGAAGAGCAAAAAGTTAACCTCCACATTGTGATGCCTAACTCTTGTTCCCAAACTTTTTGCAACAATGATCTTGATTCCAATAGCACAAATGTGGATCCTATGTGGGGCTTAATTTGGATAAAATTTTAGACCAAATGTTTTCTTTCTACAGATTTTCTAGATGACAAGCTATATAACTTTTGGGCTTTCAAACTTCAAAATAACTCTTAATTAAGACTTTTTATATTTTTCCACTCAAACATATATATATCTAGACTCGCAAAATGTTATCTTCTTGTAAGATTTCACCACAAAGAAACTGGTGCACAAATCGGATGTTATATGCGTACATAGCGAGCACCGAAAGGTCCCCAAGAACAAAGAACTCTACTTTTTGCTCATAAACAAAAAGAGAAAATTTGCACAACATGAAGTAAGAAGACCATTTGGGTAAAATCTCCCTCCATGCCTTGTGTGAGCACTCCACAAAGCATGTGTTTAATATATTATTCATCTCCAAGCTCAAAAATAGCCCAAATTTACAATTAGCACGGTTTAGCTTTTGTGTTTGCTTTTGTCTAAATAAAGAATAAAGCGGTTGGGTGCCCAAAGAGTCGGGATATGCCCAAATACAATGTCCAATAACGAATATTTAAATCGTACGCCCATGCATATACAAAATAATAAATATATGTCAAGCGCTTTAATAAATAAACACATCAAAATAAATATTGGCGCCATGCCTAAGATGCATGCCCATAACAAATGATAATTTCTTCTAAATAACTTGAATACATGCTATCACCCAGTGCTTTCCAGTGCCAGATCCAGCTGCTCTACACATAAATTGAAGCATTCACAATTGTTAGAAAATAATAAAATTAAATCGCCAAAAGTGAATACCTAGCAGTCTTCAGCTACAAAATAAATAAATAGGTTGGAACTCAGTCCTAACCTCAATTTATTATGAGTGTACTCTAAACTCATAAACGTCCATTAATTTAAATATGTATTTTGCGGAATCACCCACTATGGAATCACCCACTTGCACATTAAATTAACGAGACACCCGAAAAGGACGGGCATCCCCATCGACTTTTCGCACAAGGAATCCACCTTGTGTATGAGCCCTGGCAAATAAATATAAGTTTATGGAATCCACTGCAAAAACCTCACGGAATCCACTGTGGAATATGCCTCTTGGCATCATACCCCCGGGTGGGATAGCAATTGTTCTCAATTGCTATTAGCTCAATGTGGAGCGGGCAGTGAAGAGTTAGCACTTAGGTCACGAGCGTGCATCCATTGGGCCTCTTCAACATGATGATTTTTCAATTTCACCAAATATCTAAAATATCTACGGCCAATTCTAGTGGTCATAAAGTCGGTATCTAAAATAGTCTCAGGTTCAAGGATTTGAGTCTCTTCTTCTAACAAAGGAGGATTGTCATAGACAGGATGGACAGGTAATTGACCATTGAAAGGTCATAACAAACTAATATCAAAAGTGTTGTGGATTTTCTAGTTTTGAGGTAGTTCTAGTTTAAAAGCATTGTCATTGATTTTGTGAATGATTTTGAAAGGTCCATAAAATCTAGGAGCTAAGTTTACAACAAGGTGTTTCTCAACACTTTGTAGTCTTCGCTCTTCAATTCGTAACCAGACATAATCGTCAATTGTAAAATTCACAGCTTTTCTTTTTTTATTTGCTTGCTTAGTATATGATTGCTGGGCTTTTACAATCGTATCTTTAACTTCATGGAAAATAGAGCATACATGTGGGCAATATCATCAGTAGCTTTAACTTTGTTTGACAATGAAGTAAGAGGTGTAGGTAATCTATATCCATAAATGATTTCAAAATGTGATTTTCGTGTAGTTGTATGTGGTGTGTTATTATATGCAAACTGAAGTAAATGCAAGTGTGTATCCCAGGTTTGTGGTTTTGAAATTGTGTATGCACGTAAAAGATCTAAGATTGTGTTGTTTGTAGCTTATGTTTGCCCATTTGTTTCAGGATGCAATGTAGATGAAAAATCAATCTTTATTCCTAAGTTAGCAAACACAGTAGCCAAAAAATTATTGCAGAATCTGAAATCTCCACAAAAAATAATAACTTTTGGTAAACCATGGTTAGTGAAAAAAAAATTTGGAAACAATGTGGTAGCTTGAGATGTAGTTAATGTTTTCTTGCATGGAATAAAATATGCTTGTTTGCTAAATCAATCTACAATAGTCCATATCATATTGTGATTAGCTTGAGTCTTAGGTTGATGCCAGGAGGCATATTTCACGGTGGATTCCGTGCCACGGTGGATTCCGTAAACTTTGATGACCGGGGCTCATATACAAAGTGGATTCTTTGTGCGAGAAGTTGATGGGGACGCCTGTCCTTTTCGGGTGTTTCATTAATTTAGTGTGTACATGGGTGATTGAATCCCATAGCGGGTGATTCCGCAAAATGCATATTAAATTAATAAACGTTTATGCGTTTAGAGTGCACACGTAATAAATTAAGGTTAGGATTTATTTCTAACCAGTTGATTTATTTATGTAGCTGAAAACTGCTAGGTATTCACTTTTGTCGGTTTAATTGTATTATTTTACTAACGATTGTGAATGCTTCAGTTGATGTGTAGAGATAGCAGCAGTGGCGGAGGAAAGTATTGGAGTCTAGCGGGTATTCGATCTATGGATTATATTTTGATAGGCACCACGCCTATATTTTGTCATGTCTATTGAGGCATCAATTATTTATTATTATTTTGTATGTGCCTATACGCACGGATATGTTATTTTTATTTGGACATTGTATTGGGCGTGCCAGACTCTTTGGGCACCGTCCATTAGCTTTATTCCTATTTTTGTAAAAGCAAACTCAAAAGATAAAAGCTTGATATATTTTTGTAAATTGGGCTATTATTGAGCATGAAGAGGAAATATACATAAAATACATGCTTTGTGAAGTGCTCACACAAGGCATGGGGGGAGATTGCACCCAATTGGTCTCTTGCTCTTGTCGTTCATGCTTTTTACCTTGTAACTTGTGCAAAAAGTAGAGTTCATTGTTCTTGGGGACCTTCTGGGATTCACTACATGAGCATACAACGACCGATCTGCACACCAGTGGTATCAGAGCGGAGCTGAGATCAAGAGCTTCCAATCGCTATCCATCTCGTGCGAAGGCGGAGCTCCTGGAACGATTGGGCTCTACGGTCAATCTCATCGCGAACCGTCGATACAGGTAGACTTCTGGCGATCAAGAACCCCTATTTCTGTCATCAGATCGCGAAGAACCGGGCTATACAGGCGGAGGACCACTCCCTCATCTCCATCATCAAGTCATCAAACAAAGAGATAAGTGATAAATCCCAAAATTCAATATCTTCAATCTTCAAACACTAAAGCTTGAGAAGCTTAGCTTAAGCTTTAAAGAAGCTAAAACCTTCAATTTTTCATCGCGATATATCAGAGCCTGTCCGATTTTTTCGCCGCCTTGAAAAAAATGGCCCCTACCCACGAATTCGCCGTTTTCTGATCAAAAAGCCCCCCCCCCCACTAAGCTTAAGATATTAAGCTTTATCAAACTAAGCTTACTCCTGCAAGTCATCTCTGGTCAACAACTCCAAGTCCCACACCAAAGAAATCAAGTTCTGCAAGTAATTTGTGATCAAGTTCTCTACAAGTTCATTAAGTCGGCTAAGTTTTGCAAGTTTGCAACTCTGCAAGTCACATAAGTCTGCAACTCTGCAAGTCAGACTAGTCAACTGGAGTCAGAACTGACTTGTGCTGAAAACTCCTAGAAGGGCTGTTCCTGTGCAGAAACTCCAAACTGCAAAGTTGTTCATTGGAAGGTATTCTACCCTTACGCACGTTTGCTGAAGCATTTTCATCATATGAGGAAGGAAAAATCGCAAATTTTCTGAAGATTGAGAAAGAAATACCAAAAAACACATAAGCCTTGTAACCTTGAACTTGAGCTACGCTCATCCCACTAACCTAATTTTGAGTGAGAAAAGTCTTTTGAGTTTAACAGGATGACAGAACCACATATGGATGATCTTATGGCTGAAGACAACCTACCTGAGCCTACGATGGAGCAAAAGCTGGACTTAATCATGATGCAATTGGAAGAAGAACGAAGGGCTAGGCAAGCATTGCAAGCACAATTGGCAAAATTACAAAGAGCGTCTATCGATAAAGAAGAATCTCAAGTTGAAGATTTGATTCGACGTACTATCGATGCAACTCTTGAAGCTCAAACCATTCGCAAGGAATCCAAGATAAGTAAAAGAAGTTTCAAATTCCGTACTTTCAATGGCATACGAGAAGGAAAGACTGTTCTAGCATTTATTAGTCAGTTTGATGACTATTTCCATGAGGAAAAAAAGATAAAATCAAGTGTGTTACTAATCATTTGGTAGACAAAGCATCACTTTGGTGGACTGTAGTACGCAAGAGCATAGAATGTCCTGCTACTTGGGAAGATTTCAAGAAGAAGTTTATGCAGAATTTCCTTCCACCGCAATTTCATGAGAAAGCTATCAAGCAATGGAATCTTCTCCAGAAACAGGATCGTGAGCCTATACCTCAGTATACAGAGCGTTTTTGGAATGCACTCCTCCAGCTACATATGCTTGAAGACGTACCAGAGGCGACACAGAAGCGGAAGTATATGTCTGGACTTCTTGGGCATTACTACGCTGAAGTTAACATGTTCAAGCCTGCTACCCTTGAAGACGCCATTTCACTAGCTCACGACACTGAAGATAAGCTACGCGGTAGAGACAGACGACCACAACAATTCCAAGCCAATGGTAATTATGGATCTAAATAATTCAATTCCAATTTTAGAAGATTTAATCCACGTCGTTTCTCTTCATCATCTTTCTGCAAAAATTGGGCAAAACCACCTGCATTACCATCCAATGTCAATCCAAATCCTAAGCCTATTCCACAGCCAAATCCTAATGTGCCTAGACTTCCTGCCATTGCAAATAATGTAACCAAAGCCAAGCCAATAGTATGCTATAAATGCCACCAGCCTGGACATCTAGCAGCAAATTGTCATTCAAAGAAGCCACTAGCTCATATCAACTATCTTGGAGCCATGGAAGAAGACGAACATGAAGATATGCCTGATTTCACTGAAGATGAGGACGACACTACTACTACTTCCGATACTTTACCAGGTATGCCTACTCCACATTATTTATTGACTATGAAATGTTTGGTGCATGGAAAGGAAAAGACTATTTTGCATGATGACGGTAGTACTCATGATTTTATTTCAGCAAAATTGGTAAAAGAATTGAAATTACAGACTGTACCTACGCATTATCGCATAAAAGCTGCATTTTTAGGCACTAGGTATAATGGTACACAGGAAGTGCAAGACTTAGAGATTCAAATTGGCCAATACACTGAAAGAAGAATTTTCTTAGTTGTTCCATTACAATCGAGTGACATTATTTTAGGTATGCCTTGGCGACACCAACATAACCAGATATAGATTATTCCACATACACAATGAATATTAATTTTCAAGGAAAATCTATTATATTATATGGTATGCATGTATCTAATGTTTTTCCACTGCTTTCGCATACTCAAGCTAAATGTGCATTACGCAAGAGTAGTAAATCCTATCTCATTTGGGTGAATGAATTGCAAGTAAAAGAAAATAATATGCACCCTAGGCATAAAGAATTTCTTGCATATTTTAAGGATTGTTTTGCAGAAGACCTACCACCAGGTTTACCTCCTTCACGTCTAGAAGACCATAAGATAGAATTGATCCCTGGCACATAACCACCTTGCAAAGCACCATATAGGCATAACCAAATAGAGCAAAAAGAAATTCAGAGTCAAGTTGAAGAATTACTAAATAGAGGTTTGATTCGACCTAGCAGTTCTCCATTCGGTGCACCTGTACTGTTAGTCAAGAAAAAGAATAATACCTATTGTATGTGCATTGACTATCGAGCTTTAAATAAGATCACTGTAAAGAATAGGTATCCTATTCCTAGAGTTGATGACCTTATGGACAAACTGCAAGGATCTGCTATATTTAGTAAAATTGACCTTAAGTCTAGTTATCATCAGGTGAGACTAGATAAGTCTCACATATTCAAGACTGCATTTAGAACACAGTTTGGTCATTACGAATTTTTAGTCATGCCATTTGGATTGACTAATGCACCTGCTACCTTTAGTAGAATGATGAACCGTATCTTTTTGAAATATCAGTATTGTGTAATTGTTTTCTTTGATGATATTTTGGTGTTTAGTCAAAATGAGAAAGAACATTATGAGCATTTGTCATTGGTTTTTTAGTTATTGAAAGAAAATAAACAATATGCAAATCTTGAAAATAGTAAATTCTTTAAAACAAAAATTGAGTATTTAGGTCATATTGTATCATCTGATGGAATTAAAGTTGATCCTAAGAAAATTGATGCAATATTGAATTAGCATGTTCCTAAAAACGTGCATGAGTTACACTCATTCCTTGGCCTTGCTAGTTTCTATAGGAAGTTTGTACGTAATTTTTCATTACTTGCTTTACCATTAACCAAACTTCTGAAGAAAGGAATTGTTTATCAATGGACCGAAAATCAACAGAAATCCTTTGACTTACTTAAACATGCATTAATCAATGCCCCTGTTCTACAGTTGCCTGACTTTAATAGACCATTATTTCTAGTAGTGACCGATGCTAGTGGATCAGAAATAGGAACCGTACTTATGCAAGACAATCATCCTATAGCCTATTCTAGTTGTAAGCTGAAACCCTCTGAGCTGAAATATTCCACATATGACAAAGAACTATTAGTAGTTGTACAAGCATTAAGACAGCGGAAACACTACTTAATGGGTTCAGAATTTATGATTAAGACCGATCAGCAAAGTATTAGACATTTACTTAGCCAACCCCAAATCTCTGACCGTCATATCAAATGGGCTTCCTTTATTCAAAGTTTTCATCCTATCATTCAATACCAACCTGGAAAAGAAAATGTAGTGGCTGATGCATTCATTGAGTAGACGACCTGCCATTCATAATATTTCTGTCATATCTTTTGATTCTTTGATTGCTATGAAAGATACATATCACCAGGATATTACTTTTCATTCTGATTGGAATAAATTAGTTCAAAATAATTTCATTCCTGTTGATTCATTGTCATATAATGATGGATTTATGTTTTATGAAAAGAGATTGTGTGTTACAATTCCATTTCGATCTTTTGTTTTGAATGAAATTCATTGTCCCCCATATCAAGGTCATAGAGGTATCATATCTACATTACGTATGTTAACTGAAGATTTTTATTGCCTGCATCTGGATGCTGATGTATCTAACTTTGTTTCTGAATGTTTGATTTGTCAAAGAGTTAAGAGACATCATGGTAAACAGTATGGATTACTTATGCCTTTGTCTATTCCATCTAAACCTTGGGAACAAATTTCTATGGATTTCATTACTGGTTTACCAAATACTAAATCTAACCATGATATGATTTGGACAGTTGTAGATAGATTTAGTAAACAAGCATATTTCATTCCATGTAAGAAAACTTTAACAGCATCACAAGTAGTACAATTGTTTTTTAAAACTGTTTTTACTAACCATGGATTGCCAAAAGTTATTATTTCAGATCGTGATTCTAGATTTTGTAACAATTTTTGGATTACTCTATTTGCTAACCTAGGCACAAAGATTGATTTCTCATTTGCATTTCATCCAGAAACTAATGGACAAACAGAAGCCACAAACAGCACCATTCTAGATCTTTTACGTGCATATACTATCTCTAAACCTCAGACATGGGACACTCATTTGCATTTATTACAGTTTGCATATAACAATACACCACACACATCTACAAAGAAAGCACCGTTTGAAGTGATTTATGGATATAGATTATCTACACCTATTGCATCTTTGTCTAATAGAATTCAAAGTGCTGATGATATTGCTAGTATGCATAACAGTATATTTGATGAAGTTAAAGATATGATTGCTAAAGCCCAGAAATCATATACCAAACAAGCCAACAAGAAAAGACGAGCCATGAATTTCAAAGTTGATGATTATGTTTGGCTGAGAATAGAAAAACGTAGACTGCAAAGTGTAGATAGACATCCAGTTGTCAAATTAGCTCCCAGATTTTATGGACCATTTAGAATCATTCATAAAATTAATGATAATGCATTCAAGTTAGAATTACCATCTCATTGGAAAATTCACAATACATTTTACATTAGTTTATTGAGACCATTTAGAGGCCAAATACCTGTACATCCTATTTATGAAAACCCACCTTTATTAGAGGAAGAGACTGAAATACTTGAACCAGAAGCTATCATAGACACTGACTTTATGACCACTAGAACTGGCCGAAGGTATTCTAGATATCTAGTTAAATTTAAGAACCATCCTGTAGAGGAAGCATAATGGATGTAGGCTAGAGACTTAAATGCTTTCCCCACTCTGTTAGCTCCACATTGAGCTAATAGCAATTGAGGTCAATTGCTATCCCACCCCTTGGATTCTGTAAACTTTGATGACCGGGGCTCATACACAAAGTGGATTCTTTGTGGGAGAAGTTGATGGGGACGCCTGTCCTTTTCGGGCGTTTCATTAATTTAGTGTGTACATGGGTGATTCCATAGCGGGTGATTCCGCAAAATGCATATTAAATTAATAAACGTTTATGAGTTTAGAGTGCGCACTCGTAATAAATTAAGGTTAGGATTTATTTCTAACCAGTTGATTTATTTATGTAGCTGAAGACTGCTAGGTATTCACTTAATTTGTCGGTTTAATTGTATTATTTTACTAACGATTGTGAATGCTTCAGTTGATGTGTAGAGATAGCAGCAGTGGCGGAGGAAAGCATTGGAGTCTAGCGGGTACTCGATCTATGGATTATATTTTGATAGGCGCCACGCCTATATTTTGTCATGTCTATTGAGGCATCGATTATTTATTATTATTTTGTATGCGCCTATGCGCACGGATATGTTATTTTTATTTGGACATTGTATTGGGTGTGCCAGACTCTTTGGGCACCGTCCATTAGCTATATTCCTATTTTTGTAAAAGCAAACTCAAAAGCTAAAAGCTTGATATATTTTTGTAAATTGGGCTATTATTGAGCATGAAGAGGAAATATACATAAAATACATGCTTTGTGAAGCGCTCACACAAGGCATGGGGGGAGATTACACCCAATTGGTCTCTTGCTCTTGTCGTTCATGCTTTTTACCTTGTAACTTGTGCAAAAAGTAGAGTTCATTGTTCTTGGGGACCTTCCGAGATTCACTACGTGAGCATACAGTGATCGATCTGCGCACCATAGGCGGACTAGTAATAAAATCCATTGAAATATGCTCCCATGGTCTTTCAGGGATTGGTAAATGCATTAACAAACCATACTACTTACCATGGTGTCACTTTAACTCTTTGACAAATTAAACACTCAGATACAAAGTTAGATACATCGAATTTCATCTGTAGCCAATAAAAATCTTCAATCAAAGTACGTAAAGTAGAAATAATACCTCTATGCTCTTGATATGGGGGACAATGAGTTTCCTGTAACACAAAAGATCTAAATGGAACAGTTACACATAACATTTTCTCATAAAACATAAATCCACAAGAATAAGAAAATGAATCTATTGGAATCTAGTTATTGGTAATTAATTTATTCCAAGCAGCTTGAAAACTAGGGTCTTGGTCATAGGTTTCTTTCATAGGGATAAGAGAATAAAAAAAGATATCAAAGAGATATTATGAATAGTCAGTCTTCTACTTAAAGCATCAGCAACAACATTTTCTTTTCTGGGTTGATATTGGATAAGTGGATGAAAACTTTAAATAAAAGAAGCCCATTTAATGTTTCGGTCAGATATTTATGGTTGACTAAGGAGATGTTTAATACTTTGTTGGTAAGTTTTGATCATGAATTTAGATCCCATTAAATAGTGTTTCCATTCACGTAAAGCTTGTACTACACCTAGCAATTCCTTATCATAAGTAGAATACTTGAGCTCTAGAGGGTTTAAGCTTGCAACTAGAGTAAGTTATGGGATGGGAATCTTGCATAAGGACAGCTGTTATTCTAGATCCACTAGCGTCAGTGACTACTAGGAAAAATGGTCTAGTAAAGTCAAGAAGTTGCAATACAAGAGTATGAGTTAAAGCATGTTTCAGTAAATCAAAGGACTTTTGCTGATTTTTAGACCAATGATACATAATATCTTTCTTTAATAATTTTGTCAAAGGTAATGCAAGCAATGAAAATTTTCTCACAATTTTTTTGTAAAAGCTAGCAAGACCTAAGAAATAACATAATTCATGTACATTTTTAGGTAATAGCCAATTCAAATTTGCTTATATCTTTTTAGGATCAACTTTAATACCTTCAAATGAAACAATATGTCCTAAGTATTCAATTTGTGTTTGAAAAATTCACTCTTTTCAGGATTAGCATATAATTGATTCTCTTTTAGTAATTTGAAAACCAAAGATAAATGTTCATAATGCTCGTTCTCATTCTTACTAAAAATCACTATTCCATCAAAGAAAGCAATGACACAATGCTGATGCTTAAAAAATATACGATTCATCATACAATTGAATGTAGCTGGTGCATTAGTTAATCCGAAAGGCATAGCTAGTAATCCATATATCCAAATTGAGTTCTAAGTGCAGTTTTAAAAATGTCAGATGTGTCTAGTCGTACTTGATGGTATCCAGATTTAAGATCTATTTTGCTAAATATTGCAGCCCCTTGTAGTTTGTCCATAAGATCATCTACCCTAGGAATGGGATATCTATTTTGATAATGATTTATTTAGGGCACAATAATCAATGCACATCCTATAAGTGTTGTTTTTCTTTTTAACTAATAAGACAGGTGCACCAAATGGAGAATTACTGGGTCTAATAAGTCCTCGAGTTAACAATTTTTCAACTTGAGTTGGAGTTTCTTTCTGTTCAATTTGATTATGTCGATAAGGTGCTTTACATGGTGGTTGAGAACTTGAAATTAGGTCTATTTTATGATCTTCAGGACGCATGGGTGGTAAACCAGGTGGTAAGTCAGTAGCAAAACAATCTTTAAATTGTGAAAGAAATTGTGCATACCTAGGATGCATTTTATTTTCCTTAACTTCAATTTCATTCACCCAGATTAAATAAGATTTGCTACCTTTTCTTAATGCACGTTTAGCCTGTGTATGACTAAGCAATGGAAAATTATCAAAAGTGTGCATACTATGCCATGTAATTTGTTTCCCATGAGAATGAATCTTCATTGAATACGTGAAATAATCTATATCGGGATTATACCGATGACGCCAAGGCATGCATAGAATAATGTCACTAGATTGCAAAGGCACAACTAGAAAATTTCTATATTCAACATAATCACCAATTATAATTTCTAAGTCATTTACTTCTTGTGTTCCATTATATCTAATGCCTAAGAATGCAGCCTTGATGTGATAATGAGTAGAAACAGTATGTAATTTCAATTCTTTGATCAATTTTGCAAAAATAAAGTCGTGTGTACTCCCATCATCATGTAAAACTGTCTTTTCTTTATCATGCACAAAATATTTCATCGTTAATAAAGAATGAAGATTTGGTATACTTGGTAAAGTATCTAAAGTAGTACCATTATTATCATCGTCTTCCGTGAAATTTGGCATTTCTTCATGGTCTTCATCTTTAGTCGGTCCCAAATAGTTGATGTGAACAAGTGGCTTTTTGGATTGACAATTCGCCGCTAGATGTCCAAGTTGATGGCATTTGTAACAACTATGGATTTGGCTTTAGACACATTATTAGTAATAGTAAAAAGTTTAGGAATGTTGGGATTTGACTAAAGAGATGGCTTAGGATTTGGATTTGTATTTGATAGTAAAGCAGGGGGTCGTGTCCAAGATTTATGGAATAAATATGGAAGGAAAAAATTTTGATTGATACTTTGAAAATTAGAATTGAATTGTTTTGTACCGAAGTTACCATTGTTTGAAAATTGTTGTGGTCCCTTCTCTCGTCCTTGAATCTTATCTTTAGCATCATGGGCCAAGGAAATTGCATCTTCGAGAGTCATTGGCTTAAACATGTTCACTTCTGCATAGAAGTGACCAAGTAACCCAAACATAAACTTACGCTTATGAGTCACCTCAGGTATATCTTCAAGCATTCCTAATTGTAATAAAGCATTTCAAAGACACTCGGTATATTGGAAAATAGGCTCGCCATCTCTTTGTTGCAGAATATCCCATTGTTTGATTGCTTTTTCATGGAATTGGGGTGGAAGAAAATTCTGCAAAATTTTCTTTTCGAAAGTCTTCCAAGTAATAAGACAATCAATGCTTTTGCAGACAACAGTCCACCATAAGGATGCTCTGCCCATTAAATGATTAGTGACACACTTGATTTTTTCTTTTTCAGCATATTGTTCTTTATGGAAATAATCATCAAACTGGTTTATAAAAGCAAGTATAGTCTTTTACTTATCTTTGTTTATTTCTAAATAGATTGCGCTTCAATTGTCGCATCGATCGTATGTCGTTTAATATCTTCAGATTGTGGTTCATCTTGATTGACAGTAGATCATTGCAGAGTGGCCAATTGAGCTTGCAAAGTTTGACATGCTCTTCGTTCCTCTTGAAGCTGTATCATAATTAGGTCCAGTTTTTGCTCCATCGTTGGTTCTAGTAAATCACTCTTTGGCCATAAAATCTTTCATATTCTTGCAAAATTTCAAACAACCTCACACACTCAAAATCTTGTTAGCCAGATGAGTGTAGCTCAAGTTCGGGATTACAAGGCTTTTTTTTTTGAATTTAAAGGTGGCTTTTGATGATCTTTCTTCTTCACGGCTATGGAAATTGATGTCGGCCTTCTTCCAAGAGGATATGTCGTTTGTGTAGACTGCATAGAGCAAACTATGTGCTGGAACTTAGCTCTGTTAGAGCATAGGTGCAAATGGGGGCTTGCAGAGAAGTTAAAATCGGCTCAAGAGTTGCTACGTATAAACTCCCGCTATGGAAGAGATTTAAAACCTTGGGATTTTAGCCTTTGTAGCTTAGTAAGCTTTACGCTTGAAGCTTTTTAAATAAAAACGTATTTAGACTTAATCAAATTGACTAAGATGTCAATATAAATCGGACGGTGCCGTCGAACGGCAGTTCATCCTACCGGCGCAGCGTTGTGAGTTCCCAATTATTAAGCTTTTTTTAAAAAAAACTTAAGTGTTAAGCTTAATCAGTAATGAAACTGAAAGTCGCCGAGAAAAAATGGACTTAACAATTGAAACTTTTCGGGTGGTCCTCCGCCTGTAGAGGCTGGTCCTTTACGATCTAAGTGCGTAGCAGGGGGTTTTTCACCGCCAGGAACGCACTGGTATTGACGGGTTTCCACAAGAGTGACTGTAGAGCTCGATCATTCCAGAAGGTTCGCCTTCGTGCGAGATGGTAAGCAATTGGAAGCCCTCGATCTCAGCTTCGCTTTGATATCACTGATTCACAAATCGGATGTCATATGCGTACGTAGCGAGCGTCGGAAGGTCCCCAAGAGCAAAGAACTCTACTTTTTGCTCAAAAACTAAGGGAGAAAATTTGCACAACATGATGCAAGAAGACCAATTGGGTACAATCTCCCCCCATGCCCTATGTGAGTGCTTCACAAAGCATGTATTTAATATATTATATTAATATATTATTCATCTCCAAGCTCAAAAATAGCCCAAATTTATGATTAGCACGCTTTAGCTTTTGTGTTTGCTTTTTTCCAAATAAAGAATAAAGCGGTTCGACGCCCAAAGAGTCGAGCTATAACCAAATACAATGTTCAATAACAAAAAATTAAATCGTGTGCCCATGTGCATACAAAATAATAAATATATGTCAAGTGCTTTAATAAATAAGCACATCAAAATAAATATTGGCACCACGCCTAAGATGCACGCCCATAAGAAATGATAATTTCTTCTAAATAACTTGAATACACGCTATCACCCATTACTTCCTAGCGCCACCGGCACCTACTCTACACATCAACTAAAGCATTCACAATTGTTAGAAAATAATAAAATTAAACCGATAAAAGTGAATACCTAGCAGTCTTCAGCTACAAAATAAATAAATAGGTTGGAACTCAATTCTAACCTTAATTTATTACAAGTACACACTCTAAACTCATAAACGTCCATTAATTTAAATGTGTATTTTGCGGAATCACCCGCTATGGAATCAACCACTTGCACATTAAATTAACGAGACACCGAAAAAGAACATACGTCCCCATCGACTTTTCGCATAAGGAATCTACCTTGTGTACGAGCCCTGACAAATAAATATAAGTTTACGGTATCCACCGGAAAAACCTCATGGAATCCATCGTGGAATATGCCTCATGGCATCAGAAAACTTCTATATCCCAAGATAAATCCTTGATATAGATCCTACTTAAAATTATTTGAATATTAGAAATGAAATTTGAAAAGGTTGTTCTACCTTCTTGGAGAGGCACGCAACTTGGAGTAAATAAACTTTCAAGGAGGATATATGGAAATTCAAGTAGCCATGACAATTTCCAAGGATTCATTTTATCCAAGAAGGATCATCCAGTGTCCAAGTAAAGATGATGAAAAATTGGATAATAGAAAAGAACCCATGGTAGAGGGAAAGCATCAAGATGGATTCGGTGCAGGGATTTTTCAAAAATTGTTTAATATATACACCATCGGTAGATTGGTGTGTATATGAGATTTTGAGGTTTTATATATAGCTTTTGAATTATGGTCACAAAGATTATTCATGTTTTAATCCATATATTGAGCCATAGTCTCCTTTTGTGTTGGTCTATCATCCCAAGTGTGTGTATGTGCCTTTCTCTTGGGCATATCTGTTGGTTGTATTGCATATTGATTGCTCTACTAAGCCATATGAGATGAAGTCTCTCATTTTTACCTCTATCTGCCTCCATTAAATCTTTCAAATTCTAGATTCTCTTTCTTTCATCTCCTTCCAACTCTCAATCTCCCTACACATTTTTGTCTCATATACCTTGGGATAGATCATTAACCATACACACTCTTACATTGGTGAACCAACATGAAGGTCAATAGAAGAAGTGCAATCATAGGATATCCATCAAGTTTTAAATTAGACGGTCAATAAAATGCAAGTTCGTGAGAAGCTTGATGTTGTAGCTCTTGTGAGTGCTTTGCAAGCAGTGAAACATGAGATGAAGTAATGCATAGGGTTTCGTAGCATACACGGAGCTAGTATTTTTTTGATCTTAATGTGCAGACATAGCAAGAATAATTGACAAAATTATATAGAAGAGATAGAAATTGAGTTGTCTTTAAAAAGGCTCTTAGAGAGGAGTTTTTCCTCAAATACATAGCACTAGTTATGGGGAAAATTTTTAGAGATTGGGCAGAAAGATCTAACAAAGATCTTGCAACTACAATCTTGTTGCATTAATGCTGATATGCATAATTGGATGTGGATGACAAGTAGTCCTTGGAAAGCTTGCAAGCTGAGTTATTCTTAAAAGCTACAAATTCTGATGTTGCAAGAGGAATTGATTGACCATTTGGTGAAGATGAGACATCATAAAGAGTGTTGAAAACTAATTTGACATATGTTACACATGTTGTAAATATGATTGTGAAGGACCAAATGATGAAATTCAAGTTGGAAATAGGGTCTATGCTTACAATTTCTATGAAAGCACCCAAAAATTGCAACGAAACTATCTATTTCTATAGCCAAGTATCCTATTATGCCTATTGGTCTAACTCTAGAAAGGGATGCTTTGGATGAGATAGTGAAGTGCTTGCATGATCTTCACTTCACTTTTGGAGACCTTTACTCAAAGGTTGTAAGTGAAAGAGAAGGGATGGGCAATATTCCAAAGTCTTTTCAAAGAAGGGTTTAAGTAAAGGTGCATATATTGTAATAGCCTATAACATGAAAAGTGTGATTGTAGGGATTACCTTGATGTGGAGGCAAAGAAGTTGGTATTTTGGAAAGATCATAAGGTTCATGCAAGTGAATTATGATTGCCACTTGAGTCAAAATTTGATAGAGGTGCTATGCATAAGTGATTGGAAAAATTGGAATCAATGAAACATACGAGTTGGAGAATGAAGAATCTTATAGTTTTGTGAATGCATGTAAAGCGATTGTAGCTAAAAATGACATGATGAACAACACTACACAAAGAGAAGTGACACAAAAGCAGTCTCATAAGGATGAAAAAATTTGCTTCGTTCTTAAGAGTTATTATTCTTGCTCACATTATGCAAGAACTACAACAAAATCTATTGTGATGGTATGGTGCACAAATTGGATGCCGTATGAGTACGTAGCGAGCGTCGAAAGGTCCCCAAGAAGAGAGAACTCTACTTTAAGCTCAAAATCCAATAGAATAGACTTGCACGACATGAAGCAAAAAGACCAATTGGGTACAATCTTCCCCCATGCCTTGTGTGAGCGCTCCACAAAGCATGTATTTAATATTTTATTCATCTCCAAGCTAAAAAATAGCCCAAATTTACAATTAGCATGCTTTAACTTTTGTGTTTGCTTTTCTCCAAATAAAGAATAAAGCAGTTGGGCGCCCCAAGAGTCGGGTTGTGCCCAAATACAATCACCAATAATGAATATTTAAATTGTGCGCCCATGCACATACAAAATAATAAATATATGTCAAGAGCTTCAATAAATAAGCACGTCAAAATAAATATTGGCACCATGCCTCTAAGATGCGCGCCCATCAAAAATGATAATTTCTTCTAAATAACTTGAATATAGGCTATCGCCCATTGCTTCCTAGTGCCACCATCGCCTGCTCTACACATTAATTGAAGCATTCACAATTGTTAGGAAATAATAAAATTAAATCGATAAAAGTGAATACCTAGCATTCTTCAACTACAAAATAAATAAATAGGTTGGAACTCTGTCCTAATCTTAATTTAACATGAGTGCACTGTCGAAGGGTTTTCTAAAGCAAAGTCCCAACCATAGAGGACCTTGACTAATTTCAGGATAGAAGATCAATCAAGTATGATCACGATTAAATTTGAAAGAAGGTCACCTCAATTTCGGATAATGTCATCAATAGCTTCAGCTTCATAAAAGAAACAAATCTGATTTATAAATTGGCTACTCAAAAACAGAAGTCCTTCACGACCCTTCTTGCTATTTTAGAGAGGAACACTCTACAGGTTGTTTGCTAATTAGGGATTGATCACTATCTTCGATAGCATGTATATCAGTTCTTGAGCTTGCCCCTTGTTGAAAATCCTACTTTACCCATATGCAAGGTGTGTGTTAGAGTAGCAATGCTACTATATTAGTACCTCGAAAGCTACCAGGTGTTGGATCTGCTAGATTCTAAAGCAGAGGAGGCGGCAACATATCACGAACATAAACAGAGCACTAAGACAAAGCCAAAGATGATGACAATCATGTTCATGCTCATCATCATCACTATCAGGAATGAAGATTGATTGTTTGCCATCAGCACGGCCCTGTACAGGGCTCTCCTAGGCTTTTCTTCCACAGAAAAAGCAACTCAGGCTTCCCACTTGTGTCAACTGTTAGCCAAGTAAGTCCAGTGTAGTTTTAGTAGATACATATAGCTTTCTTGCATAGACAAAAACTCTGTAATAGACTAACCAAGTCTGGTGCGATTTTGCACATATATACATAGCTCTTGCACAGTCAAAAACTCTGTCACAAAGGCCTCCCAAGATACATTACCCTCCACCAAATAGAACTGTGATAAGATCAAACTTGTGCAACATGCATTTTCATTAGCGTGTCGATGTTGCTTTGAACTTATTCAAAGGCATCTAAACCTAAACAAGGGCATCAACAAGGAAAAGATAACTGATTGAGAAATGAGCAATTTCTCAAGGTATTGCATCAGCCAATGGTGACAGTTCTGACATCACAAAATTTGAATTCAAAAATCCAAGTTCCTTCATTCATAACCGGAAAAGAGTTGTAAGATGTCTTTTTCTTTCCGCACAATTCTTGGTAACCATCTTTGTGCTTAGGATCAAAAGCTACGATGTGGAGGCAAGCTCGGATAGGTTGTATCTATATGGATGGCAATATAATCCATTCAGGCAAGGGCAATGCAAGTTATTCAAGGATAAGACAATGGAAGAGGCCTCTCTGATACGAATAAAGAACAAGAAGACAAAAGGATATGTGATATCACTGGGAGAGTTGGCAAAGCCTTTCTGATTCCATAGAGGAACATGAAACATGATCGAATCGTGCAAGCTTCCAAAATTGGGAGCAACCTGGTTATCTGCTTCATGCAGCAAGGGAATCCTCAGCGTATATGTCCAGGGATACCATTTCCGGCGGAAGGTAATCCAATGTTCCATACATGGTCCTCCTCCTCCACCGTAATCAAAAGCTTCTCGATTTGATAAAAAATCTCTCCCCGATGCTTGCGTCTTTAGCCTTTGCTTTTTCTACCCCAGGCCTGATACAAAGCAGGTCCCCTTTTTCCAGAAAAGTGGCCCTTTTTTCCCCTCAAAAAAGCGGCCTTCTCCCTTTCCTTTTGCATTAGCCTAATCAGGCCCCATAGCTTTCTCGACTTCACCATGCTCAATATATGTTGAAAGAATTGCATTCCATGACACAACGTTGCGGTCTGACAAAGCATCAAATGTCTTCTTTGCTTTCTCCACACTGCCACACTCGCAATACATGCTAACCCCTTTTTACCTGTAGCAGTATCTCTATCTTCAGCAAATCGTCTCAACTTGTTGCTCAGTAGCAGCTAAAAAGAGGTGAGGATGGCTCTGGAGTAGTTTAATTAGAAACTTCCCACAAGGAGATTCTGGCTAAAGAGGTGCAATTGGATCTCCCCCATCATTTGTACCAGTATCTGCTTTCACTATCACAAGCCTCAACTTTTGTGTTTGCCTCTGACAAAAACACTTCTCCAACCACCTTGTTGGAAAAAGAAGACGCTGATCAACATTTTTGGACACTCTGAAACATGGCTACGAATATCCACCATCAGCATCAATACCACTAAACTTGCTACAACATAAACCTGATGAGCCTCTCTGTGTTACAGCACCATGCATCCTTGAGACAAATGATGTCTCAGAGAAATCAAAACCTGGGAGACAAGTTGCAACTGCGGTCTTCGGAACTTCAGTGGAGGGCTCAAGGTATCAGAAAGGCATTCCCTGAGGAGGTTTTGGCGAGAGGCAGGAGCAGGTAACATTGGTGCAGCAACAGCATGCAATGCCCTGCCAATCTCTAAAGCAATAGTACATCCCTTCTCTACAAGTGAACCACATGCTTGGAGAACACCAAGAAATGTTGGCTTATTAGGACTCATTCCTTTAACTAGCATTTGACTATACAGCAGCCTTCTTTGCCTTACCCAAGTCAAAATATCGTGAGATCAAAACATTCCATACAACAATGTCTTGATCAAAGAGCCCATCAAACATGCTCTCTACTTCTAAAATTCTGCCACATTTACCATAGATACTAACAAGAGTGCTATTAACAAAAGCATCTGAAGTGAAGCACTTCTTGTGAGCATCTGCATGTAATGCTCAAAAAATTTCCCATGAAACTTTTCTTGGTTTCCCATCCATGCTCATAACATCTTCCTTCCCAATGAGGGTACCACATGCTTGAAATGTGATCCTAAATGTCTGCTGATTTGAGAAAATGCCCTTCTCTTGCATCTGTTTGTATAGTTGTAATGCCTTCGCGCCTTGACCCTACTCAACATAGGCTGAAAGCATCCCATCATGCCTACCATTGTTGAAGGAGGACCTATCAGGTGCAACCCCACAGCTGAAAGGAAAGGTAGCAAAAGACCCCTCTCTCTACTATACTACCCACGCAGAACAAAAATGCAAACACAACGACTATGTACAAAGTAACAAATGTCTCACACACAAATTTTTGGAGGACCCCACACTTTGGATGTGTAGCAGTACAACATCCACCCCCTCTGATCCTGCGCATCCTGCAGATGGGCCAACTACCCATGATCATTGTCGTCAAGATCCACAAATAGATCAATCTCATCATTGTGTATTTCCAATATATCAACAAGATTATCTGTCATATCATCTATCTCTTCTACTGGAGTTTCTTTTCGTTGCTCTTCTCTTGTAAATTCTTCCAATGCATAATCCTCATCATCTCTTTTCTTGAAAATCTTGATTCTTTTTCTTGCAATAGGCACTCTAAGCACTGTCCCATCCAATTCTGTCAGCTCATATGTTGCATTGTCAAAGATATGTTTGACTATGTACGGCCCAAACCATCTTTTCACCATCTTCCGAAGTACAGTATACTGATTTTCAAGGCTGCTATCAAAGACTAATACCTAGTCTCCCTCTTTTATTGCTCTAGGCCGCAAGCGATGCTTGCTATCAAACCTGTCCTTATTTCTAAGTCTAGCAGCCTTCAACCTGTCAATAGTTAGCTGAATATCCTCTGGTCTTCTCTCCAACTGCCCGATCCGAAGAGCTAAGAGCTCCTCTCTCGTCAAATCCTCCTGCCAAGGTAAAACTGACCAAGTCAAAGTACAAGTCTGAGTCGGCATAACCGGTTTCTGACCATACATCAACTCTGCGGGCATATATCCTATGGTAACACTTTGAGTCATACGATCAGCCCACAAAGCAAATGGTAGAAGTCTCCACCATTCTCCAATCTGTCCTCTGCATGCTTTGGCTAATGCTTTCACTATCGGCGGATGCCCTCTTTCACTCTTTCCATTTCCCTCTGGGTTGTATGCTATGGTTAGAGCCAACTTGATTCCTAGTTGAGAGAAAAACTCCCTAGCTTCATCTGCATCCAATTCACTGTGATCTGCAGTGATCTTACCCACACAGCCATACCTGTAGAAAATTTCTTTGAATAAGAACTTACACACTGCACTAGTGGTCTTCGTTCTCAAAGGTCAGCCCTCAACATGATTGGTAAGATCCTCTCTAGCCAAAACAATATACCTCATCTGCCATAGACCCATAGGCATAGTAACCAAGTCAACTACCCACTTGTAATCAATGCATAGCAGATAGGTCGGATAAATCTCATCCTGATGACGCACTACGAAATACATCTTTCAATCTCTCTGCAAGTCTCTACAAAGTGAGAAACATCTCTTTACATGCCTTTCCACCAATATTTTTCCTTGATTTTCTTATAAGTAGCCCATACTCCTCTATGACCAGCCCAACGACTCTCATGAAACTCCCTCATCACCTGTAACTGGGTCTCTTTATCGCAGACAACCTGCAAGGGTAATCCTCTATTTTTCTTCGGGTGCTTCCAAAGAAATCCGTCCTTGAGAAAATAACCATAGGCTTTTCTTTTGATCTTCTTGAACTCTTCATCTGTCCATTCATCTCTTTTGCTTAGTGTACTAAGATACTTGCCAATCTGCAACCAATCTCCAACATAGTGTTCTTCTATGAAAGCCACAATATCATAGACATGACAAACATGATCACCCATAGTGGCTAAAATTTCTGCATCATCCTCTTCTGCAAGTATTGTCTTCTCATCATCATATCTAGCTCTAGAAAGCATATTCGCCATTGGATTGTCCTTTCCTGCTATGTGTTTAAATTCTGGATTTAATGACTTGATGTATGCAATCCATCTCAACATAGCTATATTCGAAGTAGAGCAACTCGTAATCGTACCTATCAATGAAAAGCAATATGTCTCTACCACAACTAAGGCTCTAATAAAGTACTCCTTGTCACATTTGAGAGCCGTAACAATTCCTAGTAATTTCCTTTTGATTTGAGGATATCTCCTCTGTCTCTCATTTAGGACTTTCGCCCCAAACCGAATAGCATACATGTTTCCATCTGCATCATCTTGACCCACAACCCAACCTATACCAATTGGACTAGTGTCAATTGTCAATACAATAGGCCTTCCGCAATTATAATCTGCTTTCCTGAGAGTAGAAGCAATCCGGAATAACTTCTTCAATTTTTGCATAACTCTAGTGTGGCTCTCATCCCAATAAAATTTCTACCCCTTTCGAAGTAGCTGATATAAACAATCTGCTATGTGTGCAAAATGGGGTATCCAAATCATGTAAAACACACACGCTCCAATGAATCTCCGTACCTCTGAAGTGGTAGAACAATACTCCGTAATCTTGCCTATAGCATCCACTTTCTCAGGTGAAGGTTTTCTGCCATAATACCCACACATATGTCCAACAATGACAACCTCATTTACTCCAAAAATAGATTTTTGCCCTGATAGTGTCAAGTTCACTTCTTCTAACCTGGCCAAAATCTTTTCACAAGCTGAAATATGATTAGCCACAAAGTATCTGCATCCCTGCTCATTTAGACTCTCATTCTTCTCTTCTTCTGCACACCCCTTAATGGGCACATCATCCAAGAAAGGCAGGGTAAGCTGAGGTATATACTCATGAAGGACCTTATGCATGGCATTCATCATATGTGCAACAGAATTAGTGGCACCTTGAGGCAAGGTACACATCCTGACAAGCCCAATACGAGTTCTCATAGTGGTGTCTGCTTTCCAAAGCCAGCTGAAACTAATCATATCCTGAATACAAGTCACCTAAAGAATAGATATTGGCACGTCCAGCAAATGCTTCTGCAAACTCATCCACAACTGGACCTATACCAACATTCCTGATAGTAACTCTGTTTACTGGCTGCATGTCTTGTATAAATCAGAGAGTACCATTCTTCTTTGGAACCGTAAACCACCTACTTGAGTATAGTGAAGATGAAGGCTCTAGGATTCCCATCTTGATTTTCTCATTCAACAAGTCAATTAACTTTGGCAAGTGTGCCTTAGGCACTGGAATAGGTCGGAGGTTCCATGCAATATGAGGAATAGTAAAGATCACCATAGAGGCAACAATATCTGGATTCATACATCCAATCTCATGCGAAAACAAAGCAAACCCCTTTCCATGTCACTCACGCATATCCTGAAAGCATTTCTTCTCTGAGGGTAGCAAGAAATCACCATTTCCAATTTTTAATTCAGCAAGAGTCTCTGCTGAAAATTTATGGCCTATATGCTCTAGATTTCTCAAAATTGGCTGTTTGGCAGCCCTCTCTATTTGCTGATCACTGTCAAGTGGAAGCGGTATAGCTACCGGCTTCACCTTCTTATCCACAGTCTTGTATTTCGTGTCAACCCTGGCTTCATTATGATCCTCTACACTAATCAAATCATGTTGTAAATCAATAATTCTGCACTCTGATGAGCTGAATATCCTTAGCTCTCTGCTCTATGGACTGCATAGGAACAGCCCTAAACTCTAGATACTGAAATATTTCAGCAGTCTTCTGATAACTCATCGAAATGTTTGCTGAAATTCCAACAAAATTGGAGGAGAAAACACTACTGCCAGGAGGCGAGAACTCCAATCTCCTCTGCTCTGTACCACCGTCGTCTCGCGGAACAATGGTACTTAACGAAAACCCGAATCCCTCATAGTGGGCAATGGTGCATCTCGAAGAGTATCCCTGTTTCTTGCATGTTTAACACACACAGTCATAAACTGGATTGCTTTCATACCATCTTTACTGCGAATCCGTGCATAAGCAGATCCATCATCCATTACTTTCATTTCCATGCGCATCTCTATGATGAATGGCTGTCCAAGGATTATGGGATAAGAGCATGAATCCTGCACAAAGAAATGGAAATCCTCCTCTACATCTCCAATAGGAATCCTGACACTGGGACAGGCAGCATACAAATCACCTGCAGTATTGTTGGCAGCTCTCATATACCACCCATGCTCTGCATCCATAGGCCATCTATTACTTTCATAAACTCCACGAACTATGAGATTAATCTGTGAACCATCATCCACCAAAGCAACATAAGGCACCTGTTTTTCTCCAATTTTTACCATTGTTTCTGTAGTTGCCCTAGCCCAATGGCTTCGTGAAAAATGACTATGCGGTATCAAGATAGGCTCATCAGCTTCAGCATAATGCATAGGCTGAACCCTCTTCTTTGTCTGTGGAAAAACAAAAGCATTTTCAACCATAACCTCATCCTCATCCTCATCCAAGTCCCCAATCAAAACTCCATGTGTATCAATAGTAGGCAATGCATGTCTTTTTCTCTTCAAGACTTCTTGGAACTGATCTTGAAACTCTCTTTTCGAGATGCCCAAAACCTCAGAAATAGTAAAAGTCACCTCACTACCAAGTATCTTATCATTAAAGATTTTCTTCATGTCCATAGATGTCTCAATATCGGACATCAATCTAAACCCTAGTTGCTTTTTGTCTCTAGGCTCTTACCTCTTTTCTTTCTTCTAAGTATCTTCCATCTGTCGTTCTGGCCTTGGTCTCAAAGATGGCCCTACAGTATGTAGAGTAACAAACTCACCCCCTCTAGTTTTTTTAACTGCATTTGGATTCTCTTCATCCCTTTTACGCTTCTCCTCAACAAGCACATCTGCTCCCTGAGACTTAGCCAAGTAGGCATAAATAGTGTACCTACCAACATGTGAATCCCAACCTGTCTCAGATCTGATGCTAGAACCGGCACTAGTCAAAACAAACTGCTGAATTTTCCCCTTGTTTTTCGTCTCCAAAGCATAGGTCCATAATGCTGACTGATTCTCTGATCCTTTTTCAATCTAGGCTCCATATGTAGAAGCATCTCCTCTAGCTGCCACATAAGAAGTACACGCAGCCATGTCATCTATTAATTTCTTCATTTCACCTTTCCCAAAATTGGTAGCAAGCGGAGCTCCTGTTTCAATTAACTAGATCTTGCCATCTTGTCCCCGAAATACCAAATTCTTCCTCCTTGCATCTTGAAAAGATTCACAATCCCTACAATGTTGATAGTCCGTACTATCACATCAAATACATCTTTGATCTCTCCTAAGTGTACTAGGAGCAGTTCTAGGTGCAGTAGGAGCATTAGAAGAAATAGTAGGTGCAGTTGAAGAAAACTACTCTTTCAATTTTCCCACCAATTCTGCTTTAATTGACTCCGGCGTCAAATCCGTTATGCCTTTGATTATGTCATCAAGAGAGGAAGGAACCGACTGAGCGGATGGTTTTGGAGCAGAAGAAGCTAGCATCGGTCTTGGAACAGGTGGAACAGGAGGATTAGAAATAATAGGCACTGGCATAGGCCAAGTAACTGGCTGAGAAAGAGATGAAATGACAGGGGTAGAAGCAGACATAGGAGCAAAAGATGGCGTGGATGTCATGGATCCATTCTGTAGGCGGGTCTTCCATATCCGCCTCTTGGTCAAATTCGAGACCGCATCCTGAGCATCTTGCCAATCTGTTTTAAGACCCATAGGCTTCATGCGATCCTCAAGAATCTCTCCTAATTCTTCCTGAAGAGAAGGATCTGCAGCTTGCAAGAAAAGCTCAACTTTCTCAACATCCAATGCTCTTTGTTCAATAGCATCAAGCTGACTATACCTCTCTTCAAATTCTCGTATCAATTCTGAAGTAGCTAGACCTTTGTTTGGCATGTAGACCCACTCTCGGAATGATTGCCATGTAGCCATCCCAAAGTCCTCAAGAAAATACTCCTCTTTCAGGGCCTTCCTAAAATATTGCCAATGCAAATTTTGAAGGAAAAGGTCAGTCACTTTTACCCTCAAGGCAGGTGTGACAAGGCGAAGGAAATATTTACTCATAAGTCTTGTTGGTACTCCAAAAAATCCCATCTTGATCTCATACATCTTCAAATAAGCTGATACATTATGGCCATCAAATAGCTTATTTTCATTCTCAATTGCTTCAATTGCCTCAGTCGTGCTCATTGCATTCTCTTGCTTAGAATTTAGTTGCCTTTGCTAAGACAATTGTTGTTGATGCAACTGCTGCTATTGCTACATATACAATTGTGCCTGCTGATTTTGAAGTTGCATATACATAGACATATTTTGCAAAATCTACTTTAAATCATCCGTAGAAGTACTTGAAGCAGAAGTCGATGATGAAGCTGAAGTACAGGACAAAGCAGGAATTGTAGAAGAGGCTGAAACTGATGCTGAAGTATCTACCATCCTGAAATTTAAATGTGACACTTTCACGTCGGGTTCACCAAAGATGTCGAAGGGTTTTCGAAAGCAAAGTCATGTCCACAGAGGACCTTGACTAATTTCAGGATAGAAGATCAATCAAGCAAGATCACGATTCAATTTGAAAGAAGGTCACCTCAATTTTGGATAATGGCATCAATAGCTTCAGCTTCATTAAAAAAACAAATCTGATTTATAAATTGGCTGCTCAAAAACTGAAGTCCTTCACGACCCTTCTTGCTATTTCAGAGAGGAACACTCTGCAAGTTGTTTGCTAATTAGGGTTGACCAATATCTTCGATGGCATGTATATCAGTTCTTGAGCTTGCCCCTTATTGAAAATCGTGATTTACCCATATGCAAGGTGAGTATCAAAGTAGCAATGCTACCATATTGGTACTTGGAAAGCTAGCATGTGCTAGATCTGCCGGATTCTAAAGCAGAGGAGGCGGCAACATATCACGAACATAAATAGAGCACTGAGACAAAGCCAAAGATGGTGACAATCATATTCATGCTCGTGGTCATCACTGTCGAGAATGAAGACTAATTGTTTGCCATCAGCAGGGCCCTATACAGGGCTCTTCTAGGCTTTTCTTCCACAGAAAAATTAACTCAGGCTCCCCACTTGTGTCAACTATTTGCCAAGCAAGTCCAGTGCAGTTTTGACAGATACATACAGCTTTCTTGCACAGACAAAGACTCTGTAATAGGCCAACCAAGTCTGATGCAATTTTGCACATATATACACAGCTCTTGCACAATCAAAAACTCTATCACAGGCCTCCCAAGATACATTAACCTCCACGAAATAGAACTGTGATAAGATCAAACTTGTGCAACATGCATTTTCATTGTCGTGTCGATGTTGCTTTGAACTGATTCAAAGGCATCTGAACCTAAACCAGGGCATCAGCAAGGAAAAGATAACTAATTGAGAAATGAGCAATTTCTCAAGGTATTGCATCAGCCAATGGTGATAGTCCTGACATCACAAAATTTGAATTCAAAAATCCAAGTTCCTTCATTCATAACCGGAAAATACTTGTAAGATGTCTTCTTCTTTGCGCACAATTCTTGGTAACCATCTTCATGCTCTGGATCAAAAGCTGCGATGTGGAGGCAAGCTCGAATAGGTTGTATCTATATGGATGGCAATATAATCCATTCAGGCAAGTTATTCAAGCAATATAATCCATTCAGGCAATGCAAGTTATTCAAGGATAAGACAATGGAAGAGGCCTCTCTGATACGAAGAAAGAACAAGAAGAGAAAAGGATATGTGATATCACTAGGAGAGTCGGCAAGGCCTCTTTGATTCCATAAAGGAACACGAAACATGATCGAATCGTGCAGGCTTCCAAAATTGGGAGCAACCTAGTTATCTACTTCATGCAGCAAGGGAATCCTCAGCGTATATGTCCACGGATACCATTTCCACTGGAAGGTAATCCAATGTTCCACACATGGTCCTCCTCCTCCACCATAATAAAAAACTTCTCGATTTGATCAAAAATCTCTCCCCGATGCTTGCGTCTTCAGCCTTTGCTTTTTCTCCCCCAGGCCCGATACAAAGCAGGTCCCCTTTTTCTAGAAAAGCGATCCTTTTTTCCCCTTAGAAAAGCGGCCTTCTCCCTTTCCTTTTGCATTAGCCTAATCAGGCCCCATAGCTTTCTCGACTTCACCATGCTCAATATATGCTGAAAGCATTGCATTCCATTACACAATGTTGTGGTCTGACAAAGCATCAAATGTCTTCTTTGCTTTCTCCACACTGCCACACTTGTCGTACATGCTAACCCCTTTTGACCTGTAGCAATATCTATGTCTTCAACAAGCCTCTCAAGTTGTTGCTTGCAGCAGCAGCAGCTAAAAAGAGGTGAGGATGGCTCTGGAGTAGTTCAATTAGAAACTGCCCACTAGGAGATTTTGGCTGAAGAGGTGCAATTGGATTTCCCTCATCATTGGTGGTAGCATCTGCTTTCACTATCAACAGCCTCAACTTCTGTGTTTGCCTCTGACAAAAACACTTCTCCAAACACCTTGTTGGAAAAATAAGACTGTGACCAACATTTTTGGACACTCTGAAACATGGCTGGGAATATCCACCATCAGCAACAATACCAGTAAACTTGCTACAACATAAACCTGATGAGCCTCTGTGTTACGGCACCATGCATCCTTGAGACAAATGATGTCTTAGAGAAATCAAAACCTGGGAGACAAGTTGCAACTGCGGTCTTCCGAACTTCAGTGGAGAGCTCAGGGTATCAGAAAGGCATTCCTTGACGAGGTTTTGGAGAGACAGGAGTAGGTAACACTGGTGCAGCAACAACATGCAATGCCCTCCCAATCTCTAAAGCAATAGTAGATCCCTTCTCTACAAGTGAACCACATGCTTGGAGGACACCAAGAAATGTTGGCTTATTAGGACTCATTCCTTCAACTAGCATTTGACTATATAGCTACAGAGCCTTCTCTGCCTTACCCAACTCAAAATATCGTGAGATCATAACATTCCATGCAACAATGTCCTGATCAAACAACCCATCAAACATGCTCTCTACTTCTAAAATGCTGCCACATTTACCATAGATACTAACAAGAGTGCTGTTAACAAAAGCATATGAAGTGAAGCCCTTCTTGTGAGCATCTGCATGTAATGCTCGGCAAATTTTCCAAGAAACTTTTCTTGGTTTCCCATCCATGCTCATAACATCTTCCTTCTCAATGAGGGTACCACATGTTTGAAATGTGATCTTAAATGTCTGCTGATTTGAGAAAATGCCCTCCTCTTGCATCTGTTTGTATAGTTGTAATGTCTTCTTGCCTTGACCCTGCTCAACATAGGCTGAAAGCATCCCATCATGCCCTCCATTTTTGAAGGAGGACCTATCAAGTGCAAACCTAGCTGAAAGGAAAGGCAACAAAAGACCCCTCTCTCTACTATACTACCCACGCAGAACAAAAATGCAAACACAACGACTAAGTATGTAGAAAGTAACAAATGTCTCACACACAACTTTTTGGTGGATTCCACACCTCGAATGCGCAACAGTACAACAACGCACTCTAAACTCTTAAACGTCCATTAATTTAAATATGTATTTTGTAGAATTACGCGCTATCAAATCACCCACTTGCACATTAAATTAACGTGATGCACGAAAAGGACAGGCATCCCCATCAACTTTTCGCACAAGGAATCCACATTGTGTATGAGCTTTGGCAAGAAAATGTAATTTTACGGAATCCACGGCAAAACCTCACGGAATCCATCGTGGAATATTCCAAGAGTGGAATATGCCTCCTAGCATCATACCCCGGGGTGGGATAGCAATTGTCCTCGATTCTTATTACCTCAATGTGGAGCGAGCAGTGAGGGGTAAGCACTTAGGTTACGAGCATGCATCCATTGGGCCTCTTCAACATGATGCTTTTTAAATTTCACCAAATATCTAGAATATCTAGACTAGTTCTAATGGTCATATAATGGATGTCTAAAATTGTTTCGAGTTCAAGTACTTCAGTTTCTTCTTCTAACAAAGGAGGATTTTCATATACAGGGTGGACAAGTAATTGGCCTTTAAAAGGTCGTAACAAACTGATATGAAAAGTATTGTGGATTTTCCAGTGCTGGGATAGTGCTAATTTAAATGCATTGTCATTGATTTTATGAATGATTTTGAAAGGTCCATAAAATCTAGGAGCTAACTTTACAACAGGGTGTTTCTCAACACTTTGTAGTCTTCGCTTTTCAATTCGTAACTAAACATAATCATCATCTGCATAGCTTTTCTTTTCTTGTTAGCTTGTTTAATATATGATTGTTGGGCTTTCGTAATCATATCTTTACCTTCATAAAAAATAGTAGCATGCATATCGGCAATATCATCAACAATTTTAACTTTGTTTGACAATGAAGTAATAGGTGTAGGAAATCTATATCCATAAATGGTTTCAAAAGGTGCTTTGCGTGTAGCTATATGTGGAGTGTTATTGTATGCAAATTGAAGTAAATACAAGTGTATATCTCATGTTTCTGGTTTTGAAATTGTGTATGCACGTAAAAGTTCCAAGATTGTACTATTTGTAGCTTCTTTTTATCCATTTGTTTCATGATGAAATGCAGATGAGAAATCAATATTTGTTCCTAGATTAGCAAACAAAGTAGTCTAAAAATTATTGCAAAATCTAGAATCGCGATCAGAAATAATAACTTTTGGTAAACCATGGTTAGTTAAAACAGTTTTCAGAAACAATTGAGTAGCTTGAGATGCAACTAATGTTTTCTTGCATGGAATAAAATATACTTGTTTGCTAAAGCGATCTACAATAGTCCAAATCATATCATGATTAAGTTGAGTGTTAGGCAAACCAGTAATAAAATCCATTGAAATATCATGTTCCCATGGTCTTTCAGGAACGAGTGAAGGCATTAACAAACCATATTGCTTACTATGGTGTCACGTAATTCTTTGACAAATTAAACATTCAGATACAAAGTTAGAAACAATAGATTCCATCTGTGGCCAGTAGAAATCTTCAACCAATGTACGTTGTCGTATTGCTGCGCATTCAAGGTGTGAAATTCACCCAAAAGTTGTGTGTGGGAGTTGATATTTTGTACATACTTAGTAGTTATGTTTGCATTTTTGTTTTGCATGGGCAGTATAGTGAAGAGGGGTTTGGAGCAAGAGGAACTTACCTGTAATGCTCTAGTTGGCACGTATGTCGAGTATAGAAACCTACCAGATGCTGATGCTTGCAGAAATATTCATCTAGACATATTTATTGAGAATACCATGATCTTTATGTATGACTGAGATAGGACAGTTGAGCAGAGCAATAGCACTGATCATAGGGCAAGCATTGCATTTGGATGCACAAAGTAAAGGTTGAGCATAGACGACCTCATGCCATTTCTTGGGAGGGTATGATAGAGGCAGCAGAATATCAGCTTGGTGCTAATTTAATAGATACTTCAAAGTTTAAATGGGGGAACTTGGAGGATGAGCCACAGAAAAGAAGAGCTGAGGTGGAAGAATCAACACATTAGAGAATGAGTCCTGTTCATAGAGCTGAATACTCCAACCCTGCCATACATACTCTCTCCTTGGAGCACTCAAACCTTGGTGAGGGTTCTCATCCTGCAATACCTTTTGCTGTTTTTGGTGAGATACAAGAAGGTTCACTTGCAGCACTTGATGGCCTCATGTTCGGAGATCAGCTTCTCAAATTTGGAAGTGTAGAAGGTGGAGATCATCTTCTGCCAAGGCTTGCAAGTGAGGGCCAGATGAATGAAGGCAATGCAGTACCTGTTATTGTCATGAGACAAGGGATTCAAGTGCACTTAAGTGTAACTCCAAAGAGATGGTCGGGTTCTGGTTTCCCCGGGTGCCACATTCAGCCACTTTGATAGTGGTCAAGCAAAAAACTCAGGAATATGACTCTATATCTAGTGAAATGTTTGTTGAGGGAAAAACCAAGTCTGAAGGTTGCAGTGCAGAAATGCCTTCCAGAATTACTTCAAACTTTTACTACTGTCAAAGGCTGATCCATCCTGGATTTAGAAATCACAAATATATTTTGCCAAATGTGTCCATAGTTGGTTATTTTTATGCTCTCGGTGCCTTTTGGTTTAGTACTTTTTGGTATTTTAGTTTGGAGCGTAGTTTGGAGGAAAAGACAATAATGGAACCTGCTTTTGTATCGGGTGGAAGAAAGCTCGACAGAAAAAAAAAGAGAAAGCAAAAAATAGATAAGGAGGGAGAAGCAAGAGAAGAGAAAACATCTTCCAGGGAAAAAGCTTGAATGGTCCGAACCAAGTGACAGTGTTGACAGTGATCAGGGAAGTGAGATTGTTAATCCTAATGCTGTAGACAATGTCAAAATTAGCAGATGTACTAAGGCAGAAGCGAAAAGAGATCAATTGGGAGTCTGTAAAGCGATCGATACAATGAAAATAAGTAAGAGCAGTTTGAGGGTAGGCCAGTTTTGGCTGTGAGAGATCTTGGATCCTCTCACCATAGCCATGTCATATGCTTAGAACAGATTTTTATGCTGTACCGGATCTGCTTTGCTCTCCTGTGATGACGGGTCCTTGTTACTGGTTGATGGTTAATTGCCTTTGTAGCTCAGTGGGAAAGCATCAGTCTTGTAAACTGAAAGTCTTGAATTTGATCACACTGTACCAATCCGAGACCTAACCAGCCTGCTGTCTATCAAAGAGCCTCGCAGTATTGCTAACCGTCTCGGCACTGGATTTTGAAGCTGTCACAACTCAGCTTCAATCGGTCAAGGATTCTAGGACCCGATGTGCAAAATTCAGGCAATAGAGAAAACACTTGCTAATCTGTGTGGAGGAGCAAAAGTTATATCGAAGACTTCAGATCGCTACGACAGTACGACCTGGGAAAGGGAATGAGAATTCTGGAAAACCAATGCAGAAAGTTACCTGATGAAGGGGCCAAAACGACAGCATGGTGCTGAGCAGTTCGTTGCGAGTGGAGAGGATAGAGATCATTAAGGGAGAGACAGCCGTGCTGAAGGTGGATACAAAGCAGAGGCCACATAAATACGATTGCATAAGTAAACAGCACGAAGCAACACTTCCCCTTCAAAACCAGATAGGCCACTCTCCAAAGGGTAATCCTAAGGGCTCTTAACAAAATCTCAAACAGCTGACCTATGCAAAGCAGTGAGCTGGATATGGAAAGAAACATCATAGCCCAAGTTAGATCCCACTGACAATTGGAATCAGTGCAACAGTGTAGTAATATCTTTCTCCAAAGGGTTTGGACACAACAATGCTCACAGGCAAAGGCACACTAAAGCTAAGGCTGCGAAGTTTAAAATAGTGGTGAGGAAGGTCACTAAAGTCTTCCCTAAAGACCTCTTTGTAAAGAGACTTCCAAGAGGTGTAGAAGAATTCATTAAGACCCAATAGAAATATGTGTAGGCAGCATGGATGCAACTCAGAGTGAAGCAGGCTGAAACTGTTGTCAATTGCGTGCATTTGAAATCTTGCTTCTCATAAGCTTGGGCTCTAATAAGAGCTTGTATACATGGCATGGGTCAATTGCATAGATCACATGTGGATTTGTTATGGTGTTTCTCTATGCTCACAGTGAAAACTTGGCAGTAATACAATCGTTATTTGACATCATATTTGTCTTGATTATTTGCTTCGCTCGATCTTCCGTCTTGGAATTTCTCAAAAACCTCTGTGGTTGCGACTTTGCTTTCGAAAACCCTTCGACAACGTAAAGTGGAAATAATATCTCTATAGCCTTGATATGGGGGACAATGAATTTCGTGCAACACAAATGATCTAAATGCATTAGTTACACATAAGCTTTTCTCATAAAACATAAATCCATCAGCATAAGACAATGAATCAATTGGAATCTAGCTATTGGCAATTCATTTATTCCAATCAGCTTGAAAACTATGGTCTTGATCATATGTATCTTTCATAGGAATAAGGGAATCAAAAGAGATCATAGAAATATTATGAATAGTTGGTCTTCTACTCATTGCATCGGCAACAACATTTTCCTTTCCGGGTTGATATTGGATAAGTGGATGAAAATTTTGAATAAAAGTAGCCCACTATCCTCACTATTTATTGATTCCTGACTAGTTGGTTGATCTTCTTCTTTCGAGTCACATTCTTGTGCGTATGCATCTGTAAAGATAATTGACCAAGGCTCAAGCCACCATTTTGTTTCATTCTTGCTATTTGATTTTACATGTAATCTTTCACACATTTCATGAGCACTTTTCAGCCCCTTCTTCAAACCATTACTAATTTTATCATCACTTGATACGCAATCACAGTCTCCTAGATTGGCTTTCAACATGTTGTCTTTAAGATTCAACTCCCTCCAAACATGCTCTTGCTTCTTGAGTGCTCTTGCAAACAAAGGACCATTCTCTTTACATTCCAAGTAGGCAAGCCTATTCAAACTCCCAGCAGTATATGCAACATATCGATCATGTCATATGAGCATTCTTGACCCACCATGCTCTCAATCTTGCTAAAGAACATTTCAATTGCATCTAAGCTTGTAATATGTAAAAGGCATTTGAGACTCAAAAAGAAGTCTCTGAAATACTTGATTAACAAGACAACAAAATGGCATGAGAGCTGCACATCCAAAAATGCCTCCTTGCTTATGAAGTTTACACTCAGCGTATGAGTGGTATGATGCATAATCCACAACCTCCAAATTTGAAAAAAGAAAGAGATTTTTCCTAAAAGATGGACTCGATCCACCAAGCTCAAGTGTGGAGACAAAAAGATGTCAATGTAGTCTCCAGCAATTTGAAGATACGCTTGCGTTCCGAACATAGCCCGCTCTATTCTACATAATTCATTATTTCCTAGTTCTCTTAAACACCATTGCACTTGCCTACCACATATTCTTTGAGCTCCTACCTAGTTTTGACGATCATCTCCCCTAATGTCTCCCTCTCTTAGCATATGCTTGTCAAAAGAGAAAGCAACATACATGATGACAACATGATTTAGGGTGATCCGAACATCACCAATAGCCAATTGATGCTTAGGCTTGTCAAGATCATTGACTAACTTTTTCCCATTGCGTGAAATGTCTGGGTCATGAAGCCCATAAACTTCATTTTTTGAAAATTTTGCTGAGAGTGTCCATCCATCCCACTTGAGTCTAAATCTACTGCCAAACTTGTTTACATAATCTAAAAGCATCAACTTTCATCGCTGACTATTACTGTCTGATGCATGTCCAATGATTGGGCCAACTGTGGACCCTAGCTTCTCATCCCACAAACTTAAAATGACTGCTCATTGCTTGTGAAAAAATCTTGCATCAAACCGATTGCAAGTACAATGAAGAACTAGGACCAAGCGAGGGAGAGCATCATGCAAAGGGTTTGCAAGGAAAACTCTTTCATGCACACCAATAACACAGTTCCAAAATGCACCAACAATGTTCTCATACCCTTCTTGTCCTTCTCCCACTTTGATCATGCATGCTGTCAACAAGCACTCGTGATTGTCTGATTTATATCCGTCAAACCCTACAAGCATATCATCCTTTGGGTTCCACCTACAAGCATCAGTGAAAAAAGCACAAATTTTTTTACAAAACTTTCTTAATTCAAGCAAGGTATGAATCCATTTTTATTGGAAAGACCATGATATTGTTACCTGATCCACTTATTTATGGCAGTTTTATCTTCCACTAAAATAAAAGGAACCTTCACATGATGCCATGCTTCTCTCTCTCTCCTCTTGATAGATTTCAACAATCGCATAAAAGATGTACCGATGTATGCCTGGTAAAAATTGAGTTGCATGTGTTTTCCCTCTCTTTGTTGTTGATAAAGAGGGTCCATTAAGGTTGGAACTTAGGAAATCATGTAGCCTTGGGCCCCCCCACATCCTTGCAACTTCAAATATCGCCTTTGTGCTTTCACTATTGTAATATATACCAAAACACTACCCGCATGAACCCCCTTTTAGGTAATGGGGATAATGATATATCAATTTTGAAAATTGCCTATGGATAATGGAAATTTTTTTATTATTCCCCTCCCCAGCCGACTGTTGTGCTAGAAGGGGACGGGAATAGAAAGGAGTTGGAAGCTCCTTGGTGGGAGCTTGTAGGTGGTAGTGCCATGCATGCTGACATGAAGGAGAGGGGGGATCCCCCTCCCCCCCTATTTAACCAGAAGGGCGCTGTCGTGAAGTGGAGGTAGTGAGGAATGATGGCTGCCAAATACCTCGTGTTGCTACCGTGAGGAAAGGAGGACGAAAGAACAGAAAGGCTGTGCCTACTGCTGCCGTGGGAGGGATAAGACAAAACAGGAGGCCGCCACGATACCACTCTATGCAGTGGGTAAGAGCAAGAGGGGGGACTTGAGGAGCATTCTGCCTAGACGAGGGCTGTCCTCCCAGCATCGCCGCCTGCAGTCGCAGGCCTCGCCACTTGACTACACGCCATCGTCGCCGTCGGAAATCCCCCCCCATGTAATCTTCTGGAAGCATAGAAGCTTCCAAAGGGGGGGGCCTTCTTAGCCCCCATTCTTCTAGCTTTAAAACTCCCCCCCCCCCCCCCCCCAGTTTTAAGCCCCCTATAAGCCACCTCTTTTTTCCTGGGGCTTTATAATCCCCTCCCCCCCCCCAAGAGAACTAAGGCCTTAAGGGTCTTACTAACTTTTTCCCCGTGTTTAATCCCTAAAGCCCCTATCCCTTGGCTTCGGGATCACCCCCCCCCCCCACTCGTGTTTTATCTCTTGAAAACTCTTTCACCCCCCCCCCCTTGTCGTAAAACCTTACAAGGGCCCTTCTTCTGCCTCTTATTACCCCCCCCCCTCGTGTTTAAAGGTCTATAAGGCCCTTTTACCCCCAATAATTTAGAGGTCCTCTTATTACCCCCCTCGTGCTTTTAATCTCTCTTAAGCCCTTTCCTTGGGCTTTGAAGGCTGGGAAAAAAAACCCTTGGAACTCTCCTGCACCTTGTTTCTTCTCCACACCTTTCTATTCCCCGTTCGTGCGAGTTTACAAAGGACATTAAGCCTTCCCCATGGCTTCAATGGGTCTTAGTTGTGAGAAATTTTGAAGCACCCCCTTCGGAAATCCCTACTTCAAGAAGAGAGCCTTCTAAAACTACTTTCGACGGAAGTGCAAGGGAGCGACGGTGGAATTCCAAAGAGGAGTTGTAAAGCTACTTCCACATCCGAAAGACTACAATTGCGATGCCTCCGAAGAAAGTCCAAGGTGCAGCCGCGGGAGGGTCGTCTCCCAGTATCCATGTGGATATATCACCCCAAGCCCAGGTGTTCATTCTTAATTTTTATTTGATATTGTTGTAATTCAAACATGCAAGGTTAATTATTAGAAATAGGACATATTTTCGTCCTAGTTGTTCACGACGAAGAAACCTACTCATCAATACTTTTAAATGAAACATGCAAATTAAGAAAGTATAAATGCATTTCTAGCAAATAGCTTATGCATTGAAATGAATTATAAGTCTAGATTATTATCCATTAAAATAGTATACTTCCGTTAAGCCTAGAAGTATAAATTGTATCTCGCACTATTAACCCATATTGCAATGAATCATCATGGAAAGTGCAAAGCATGAAACGATTCTTACGATGCATAAACTCTATGAAATTATCGTTGTCAACTGCACAAATTAGCAAGAAAAATGTTGCTTATTTAGCATAAATTTTGTTCGTGAAGAAAAGGGAAGATTAGTTGAAATTAACCTAACCTATGCCTGACCTCAAACCGATAAGTTAGGGTTAAAAAAATCAATTTACTCATAGTCAACGAATCATGTGGCAGTAATCTCGAAATTATCTTCTAAGAGTTAACCAAATTGGCATAAACCTAAAACACCTAAGCCACGGAGTACTCGTTGGGAATAAGTTAAGTTCCAAGACAACGAAAATGTAATTGGAAAGTAAGCTAGGGTTTGTCCTAAGAATCTTACAGGATGAAATTTGGAAACCCTAGGTCTAACGACATCAGCCTAGTAACCTGAAATAGGTTTTTTCGTGACTCCATTGTCTCATAGTTCGATGTGACACTCGCGCAGCAAGTGCGGAGTCATATGATCTTGTGATTGGATCACAAGAGAATAGCCAAATTCTCGCAATGAAGTTGGCAGACCCTTACGCAAGTTATCTTGCAAGAGGATGAATACTTTAGTATCCTCCTTGAGTAAGAAAGATTAATTGGAAACTAAAGACCAGCCGATAAACTGAAGTAACCAATGAACGTAAGGTTTGACCAAGTTGGGTTAATAGGGTATGCCGTGACCCAGGATATAGGGGGATCTTGCCATGTTGCAACTCATCCCAGATGGAGTGCTGGATACATTCGAAAGGAAGGATTCATTCCTTAGTAGTTTTCCAACAATAAAAACGATCAATGGAAATGTTTGTGCTTGCTACAGATTTTAGAGCACTGTTTGGCTTTGTTTGATCAATGAATTAAAAGATAAATGGATATCTATACTTCAGATTGAAGGCCTGAAGGGAGAGTCAGCTTCAGTTACTCTTGACTGCTTGCCTAATCCTAACCAAGGGGGTTTTTGACCACGCCGTGAAAGTGGTCCGAACCCGCCACAAGAGGTCTCTCCGTTGAGCGCTACTTGGAGAAGGAGGACGCTTGGGTGCCAGGGGGGGCTCTGGCCGTAAATCCCTCGCCTTCCGGACCCTACATAAGAGGCTAACATGACTCAGGATTGGATCTCAAGGCGTGCATACTAGTCTACAGGCGGAAACTTGGATTAGTAATCCCTGTGGATTGCTGGATAGCCTTCGAGCAGATTGTGGATAAGCCTACGGGCTGGACTCTTTGTATTTCAAAGATAAATATGATAACCTCTTAATAAGGAACTTGTCTGATATTGTTTTTCTATGTCAAGTGATAAGATTACTTGAAAGAACTAGTGCCTAACGGGTTAATTAAAGAAGCTGGTTGTTACATGTCCAACTAATGTGTTAGGTAATTAAATAACTAAAACAACCCGAGGAAAGTGCGGAGGATCAGCCATAGGTCCGTCCTACGGATGGGTGGTCCCGATTGGCCGGGAACTTTTCTCAAATCACGATGGACAACTGGAAGATCGTCAAAGAACACGAACAACAAGAGGGTTGACCTAGAGTTATGATTAAACCCAATTTACGCTGTTTTAGGGGAATGAAATGGGACTATGCCTTATGGCAGAGAGGTTGAGCTTTGCATCCCTCTCATTTCCCATTCTCCTTGAACCAAGTGCGGCGTGAATCAGCTTCGGACCTGGCATTTCTACGTAAAGTAGTTCGCTTGGGCCTGACGCTAGTTGCTGTTAGGAAATGACCAATCAGGAAAACCCTAATTCAGGATGATCCTAAGTGGGAACGGCCGGAATACTTCTGCTATGTGGCAGACGCAGAAAGCCCTAGATCGCAAAACCCTGTAACATTCCATGGGAGTGTCGGGCGAAGCTTTCTAGACATCCTTTCCAATGGACTACTAAGACTTGTCCTGAAAAAACAAGTGGACACGTTACAGCTATATCTTCATCCCGCAATTGACCTTATCATGTTTGTGGAAACTTCTTGTAGAAAGTCCCACAAGGCAGCTTTACCACCAAACTTGCCCAACCTATGGGCTTCAATTATGTTGTTGCAGGACCTTTTTACATCCTTTTGATTAAGAGACTCTATGTTGGCTTCTCTTAAAGTTTGGACTGTCACGGAAAGAATGGCAACTTGAGACTTTTTCCACCATAGCTGCATGCTAAGTTTCCTCACTTGCTTTTTAGCAGAAATAGATGCCATTCTAAGCTCATTGTTTGTGAGATAATCTAGTCTTCTTCTGCACCCAATCCCCCTATATCCTCTTTTGGTCTTAACCTTCTTATCTGTATACAATCTCATTCTAAATTCAAATAACTTAACTATCCCTTTGCAGTGGTGCCATGTGAATCCTTCAAATGGATGCCCATCCGTTGAAATGCGTAGGTAGTTAATGTGACGAAAGCATTCATTCACATGAATGTTTGTTCCTCCATCTTGTAAGGTTACCTTGGTGTGTGGCTCAGCAAACCAATTATTTCCATCACATTGATCAACTAAGAAGGGATTTATCTTAATATACTTATTGTTTACCTTAACTTCATGGCTCCAAAGACCCCAACAAAGCAAGTTCAAATTCACTAGCCAATTTCTAATCTCTGTATCATGACTAGAAGAGGGGGTGAACGCACTCATACTTGTATCTCATTTTTTCCTTGAGACTAAGAAGTTTGTGAGAGATCTTTACTTTGGATTGTGTTGTGTATCTTTTCGAGGACGCCCTTGCAAGCTTGTGAGTATTGCATTTGAACCTTCCTCGCTCTTCATGAGTGACTTTATGTGAGAATTTGACTTTGTGTGCTCGTTGAGGATTGTGTAGAGATCTGACCTTGAGGGACATAATTGCAGCCATGAATCATCAATCTTGCATCTCACCTTCATGCAATTTCTTTCTTTAAAATCGTGTAGCGTAGCTTCAATCAACTCCAAATCCCAATCTACAAAAATTTTAACATGAAAGGGTTGAGTAAGAATCAATTCAAAAAGATAATAAAAATTTTAAACATAAAAATAGATAGGAGACAAAAGAAAGGTATAGTACCTTCATTTGATGCCATATAAGAATGCAACTTCTCTATTGCTTCTTCTATTTGTGTCTTGTCATCCTTTGCCGACTATGGTACTCCTTTCGGCATATTTTCTTTTTTCAGTCCTCGAGAAACCATATACTTGAGCTCATGCTTCTTACTCTCCAAGACATGGAACCTTGGCATGAAGTTAGAGAAGCAATTGTAAGCTGTTATCTTTCCTTCGATCGAGCCTTTACTGTAAAGCTCATTACATTCATGACACCAAATTTGCACACAAGTATCCCCATCAAAGTCTTTGCAATGCAGCTCAAACCTATCATCCCTCGGTATTGCCATTTCTTTGAGCTTTGCTCTAACTCTCTCACATTCTCGTTGCCAAACTTCAAGAGTATCTGAGCTTAATAGTTTATGACTCAGCTTTGTAGTCATATTTGGTTGCTTAACAATCTCGATCAGCAACAACCAATTGAGAGCAATGTCTTTTATTTGAAGGGGGAGGGAGAGATTTCTCTACATTGCATAAGATTCGTTTGATGCAAACTAGGAGCTGATCATTGATTGTCCATCGTCCCTCCTATTGCTTGGTCAATGCATACCCTTCTTCATCAGAAAACCCAAAAGGCTCCAAGAGAAACTCATCCCCTTCAATATGTTCTCGAATATGAGAGAATGTGGGTTGGACTATGTCTCTTTTGACTCTAAGAAGGCCTATTTCCTCCTTGCTCTCACCATTGACCACTTGAATCCTAAAAAAAGATGCCATGGTGCCAAGACTCCTATGCAAAAAAAACCACAAAATAAACTCGTACAATCTACTTGCATAGAAGCAAAATATCCATAAATATGTGAGAGACAAAGAGAGAGAGAGAGAGAGAGAGAGAGAGAGAGAGAGAGAGAATTACCAGATTTTTTTGTTAGTTGATTCTCGGAAAAGCTACTATACCTGTCAAGGCAAGGGTAGTGCAGGGCAGCTCTCGTCGTGATGCTATTCAATGTTAACTCCATATAACAAAATAGTGTACATCACAAAAATGTGTATATATAAATTCACACCTACCTATCTACAAATAAATATGCGCATTACAACAATACATTAGAGAACGAATGCAAAATTACAGTAACATTCCATGATTGTATGAGATTTCCAACAAACTTATTGTTTAGTTTGAGAAGAGGTTTGTAGACATATTTAAGCCCAATGATAAATGGAGGCGGGTTACAATGTAATGTCATTACAATTTGACGACACCTTTGAAGTTTTGAGCAAGTGTTGTATCGATACTTTCATGCAAATTTTAGGCGTTATTGTTGTAACATTTGGATTTGTTGTTGTTGAGTCTGTTGCAGTATGTGCACCAATTGTTGTAGAGTATCTCCTGAATAATCCCCCATCTTGGAGTTCTCTTATATCGACCTTCACATCGGGTTCACCAATGTCGTAGCATGTAGGGTTGAAGGTCACCTCAACGGTTTGACAAGAGAAGAATGTATGCGGTTTCAAGAGCTTAGAGTCAAGAGATGGTAGAGATAAGAGAAGGGTTGAAGGTTTCAAGCCAAGTTCTTGAAGATAAGAGACATCAAGGTGAAGGTAGATTTAGGGAGAGGATTAGAGGAAAGATAAGGGATTTGAAGAGATTAAAGATGTAGAAGAATACTCCGAAAAAGAATTAGAAAATATAGAAGAATACTAACAGAGATGAAGCATGTAAGTTTCTTTCAGCATTATGAGAAAATATAACTCCAATAGAGAAAAATGTGTACAAAATAATACATTTCTCTATGATGCTCCGATCGCCAATCTGATGCTTCCATTGGCTCTGAAAGGAGGGTTAAATACCAAGACAACTGGCCAGAATTCTGCGAAATCACTCATTCTTCATCTCCGACTAAAAAGAATTAGAAAATATAGAAGAATACTAACATAGATGAAGCCTGTAAGTTTCTTTCAGCATCATGACAAAATATTAAGTCCAATAGAGAAAAATGTGTACAAAATAATACATTCCTCTATGATGCTCAGATTGCCAATCTCATGCTTCCATTGGATCCGAAAAGAGGGTTAAATACCAGTACACCTGGCCAAAATTCTGCCAAATCACTCATTCTTCATCTCCGACTTTGGAGCGTTGTTCACTGCTTGAAAACAACGATCGCACGATTTTTCTAATCTCTCTTTTTATATAAAATCCTCTCAAATTGGCTGAAAGCTACATGCTTTCTTTTACATGTCATCCTAATCTAGAAGTTTTCTATAGTTTTATGGATTTTTACAAGAGATAATATCTAGAATATCAAAAATTGACTAAAAACTTGTCCAAAAAAAATCTAATATTTTGAACCATGAACACTAATACTAATGCCTAAAGTGGCATTGGCTCTCTAAATCTAAAAGGAAGCCACACTCTAGATTTTTTTAAAACACCGTGTGTGTGTAGCGGCACGACACCATCTAGGCAAGCAAAGCAAATCAGGACACAACAAACCTTCCAAGATGATGCCCATGTCTCTGTAATGTGTCCACTAGTATCATCCAAGACATGTCTTAGCAGTCCATCGGAAAGGATATCTAGAAAGCTCCGCCCAACACTTCCAGGGAATGTTACGGTGTTTGCGATCTAGGGCTTTTGCGCATTTGCCGCGTAGCAGAAGTATTCTGGCCGTTCCCACTTAGGATCGACAGGAATTTGGGTTTTCCTGATTGGTCATTTCTTAACAACAACCAGCGTTGGACCCAAGCGAACTACTTTACGCAGAAACACCAGGTCCGAAGCGAATTCACGCTGCACTTGGTTCAAAGAGAATGGGAAACGAGAGGGATGCAAAGCTCAACCTCTCTGCCATAAGGCATAGTCCCATTCCGTTCCCCTAAAACATCATAAATCGGTTAAGACATAACTCTAGGTCAACGCTTTTGTTATTCGTATCCTTTGACGATCATCCCGCTATTCTTCGAGATTTGAGAAAAGTTCCCGGCCAACCTGGACCACCCAACCGTAGGACGGACCCATGGCCCATCCTCCGCACTTTCCTCGGTTTGTTTTAGTTATGTAATTATCTAACACATTAATTGGACATGTAACAATCAGCTTCTTTAATTAATCCATTAAGCACTGGTTCCTTCACGTAATCTTATCACATGACATAGAAAAACAATATCAAACGAGTTATTTATTAACATATCATCATATTTATCTTTGAAATACAAGGAGTTCCGCCCGTAGGCTTGTCCATAATCCGCCCAAAGGCTATCCAGCAATCCACAGGGATCACTATTCCAAGTTTCCGCCCGTAGACTAGTATGCGGGCCTCGAGATCCAATCCGGAGTCACGTTAGCCTCTTGTGGGACTCGGAAGGTGAGGGATTTACGGCCAGAGACCCCCCTGGCACCCAAGCGTCCTCCTGCTCCAAGTAGACCTCAATGGAGAGACCTCTCGCAGTGGGTTCGGTCCATGTTCCCGGTGCGGTCAACAACCCCCTTGGTTAGGGTCAGGCAAGCAATCGGGGGTAACTGAAGCTGCCTCTCCCTTCAGGCCTTCAGCCTGAAGTATAGATATTCATTTAATTTGTAATTCATAAATCAAACAGTTCTCTAAAATCTCTAGCAAGCACAAACATTTCCATTAATCAATCTTGTTGTTGGCAAACTACTAAGGAAGGACTCTTTCCTTTTGAATGCATCTAGTACTCGATCTGGAGTACCTTGCAACTTGGCAAGATCCTTTATATTCTGGGTTAGGGTGTACCCTATTAACCCAACTTGGTCAACCCTAAAGTTCATTGGATACTTTAATTTCCGGTTTTTAACCTTCCATATTTAGAAGGATATCAAAGAATACATCCTCATGCAAGATAACTTGCGTAAGGATCCCCCATCCTTGATGCGGGAATTTATTCTTTCTCCTTGTGAATCAATCACAAGACCATATGTCTTCGTACTTGTCATGCAAGTCCTGCATCGTACTATGCGATAATGAAGTTACAAAACAATCTGTTTCAGTTTCTTTAAGTTGACGTTTGTCAGATTTTAGGGTTTCTTAACTTTATTATTATTATTTTAAAAGAAACTCAGGGACAAACACTAGTTCTATTACATTTTCAATTTACTGATTCTGCAATCCGAGAATGTGGGCAAGTATTTAAAGTATAAACGTTTCTTGGATTTTTAATTCATCCCCAATGAATATTTTGCAGCATAGGTATTTCTAAGTTTATATTAATTCGGTTAACTTTTAGAAGGTAATATCGAGATCACCTCGGCACGATTTGTTATCTACGTGACAATTGATTTTTCAGTCCTAAACTTTATTGTTTTGAGGTTAGGTAAATTCAATTAATGTTCCTTTTCCTTGCGAACAAAACTCATGCCAAATAAACAATCTTTTCCTTGCTAAGATATGCAATTAGCAATGATAACTTCCTAGAGTTTAAGCAACGTAAGAAACTTTCATGAATTTCACCTTTTATGATGATTCGTTGTAAAAAGAATAGGGGTTAATGGTGCAAGATGTAGTTTTTATACCTTCACGATTTAACTGAAATATACTACTATAGTGGGTAGATAATCTTGCTCGTAATTCGTTTCAATGCATAATGCAATTTGAAGGAAAACTATGTTTTATACTTTATCCATTTTGCATGTTCAACTAAACTAAATTCCTTCATCGTAAATAACTAGGGAAAAATATATCTTATCCCTAACAAATCATCTTGCATGATTGAATTAAAATCGATATAAAACCAAGAAGGAAAAACCTGGTGTTGGGGTGAGATATCCACATGGATACCGGGAGATGACCCTCCCGCAGCTACTCTTTGGATTTTCTTAGGCGGCATCGCAGTTGTAATCCTTCGAATGTGAAGGTAGCTTTACACTCCTTTTTGGAATTCCACCGTCGCTTCAATACTCTTCTTCTCTCTTTCGAGGCAAGGAGTCATTAAGGGATTGACCACGAGAAGGAGGTAATAAGACCTTTAAGGTCTTAGCTTCTTTGGGAGGGAAGGGTTTACAAAGCCTAAAAATGCCCTATAGGGTATGTACACGGTAAAAAAGGAGTGTGTGAGTGTGGTTTCGCATCATATGAAGGGCCTTGGGAGATCTTTGGGCTTGGGAGTAAAAGGTATAGGAAGGGGGATTTTTTTGGGAGAGGTTTTAGGACACGGAGTAGTAAAGGCTTTAGGGATTCAAACTCGGGGTGAAAGGGGAAAGGTGAAGGGTGAAGGGCTTATAGCACGGGGGGAGAGGGAAAAAGATGTGTAAAGAAAAGGGGACACGGGGGTTAAAAAGGGGCTTAGGGGGCTATGTTAAAAAGGAATATGAGGGGGGTGCAACACGGGGTTTCAAAGAAAACACAAGAAGGGACATATAAATTTAAGCACGGGGGGGGGGGGGGGGGGGGGGGGGGGAATTTGTGGTTTTTGAGGCCAAGGGGAGTGGGGGTTTAATGGCCCCATGGGAAGGGGTTAAGGGTTTAAGACCAGGGGGGGGGGGGGATGAAAGGATAAAAGGGAATAAAATCGGGAGGGGGGTGAAAGGGTAAGTGAAGGGTATAGGAAGGGGGGTTTAGAGGAGCCCCCCCTTAGAAGCTTCAAGAAGCTTCTTGAGGCTTCTCTGGGGGAAACATGTGGACAAGAAGACGATGACTGAATCCGCGACATCTTCCTTTTGCCTCGACTGCTTCAGGACCAGTCCCTTGGCACAGGTGGCGTCTTCTTCCTTGTTACGACTACGTCACGGCGGTGGCTTAGCGGATTCCTTTCCTCCTCCCTATCTCGTCAGTGGCGGCAGCTGGCGTAGTCTATCCTTCTCAGAATCCCCTCTTTCCCTTCATGGCAGTTAGGCGGCAGCATTCGTCCTCTGTCCTTCCTCCTCTGCCCAGATTATATAGGGGAGGGGAGGGAATCCTCCCTCTCAACGTGTCCCTATACATGCTCGTGAAGCTGAGCAAGCTCTAGCGATGAGCTTGCTGGCTCCTTTATCTCCTTCCACCCTTCGAGCACGATGCACCGTCGAGAGAGGGAATAAATATTTGATATATATTACATTCTCTCCCCCTTAGAGGAATCAAGATGTCCTCATCTCGAGATAAACTGGGGATATTGATGGTTGAGAGTGCCTTCATCTACCCAAGTGGCATGCTCTTCGGGATAATCTTTCCACTGGACGAGGCATTCTCTCAAGGTTCTGGATCTTTACTATCTCTCCCTAACATCTAAGATCCTATTCGGCCTTAGTTCAAGGACTCCTTGACTAGGCATTACAATTTGTTGGTCATCAAGTACATGGTTAGGGTTGGGTACATATTTTTTCAATAGGCTGATATGGAATACATTGTGAACCTTTAGGATCTCAAGGAGTTGCAATCTATAAGCATTGGGTCCTAGGGATTTGAGGATTTTGTACGGCTCACAATACCTTGGACTTAGCTTCTTGTAATCTCCTAGGGATAGAGAACTCTTTTTAGGGCGTACGCAAATGAAGACCATATCTCCTTCTTCGAAGACCCTTTCTTGACGCTTCAAATCCGTGTATGCCTTCAGTCTATCCTTGGCCGCTTGTATGTCCTGTCTTATTGACTTTATTTGATCATCCATGTCTTCCAACATCTGTCTTGAAGCTTCAACCCTTAAGGTTGGATCGGAAAAATTTCGGAGACTCCGACAGTCATGACCATACAATGCTTGGAAAGGAGTCATTTGAATGCTCCCCTGATAAGAAGCATTGTATGCAAATTCTACCAAAGGCAACTATTGAATCCACATCTTTGGCTCTCGACAGCAGTATGCCCTAAGCATATCCTCAATGACTTGATTTACTCGCTCTGTTTGGTCATCTGTTTGGGGATGGTAGGCAGTGCTAAAACAGAGTTGAGTCTCAATAGCTTCAAAGATAGCTCTCCAGAAGTGTGATGTGAAGAGAGAATCTCTCTCACTAATGATTCTTCTGGGTAACCCATGTAGCTTGAATATCTCTTTGATAAACAATCTTGCAATGTCGGAGGCTTTATAGTTTGTCTTTACTGGAATAAGGTGTGCAACCTTGGTAAGCATGTCAACCACAACCATGATGGAATTGTATCCTCCCTGGACTTGGGGTAGGCCTTCAAAAAAATCCATATTGATGAATCTTGCAATGTCGGAGGCTTTATAGTTTGTCTTTACTGGAATAAGGTGTGCAATCTTGGTAAGCATGTCAACCACAACCATGATGGAATTGTATCCTCCCTGGACTTGGGGTAGGCCTTCAAAAAAATCCATATTGATGAATCTTGCAATGTCGGAGGCTTTATAAATTGTCTTTACTAGAATAAGGTGTGCAATCTTGGTAAGCATATCAACCACAACCATGATGGAGTTGTATCCTCCCTGGACTTGGGGTAGGCCTACAACAAAATCCATACTAATGAATTCCCATTTCATTTGGGGAATGTCAAAGCGATTGCAGTTTCCCTGGCATCATGACATGTTTGGCTTTGTTACGTTGGCAAGACAAACACTCAGTGACATATTTGAGAACGTCACCTTTGAGCCTCTCTCAATGGTAGCTCTTCCTAACTGCATTAAGAGTCTTAGCATAGCCAGGATGTCCTACGAAAGGAGAATCATGAGCTTCCCACATGATCTTCTGCTTAAGTGACTGGCTTGTTGGTATACATAGCCTTGTTCTGTAAAAGACAAGTCCATTATCAATGGAAAATTCTTGATACTTAGCTTGCATCTTTTGATTCTGCTCCTTGGTAGAGATCTCCTTTATCATTGTTTGGTAGGACAAATCATGGTATGCTTCCTCTCTAGCTAACTCAAGTATAGGGTTGTTTGGCATAGATACTTTTATAGCTAGAGATCTAGTCGTTGATGGATTCTGCAAGATTAGGGAATTTAGGAATGCCTTGCGAGTAAGTGCATCGGCAACTACATTCTCTTTCCCTGGTCGATACTTGATTTCAAAGTCATATTCCTCCAACACTTCGATCCACCGACGTTGCCTCATGTTGAGCTCGTTCTGGGTAAAGATCCATTTGAGGCTCTTATGGTCGGTTACTAGACTAAACTTGTTACCCAAGAGGTAGTGTCTCCAAAGCTTTAGAGCATGGATGACTACTAGTAATTCCAGATCATGCGTAGCATAATTCTTTTCATGGTTCTTCAGTTTCCTTGAAGAGTATGCTACTGGATGACCTTCCTGCATAAGTACACACCCGAAGGCAAGAATGCTAGCATCAGTTACAACCTCGAACTCTTTATTGAGGTCTAGAAGTTTTAGAATAGGTGTTGATACCAAACATTGCTTCAATCTATCAAATCTATTTTGTTCGGGAGTTGACCATGTAATGGAGGTCTACTTCTTTAGTAAATCCATCAGAGGTGCTGCAATCAAAGCATAGTTTTTTATGAAAACCCTATACCATCTTGTCAATCCAAGAAAGCTGTGTATTTCTTTGACAGATACTTGTGTTGGCCACTTGAGCACATCTCTGACCTTGGCTGGGTCCACTGATATTCCTTCTGATGATACTATGAATCCCAAATATTCGATCTGACGCTTGAAGAATGCACACTTCTTCATTTTTGCATACAACTTATGTGACCTCATTGTCTCAAGGACAATCCAAAGTTGAGGTTCATGATCTTCTTCTTGTTTAGAATAGACTAAAGTGTCATCAAAGAAGACAAGCACGAAATCATCAAGATATGGCCTAAAGATATCCTACATTAATCTATTGAAGGTGGCAGGTGCATTTGTAAGCCCGAAATGACATAACCAGGAACTCAAAGTGCCCATATCCTGTATTGAAGGCTGTCTTTGGGATTTCTCCTTCCTTGATCCTTATCTGATAGTAACCTGACCTGAGATCAATCTTGGAGAAGATCTTTGCACCCTGAAGACGATCAAGAAGCTCATCTATTCTAGGAATAGGATACTTGTTCTTGACTTTTGATTGATTCAACCCTCGGTAATCAATACATAGTCAAAGTGTCCCATCTTTCTTTTTCTGGAATAGTACTGGAGCTCCCCACGGTGAATTGCTAGGCCGGATGTAGCCCTGATCTAACAGCTACTTGAGTTGTTTCTTCATCTCAATTGCTTCTGGTATGGACATTCTATAAGGTCTCTTGGCAATTGATGCAACTCCAGGCACTAATCTAATCTCATGATCTACTTCTCTTTGAGGCGGAAGTTCGGTCAACTCTTCAGGGAATACATCCGCGTATTCCTTTAGCCAAGAAGGTCCTTCATGAGACTCTTGCTTTTGATCTAACTTGTTGAGTTTGATCAAGTAAACAAGTAATCCTTTTCTGACTCCTTTTATGATCCGAGATACTTTGGCCAATTGGATTCTTGGCACTCCTGCCTCACCTTGAGTTGTGATTAATTCACTTTCAGAGTTTCCAAAGGAAACTTGACCCTTTCCACAGTGAATGTGGGCGTCATTGGGCTTAAGCCAATCCATTCCAAGTAGACACTCATGGATACCTAAATTCATGACTTTGAATTTAACCGAAGTCTTCTTTCCTCCCAGAAAGAATTCCACCTTAGCAGTTTGCCTGCTACAAGTAACCTCACGACCATTTGGCAATTCCACAAGCAGGGTAGGTGCTTCTACTATGGCTATTCCTAATATTTTTGCACATGCTAGTGAGATAAAGGAATGTGTACTGCCACAATCAATCAAGGTCTTGAAACCTTTACCTTGATAGTCCGACGGTGTCTGAATCATCGAGAACTGGCGATTCGGTCCTTTTTTGTGTAAAGCGGCATGGATTGTCGCTCTTTCGAATTCTGCTTCCATGGTCAGATCTTCCTCTTCTTCTTCTTCACCTCTTTACCTATTGGCAATGCACATGGTTCTTCCTCTTCCTCGGGTAGTGGCTCCTTGACCATGGCCTGTTCCTTGGAAAGGTGCTTGGCGATGTCCTCCACCAAGCTTGGGACATTGCCTCTTGAAGTGACTGGGTTCGTTGTAGTGGAAACAATGGAGGTTTCGGCCATTACTTTGAGTAGGAACAAAGTTGTTGACGTTATTCGTCCTAGCTCTTTTTCTTTGTCCCTGATTATGACCTTGAACTCTCTTCATTTGAGGTCTGAATGCTCCTTTGTTCGAGTCATTATAAGACCAAGTTTTGTTACCCCTTGGTCTAGCTTGTACCTCCTGAATTATAGGTGCCGATCGAATGAGTGCATCCTGAAGATCTGATGGACGCATAGATTCGAGACGGGTATTTACTGGTGGATTTAAGCCTGCACAAAATTTGGACACATGTTGTGTCATGTCCATCTGTGGTGCATATTTTAAAAGTGAGACGAATTTAGAGTAGTATGCGTCAAGAGTGAGTCGTGGCTGTTTTAGCTTGTAGAACTCGTTCATTTTCTACGTGCACGGCTTTCTTCATCTTCTCCCAGATAACGGATCCCTCTGTAATCCCTTGATCCCTACACCATTACTTCCACCAAAGTCTGGATTTGCCGGTGAGTTTTAATTTGGCGAGCATAGCCTGATTGGCGGGTGCAATACCGGCTGCTTCGAAGTAATCCTCCATGGATTCAATCCAAATTTCAGCATAAGCCTGAACGAATCAGCTTCTCCTGTCAAACTCGGGTGGCTTAATTTGCTTGAGAAGGAACTTCTTCTCCTGGATCACAACAGTACTTGATGTAGGAGGCAAATTAGGAACCTGTACTTGGGGTTGTGCCTGAATAAAGGTTTTCTTAACGTTATTTTACGATAATCGACATTAGCTAATATTACATCTTTAATTTAGCTCTCTCGTAAACAATGTAGCTACTTAACTTTTTATCAAGTCTTATGCACAGCCAGACATTGATAAAAAGAAGTATTTATTTGTATTTACATGGTCATAGCCCTTTCTAATACAACATTTCATGTGATGATAAGCCAATTGTTACATTTAGTTTGGGGAGAACAATGTTGTATTGCATTTATCTACATGAACTGTATAATAGTAAGGTTTTGGGTCATGGATCTTCAGGAATCGGTAAGTCATTGGAAGTTCAGGATATCCTTTCCGTTGGAATCCATACTTCTCATGGCGGCCCAATACTTTAATCCTATCGGCGGGGATTACACGAGTTACTTCCTCATATACATATGAGTTCATCTCAACCCTCCGACCTTGAATATGTAAAGTTGAATTTATGTGATCTTCCACAAAAACGAACAGCTTCACGACTTTCAGGTCTTCCAACCACTTGATCCTTTTTAGGTTGGTCTGTAGATAAGCAAACCGGTGGGCAGCTATATAGTAGATTCCTGAAGCACCCATCCATCTTCGTTGCATGTATAAAGGTGATGGATTATAGATCTGCTCCAAGATGTTCATCATCTCAACCCTTTGTCGATAAAGCAGAGAATGCATTGCAGTCATAAACATGACTCGAAATACCAGAAACATGTTCCATGCTTCGTAATTCTGCAAGACAACATCGAAGGTAAGAAAATGTTTGGACAACAACAATTTCTTTACTTCATTTCTTTGAGATTTCATAAAAACAATTCCGTTATTGGTCAGCTCTGATACCAACTGTAACGTGTCCACTAGTATCATCCAGGACACATCTTAGCAGTCCATCGGAAAGGATGTCTAGAAAGCTCCGCCCGGCACTCCCAGGGAATGTTACGGGGTTTGCGATCTAAGGCTTTCATTCGTCTGCCACGTAGTGGAAGTATTCTGGTGGTTCCTGCTTAGGATCGACTAGAATTTTGGTTTTCCTGATTGGTCATTTCTTAAGAGCAACTAGCGTCAGACCCAAGCGAACTACTTTACGCAAAAACACCAAGTCCGAAGCGGATTCACGCTGCACTTGGTTCAAAGAGAATGGGAAATGAGAGGGATGCAAAGCTCAACCTCTCTGCCATAAGGCATAGTCCCATTCTGTTCCCCTAAAACAACGTAAATCGGTTAAGAAATAACTCTAGGTCAACGCTTTTGTTGTTCATGTCCTTTGACGATCATCCCACTATTCTTCAAGATTTGAGAAAAGTTCATGGCCAACCGGAACCACCCAATTGTAGGATGGACCCATGGCCCATCCTCCACACTTTCCTCGGTTTGTTTTAGTTATGTAATTATCTAACACATTAATTGGACATGTAACAATCACCTTCTTTAATTAATCCGTTAAGCACAAGTTCCTTCACGTAATCTTATCACGTGACATAGAAAAACAATATCAAACGAGTTCTTTATTAACATATCATCATATTTATCTTTGAAATACAAGGAGTTCCACCTGTAGGCTTGTCCATAATCTGCCCAAAGGCTTTCTAGTAATCCACAGGGATCACTATTCCAAGTTTCCGCTCGTAGACTAGTATGCGGGCCTCGAGATCCAATCTCGAGTCACATTAGCCTCTTGTACAGGACCCGAAAGGCGAGGGATTTACGGCCAGAGCCCTCCCTTGCACCCAAGCGTCCTCCTGCTCCAAGTAGAGCTCAACGGAGAGACCTCTCGCAGCGGGTTCGGTCCATGTTCCCGGTGCAGTCAACAACCCCTTTGGTTAGGGTCAGGCAGACAGTCGGGGGTAACTAAAGCTACCTCTCCCTTCAGGCCTTCAACCCAAAGTATAGATATTCATTTATTTTGTAATTCATAAATCAAACACTGCTCTATAATCTCTAGCGAGCACAAACATTTCCATTAATCAATCTTGTTGTTGGCAAACTACTAAGGAAGGAATCTTTCCTTTTGAGTGCATCTAGTACTCGATCTGGAGTATCTTGCAACTTGGCAAGATCCCTCATATTCTGGGTTAGGGCGTACCCTATTAACCCAACCTGGTCAACCCTAAAGTTCATTGGATACTTTAGTTTCCGGTTTTTAACCTTCCTTATTTAGAAGGATATCAAAGAATACATCCTCATGCAAGATAACTTGCATAAGGATCCCCCATCCTTGATGCGGGAATTTATTCTTTCTCCTTGTGAATCAGTCACAAGACCATATGTCTTCGTACTTGCTGTGCAAGTCCTGCATCATACTATGCGATAATGAAGTTACAAAACAATCTGTTTCAGTTTCTTTAAGCTGACGTTTGTCAAATTTAGGGTTTCCTAACTTTATTATTATTTTTTTTAAAAGAAACTCAGGGACAAACCTTAGTTCTTTCACATTTTCAATTTACTGATTCTACAATCCGAGAATGTGGGCAAGTATTTAAGGTATAAAAGTTTCTTGGATTTTTAATTCATCCCCAATGAATATTTCACAGCATAGGTATTTCTAAGTTTATATTAATTCGGTTACCTTTTAGAAGGTAATATCGAGATCACCTTGGCACGATTTGTTATCTACGTGACAATTGATTTTTCAGTCCTAAACTTTATTGTTTTGAGGTTAGCTAAATTCAATTAATGTTCCTTTTCCTTGCAAACAAAACTCATGCCAAATAAACAATCGTTTCCTTGCTAAGATATGCAGTTAGCAATGATAACTTCCTAGAGTTTAAGCAACGTAAGAAACCTTTCATGAATTTCACCTTTTAGGATGATTCGTTGTAAAAAGAGTAGGGGTTAATGGTGCAAGATGTAGTTTTTATACCTTCACGATTTAACCGAAATATACTACTATAGTGGGTAGATAATCTTGCTCCTAATTCGTTTCAATGCATAATGCTATTTGAAGGAAAACTATGTTTTATACTTTATCCATTTTGCATGTTCAACTAAACTAAATTCCTTCATTGTAAATAACTAGGACAAAATATATATTATCCCTAACAATTCATCTTGCATGATTGAATTAAAACCGATATAAAACCAAGAAGGAAAAACCTGGTTTTGGGGTGAGATATCCACATGGATACCGGGAGATGACCCTCCCGCAGCTACTCCTTGGATTTTCTTAGGCAGCATCGCAGTTGTAATCCTTCGAACGTGAAGGCAGCTTTACACTCCTTTTCAGAATTCCACCGTCGCTTCATTACTCTTCTTCTCTCTTTCGAGGCAAGGAGTCGTTAAGGGATTGACCACGAGAAGGGGGTAATAAGACCTTTAAGGTCTTAGCTTCTTCGGGAGGGAAGGGTTTACAAAGCCTAAAAAGGCCCTATAGGGTATATACACGGTAAAAAAGGAGTGTGTGAGTGTGGTTTTGCAAACATATGAAGGGCCTTGGGAGATCTTTGGGCTTGGGAGTAAAAGGTATAGGAAGGGGGATTTTTTTTGGAGATGTTTTAGGACACAGAGTAGTGAAGGCTTTAGGGATTTAAACCCGGGGTGAAAGGGGAAAGGTGAAGGGTGAAGGGCTTATAGCATGAGGGGAGAGGGAAAAAGGTGTGTAAGGAAAAGGGGACACGGGGGTTAAAAAGGGGCTTAGGGGGGTGTGTTAAAAAGGAATATGAGGGGGGTGGAACACGGGGTTTCAAAGAAAACACAAGAAGGGACTTATAAATTTAAGCATGGGGGGGGGGGGGGATTTGTGGTTTATGAGGCCAAGGGGAGTGGGGGTTTAATGGCCCCACGGGAAGGGATTAAGGGTTTAAGACCGGGGGGGAGGGGGGGTAAAAGGATAAATGCTATACTCCTGTCATTTAGAATTCTATGTATGTTGAAAGTGAGCATTGTGAAGATAAGGATGTTGAATTATGGTACAGGACAATTGGTCATGTAAACCTACAATACTGAAACAAATGCAAACTAAATAGGTGGTTTGTCATTTGCCCCATTTTAGCTATGTTAATTATGATCATGTATATGAGGCATGTCAAATTAGGCAAGCAAGCTAGATTACTATTTCCAAAGAGGGGGAGAATAAGCAGTTGTCCTTTGGAAATGGTGCATTATGATATTTGAGGTCCATGTCAAAATGTCTCATTGAGTGGGAGATGTAGGTTTTATATCACTTTCATTGATGACTTTAGGAGAATGACTTGGGTTTATTTCATGCAATATAAAAGTGAAGCCTTTGAAAGATTTTGGGAGTTTCAAGCTATGATTGAAAACAATTTGGTTATTACATAAAAATCTTGAGGTTTGATAATGGAGGAGAGTACATGTCATATGAATTTTCAAATTGTTTGAGAGACCATGGAATCAAAAGACAAGTGGCATGCATGTATACACCTCAACAGAATGGTGTGGTAGTAAGTAAGAACCATATCATTGCAGAGATTGCTAAGGCAATGATGAACCAAATGAATATTCCATTGACATATTTGGTAGAGGCAGTGCATACTACTGCAATATATATCATGAACATGACACCTACAACATTGACTCATCATGTATCACCATGTGAAAATATGTATGGCAAGACACCCATTGTTGCTTACTTCAGGGATTTTGGATGTGTTTGTTATGTTCATGGTCGTGATGATTTGAGGAAGAAGATGGAATCCACGGCTATAAAATGCATGTTTCTTGGATATGCTAATGAGAAGAAGAGTTACAAATGCTATGATCCAGTGACTAAGGAAGTTTACATTAGTAGGGATGTTTGATTTAGTGAGTATGAATCATGGTACAAGCCCAAGATTGCAGTGGACTTGGATTCTTATGAAAGTAGTGATGATGATGCTCATGGGAAGAAAAATTCAGCAAATGGTAAGCTTGGAAATCAACACTTGGAAGATATGTCTGGATCTCAGGAGAATGCAAAAAGTAGTGGTAGCTATAGTCCATGGAGTGGTAGGTTGAGGAGCTAACAAAAGAGTGCAAAAATTGCAAAAGGAAAGAGGTCTATGGCTGAAAGTATGGAATTCCTCATGTAAAAACTCTAGGTACTAGAAGTGCATGAAAATATGTGGCACCACATGCAAGAGCAATTGAGACACCAAGTAGTGCACCTCAGTTGAGGGGATTAGAAAGGGTTAGATATCCTATTGATAGATTGACATATAATGGGTTCATGAAGCTGCATTATGATTATATGTGTGGAACCTACTTGCTTTGAGGGAGCAGTGTGGAAAGTAAAGAATGGAGACAAGCTATGGATGAGGAGATGGATGCATTGAAGAAAAACAAAACTTAGGATTTAGTTCAGTTACCTCATGGAAAGAAATCAATTAGTTGCAAATGGATGTATAAAGTCAAGTGCTAATCCGATGGTTCTCTAGAAAGGTATAAAGCAAGGCTAGTTGCAAAGGATTATGCACAAACATATGGATTGGATTATGAGGAGACATTCTATCGAGTGGCAAAGATGACTACAGTGAGCTTCTATATATGTCTCGAAATTGTATCAAATGGATGTGAAAAATGCATTCTTGGATGGGAATTTAGAAGAGGAAGTGTACATGGATAAGCCTGAAGGGTACGTGAATCCTAAATACCTGCATTATGTATGCAAGTTGAAGAAGACATTGAATGGACTGAAGTAAGCACTGTAACGTGTCCACTAGTATCATCCAAGACACGTCTTAGCAGTCCATCGGAAAGGATGTCTAGAAAGCTTCACCCGGAACTCCCATGGAATGTTACGGGATTTGTGATCTAGGGCTTTCCGCGTCTGCCACGTAGCGGAAGTATTCTAGCCGTTCCCACTTAGGATCGACCGGAATTAGGGTTTTCCTGATTGGTTCTTTCCTAACAGCAACTAGCGTCGGACCCAAGCGAACTACTTTACGCCGAAACGGCAGGTCCGAAGCGGATTCACGTTGCACATAGTTCAAGGAGAATGGGAAATGAGAGGGATGCAAAGCTCAACCTCTCTGCCATAAGGCAAAGTCCCATTCCATTCCCTTAAAACAGCATAAATCGGTTAAGACATAAGTCTAGGTCAATGCTTTCATTGTTCGAGTCCTTTGACAATCATCCCGCTGTTCTTCAAGATTTGAGAAAAGTTCCCGGCCAACCGGGACCACCCAACCGTAGGGCGGACCCATGGCCCATTCTCTGCACTTTCCTCGGTTTGTTTTAGTTATGTAATTATCTAACACATTAATTGGACATGTAACAATCAGCTTCTTTTATTAATCCGTTAAGAACAGATTCCTTCACGTAATCTTATCTCGTGACATACAAAAATAATATCAGACAAGTTCTTTATTAACATATCATCATATTTATCTTTGAAATACAAGGAGTTCCGCCCATAGGCTTGTCCATAAACTGGTCGAAGGCCATCCAACAATCCACAGGGATCACTTATTCCAAGTTTTCGCTCGTAGACTAGTATGCGGACCTTGAGATCCAATCCCGAGTCACGTTAGCCTCTTGTGCATGACCCAGAAGGCGAGGGATTTACAGCCAGAGCCCCCCCTAGCACCCAAGCGTCCTCGTGCTCCAAGCAGCGCTGAATGGAGAGACCTCTCGCGGCGGGTTCGGTCCACGTTCCTGGCGCGGTCAACAACCCCCTTGGTTAGGGTCAGGCAGATAGTCGGGGGTAACTGAAGCGCCACTCCCTCCAGGCCTTCAACCTGAAGTATAGATATTCATTTAATTTGTAATTCATAAATCAAACAGTTCTCTAAAATCTCTAGCAAGAACAAACATTTCCATTAATCGATCTTGTTGTTGGTAAATTGCTAAGGAAGGAGTCTTTCCTTTCGAATGCATCTAGCACTCGATCTGGGGTGCCTTGCAACTTGGCAAGATCCTTTATATTCTGGGTTAGGGCGTACCCTATTAACCCGATTTGGTCAACCCTAAAGTTCATTGGATACTTTAGTTTTCGATTTTTAACCCTCCTTACTTAGAAGGATATCAAAGAATACATCCTTTTGCAAGATAACTTGCGTAAGGATCCGCCATCCTTGTTGAGGGTATTGAACCTTTCTTTTTGTGAATCAATCACAAGACCATATGACTTCGTACTTGCCGCACAAGTCCTGCATTGTAATATGCGATGAAACAATCCGTTTTAGTTTCTTTAAGCTGACGTTTGTCAGACCTAGGGTCTCCTAACTTTTATTATTTTCTCAGGGATAAACCCTAGTTCTTATTTTTCGGTTACAATTTACTGACCCTATATTCAGGGAATGTGGATAGGTATTTAAGGTATAGATGTTTCTTGGAATTTTACTTCATTCCCAATGAATATTTCGCAACACTTTTAATTTGGTTAACTCTAGAAGGTAATTTCAAGATTACTTCCGTATGATTTGTTATCTACATGTCAATTGACTTTTCAATCTTATACTTCATTGATTTGAGGTTAGGTTAAATCCAACTAATCTTCCCTTTTCTTTGCGAACAAACTCATGCTAAATAAGCAATCTTTCCCTTGCTAAGTAATGCAGTTAGCAATGACAATTTCCTAGAGTTTAAGCATCGCAAGAATCCTTTCATGATTTGCACTTTCCATGATGATTTGTTGTAAAGAGGAATAGGGGTTAATGGTGCAAGATGCAGTTTATATCTTCGAGACTTAACCAAAGTAAACTACTTTAGTGGATAAATAGTCTTGCTCATAATTCGTTTCAATGCATAATACTTTTTTGAAGGAAAACTATGTTTATACTTTATTTATTTTGCTTGTTTAATTAAATTAAATTCCTTCATCATAAATAACTAGGACAAAATATATATCTTATCCCTAACAATTCATCTTGCATGTTTGAATTAAAACCGATATAAAATAAGAAGGAAAAACCTGGGTTTGGGGTGAGATATCCACATGGTTGCCGGGAGATGACCCTCCCACAGCTACTCCTTGGACTTTCTTAGGTGGCATCACAGTTGTAATCCTTCGAATGTGAAAGAAGCTTTACACTCCTTTTCGGAATTCCACCCTCGCTTCAATACTCTTCTTCTCTTTATCGAGGCAAGGAATCGTTAAGGGATTAACCACGAGAAGGGGGTAGTAAGACCTTTAAGGTCTTAATTTCTTCGGGAGGGCAAGGTTTACAAAGCCTAATGAAAAGGCCCTATAGGGATTTATATACGGTGAAAAGGGTGTGTGTGAAGGTGGTTTCAAAAACATATGAAGGGGCCTTGGGAGATCTTTGGGCACAGGAGTGAAGGGTATAGGAAGGGGGATTCTTGGAGAGGTTTTTAGGAAACGGGGTAGAAAAGGCTTAGGGGTTTAAAACCGGGGGTGAAAGGGTAAAAGGGGAAAGGTGAAGGGTGAGGGGTTTATATCACCAGGGGGGAGGGAAGGGTGTGTAAGAAAAAGGGGACACGGGGTTTCAAAAAAAGACACAAGAAGGGGCTTATAAATTTAAGCACAAGGGGGGGGGGGGGGGGGGGAGTAATAAGGCTTTTCAAGCCTTAGTTCTTTTTGGGGGTTCCATCCATGGGAAGGGGTTCTATGGGGGCTCCATGGGAAAGGGCTTAATGGCTCCACGGGAAGGGGTTTAAGGATTTAAAAAAAGCAAGGGAAAAGATTTGATGAGGCAATAACAAGGGGGGAAAAGGGCTTAAGAGAGCCCCCCCCTTGGAAGCTTCTAAGAAGCTTCTTAGAAGCTTTTGGGGGAGGAAGTAGACTTTCTCACGTCGCCTCCTATTCTACTCCCTCAATCTTGGCATCCTTTGGGAGCCCCGACACAGGGAAGAAAAGGAGGGAGGGACGTTTCTGCGGCAACAGGCTCTCTCTCTCTCTCTCTCTCTCTCTCTCTCTCTCTCTCTCTCTCTTTGCGTTTCGTGTTGATGGAGTGTGTGAGGAATGACTGATGCAAATGCAGAAGAATGGGGTTGGCGATCAAGATGATATGATGCGACAAGATATGGTATTGAATTAGAGGCCGCGAGACAATATTGGTGTTATGCGGATGCAATAATAAAGATGATGGACAGGCAAGGAGCAGCAGCTATCAATGAAGCAGCTGCAGACGTAGCCTTCAAAATTCCCTCTCTTGTTCTATCCTGGCGGTGTCACGGCTCATTTCCCTCCTCCCCTAGCTCTCGTGGTGAAGGGTTTTATAGGGGGAGGGAAGGAGTTCCTCCCTCACGGCGTGTCGCCCTGCATGAACGTTCTGGATATGCAAGCTCCAATGATCAGGAGCTTGCTATCCTTACTAAATCCTTACTGGAGCTTGCTATCCTTACTAAATCCTTACTCCCCTCCAGCACGACCCGCCGCCGAGAGAGGAAAAGAATATTTGATAAAGTAAAGCCGCTGAGAGAGGAGAAGAATATTTGATATATTACATTCTCTCCCCCTTGGAAGAATCAAGATGTCCCCATCTCGAGATAAACTGGGGATATTGATGGTTGAGAGTGCCTTCATCTACCCGAGTGGCATCCTCTTCGAGATAATCTTTCCACTGGACGAGGCATTCTCTGAAGGTTCTGGATCTTAATTGTCTCTCCCTAACATCTAAGATCCTATCAGGCCTTAGTTCAAGGACTCCTTGACTAGGCATTACAATTTGTTGGTCATCAAGTACATGGTTAGGGTTGGGTACATATTTTTTCAATAGGTTGATATGGAATACATTGTGAACCTTTAGGTTCTAAGGGAGTTGCAATCTATAAGCATTAGGTCCTAGGCATTTGAGGATCTTGTACGGCCCACAATACCTTGGACTTAACTTCTTGCAATTTCCTAAGACTAGAGAACTCTTTTTAGGGCGTACACGAATGAAGACCATGTCTCCTTCTTTGAAGACTCTTTCTTGATGCTTCAAATCTGCGTATGTCTTCTGTCTATCCTTGGCCACTTGTATGTCCTATCTTATTGACTTTATTTGATCATCCATGTCTCCCAACATCTGTCTTGAAGCTTCAACCCTTAGGGTTGGATTAGAAAAGTTTAGGGGACTTTTGTAGTCATGACCATATAATGCTTTGAAAGGGGTCATCTGAATGCTTTGCTGGTAAGAAGGATTATAGGCGAATTCAATCAAAGGCAAGTATTGAATCCACCTCTTCGGCTCTCGACAGCAGTATGATTCCCTAAGCATATCCTCGATGACTTGATTTACTCGGTCTATTTGGCCATCCATTTGGGGATGGTAGGCGGTGCTAAAACAGAGTTGACTCCCAATAGCTTCAAAGATAGCTCTCCAAAAGTGTGATGTGAAGAGAGAATCACGATCACTAATGATTATTCTGGGTAAACCATGTAGCTTGAATATCTCCTTGATAAACAATCTTGCAATTTCTGAGGCTTTATAGTTTGTCTTTACTGGAATAAGGTGTGCAACCTTAGTAAGCATGTCAACCACAACCATGATGGAGTTGTATCCTCCCTAGACTTGGGATAGGCCTACAAGAAAATCCATACTGATGAATTCCCATTTCATTTCGCGGATGTCAAGCGATTGCAATTTCCCTGGCATCATGACATGTTCGGCTTTGATACGGTGGCAAGACAAACACTCAGTGACATATTTGAGAACGTCACCTTTGAGCCTCTCCCAATGGTAGCTCTTCGTAACTGCATTAAGAGTCTTAGCATAGCCAGGATGTCCTATGAAAGGAGAATCATCAGCTTCCCACAATATCTTCCGCTTAAGTGATTTGTTTGCTGGTATACACGGCCTTGTTCTATAGTAGAAAAGTCCATTATCAATGGAAAATTCCTAATACTTAGCCTGTAGCTTTTGGTTCTGGTCCTTGATAGAGATCTCCTTTAACATTGATTGGTAGACCAAATCATGGCATGCTTCCTCTCTAGCTAATTCAAGTATAGGGTTGTTTCGCATAGATATTTTTATAGCTAGAGATCTGGCCCTTGATGGATTCTGCAAGATTATGAAATTTAGGAATGCCTTGCGACTAAGTGCATCGGCAACTACATTCTCTTTCCCTGGTCGGTACTTGATTTCAAAGTCATATTTGTCCAACACTTTAATCCACCGACATTGCCTCATGTTGAGCTTGTTCTGGGTAAAGATCCATTTGAGACTCTTATGGTCCGTTACTAGAGTAAACTTGTTATCCAACAGGTAGTGTCTCCAGAGCTTTAGAGCATGGACGACAGTTAGTAATTCCAGATCATGCGTAGAATAATTCTTTTCATGACTCTTCAATTTCCTTGAAGAGTGTGCTCCTGGATGACCTTCCTGCATAAGTACACACCCCAAGGCAAGAATGCTAGCATCAGTTACTACCTGGAATTCCTTATTGAGGTCTGGAAGTTTTAGAATAGGTGTTGATACCAAACGTTGCTTTTATCTGTCGAAGCTATTCTGTTCGGGAGTTGACCATGTAATGGAAGTCTGCTTCTTCAGTAAATCCGTCAGAGGTGCTGCAATCAAAGCATAGTTTCTTATGAAGACCCTATACCATCCTGTCAATCCAAGAAAGCTACGTATCTCTTTGACGGATACTGGTGTTGGCCACTCAAGCACATCTCTGACCTTGGCTGGGTCCATTGATATTCCTTCTGCTGATACTATGAATCCATGATATTCAATCTGATGTTTTAAGAATGCACACTTCTTCATTTTTGCATACAGCTTATGTGACCTCATTATCTCAAGGACAATCCGAAGTTGAGATTCATGATCTTCTTCTTGTTTAGAATAGACTAAAGTGCCATCGAAGAAGACAAGCAAGAAATCATCAAGATATGGCCTAAAGATATCCTACATTAACCTATTGAAGGTGGCAGGTGCATTCGTAAGCCCGAATGACATAACTAGGAACTCAAAGTGCCCATATCTTGTATTGAAGGCCGTCTTTGGGATATTTTCTTTCTTGATCCTTATCTGATAGTAACCTGACCTGAGATCAATCTTGGAGAAGATCTTTGCACCCTGAAGATGATCAAGAAGCTCATCTATTCTAGGAATAGGATACTTGTTCTTGACTATTGATTGATTCAACCCTCGGTAATCAATATATAGTCGAAGTGTCCCATCTTTCTTTTTCTGGAATAGTACTGGAGCTCCCCACGGTGAATTGCTAGGCTGGATGTAGCCCTGATCTAACAATTGCTTGAGTTGTTCCTTCAACTCAATTTCTTATGGTATGGACATTCTATAAGGTCTCTTTGGAATTGGTGCAGCTCGAGGTACTAACCTAATCTCATGATCCACTTCTCTTTGAGGCAGAAGTTCAGTCAACTCTTCAGGAAATACGTCCGCATATTCCTTTAGCCAAGAAGGTCCTTCATGAGACTCTTGCTTTTGATCTAATTTATTGAGTTTGATCAAGTATATAGGTAATCCTTTTGTGACTCCTTTTATGATTCGAGATACTTTGGCCAATTGGATTCTTGCCACTCCTGCCTCACCTTGAGTTGTGACTAATTCCATTTCAGAGTTTTGAAAGGAAACTTGACCCTTTCCACAATGAATGTGGGCATCGTTGGGCCTAAGCCAATCCATTCCGAGTAGACACTCATGGATACCTAAATTCATGACTCTGAATTTAACCGATGTCTTCTTTCCTCCCAAAGAGAATTCCACCTTAGTAGTTTGCCTGGTACAAGTAATCTCACGAACATTTGCCAATTCCACAAGCAGGGTAGGTGCTTCTACTGTGGCTATTCCTAATCTTTTTGTACATGCTGGAGAGATAAAGGAATGTGTGCTGCCACAATCAATCAAGGTCTTGAAACCTTTACCTTGATAGTCTGACGGTATCTGAATCACCGAGAACTAGCGATTCGGCCCTTTCTTGTGTAAAGCGGCATGGACTGTCGCTCTTTCGAATTCTGCTTCCATGGTCGGATCTTCCTCTTTTTCTTCTTTGCATCTTCGCCTATTAGCAATGCATGCGGTTCTTCCTCTTCCTCGGGTAGCGGCTCCTTGACCACGGCCTGTTCCTTGGAGAGGCACTTGGCGATGTCCTCCACCGAGCTTGGGACATTGCCTCTTGAAGTGACCGGGTTCGTTGCAGTGGAAACAACGGAGGTTTCGGCCATTACTTTGAGTAGGAACAAATTTGTTGACGTTATTCGTCCTTGCTTTCTTTCTTCGTCCTTGATTATGACCTTGAAATCTCTTCATTAGAGGTCTGAATGCTCCTCTATTCGGGTCATTATAAGACCAAGTTTTGTTACCCCTTGGTCTAGCTTGTACCTCCTGAATTATAGGCGCTGCTCGAATGAGTGCATCCTGAAGATCTGATGGACGTATAGATTCAAGATGGGTATTTATTGGTGGACTTAAGCCCACACAAGATATAGACACCTGCTGTGTCATGTCCATCTGTGGTGCATACTTTAAAAGTGAGATGAATTTAGAGTAGTATGCATCAAGAGTGAGTCCTAGCTTTTTTAGCTCGTAGAACTCGTTCATTTTCTACGTGCGATATGCAGGTGGTAAGTATCTTCCTTGCGCGGCTTTCTTCGGCTTCTCCCAGGTAACAGATCCCTCTTCAATCCCTTGATCCCTGCACCATTGCTTCCACCAAAGTCTGGCTTCGCCGGTGAGTTTTAACTTTGCGAGCATAGCCTGATTAGCGGGTGCAGTACTGGTTGCTTCAAAGTAATCCTCCATGGATTCAATCCAAATTTCAGCATCAGCCTGAATGAATCTGCCTCTCCCATCAAACTCAGGTGGCTTAATCTGCTTGAGAAGGAACTTCTTCTCCTGGCTCACAGAATTACTTGATGTAGGAGGCAAATTAGGAACATGTACTTAGGGTTGTGCCTGAATAAAGGTTTTCTTAACGTTATTATATGATATTCGATGTTAGCTTCTATTACATCTTTAATTCTTCTATCTTGTAAACAATGTAGCTACTTAACTTGTTATCAACTCCTATACACAGCCAGACATTGATAAAAGAAGTCTTTATTTGTATTTATATGGGCATAGCCCTTTCAAATACAACGTTTCATGCGATGATAAGCCAATTGTTACATTTAGTTTGGGGAGAACAACATTGTATTGCATTTATCTACAGGAACTGTGTAATAGTAGGGTTTTGGGTCATGGATCTTCAAGAATCGATAACTCATTGGAAGTTCATGATATCCTTTCTGTTGGAATCCATACTTCTCATGGCAGCCCAACACTTTAATCCTGTCGGCGGGGATTACACGAGTCACTTCCTCATATACATATGAGTTCATCTCAACCCTCCGACCTTGAATATGTAAAGTTGAATTTACGTGAGCTTCCACAAAAACGAACAGCTTCACGACTTTCAAGTCTCCCAACCACTTGATCCTCTTTAGGTTGGTCTGTAGATAAGCAAACCGGTGGGCGGCTATATAATAGATTCCTGAAGCACCCGTCCATCTTCGTTCCATGTACAAAGGTGATGGATTATAGATCTCCTCCAGGATGTTCATCAACCGAATTCTTTATCTATAAAGGGGAGAATGCATTGCAGTCATAAACATGACTCGAAATCCGCATTTGCCACATAGTGGAAGTATTCTGGCCGTTCCCACTTAGGATCGATCGAAATTAGAGTTTTCCTGATTAGTCCTTTCCTAACAGCAACTAGCATCGGACCCAAGCGAACTACTTTACGCAGAAACGCGAGGTCTGAAGCAGATTCACGCTCCACTTGGTTCAAGGAGAATGGGAAACGAGAGGGATGCAAAGCTCAACCTCTCTGCCATAAGGCATATTCCCATTCCGTTCCCCTAAAACAACGTAAATTGGTTAAGACATAACTTTAGGTCAATGCTTTCATTGTTCGAGTCCTTTGACAATCACCCCGCTGTTCTTCGAGATTTGAGAAAAGTTCCCGGCCAACCTCGACCACCCAACCATAGGACGGAGCAATGGCCCATCCTCCGCACTTTCCTTGGTTTGTTTTAGTTATGTAATTATCTAACACATTAATTGGACATGTAACAATCAGCTTCTTTAATTAATCCGTTAAGCACTGATTCCTTCACGTAATCTTATCACGTGACATAGAAAAACAATATCAGACAAGTTCTTTATTAGCATATCATCATATTTATCTTTGAAATACAAGGAGTTCTGCCCGTAGGCTTGTCCATAAACCAGCCGAAGGCCATCCAACAATCCACAAGGATCACTTATTCCAAGTTTCTACTCGTAGACTAGTATGCGGGCCTCGAGATCCAATCCTGAGTCACGTTAGCCTCTTGTGCAGGGCCCGGAAGGTGAGGGATTTACAGCCAGAGCCCCCCCTAGCACCCAACCGTCCTCCTGCTCCAAGTAGCGCTCAACGGAGAGACCTCTCGTGGCGGGTTCAGTCCACGTTCCTGGCGCGGTCAACAACCCCCTTGGTTAGGGTCAGGTAGATAGTCGGGGGTAACTGAAGCTGCCATTCCCTTCAGGCCTTCAACCTGAAGTATAGATATTCATTTAATTTGTAATTCATAAATCAAACAGTGCTCTAAAATCTCTAGCATGCACAAACATTTCCATTAATCGATCTTGTTGTTCGCAAACTACTAAGAAAGGAGTCTTTCCTTTCGAATGCATCTAGCACTCGATCTGGGGTGCCTTGCAACTTGGCAAGATCCTTTATATTCTGGGGTTAGGGCATACCCTATTAACCCAATTTGGTCAACCCTAAAGTTCATTGGATACTTCAGTTTCCTGTTTTTAACCCTCCTTACTTAGAAGGATATCAAAGAATACATCCTTTTGCAAGATAACTTGCATAAGAATCCGCTATCCTTGTTGAGGGTATTTAACCTTTCTTTTTGTGAATCAATCACAAGACCATAGGACTTCATACTTGCCGCACAAGTCCTACATCGTAATATGCAATGAAAAAATCCGTTTCAGTTTCTTTATGCTGATGTTTGTCAGACCTAAGGTCTCCTAGCTTTTATTATTTTCTCAGGGATAAACCCTAGTTCTTATTTTTCGGTTACAATTTGCTGGCCCTATATTCAGAGAATGTGGAAAGGCATTTAAGGTATAGATGTTTCTTGGAATTTTACTTCATTCCCAACGAATATTTCACAACATTTTTAATTTGGTTAACTCTAGAAGGTAATTTCGAGATTACTTCCGTATGATTTGTTATCTATGTGTCAATTGACTTTTCAATCTTATACTTCATCGATTTGAGGTTAGGTTAAATCCAACTAATCTTCCCTTTTCTTTGCGAAAAAACTCATGCTAAATAAGCAATCTTTCCCTTGCTAAGTTATGCAGTTAGCAATGACAACTTCCTAGAGTTTAAGCATCGCAAGAATCCTTTCATGATTTGCACTTTCCATGATGATTTGTTGTAAAGAGGAATAGGGGTTAATGGTGCAAGATGCAGTTTATATCTTCTAGACTTAACCGAAGTAAACTACTTTAGTGGATAAATAATCTTTCTCATAATTCGTTTCAATGCATAATGCTTTTTTGAAGGAAAACTATGTTTATAATTTATTTATTTTGCATGTTTAATTAAATTAAATTCCTTCATCGTAAATAACTAGAACAAAATATATATCTTATCCCTAACAATTCATCTTGCATATTTGAATTAAAACCAATATAAATTAAGAAGGAAATTCTGCGGTTTGGGGTGAGATATCCACATGGATACCGAGAAATGACCCTCCCGCAGCTACTCCTTGGACTTTCTTAGGCGGCATCACAGTTGTAATCCTTCGAACGCGAAAGCAACTTTACACTCCTTTTCGAAATTCCACCATCGCTTCAATACTCTTCTTCTCTTTATCGAGGCAAGGAATCGTTAAGGGATTAACCACGAGAAGGGGGTAGTAAGACCTTTAAGGGCTTAATTTCTTCAGGAGGGCAAGGTTTACAAAGCCTAAAGAAAAGGCCCTATAGAGATTTATACATGGTGAAAAGGGTGTATGTGAGTGTGGTTTCAAAAACATATGAAGGGGCCTTGGGAGATCTTTGGGCATAGGAGTGAAGGGTATAGGAAGGGGGATTCTTGGAGAGGTTTTTAGGACACTGGGTGGAAAAGGCTTAGGGGTTTAAAACCGGGGGTGAAAGGGTAAAAGGGGAAAGGTGAAGGGTGAGGGGTTTATAGCACCGGGGGGGGGGGGGAAGGGTGCATAAGAGAAAGGGGACACGGGGTTTCAAAAAAAAAACACAAGAAGGGGCTTATAAATTTAAGCACGGTGGGGGGGGGGGAAGTAATAAGGCTTTTCAAGCCTTAGTTCTTTTTTATGGTTCCATCCATGGGGAGGGGTGTTATGGGGGCTCCACAGGAAAGGGCTTAATGGCTCCACGGGAAGGGGCTTAATGGCTCCACGAGGAGGGGCTTAAGGGCTCCACGGGAAGGGGCTTAAGGATTTTAAAAAACCAGGGGAAAAGATTTGATGAGGCAACAACAAGGGGGGAAAAGGGCTTAAGAGAGCCCCCCCTTGGAAGCTTTTAAGAAGCTTTTGGGGGAGGAAGTAGACTTTCTCATGTCGCCTCTTATTCTACTCCCTCAATCTTGGCGTCCTTTGGGACCCCTGGCACGGGGAAGAAAAGGAGGGAGGGACGTTTCTGTGGCAACAGGCTCTCTCTGTCTCTCTGTCTCTCTCTCTCTGCGTTTCGTGTTGATGGAGTGTGTGAGGAATGATTGATGCAGATGCAGAAGGATGGCGCTGGTGATCAGGATGATATGATGCGACAGGATATGGTATTGAATTAGAGGCCGCGATACAAGATTGGTGTTATGCAGATGCAATAATAAAGATGATGGGCGGGCAAGGAGCAGTAGCTATCAATGAAGCAGGTGCAGATGTAGCGTTCAAAATTCCCTCTCTTTTTCTATCCTGGCAGTGTCACGGCTCATTTCCCTCCTCCCTTAGCTCTCATGGCGAAGGGTTTTATAGGGGGAGGGAAGGAGTTCCTCCCTCACGATGTGTCGCCCTACATGGACGTTCTGTATATGCAAGCTCCAACGAGGAGCTTGCTATCCTTACTAAATCCTTACTCCCCTCCAGCACGACCTGCCGCCGAGAGAGGAAGAGAATATTTGATAAAGTAAAGCCACCGAGAGAGGAGAAGAATATTTGATATATTACAAGCACCAAGAGCTTGGTGGGAGAGGACTAGCAGATTCTTGTGCAGGATGGAATTACAGCAAAGTATGGTTGATTACTCACTCTATGTGAGACATAGAGAAGATGGCATGGTTGTGGTTGTCATCTATGTTGATGACCTCATTATTACAAGTAAACTTAAGAGGGAGATTGCTAAAGTTAAGCATGGTCTTCATAAACAATTTGACATGAAGGAACTTGGTTTGTTGAGATATTTTTTGGGCATTGAGGCCATTTATACACCTCATGGTATTTGGTTGGTACATAGACAATATTCTTTAGAGATGTTGGAGAAGCATGGCATGATAGGATGTAAGACAATGGATACTCCCTTGGATGAGAACATCAAAATGATTAATGATGGAAAATATGTGAAAGAATATGTGACTATGTTTAGAAAGATGGTTAGTAGTGTTATCTACTTAACCATTAGAAGGCCTTATTTGAGCTATGTTGTTGGATTAATTAGCCAATTTATGTAAAGATCATGTAAATCACAATTGGATGCAATGAGGAGAGTTGTAAGTTATGTGAAGAAGACTATTGGAGCTTGCTTATTCTATGAGAAGGGCATAAAGCCTACCTTGTTTTTGGGTATACTGATGCAGACTTGGCACGTAATCTTATGGATAGGAGATCTACTAGTAATTATGCATTTTCATTTGGATCATCCATGGTAAGTTGGAGCAGCAAAAAGCAACCTACAATTGCTTTATCAAGTATAGAAGCTAAGTACCAAGGTATTGTATTGGCAGCATGTGAGCAGATATGGCTAAGATTGGTTTTATGTGATATGGGGATTGAAATTGATGGTGGAGTCATCATATATTGTGAAAACATTAGTAGCATTATGTTGGAAAAGAACCTAGACTACCATGCCATGACAAAGCAGATAGAAGTGCACTATCACTTCATTAGAGAGAAGGTCATTGATGGATAGGTTGACTTGGTCCATGCCAACACAAATGACCAAGTTGTTGATATCTTTACCAAAGCATTAGGTAAAGATAATTTTGAGTATTTCAGGAGTGCACTTTTGAAGTATTGTCTTTGCAAGCTCATTCTGAGCTTGAGGGGGAGTGTTGAGAAATAAGGCATAGCCTAAGCCCTTATCCTATGCTTGTATTAAGTAAGTGTGTGAGAGCCTCTGTAAAGTGCGCTAAAGGTCAAAGGGTCTATCTCTTTGGTGAGACTTGGAAAAGTAGATGGTTGAGAAGAATGAAAAAGAATAAAATGAAGAAAGCTTGAGCCTCCATATCCATCTGTCAACCACCTTCCATTGTGCATCCCCATCGAATCTCTCATCTACTCTCAAATCTACATATATATAGGTGACACCTAGTCTAGATAGGGTGAGCTATATATAGCTCCAACATATCAAAGTTTGGCCCTACAATGACACTTTTCATGTTGTAGACTATCACACTATATGCAATTGTGCTTAAACCCTTCTTTGATAAGCCTTTAGAATACTACCCATCCCTTCTCTTCCACTTTACTTAAGCTTATAACTTTTAAGAATAACTCAACTTTCAAGCTTTCCAAGGACTACTCATCATCCACATCTGATTATGTATATCAACTTTCAAATTCACACAGCAAGATTGTAGTTGCAAGACCTTTCTCAGATCTATTTATGCAATCTTTTTAAATTTTCCCTATACCCAATGCTATGTATTCGAGGAAAAACTCCTCTAAGAGCCTTTTTAAAGACAACCCAATTTGTAGCTCTTGTATACAATTCCACTAATCATTCGTGCAATATTTACACATTAGACAAACAAAATATTGGCTCCATCTATACTAAGAAACCCTATGAGAATGCATACTGCTTGCATATACTCAAATAATTTTAACTCGGATGTATATCAAAGTTTTATCCTAGGATCTACAAGTTTTTCTTAGTGGTGAAACCTTAGAAAAGAAGATAACATTCTGCTAGTTTGGAGATATATTTGAGTGGAAAAATATCAAAAGTCTTAATTATGAGCTATGCATCGCAATGTGGAGGTTAACTTTTTTCTCTTCTACTTTAAGATTCGAATCAATGCCATGCCATAATAAAAGCTAAATGTATCTTAATTATAATTTTTCCTTAAGATAACTAGTTTGCAATAATATCTCTATAAGAAAAACATTAAGGAATACAAAAATTTCAAACATACTTAAAGGAACACATTTGATGGATAATAAGCTACCATTAATCATGCCTATGTGAGTCAATAGAGCCTCAAACTTTGAGAAAAGCCAAATATCAACTCAATAGAACCAAATTGAGAGAATACGAAAGTTGAACAATGGTCTAAAGTGTGTGAAGCATATAAATCCACTCTATGGATATATAATTTTCTTAACAAATAATTTAACACTAGTGAGGCATACTAAATTAATTGTCTAATATGTTGCACAAAGTGTTATGCCAAGATCTAACCTCCAATTGCACTAATATTCTACATTGATGAATGATCTTGGGATCAACAACCATGGTTTGGTCCCGCAACAACTTAATCCTATGTATGAACCAATTCTCGTATAAATTTTTAACCAAACCTTTAATACGATTTCAGATGGATTTTTGGAGTCGGTGCTTGGCTTTGTTGATGCAATGTTTCTAGTCTTGATAACAAAAGCTTGAAATTCAATATGGAAAATATTTTCAAAAGTATAGTATAGTAGCGAATGCAATGGTTCTTCTACAAGAAATTGAAAGCTCAGAAATTTACTTGGTCCTAATATATTATTGCTTCGTTTGAGAAACGTTAATACATAAGAAAGTGGAATCTAAGCCAAAATAAAATGCTATTCGTACTCTTTCACGAAACCATGTCCATGACTTGGAGAATAACATTGACATTCACACAATTAGGATTTAGAAGGAAGACCAAGACACGATGGAAGGCGTTCGGTACGTTCAAGTGATACCATCAATCAGTTAAGTACTAGCACTCCGACAGAATATCACTTAGAGAAGCGGGCAGAATATCCATTATCACAAAGCATGAAACAAAAACCAGTTGAAATGAAGGATGTTCAATACAACCAGATAGAGTGGCACTCTTCCGTACGGCAACTGCAAGCTCGTTGCCAAACCGAACAAACAAACAATCTAAGACTGACAGATTTTACACCATGGCTGGAGCAGGAGCACTGGCTGGGCCGACGTTGTTGCAATACTTTTTGATCAAAGGGCACCGGCAGTATGGATGAGTGGCAGGTAGCTTCCTTAGTTGATCTGGATCACTAACTGCTGCTGAGACGCCATCATGCACCGCAGCATGAGCCTTTTCTCAAGAGTCCTTGAACAAAGGGCATTGGCAGTGCACCTTGTCCGCCGTCACCTCTAGCTGCTTAATCTGCATCTCATCCACCATGTCGGCCGCTGTAACAACACACAACAAGGGAATGGAAGCGTAGACTTAATAAGTGCTAGATGAGTCACGATTATTTGCCCAAGTATGCAGCCTATTACAGTGCCATAACGCGATTAACAGAAGACAACAAATTGAACGATGAGTGTAATAACATATGCTTTCGATGACACCAACACTACTGAGAAAGAGTAAGACATGTGAGGGCAAAATCGAGATAGAGAGAGAGAGAGATAGATTTGGCGTCCCTGAAAAGCTTCGCATCGGCTATACTACGCCCGCCAGCCAGAACATGTAGCATGATCATCGCGAGGGTAATGGTAGGGATGAGAGTAATGGTCGACATGATGGCTCGCAGTGATTTCTTGCTTCCACAAGTCGACTATGAAAAGATCGCTAAACACTGCAGGTACAACGATAACTTCATAGCTCAGGTGCATATATAGTAGCTGCATGCTCTCGAACTGCGTCGAGACGACCAACGTGCCCGCATGTCCAATGTGTGTACTGTGGCAGAAACCACTTGCCAGCCGAGTGTCAAGACCCTAGGTCAAGACCTTGCGCTAATTGCGGTAGGTTCGGTCATGATGTCGCACATTGTAGATTACCAAGAAGACTTCCATACTCACAATCTTATGGCCAGCCTTACCTAGCAAACAGGCCGCAACCATTCTTTGGAAGGGGACCCCCATTGGCTCTTCCCGTGCCTAACAATATGAAACCAACCATCCCTAGAATGGACATAAATCCTACAGGCATTCCTAGACCGCCTAGTCCTTACGTGACCCACCCACCGAGCGATGCTCTAGTACACTATGTGGAGGAGCCGAACGATGAAGAAACTTACATATACCCTTACGTCTCGCATGATGACAAGGGCAACATGGTCCTCATGGATTATCGACCCGTGCCAGTGATGGTGCTAGGATGAGGGCGAGGTAGAGGCCTAGGAGGGCAGCCGTAGGATCCGGTCACTTGTTGGACTTGTGGTTACCCCGGTCATCTCTCATCACGCTGCCCTGAAAGAGAGCAGCAAAACAGAGACAAGGCTGACCAAAGGTGCGCAGAGTGCGGAATCACCCATCTTTTCATAGATTTCCCAAAGCGAAAGCCGTTCTTTAGCTCAGCCAACTTGCCATCCATCCCATTGGGGCTATTTGGTGTCGAAAATCCCAATGGGGAAGCCACACCTATTCCATTGCGGCTTATGACTCGAGCCCAAACGAAGCAAGCCGCCATCTCTCTGCCAGGACCTAGCAATCTTGACGCCACCTCGATAGGAAAGAAAAGCCGCAGGCGGAAAAAGAAGAGATCGGAAGCTAAGGTCACACTAAAGACCAAGAGTGCTACGACTCTACCTGCGGGAAAGAAGGTTTCAGACGCAGAGGCAGAGACTTCAGCCCCTAACACTACAACAGAAACGAGGCATAGACGTACATGTTAGACGCGCAAAGTCGGGCGCGTCTATCACAGCGTCTATAAGCATGTGTAAACGTGCGTGTAAATAGACGTGACTTTTGCATCTATATATCCACGCAAATAGACACGCTTATATACGTAAAAATAGACACACACGTCAAAATTCAAATCATACTTAAATCATTTCTTTTCAAACTGCGCCTTTCCTTTCCTATGTTTTTTGCCATTCTGAAGCTTGAATTTAGCCAACATGTAGTCTCTTCATGCCTCACCTCCTCATGACTCACCTCTTCTTTCATTTCAAATACACAAGAAGGAAAAAAGGAAAGCCAAGGAGAGGAAGAAAGAGAGAACAAGAGAGAGGAGAAAAAGAAGAAGCAGCAAGCAAGGATGCAAGCATCAAGGGAGGGTAACTTACTAAGAAGAGGAAGAAGGAGAATGAAGAAGCACCACCACCCGCCACATCCTAGTGTAGAAGCAGATATAGATGCAAAAAACGTTTCTCTGGGGGCGTGTCTTTGAGCGCATATGTGGGTGCATGTGCTCTGCAGTGTGTACGCGAGGATACACACACTGACAGATGCCCACAGAGACGCAGGTATAGACTACACCTATGTCTCTGTGGGCGTCATCTATACCTGCGTCTACACAGGGTAATATAATTTTTCTTGTGTAGATGTGGAATCATGGATCCTCCAACACCCCATTCAACAAGGAGCAATTCATGGGGGAGATGACCAATTATCTTGGTCGCCCTCCCACTGCCGATGAGGTTTTCAATGTGATGTCTGGGACACCTATCACATCTTTGCCTACACAGGGATCAGCTGAGGTACATGGATCGGCCGAAGCACGTACATCTACAGAGGCACATGTATCAAGTGAGGTAGAGGGTAGTGCATGTCGAGGGAGGAGGGAGAGTGGTGCGGGAGGACGAGGAGGTCGAGGGCTTTGTGGGGGTTGCCTAGGTGGTGGCTCTTGATCACCCTCACCAGAAAATGAGAGAGGTGAGCCTCCACAAATGTACTACTCTATCACTAATGTTGGTGGTATCTTGCATGACTTCAAGAGGAGGGAAGTGATAGCCTACTTGAGGAGTGTCGTGCATGCCACATACAAAGATTGCATGATTCGCTTCAAGCACCAAAAAAATGGTTTGTGGCAAGACGTGCTGCGAGCAGTACATAAAAGGTACCCTAATCTTGAGAATTCACGATTCTCAGATGATTGGGGACGGTCAAAGGTGATAGACACGCTTCATAACAAGAGGTCTCACCTTATGACGCGCGCCAAGGAGTCATTGCGGAGACAAGAGCAGGGGCGCCCTGGATATGGCCAACCACCCAATTGCCACCGCAAGGAGTGGAAAGAGGCCAAGAAGAGAGCAGCGGAGAAAATGACAAGTCGCCAGCATGTAGAGGCGCGACGTATCCAGATGGCAACCATGGAATCGTCGCATTATGGATCGGGTGGCAGGGAGTCATGGGAGGCTAAGTTTGTAAGTATTATTTGATTTCTTTTTTTAAATTAAATTTTGTAATTTGTTTCACTTCATTATGTAGTGTGTTTTAATACGTTGTATGTTCTAATTGTTTTATAGTTCCATATCGTTGGTAGGATGCCTACTCCTAGAGAGGTAGGCTACCATCGAGGTCATAATCGGGCGTCCACTTGGCAGCATTTCTATGAGGAGGGACTCATCACGGAGGAGCAATATAATCGCGCCATGAGGATTCCACCACTAGAAGAGGTATGTTTTATTTTTTACATGAAAAGTATAAATAACTCTAATTTATTGTTTGTAATGGTATTTATATACTTTAATCCTTTGTGTTGGCAAACCCTCATGCATTTGAGGATAGCGAAGGGGGGACTAGCAATAGCGGTAGTGGCAATGGCAGCGGCACAAGCAGCGGTGGTGGTAGTGATGATGATGCCTCTTCTGAGGATATATAGAGGAGCCCCATGCATGCATGCCTCCCCTTGGCTTGTAATTTTCATTTTTGATACCTGCGTCTACACAGGGTAATATAATTTTTCTTGTGTAGATGTGGAATCATGGATCCTCCAACACCCCATTCAACAAGGAGCAATTCATGGGGGAGATGACCAATTATCTTGGTCGCCCTCCCACTGCAGATGAGGTTTTCAATGTGATGTCTGGGACACCTATCACATCTTTGCCTACACAGGGATCAGCTGAGGTACATGGATCGGCCGAAGCACGTACATCTACAGAGGCACATGTATCAAGTGAGGTAGAGGGTAGTGCATGTCGAGGGAGGAGGGAGAGTGGTGCGGGAGGACGAGGAGGTCGAGGGCTTTGTGGGGGTTGCCTAGGTGGTGGCTCTTGATCACCCTCACCAGAAAATGAGAGAGGTGAGCCTCCACAAATGTACTACTCTATCACTAATGTTGGTGGTATCTTGCATGACTTCAAGAGGAGGGAAGTGATAGCCTACTTGAGGAGTGTCGTGCATGCCACATACAAAGATTGCATGATTCGCTTCAAGCACCAAAAAAATGGTTTGTGGCAAGACGTGCTGCGGGCAGTACATAAAAGGTACCCTAATCTTGAGAATTCACGATTCTCAGATGATTGGGGACGGTCAAAGGTGATAGACACGCTTCATAACAAGAGGTCTCACCTTATGACGCGCGCCAAGGAGTCATTGCGGAGACAAGAGCAGGGGCGCCCTGGATATGGCCAACCACCCAATTGCCACCGCAAGGAGTGGAAAGAGGCCAAGAAGAGAGCAGCGGAGAAAATGACAAGTCGCCAGCATGTAGAGGCGCGACGTATCCAGATGGCAACCATGGAATCGTCGCATTATGGATCGGGTGGCAGGGAGTCATGGGAGGCTAAGTTTGTAAGTATTATTTGATTTCTTTTTTTAAATTAAATTTTGTAATTTGTTTCACTTCATTATGTAGTTTGTTTTAATACGTTGTATGTTCTAATTGTTTTGTAGTTCCATATCGTTGGTAGGATGCCTACTCCTAGAGAGGTAGGCTACCATCGAGGTCATAATCGGGCGTCCACTTGGAAGCATTTCTATGAGGAGGGACTCATCACGGAGGAGCAATATAATCGCGCCATGAGGATTCCACCACTAGAAGAGGTATGTTTTATTTTTTACATGAAAAGTATAAATAACTCTAATTTATTGTTTGTAATGGTATTTATATACTTTAATCCTTTGTGTAGGCAAACCCTGATGCATTTGAGGATAGCGAAGGGGGGACTAGCAATAGCGGTAGTGGCAATGGCAGCGGCACAGGCAGCGGTGGTGGTAGCGATGATGATGCCTCTTCTGAGGATAAATAGAGGAGCCCCATGCATGCATGCCTCCCCTTGGCTTGTAATTTTCATTTTTGATATGTATTACTTTCAGCTAGTGCTTGCAACCATGACGTCACAAGCACTAGAACTCATAATGTAAAAACGTTTCATCTATATATATGAAATTTCGTGTGCTATATACATTTTTTTGTTTTCAGTATCCAATCTTTGAAATAATCTTTCTCTGTTTTTCCTAAGTATACAATTTGATGTTGATGGGAGGAAAAAAACTAGCTACTCTTTGGTTTTTTTTTCATACCTCTGTTTTGTGTGTCTATCAGCACGTCTAAATTGCAGGATAAATGAGCATCTATTCTCGTCAAAAACTTTCAGAGTAAACGCGGTTTCAGATGCGTAGATACACGCGTGTATAGACGCACAATATAAATATATCCACTTTTTTATAAATATGATTATATATTTACGTAGCGCATTTATACGCATGTTTATAGGCACATCTAAGTGTGCATGTAACTCTGATCATAAGCACGCTTTTAGACGCGATTTTGTAGACGCGAAAATAGACGCGTCAATAAACACGTCCGACATTTTTTTTCACAATTCAAATATTGTGTCTACAAGCACGTTTATGGAGCCTTTTTGTTGTAGTGCAAGACGACCGAAAAAGGGAAGCACTAAGGTAGGGGAGTACCTGCATCCGAAGCGACTGTTAAAGGCCATAGAAAAGGTGAAGGAATGGGTAGGAGGCCCAACAGCACCTCAAAGACGCTGAGCCCATCATAGAGGACGAGATCAATGATCTCTCCAGCATAAGCATGCCAATATCATTGCCTCAACCTAAGTGAGCCGAAGCAATTGCGCCACAAGCAGTGCCGTTAAGACAAAGCCTTGACACGATAGAGCCACAGATCCACCGCGGCCATTGGCACGATCAATCTAGGCTAAGGGAAGGATGAGTATCTAACGATCTCCTGATCATGCTAGTGACCACCCCCGTAACACTTAGCCTGGGAGACCTACTTAAGCAGCACCCTACCCTATGGCAAGACCTTAAGCAGTGGGTTGAAGGATCACAAGGGAAAATCACGGCAGACCCTCGAGACCAAGATGCAGAAACGCAATTGCCAAGTTTGACACTGCACTCCGTGCCTAGATCCTTGCACGTCAACGCCTTTTGGGAAGGCTCTAAGACGCACGTTGTCCTACTGGTCCTAGCTCTAGGTGACATGACAAGAAACGGAATCGTAGACATGGGAGCTGGGGTTAGTGTGCTTAGCCACGCAGTGCTTTAGACTTGGGGAAACCCACCTGTCGAAGCTGTTAGGTTTAATTTCGCGTTAGCAAATGGCATGATAGTGAAGCCATTCGGGGTACTGAAGAATTGGCCAGTGAAGCTCGCAGGTGTGAGTTCTCTGTTGACTTTATAGTCATGAAGGGAGTGGACTACAATGTCCTATTAGGCCGATCCTGGATGCGCAATACTAGAGTCATCGAAGATTGGGGTAACAGCTTGATCTTCCTTGGCAATAGAACAGACGCCGTAAGAATAGAGATGGACACTTGGAAGACCTCTCTAGTTGACCTAGACGCCATCTCTACTATGCTCAAAGGGAACACTCAGGTCAAGAAGCCCTATGGGCCCTTGACCAAGTATATCCCAGGCCCCGAGGATGAGCGGGATCGGATGCACGTTCTCGCTACAATCGACCTGCCATTCTCAGACCATGAGGCGTACGAGCAAGCCATCAAAAGGATCGGCAAGACCAACGAAGCACTCTCTATACTAGTTTTCATGATGGCAAGAAGTCATTGAACCTTTCACCTTCCAAGTACCATCCAACAAAAGGGAACTCCAGGGGGTACTGGAATACCTAACAGACCAGCAAGCTGGCAACCCAGCTGCAAATTTCAAACCACTCCAAGATCTCGTAGAGGATTCCAAGTGGCAATGGACCAGGATGCACAATTTAAACCTCAGGTACAACTGGGCCCTAGTTCTTGACCAACGACACGAGGCATACCAAGCCCTGGGAAATGATGAGCAGTCGGATGACAAGGATTCCAGTGACGAATACGAAGATTGTCAATCCTTCAGTGAAGAGAGCAAGGGTGAAATAGATACCATAGAATACGACACTGAAGGACAAGAAATTGAGCAGATACGAGCAGATGCCAAGCCGTAGGAAAGGCAGACCCCTAGAATAGAGCGACGAGTCATGCGCATGGAATGTGATCGCGATTGGTTGGAATGCATAGGAGCCATATACCTTGAGCAAGTAGGTCGAGCCCAGCCAGGAATGAGATGTCAATACTTAGGACCGAATCACCATTTGAATTGCGGCCACCAGGGGAAACCACCTCTTCTAGTGAAGATGGAAGGTTTGACTCTGAATCGGAAGTTACTTCTGACAGTGATCCAGAGATCCCTAGGCCACCCAGGACCAGACGCACCAAGGAGGACCTACCTGTCCACCTGAGGCGTAGACGATTAAGGCAGGAAAAGGCAAAGCACCCTAGGGATACACAATCAGAAGAATAGCGAAAGCCACAGGACCTCCCTAAACGCTTCATGAAATTCAAAAAAGGGGATAGGGTGGTAGTTCTGTTAGGTGCCAAACGTCAAGGGCAGACGAGCGAACCAATCGAAGGACCAGCCAAAGTCAAGGAGGTAGACCTAGCCCTGGAAGGGGAAACACACCGACCAGTGCTCATTGCTGATGACTTGACTGGTAAAGAAGAATTGAGTCTTGTCGCTCTCTTGCAGGAGTACATAGACGTGTTTGCGTGGTCCTTAGAAGAGCTACAGGGGGTAGATCCGAGTGTTGTGACTCACAACGTACCCATGACAATGGACGCAACGCCGGTCAAGCAGCGACCGTACCCTATGAATCCAAAATATGCTCATGCTGTCAAAGAGGAAATTGACAAGGTGATGAGAGCTGGATTCATTTACAAAATTGAGCACACAGACTGGGTATCACCCATAGTCATTGTGATGAAGAAGAACAGAAAAATTTGAGTGTGCATCAATTACAAGAAGGTGAACACTGCTACGAAGAGAGACAACTATCCATTGCCATACATCGAGCACATGCTTGAGAGGGTGGCAGGAAAGGAAGCCTACAGTTTTTTGGATGGCTTCTCAGGGTACAACCAGGTGCAAGTGCATCCTGCCGACAAGCACAAGACCGCCTTTGCCACTGAGTGGGGCATCTTTGCATACATAGTCATGCCCTTCGGGTTGACCAATGCCCCTGCCACTTTCCAACGTCTCATGTGCACCATCTTTAAGGGCATGCTTCGTAAGGAGTTAGAGGTCTTTGTCAATGACGTGTGTGTCCATTCAACCTGAATCAAACACTTAGACAAACTCTGCGCAGTCTTTGAACAGTGCCGCTTATATCGTCTCTCCTTGAATCCCTTGAAGTGTCAGTTTTGGGTCAAGCATGGATGCATCTTAGGACACGTGGTGTCGAGGAATGACATTGCCACTAACTTCTCGAAGGTCAGGGTTATTGTTGACCTTCCACCCCTAGTTAATTACAAGGGAGTTCAATGCTTCTTACGCCATACAGGATACTATCGACGGTTTGTGCTGAACTACGCACTGATCGCCAGACCATTGTACACATTGCTAATCGTCTTCGAGTGGACCGAGGCATGCCAATAAGCATACAAAGAATTGAAAAAGGCTCTAACAACAGCACAAATTCTACAAGCCCTAGATTGGACCATTACCTTCCACGTGCACATCGATGCTTCTAAGTTTGCCGTGGGGGCAGTGTTGTGCCAACCTCGGGAGCACAACTTAGAGTACCCGGTGAGCTTTGCTAGCAAACAACTCACTGAGATGGAGATGAATTACTCGACAACAGAAAGGGAGGGATTAGCCATGGTGTTCGCTGTGAAGAAATTCCGGCATTATCTATTGGCCACATCCTTTATCTTTTTCGTGGACCATCAAGCCCTGCTCTATTTAGTGAACAAACCTTGTGCTACGGGCGCATAGCTCGATGGATCCTCCTACTCCTAGAGTTTGATTTCTCTGTGGTAGTATGAAAGGGAAAAAAACATTACATGGCTAATCACATGTCACGCATCCTCACAAGAGAAGCCGCTAGACAAGGCATCATTGACGAGTTACATGACGCCCACTTATTCTGCCTGTCTAGTGAGAGAGATTTATTTAAGGCTTATCTACCGCCGTATTGGGCGGACGACATAGTCCAAGTGCTCGAGCACGGACTGCCTGAGCGACCAATAGAAAAGGCCCAAATTACGTGCTTGATCCTGAAGATCCAACCCTACCAGTTGATTGCAGGTCAACTCTATAGGATGGGGCAAGACGGATTGTTGCGTAGGTGCGTGTGTGAGCATGAGATGCAGGATGTGCTCTTGGAGGTGCACAACGGCATTGTGGGAGGATACTTTAGTGGAGACATGACAGCACGGAAGGTGTTGCAGTCTCAACTATGGTGGCCTACACTTTTCTGTGACACCAAGAGATTCGTCAAGCATTGTGACAAGTGCCAATGGACAAAAGTCCCGATTCGTAAAGATCAAATGGAGTTGACCCCAATTATTGCTCACCAACCCTTCGAAAAATGGGGAATTGACTTCATAAGACCCATCAGTCCTACGGGTAGTACTCACAAGCCAAGTACATCGTAGTGGCCACAGATTACCTCACAAAATGGGTAGAGGCAAGAGCCACACGAAAAAATGACGCTAGGATGACTGCCAAGTTCTTATGGGAGCAAGTGATCTCGAGCTTCGGCTGCCCTGTCGAACTGGTTAGCGACCAAGGCACACACTTCATCAACGAAGTGATAGCACATCTCCTATCTACCTTTCTCATAATCCATCGCAGATCCTCACCATACTACCCTCAGGCTAATGGCCAGGCAGAATCAACTAACAAGATTCTTATCAACGTCCTGGTTAGCGACCAAGGCACACACTTCATCAACGAAGTGATAGCACATCTCCTATCCACCTTTCTGATCATCCATCACAGATCCTCACCATACTATCCTCAGGCTAATGGCCAGGCAGAATCAACTAACAAGATTCTTATCAACGTCCTGACTAAAGTAGTCTTAGCCTCACGGAGCAACTGGGACAACAAGTTGATGGCAACCTTGTGGGCCTACCGCATAGCTTATAAAACGGCAATTCTACCATTAGAATTCTTCGTTCTTGGCCTAAAACTTCAAGAACGATGGGAAGGGGAGGAGGCATGGACGCAACGCATGGTCGAGCTGAAATGCCTATTAGAAACTCGTCTTCTAACCACCCACTCTCTTATCTGTGAGAAAGCCCGACGCAAGAGTGGGTTTGGCAAGCATATCAAGCAGTGCGAGTTTGAACATGGTGACTTAGTGCTCCTTTACTCAATGAAAGGGCATAAGTAAAAAATGAAATTCAAAGGTCTCGGACCCTTCAAGGTTCGTGCAATCAGCCGAACCGGAAATGTCGAGCTTGAGACCCTAGACGGTGAAGGAATAGGCTTCTTCAATGGCAGTTGTGTCAAGAAGTACTTCCCTCCCACGTATCCTTTGCATGAGTCACCAATGTTAGGACCGCCGATCAACGTACGAGTAGCTACAATCACTGAAATCAACGAAGATGATGAGGAAGCTGTAGAACCCGCTTATCTCCGTGTCACGGTCGCTGCCAAGCAAATATACACTTTTAATGCCTTGATCGACAAGGGAGCAGACTTCAATGCTTAACCCACAATCATTGGATCCAACTTGGCAAACCATTACTTCAACCCACAACTGCCAAGTTAAACCCATATGGAGTTCAATCATATGCACTTCTCGGTAAGTGCAGAGTCGCCATTTCCATCGAGTCTGAGACTATTCCAATGCTTTTTTACGTGCTGCCAAGTGCTACAGACGCAAGCACGGAGTCACTGTTAGGGTGAACCTTCAAAAAGCAGACTCGCTGTAATGTTGATTATGAGTTGTAGCGCATCCACCTAGCAATAGGCAACGTGCGCATTGTCATAGCTTTCAGCAAGGGCTGCGCGACACCATCACCATCCGCAAAGCCACCGATAGAAACATCCATAGGCAAGACTAAGGAGGGGAAAGCACAGCTATCGCTCTCCGTCTTCCATGAACCGCAACCCACAGTGACCAAAGCAAGGGCCCAACAGCCTTGCCTCCAGTGGGCGCCTAAAGAACCGCGACAACCGCCTAGGAATAGACGCACCTATCATCATAAGACCTAGCACTCTAAATCTAGGAGGCCAAGAGGCAATCACAAGAAGAGCCGCGTGATCAAGCAAAGATGGGTCCCTAAATCCCTCTTCCATGCACAAGGCTACTATAAGGGAAATACCTCACTGTGGATCCCTAAAGTCCCCATGGCCAAAGGCATTAGTCGTACGCCACCCCCAAGCTTGATCAGCCCACGTCCCTCAGCACAGCAAAACCATAGGCCGCAGCGCTCTCCAGAGCCCCAACCATCCGACTCGTCTATGCTTCGGCCCAAGAGAGTCGCAAAAATCTATCGACCCAAGCAACAGCCACAGTTACAGGAGGCATCACCTGACCAAGTCAATCCGACTTGCCAAAGCAAAGCTTAATATAGCAGTCTATCTGTTAAGGCTGACCCTAATCCACCCATGTTCCAAGTAGCCCAACCACAAGCTCAAGGAAACTTCCAAGCGCCCATCTTCGTTGTCAAAAACGCTTGTTTTGCCAAACCTCAACCACTTGTTGGCCTTACACCCTCCTACGAAAGAAAATCATTTCTGGCGCTAGCCGCTGACGTTGCGGAGGACACCGGGGATGACATAGTTGAATGCATTAAACAACTCGATGCCACCTTCGTATTGCTAGCCCTCAACTACGACAGCTTGGACTTGGGTCTATTGGAAGAACCCTTTGCAACGGAAGTGCGCAATATGCCTTGCTCTTGGGAGACTTCTGAATTCGCATTTGCAAAAGCTTCTCGCTCTACTTCTGGAGTTGCTCAGTAGCGAGATATCCAAAGAGCAAGCCATTAAACAATGTCTCATCACATCATACGATCCACAAAAGACTTCTGCTATATCACTGACCAAGAGATCGCATGGTTATCCCACCTTGTTGACACTAGATCACCTTTCTTGAGGCAGTGGTACGCTCTTAGGTTGCAATGAGAAGTTGACGGATGTCGCATAATGACCAATGCCAAGCCATCAAAATGGTAGAGTATGATCCCACTTACGTCGCGCCTACCTCTTATAGAGTGTTAACCACTCTTCGAAGCCGACCCATGGACGAGCATATCAAGGGACATCCCTACCTTGACCGCCTCTTAACAGAGGAAGAGCTCCACATCGCAAGTCGGGTCGACTCTGGTGACTTCCTCATAGATGTCCTCACATGCATCACACACATAGAAATTTGACCCTTTGATCTAGACTGCGCAGCTCAACTGGAATATAATTCAAATTTCTACACTTGGCTCATTCACAACTCCTACCCCAACATGCCAAAATACCCTAACCTTTTGACCCCCAATCCTAGGAAGGATTCTTTTCAAGTTGGAAGGGGAGGGGGTATAGTGAAGGTGAAAGGAATCAGATGGGACTCACAAATGACCGCATAGCATCCAGGACATCCCTGACACACAAGCTAGGTTGCAGGCCAAGTTGGTACATATGCTCTTCTCCAGCCAGTGTTACAATTCCTTGATGCATCGAATTAGCGTACCAGTGCTGGAGAATGTAGTAACTTGTACCCTAGACGAAGTAGATTGGAATGGGCACGTGCAGAAAACGATTGATCAAGCGGCCAAAGCGCTAGCCCTAGGAAGTGATATTCCAACAGGTGGAGAATCTGAGGCTTTTAATGTTACTGAAAGAAAGAAAGCCTCCTCCAAAGCCTCCTTCATCGGGTATGGAGAAGTCTTGACTGCACTCATCCAAGAGGCAGTGAAGGAAGCACAAGAGGCGGAAGAGGGAGAAGGAGAAACGCCAGAGAGGTCACCTCCTCACTAGGACAAAGATAGGTCCACCGACAGAACTGAAATAGAAGAAAAAGGGGAGGGCAGAGAGAGAAGACTTGGAAAGGGCAAAGAAAGAGTCCCTAAAAGAAGCAAAGGAGAGAGAGCGAACAAAGAGACGGGAGGAGGAGAAGGAAAAAGAGGAATTACAGAAAGCGAAGGAGGTGTCAAAATAAGAAGCAAAAGAGAAGAAAAGGAGGGAAAAAGAACAAAAAGGAAAAAAGAAGAAAGAGCAGAGGAGGAAAGGAAGAGAAAAGCAGATGAGGAAGAGGAAGAGCTACGAAGGAAGGAGGAAGAGGACCTGGCGGAAGCCACCCACTGGTCCATTGAACAACAGAGCCGAGCAGATGAACTGAGGAGCTTGAGCCTGCGTAGAGAAGAGAGGCTAGGGTCTAGCACACAGGTGCCAGAGTTTGTGCCACCTCCAGTCCCTGAGGGCAAGGGCAAGACCCCGATCCATCTGATTCCTACCCTCGTGGTGTGCTCCGCTGAACCCACCACCATCACCCCCAGCATCCCGACCAGTGCATATGTGTCAAACTTCGTGGCGTGGATGCAGTATTTCATCAACAAAGAGATGGGCCAGGGACAGAGCACAGAAACCACGGCCACAGGACAGAAGAGGCCAGCTACAAATGCGGAGTCCAAGCAAGAGCCCAAAAAGCAGAAAGTCGAAGCCTCAACCTTGCCCATCCACACAACATTGACACCATCAACTAATAACGATGAATACGCCACCGAGCTGCTCTCCTAATTGGAGAAAGCTAAGGAGGAACGCAAGATATCCATGGCTGAGTTGACAACCAAGAAGGAATCAGTGGCCACCTTCCAGCTGGATAAAACAAGAATGATAGCCTTGCAGTAGAGGGAGATCGCAGATCTCAGACAAGAAATGAAGGCTAAGGATGAGAGGGAGGAGCATTGGAGGCAGCAGCTCGAAAACGAGACACAAGAGCTAGTAAAAATGCAAAGAGAGCACAAGCTCCTAATAGTACAGTACTAGGAGCTTGCTGCGAAATCTACTCAAATTGATGTACTTGTGGCTGAGCTGAATGCGAGGGATGAAGAAAGAAGACAGGGCATGGAGGAACAGCAGGAGGAAATCGAGCGCCTGACAGACCAGCTAACCTTTGAAAAAGAAGAGCAAGAGAGGCTAGTCAGGGAATTGGAAGACTATGAGTAGAAACTCATGATGCTAACCCTAAAGCAAGGAGAGAGCTTGGAAGTAATGAACAAAAGAGTAGAGGAGTGGGCTGCGCATAATGAAAAGAGGGTGAAGACACTGGCGCGATGCCTTACTGTGGGGCAGAGAAGGAGAAAATCATCGTAGAGAGCAAGGCAAAAGTAGCCAAAGTGGCCTTCAGCACTCAACAGAAAGCCTTCCTTGACACCATCCTGGACGCCACCCACACAGTGCAAGGAAAGTCATTGGAGGTGACGTAGAGAAAGCTCGACATGGCGTAGAGATCCGTACACGCTGGATTGCAGATGCCACCCTTACCTACGGAGGCTAGGGGTGAGCAACAAAAATACCTATTGCTGGCCGGCCTAACCCCCCAGGAGATCGATACCCTCGGATTTGAGGAAGAAGCAGCACACACAGAACGACAGGGGGAGGAAGCAGAACTGAAAATCGATATGAATCGATTCAGGGAGGATGTAGTCCCCAACCCCCCTTACCGTAGTCTTAAGAACCACCACAAGAGGACCCATCTGCGGAAAGAAAAGCCGCCTCTAGGAAAAGATGCAAAAAGCTGGTGGAGGAAGCCAGGAAAGAGCTAAGAGCCAGGCCAGCTGTGCTACCATCCGCACCTCTCTCACCGTGCCCTGATGATCTTCCCGCAAGATTCCACGCAGAACTGGTGTTGTGGGAAATACAGGAACTAGGAAAGGATCCATTCCCCTTTAGTTTCCTCCTACCCAACAGTCTGCGGAGGGTCGGCCTGCCACTCAAGGTGATGGACGAGGTAATCACGGTCGGTGGCCGGTTGGGGCAAAAATGGCTAGAAAAGCGAGAAAAGACCCCGACCTCTTGGCGCACAGAAGCGGCCGACTACTGGCAAAATAAAGTTTTTGAAGTCCCACACACTGTACAGGGCTACAAAAGCCCACCCCTATGGAGGAGGCGAGTATGCGACATCAGCATGCTTGCCTGGATGGCGTTTTGTAGCACCCTGCCATTTGAGCGGAACAACCCTACCTACATGGCGTACCCTCGAAGGATAGGGGTAGATTTTGATGCCACCCTCCATGGGCGGTACGACTTCCCTATTATTTATAATTCAACTATAGTTTCCTTCGAGCATGCCCTTCTTTTTAGTGTCGCCGAAAGCCTAGATGAGTCTATGACGCGCTTTCTTGTAGATTTTTCCTCATGTCCTGACCCCGCTTTTGTAACAAGTTGTAATTACCTTAGGTTACTTAGGCTACTTCTTAAGCAGGACCCGACTCCACAAGAGCGCGGTCTACCTCCCTTATTCTTTGATCCTAATGCTATAGACAACTGCGCCATGGCTCGTCTTATGATGAGGGCTAGTCTCCTTCCCTCTTTTTGCCTAGCCCTCCTAGAAGATATGAACGACAGCCAATTCACTAGGTGCAGTCACCCTTTCCTCTCCACCACTTTGACGCTTCATGTCCGCATGAATCTGAAAGATTACATGCAAAGTCGCCAGTTTTTGAATAAATCTATCCGACCCCCTTCCCCTCCTCATTCCGATGAAGACAATTAGGCCTATTTATCATTTCCAAAAAAAAAAAGAAAAAAGAAAAAAAGAAAAGAAAAGAGAAATGCACCACAATCACTGCACCTAGGGTTTTCCCTAGCCCCCTCCCCACTTCACGCTTAGGGCACATCAACGGCAGGACTTTCAGACCTGTCACCCTAAGACTTGCACCGCACCTCCAACGATGCACAAACCCGGTCCTCAAGTGTGGGACGTTACCAAGGGCTTGCCCAAGGTTTACCCATCTCCCAATTTCACTGCCATGGGCACCACACACTACACGGAGAGACAGACACACCCCTTAGGGAGTGCACAACTTTTCTTGTAGGTTATGTTCGAGTTTCAACAAATGGCTACTCCGTTGAAGAGGATCACCCACAGCATCCTTTAATGACCAAAACTTCCTTCCATGTGTCGACATCCAGCCATCTGCTGATGGCTACCATAATTGAACCAAGTCAAGAGAGATTTGCCATTGGCATAGATCTTGGAACCTCATCTTCCAAAGATGCATGCCCAACGCCTCAAGATCTACGGATTGCTTATTGATTCCACCAGCCTGAAGAATTTCAATGCAGGGTTGAAGATCTTCAATGATTGTACTGAAGACCTTCAACTCAAAGACAAAGACCTTCAAATCAACGACACAAATTTTCAATACGTAGACAAACTATATCTTTGTCAAGACACAGTTTGGGGGGGGCTTCTCCAGAATAAATTCCTCCAATACCATCCTCCTAATGGATTGCTTATTGCTTCAAGTGTTTCTAACGCTCAAGGGACAACTGACTACGTAACGAACGCGACAACTGTGTGAAAGATGCCGAGCATCTTCATGGAGTCTAAAGCATGCGGAAACCCCTCCTGGCCATCGTCACTAAACTCCATCAACTCTCATTCACACAACCACCTTGGAAGAAGGTGTCATCCCCCCACTAGTTCTGCCTCATAGCAACCCTAACTAGCCACTACTTCCCAACGTTGTGCCATGGGACTGGCACTTGGCTAGGAGAGGGATAATGTTACCGTGTTTCTCGGCTATTTCCCCTAGCATAGAGGAGCAGAAAATAGAAAAAAGGAAATAGCCAGAAAGGCGCCTTGACCGGTAACCAGACCCTGAAAAATTTAAATTACGACCCTCAGAAAGTCTCAGTGTCACCCTAAGGCGACGAAAGAGTAGAAGATGCACCATTAAATATGGAAGCGCTCCAGAATCCTTGTAAAAGAGCGCCAGGATCGCTCCTGTGCAAATTGTATGCATTAGTTGGGAATAGGATGAAATTAGAGTGGTGGGAAAAAAGGGCCTAGGCTATAGCTGGCCATGTAAACAAGGGAATGACCACCCAAAAGGGATTTAGGGTTTTGTATATAAAGTTGAAAAGTGAATAATAAGCTCATTCTTTGGTGTGTGGAAAAAAAGATTCTTCTTCTTCCTCTCTTCTTCTCTCCTTCTTGCTTCTGTGTGCTCTTGAGAGAGGGAGTGTGAGAGTGTGAGGGAGTGAGTGTGTGTGGGAGTGAGGGATCAAGAGGGTGAAGCTCTTCACCATCTCCTCTTCTCTTCTTCTCTTCTCCTCTCTTCTCTTTTCTTGCGTGCGCGGCTATGGAGGATGGAGCTCGGAGATGGAGGAGGCTTGAGGATGCTTGAGCTAGCATCAAGAATCGTGGAGCTACCAGAGTGCAAGAGAGAGAAGGGTACTCGATCAAGTATCAAGGTAAGGTCACTACACTCGTAGGATCGACGGCGCGTCAGCTAGGTGAGAGATAGCCATTAGAGCTCGCTTGGAACGCTTGAAACAATAAGCGGTCCGTGGGTCTTGGCGGTTGAGCAAAAGCTCCCAGAGCGGATCCTTACACAAGCTATCTTGCAAGAGGATGAATACTTTAGTATCCTTCTTAATATTGTTTACCATGGTGTCTTTTAACTCTTTGACAAAGTAGGCATTCAGATACAAAATTAGATACATCAATGTCCATGTGTGGCCAATAAAAATCTTCAATCAGTGTACGCAAAGTAGATATAATTCCTCTATGACCTTGGTATGGGGAACAATGAATTTCATGCAAAACAATTGATCGAAATGGAACAGTTAAACATAATCTTTTTTCATAAAACATAAATCCATTAGTGTAAGACAATGAATCAATAAGAATCCAATTATTTGCAACTAGTTTATTCCAATGAGCTTAAAAAGTAGGATCTTGGTGATAATCTTTCATTGGGATAAGAGAATCAAATGATATCACCAAAATATTGTGAATTGTGGGTCTTCTACTCAAAGTATCAGCAACAACATTCTCTTTTTCAAGTTGATAATGTATAAGGGTATGAAAACTTTGAATAAAAGCAGCCCATTTAATGTGTCGGTCAGATATTTGTGGTTGACTAATGTAACGTGTCCGCTAATATCATCCAGGACACGTCTTAGCAGTCCATCGGAAAGAATGTCTAGAAAGCTCTGCCTGGCACTCCCATGGAATGTTACGGGGTTTGCGATCTAGGGCTTTTTGTGTCTGCCATGCAGTGAAAGTATTCCGGCCGTTTCCACTTAGGATCGACCTGAATTAGGGTTTTCCTGTTTGGTCATTTCCTAACAGCAACTAACGTCGAACCCAAGCGAACTACTTTACGTAGAAACGCGAAGTCCAAAGCGGATTCATGCTACACTTGGTTTAAGGAGAATGGAAAGCGAGAGGGATGCAAAGCTCAACCTGTCTGCCATAAGGCATAGTCCCATTCCGTTCCCCTAAAACAACGTAAATCTGGTTAAATCATAACTCTAGGTCAACGTTTTTGTTGTTCGTGTCCTTTGACGATCATTCCGCTGTTCCTCGTGATTTGAGAAAAGTTCCCCGCCAACCGGGACCACCCATCCGTAGGACGGACCTATGGCCCATCCTCTGCACTTTCCTCGGGTTGTTTTAGTTATTTAATTATCTAACACATTAGTTGGACATGTAACAACCAGCTTCTTTAATTAACCCATTAGGCATTGGCTCATTCACGTAATCTTATCACTTCACATAGAAAAACAATATCAGACAAGTTCCTTATTAACAGGCCATCATATTTATCTTTGAAATACAAAGAGTCCAACCTGTAGGCTTATCCACAATCCGCCCGAAGGCTATCGAGTAATCCAGAGGGATTACTAATCCAAGTTTTCGCCCGTAGACTAGTATGTGGGTCTCGAGATCATATCCCGAGTCACATTAGTCTCTTGTGCAGGACCCGGAAGGCAAGGGATTTACGGCCAGAGCCCCCTCGGCACCCAAGCATCCTCCTGCTCCAAGTAGCGCTCAACAGAGAGACCTCTCATGGCGATTTAGGTCCACATTCTTGGCGCGGTCAACAACCCCCTTGGTTAGGGTCAGGCAGGCAGTCCGGGGTAATTGAAGCTGCCTCTTCCTTCAGGACTTTAACCTGAAGTATAGATATCCATTTTATATTTTAACTCATTGATCAAACAAAGCCAAACAGTGCTCTAAAATCTATATCAAGCACAAACATTTCCATTGATCGTTTTTGTTATTGGTAAACTACTAAGGAATGAATCCTTCCTTTCGAATGCATCCAGCACTCGATCCGAGATGACTTGCAACTTGGCAAGATCCCCTATATCCTGGGTTAGGGCATACCCTATTAACCCAACTTGGACAAACCTTGAGTTCATTACTTTAGTATCATTTTTGGATGCAATCCCAAGGCATGGATGCAATCCCAAGGTATGCAATCCCAAGAAATTACAATCTATACTGTAAATCGCAACTAATATACTTGTTCTTCTCCCAGTATAAGGTCCATAGTGCAGCATGGTCACGTGGACGAAATTTCAGAGTAGAGCACATCGACAAGTTACGCTCGACAATGGACTGTGGAGTGATGGCAATGTTTGAGCAGGAAAGCCGACGACGTGCCATAGATCCAAACCATGTAGTTGCAGAGATGGAGTATTTTGGATGTTTACAGAGTATCCTTGCAGTGGACTATCGAAGTTTCTCAGTTACCATATTTGATGTGCAATGGTTCAAGGTTACTCTCGAAGGAGCAGGTAAACCTGTTCGGCAAGGACCAAGTGGCTTTGTTGAGATTGACTCAACGAAGAAGTGGACTGATTTGAGTGATACATTTGTTTTGCCAAATCACTATGAGCATGTAAGCATCCCTAATACTTGATGCGCTTTAGCAATCTCAAAGTGGATTTTATACTAATCGTAATATGGATTAGGTTGTTTTTTTCCCTAATCCGCAACAACCTCAATGGTGGTATGTCATTTCCATGACATCTAGGAGTATCCCAGCGTTTGCTAGAACCCCCATACCGATCGTAGAAGAGACACCCTTAATAGCGGCAATGACAGAAGGCATACAAGAAACTAGGATGAACTGCCTGGAGGACCAATGCATCTCACCTATAGAGATAGAGGATGGGTTTTTTGAAAATGAACCAGAGTCCTCATTTTGTGAAGAATTTTGTATAGATCTTCCGGTGTATATTGAGCTATGTCAAGATGAGATTGTGGAACCCTAAACAAAAGTGACTCGATCAAAATGTTCCTCCCACTACATCATGTCCACTTTTTGCAAATCGGTTAGGAGAGTTTGTATGTTTTTGGAGTATCGTATTTTGTATTATCTAAATTTTTTAATTATTTTAAAATGAAGTCTTGCAAATTAAGTCTTAGTTTTATTATGTCTTGCAATTCATTATCAAATTCACTTATTTTTCCTTATATGTGCAGGTTTAGGATTTGGGCACAGACGGCAGCATGAGCCGGGATTTTACAGATGACGACATCGACACGATGCTAGCGCGTTTCTCACCGGAGTAGCTAGCACGGGTCAGAGATAGAGTTGATGCACAGCTTTCCTATTCCACCTCAGCACGATCGGTCCGATGCGTCGATCTCCAGTAGACGCAGTCGCAGGTCTTGCTTTGCTTCAGAGTCACGTGGTCGAGGAGGAGGTAGCTCCTGTTGTGGGTATGCAGATGCAGTCTCTCCCACTCGCATTGCCACCACGGAGTCGACACCGTCTTTCACTGGCGGTGGCGGGCAGACGTCTACTGCTCCCACTCCTTCACGCACCCCAACAATCACTCCGAGGGCTGACAAGAAGTACATGAAACCCACTCCTCCAGGTATGTATTTTCGCATGAAGATTTTCATAGTAGCACTTATCAATTCAAATTGTGTTTGACACATTTTTATTAATGTCTTGAAAGTACCCATTTGCAAAATCTTGCAGGTTACTCGTATCTCATAGATAAGGCCTCTAGCCATTTATACATGAATGATGATGGAAAAGCTGTCATCTCTAGGATGCATGAGTTGTGCCAACAAGTATTTTGGCACAACATTATAGACAAGTGAAAGGAGATCCCAAATGCCAGCAAGGAGTACACAAGCGATACATTGTATGAAGAGTTCCCTCAGCCCTCTAGCAATGATAGATTTTCGAGAAGGTGGATGATGATGCGTATGCGTGACTATCAATCGCATAGGCGGTCTGATGCACGCAAAGCAATCAAGCAGGGCAAATCGAAGCCGGAGTCGCTGGATACAGAGGATTGGAGTAATCTCCAGGATGAGGCGACATCCACTCCAAACAAGTGGAAGCAGTAGAAGGACGCAACAAAGGCGCGCTTGGACGCAGGATCGGTGCATCACCTTGGTAGCGGCGGCCACGCAACATTGTGGCAGATTTTGTAAGTATTAATAGGATAGAGTACTCTAATTTAATGACATCCATGTTGATGTATGTATTTCGAACATGAATCTCAAGTACGTTGTTTTTCAATGTTTGTGTGCCACAGCAAGGTTTTACGAATTGCGACTGACTGCACTGGAGGTGACATACGGGGAGAAGCATGGTTTGAGTGCCCTGATCGAGAAACTCTATGCTCATGGAGGACCGGTAAGTAGTAATAAATATCATTCCTAATTTGAGAAATCTATCATTATATGTCAGTTTGTATTTGGTACTCACAATTATATATGCATTTGCTGTTGTAGACTCCCTTCGATATGTGTAGGTTTAGGATTTGGGCACGGACGGCACGATGAGTCGGAATTTTACAGATGACGACGTCGACACAATGCTAGCACGTTTCTCACCGAAGCAGCTAGCACGGGTCAGAGATAGAGTCGAGGCATAGCTTTTTCGTTCCACCTCAGCACGATCGGCAGACTCTAGACAGTCCGATGCGTGGGTCTCCAGTAGACGTAGTCGCAAGTCTCGCTTTGCTTCAGAGTCACGTGGTCAAGGAGAAGGTAGCTCCTGTTGTGGGTACGCGGATGCAGTCTCTCCCACTCGCACTGCCACCTGGGAGTGGACACCCTCTTTCACTGGCGGGGAGACATCTACTGCTCCCACTCCTTCACGCACCCCACCGATCACTCCCAGGACTGACAAGAAGTACACGAAACCCACTCCTCCAGGTATGTATTTTTGCATGAAGATTTTCGTTGTAGCACTAATCAATTCAAATTGTGTTTGACACATTTGTATTAATGTCCTGAAAGTACCCGTTTGCCAAATCTTGCAGGTTACTCGTATCTCATAGATAAGGCCTCTGGCCATTTATACATGAATGATGATGGAAAAGCTGTCATCTCTAGGATGCATGACTTGTGCCAACAAGTATTTCGGCACAACATTATAGACAAGTGGAAGGAAATCCTAGATGCCAGCAAGGAGTACATAATCGATACATTGTATCGCGAGTTCCCTCAGCCCTCTAGCAATGATAGATTTTCGATAGGGTGGATGATGAATCGTATGCATGACTATCAGTCGCATAGGCAGTCTGATGCACGCGAAGCAGTCAAGCAAGGAAAATCGAAGCCGGAGGCTGGATACAGAGGACTAGAGTAATCTCCAGGATGAGGCGACAACCACTCCAAACAAGTGGAAGCAGCAGAAGGACGTAGCAAAGGCGCGCTTGGGACGCAGGATCGGTGCATCACCTTGGTAGCGGCGGCCACACAACATTCGTGGTAGATTTTGTAAGTATTAATAGGGTAGAGTACTCTACTTTAATGACATGCATGTTGATGTATGTATTTTGAACATGAATCTCAAGTACGTTGTTTTTCAATGTTTGTGTGCCACAGCAAGGTTTTACGAATCGCGACCCGACTGCACTGGAGGTGACATACGACGAGAGAAGCATGGTTTGAGTGTCCTGATCGAGAAACTCTATGCTTGCGGAGGACCGATATGCATTTGCTGTTGCAGACTCCCTTCGATATGCCACTACAGCGAGAGGAGTTTTCTGATGTGGATGAGTCGTAGAGAGCAGATTAGGCTACATAGGATTACTCCCCATCTTGTATTATGTATGGCATTATGGCCTCTATCCTCCATATGTAATAGCAAAGTATATATGATTCGGACTTCTATGTTGTCCCAATGACTCCATATTTGCTTTGTCGCAGTAGCACTTCTCAATTTAAGTTTTGTTATTTTCTTTATCAATGCAGTGCACATTTCTGTTAATTAATGTCATGAAAGTACTTGTTTGCAAAGTCTTGTAATTATTTGGGATTGATTGTCTAACTTCTTTGACAGCAAGAAATGTCTCTTAGCCCTATGTGGCTCTAACTATGGCAAGGCTACATCTGCAGCTCTGCCACAAAAAAAATTTATTCTCTGCAACCATTGGTATCAGCGTCGGAAAATTATTCTGCAATTGTCAGTATTAGTGTCAGAATTTGTCTGTAACCGTCACTATTTTCGTCGGTATTAGCGTCGGTATCTGCATCACTAAATAGTGATGCAAATAGCAATGATTTTCTAGCGATGCGAATACCAACGCTAATATCGATGACGGGGATATTTTTTATATTTCATAATGCTCTCCCAAGATGAATCCTCCTATGTCAACTCCCATCTAAATGAGAACTATATTCCTCTTGAATAACATATGAGACTATGTTGAAGCTCTCATATCCAATTACGTATTGTTCATAATGTTATTTAATAGCCTTGCATATACTGAACATGCTACTATATCACCCTCTAATGTAGGCTACGATGTCTTCTATAGCTTGTGATTTTTTTTCCTTTTGTCCTCATTTTTTCCTTCTCTCTAATAACAGTTGTATAATCCTCTCCCTTGCTCATACCTATTGAAGCCTTACTTTATCTTCCAATGAATATACCAAAGTGTTAAATGTACCATTCAAAAAACTAGGCAATCTTCCACCTCAAAACCTCCCCTTCTAGAGAAGCAAGACATATTTCTTCAAGTCCCTTTCCCCTTCTCTATTTCTTCTCTTTGACTTGGTGTAAATGAAGTCTAAAATAGCTATAGCAATACTACCCTCTTCTCTTTTCAGAACCAGTTCTAACTTCTAAATATTTTTCAAAAAGACTCATAAAACACAATACTCAATATGTACTTCTATATAATTTCTATTTTGAATCTTCTTTGAAAAGGACCCGTGAAAACACAATCTATACTTTTGTATAATTTCTTTTTTCTTCCCAATCATGCTTACTAAAAAAAATGTCCTCTTGTACGTACTCTACACTTGCATAGAGTTTCTTGTTTTCAATTCCAATCAAGCTTGCCAAAGAACATATCCTCTTGTTTTTTCTCATTCCAAACTTGGACTCCTATTTTCTATTAACAATCATCTCATGTTCAGTAGGAAGTGATGACCCTTTCACTCTTTCTCATCTTTCTTACTTTATTTTTGTATTTTTCTCCATAATGCTTTACATTTTCTTCTTTTCTTTCTGTCTTTGTTGGTAAGGCATCGAGAACAATACAAGCATATACTAGACAAAAAGCATAGGTATACACATAAGACACAAAGATACAAATCTCTCTTTATCATGCACACATATGAAAGGATTATTCAAGAAACATAAGGAGAACAATAGACATAGTGAACCTCATCAAAACATTCATAATTATGCATATCATATATTACACTCTAGTACATGGACATGCACATGTATACATGCACGAGTGCACGTGTCTATGCACGCACACACACATTAATGCATCCACTCATAAAAACTAGGAAATGGTATATACATGTTCATCACTCTTTTCTCACCAGTATTGAATGAAATATAGCCTACACTAACTACACAACCCCTTTGAAATCCCTTAAGGCATGATCAAATAAATGAAGCTAATTTCTCACACTAGGACCCTTTATCTAGGCTCTTACACATCCCTTGTGCAGCGGTAAGAATATCATGTTTATGCTCTTGATGAAAATATACCCAAGCACATGTGCATCTAATAGTAGATGCAATTAAGATCATGACATGCATGTCATGGTCCCAATGCACAAAAAAGAGAAATTAATGCATTGAAATGTTATTTGCATACTCTATTTTGACATTTCCATGCATCATGCAAATGCTAACATAGATTATTGGATTGAATTATGCCTTTTGATTGTCAAGACTTCATTCCTCAACTATGCAAATGCTAACATAGATTATTGGATTGAATTATGCCTTTTGATTGTCAAGACTTCATCCCTCAACTAGAAGGTTTAGCTTCACTCTCATACATGTTCCTAACACTCTTGATGAAAAGTATGATCATCAAAAATATTGATTTAAGCTAAAATAGTTGGGGTAAAAAAGAAGGGTATGTGAAAATCCTAATTAAAGCTATTTTTGGGTGAATTGTAGGCCAAAATAAGTAATCTTTTATATATATGGGCTTATTTTTTGTTAAAACTCTAGCTCAATAACCAAAAAAACCTTCAAAAAATAGCATTTTGTGCTAAAATTGATCACTAACTTTTATCTTGGAAGTAGTCCTTCATGGTCCATGTCTAACCCTTTCCCCTTCCACATTGTATCCAAGGTTCTCAATTAGCATAAGAATTTTCCAACATATTGTGTAAGAGGTGTGTGTTCAATGAGGGTGCAAACTCTCATGCATGTCCAACAAGGTTTGTTGAGGATAGACTAAATGGGCCTCATCCCATGTGGTGCAAGAAAATGGTATAATTCAATGCATTAACCTAGATCCTTGTTTCCAATTTGTGGAAAAGCTAGGGCTTGGAAATCTTATCTCTTCTTCGTGTTGTTTTCCTCTTTTTCAGACCAAATGCTTCTCAGTGTACATAATTTTTTTTACCTCCAGAGAAAGTGTTATAGACATTGTGGATATCAAAGTAAATAGAACTAGTGAGCTACTTAACTCAAACTTAATTATCATTATCATTTGGCTCTCCCAAGCAATTGCTTGTTTATGTTTTCACATCACCATTAAGATCTCATTGTATAGTCTCTATGGTTCCTTTTGCTTCAATTCCTATAATATAAATATGAATGGTAGATAAAATGACTTTTTATGGCACCTTTCATGAAACATCAACAAAGAAAGGGGAAAGGGAGAAATGGGAATAGGAGACTAAATCAAGCATGTGCAAAGTACCACACTTTGTGGTTATTAAATTTGTGATTTTTAATGGCCTTTTTAAGTAGCACTCGCTTACATATCTAATGGCACATCACTGCTATGATATGTATATAATGCTCTTGCATAACTCCTTCACTAGTCACTCATACCTTTATTCTCCTAGTTCCAATATAAAAATAAAGGGCAAATTTAAACCTAAAGGCTATTCTTCAAAGGTTTTGCTGACCATTGGACTAAATTTTTGAACATGAAAACTCAAGAAATAGCCCATACATTTAAAATTTTATAGTTTTGTGCTAGAAATTCATCCCAACATAGCGGAAAAATCATGCATTCTCTTAATGTTTGTCCCATTTTCTAAACTCCACCTTTGATCAACCAAACATTCTCCAACCTATTTACAAACTGAAAATCATGCTGTCTCTTATTTTTTAACCTACCTAAAACTCCTTACTTACCCGCTCTAGTATATAGGAGAAACAAACATACATTAACCAGGAAGAAAACACAATTCACCAACTACCATCTCAACTAGTGGTCGTGTCACTTTTTGAGACCTATGCAAGAACCCTCACTTTCATAGCATCTCACAAAATTCATAATTCTTACCATCTAATTTGTGATTCCCTCTGCCTCTTCATCAATAATATTTCTTATCCCTTCACCATTACTTCATATAGTCAGCGTGGATGGGATATTAAAGTATTAGATGTTATCTAGAAGGTTAAACCTTGGCTTGGATAGTGAAGTATGGGACATTATATAGGAGGGTAAACCCTAGCACATGTGATGAAGTATTAGGCATTACCTAGGAGGATAAACCTAAGTCTCTACTATTCTTTATATGAGGTGGCACCAATTTGAGTATACCCACATCATCGTTAAAAGTAGTGTTAACAATGAATCCATCTATTTTGGCATCTTTCTAACAATGGGACTTGGGCTATCAGCCAAGAAAACACATCTCTTAGTCTATACGTCAATCATTACTATGTGAGAGAGGTTGACAATGATGATGAGAGGCCAAGGTAGTGAGTGTTAGAGTTGAGAGGATGATATAGCGAGGGTGAGTGTGGGAGCCTCTTCTCCACCTCTTCTCTTCTCTTCTGCTTTCCTTGTCTAACCTACAAAGTCTCGCAACATGATCAAGATTTAGTGCTAGGTGATAGAGGAGATAGTGGAGGGGCAGGCGAGAAGTGTAGGCACAAATGTAGGAGCCCAATGAGAGTAGAATATAATGGCCCTATCTATCCTGTTTGTGAAGAAAGCTGAATTAGTTTACTATGCTAGGCTATGCATTGTCTTAGCTTGTTTAGTTTCGAGGGTGTTTGAAACACTAGATGGGACCACCCCGATGCCGCATTCCCCCTTACTAGTCTTTGAGGAGGGTGAGTTAACCACAAGTGGAAGAGAATAGAATTCCCGAATCCCCACACAGTCAACGTGATGAACTGACGGTACAGGCTTATAGCTTCTCCTACACAAAGATTTCCATGAAAAACAAAACATGGAAATGCGTACGCGAGGCTACAAACACGAGGAGGGTGGAGAATCCAGGCGGCACACGGATCGAGACTCGAGTAGGGCGCAGGTAGACGCGGTTCGAGAGCATGCGGCTACTATATATGGACCTGAGCTGTGAAGTTATCGTTGTACCTGCGGTGTTTAGCGATCTTTGCATAGTCGACTTGTGGAAGTAAGAAATCACTGCGAGCCATCATGTCGACCATTACTCTCATCCCTACCATTACCCTCGTGATGATCCTGCTACATGTTGTGGCTGGCGGGCGTAGTACAGCCGATGCGAAGCTTTTCAGGGACGCCAAAGGTGTCTCTCTCTCTCTCTAGAAGGAACTTTAGACACTAAACTAGATAGTAAAACGACTCACATTTAGTAAATGTATAAAATTTTCTAGTTAGCAAGTAGGAAATTTTAGATCTCAGTTAGGTTTTTAGTTTTACTATATAAAAATGAAGTTAGAACTAGCAAATAGACTAGTATTTAGCAAATGCATGTAGTTTTCTAGTTACCATGTAGGGAGTTTTAGATTTAAACTAGGATATTAATTTTATTTGATAAATATAAAGGCATCTATAACTAGTAAAATACGTGTTTACTTAGCAAATAAATCTTATAACTTATAAGTCATAGAAAATAGTCATTATCATAATAAGCTAAGTAACACTTCTTAAAACCATATTATGCTAATGTGTTGGACCCGAACCTATGTTACTAAGTCTTGGACAACTATTAATGTAACTTGCATCTCAATCTCCTCTTGCATGCTTTGCATTTCAAAACCACTGTTCATGTGTAGGCAGTGATAGAAAAACCATTTCATATAGCTATTGTTTACAACAAACATAGTTTAATGTACTAATTGCATGATGTGTAGAACTTTTAATGTGATGTAGTATTGTGAAGATTCTATTATGGTAACATAGGAAACTTGCAAATTTATCAAGGTGTAAACTTGCCAATGTAAATTTTTCATATCCTAGATATTTATTCATATTCTCATGCATGGTTTATATATCTAATGTCTAGATAATCATGCATTTGCATATACACTTATTTATTGAAGTCACACATACACATGATATATATTGTGTCACAAGGGTAGTTTGGACCACCTTAAACATTACGTTCAACCCTAGTGCAACACAAGAAGGTGGAAGATGTGTTTACTTGGCACAATAGACACCAGGGAACCACATGGTGCACTACCCGCTTGTATAGGTGCTATGCTAATAAGCATGCATGGTGGATCTCCAATGGTCTTCGGGTCCTTTCCATCCTCTCAGAGATGGTGTCCAACCATATCCCCTTGTTGGTCTCCCTTAGGGTGATCCTCTTAGGTAAGAAATCTAATGGTCCCTCCCCATTTAGACTCAACACTTCTTTTTTGGACGAGAAACAATTTGTTCAATCCCTATGTCGCATATGGGAAGGATTCAAGGACAACATGTGATCTCCTGTGTTCAGATGGATCAAATGCTCAGAGAGCATTGTTAAGGCCTCAAAGAGACATTGCACCAAGATGGTTTCTTGTAGAAAAAGGAATTGCCCCCTTGTTGCTAAGGCATGAGAAGTTGCTATTAGTGCTCTTGGCCTTACTCTTGGAGATCATGTAGTGCAGTTGGAATTGAGGATTTTTTCTGAAAGGAAGAAGAAAGGAAGGTCTTTATTGCTAAGGTCCAACTCAAAGGTATGTGGGACATCATGGGTGATGCTCCCACTTCTTGGTCTCTAGGCACACTTAGATCTAAACACAAGATAGAAACCATTGTTTGTGTAGAAGATGAGATGGGTAATATGATTTTTTATGATCAAACTGATCCCCCAAAGACACATGACTATGAAGCTAGAGTTGAGGCCTTCTTCAGAGTCTCTAGTTGACTCCAAAGGCATCAAGCGTAGTAGTGATAAATCTCTAGTTGACTCCCCCTTTTTTCAGAGAACAATGCCATGATGGCCTCCCCCTTGTACTTAATCGGGTCAGTGCCTCAAGATATCTCTCTGAGATTTTAAATAGAGGGCTCATTAATTTAGTGCCCAAGTCCTTTGAGAGAAGCAAGCCAACTCACTGGAGGCCTGTTAAGAATGCTCCCCTTTGCATACAAGGTTCTAGCCAAAACTTTGGCTATGAGAATTAGGATATTGTTGTCCAAAGTGGTCTATCAGAGAAAATATGGTTTCATCCATGGGTGCTCTGTACAGAATGTGGTTATGAACCTTGTGCTTGCTATAGATGAGGCTCTGATTTACCAAATCAACTTTGTCTTTGTTAATACAGACCTCAATAAAGCTTATGATAGAGTCAACTAGAGATTTATCATTGCTACGCTTGATGCCTTTGGATTTAGATCAATTTTCATTAAGATGGTCTCAGCATTGTTCTCCAATGCCTTGGCCTATATGATGGTTAATGGTTTGGCTCCCCCCCCCCCCCCCTCAAGAGGTTGATATGACAAGGATGCCCATTGAACCCTCTACTATTTGCCCTCATCATTGACCCTTCACTTAAAAGAAATGATATGGCAATGGTTGATGCTGCTATCTAGGGCCTACCCATGTCTAACAAATAGCAATTCATGGTGCAATTTTTCACTAATGACAATGCTAGCATATTGCAAGCTAAGAAATCATGGATTGATTTACTGGCTATCTATAAGGAGTTTGCAACTCTATCGGCATCCAACATTAGTGTTAGTCATGGATTGATTTACTGGCTATCTATAAGGAGTTTGCAACTCTATCAGCATCCAAGATTAGTGTTAGTCAATCCTTACATCGAACACAATATATATGGGCTCTCCTTCCAATCACACAACATTGTGGAGTAGATAGAAACAATAAAACTTAGGGATGGAGGAACCTAGAAAGAACTACACGTGATCAATTACTCATCAATTGGCCTTAGAGAGAGAGAAAGTCATTGGCTCTGTAAGGTCACATCTGAACACAAAACCCAATGGCCAACTTCACCAACCCCGAAATTGGTGCACCTAATTAAGCTTATAACATCCCCATAGGCAACCCACTTTGGGTGTGCAAGAAAGAAAGGGATATTAAATGCCCGCACCCACCAAATTGGCTATGAAGACCTAGGTAGAATGGAGGAAGGAATTCTTGTACACTAGACCATCAACATGGAGAAAGAGAGCTCAAAAGGCACGGTGGGCTATGAAGTCAAACAAATCAAATGCACTGATATAGTGGGACGTGACAATCAACATAGGCTACCTATTAGAGCTAGGATCTCATTGATTGTTAAGGTACCCTTGTGGCGTTGTCGAAGGATTTATGAAAGCAAAGTCGCGTCTTCAGAAGACCTTGATAGATTTCAGGATAAAAGATCGAACAGATGAATAAACAAGATGAGAAAATAATGTCAGGACTCTGTTTTATTTCTGTCAATAAGAGTTTCAAGATTCAAGATGAAGAAATCCGAGCAACCTCTCGAATGCATAGATCATATATACATTTCAAAGAAAATTTCCAAAAGTATGGTCTTCATTGATGAATAAGAAAGTGGAAGATCATGGATAATTTTCTGATTCAAGTTCCATCATGATGACTATTTACTGATATTGAGATGGCTTATCATCTGTTGCCTTTCAGTTCTTTCAGCCGTTAAAGGTCACAATCCATGTCCCAGCTTCTTTGGCACCTTCAGCAACCGCAAGGCCAACAGTTCCTAGACCGAATATTACAACAATTGATCCAGGCTCCACCTTTGCAGTGTTCCAAACAGCACCTAAACCTTTATCTCCTTGTTTAAATACTTCTCAACCAAAACTGGCACTTGTGAGCGGCTTTTGAAGCCACCAAATGCTGTTCCTTTCCAAACTTCACCTAGTTTAAGAGTAATTGGCTTTTCAACTGCTGCTGGCTCAACACAAATCATATGCTTATATTCATCATCTCCATAATCAGCCATAGCTTTTGCTTTTCTTTCCCATGGGTTCCAAACAACTGCATCCTCAAAAGTCAGAGCATCTCCTTGTTCTGTGAAGCGCTCTCGGTTTTGAAGGTTATCAAGATAATCCAAAGTTTCCAGTCCTTCAATTTGCACTTCACTGATATCTGAAACTGAGAAGTAAGTGTGCATAGCCACAGTAAAAGAGAGAGGCTTAGCATCAGTGTTGCGAACACGTGCAGTAAGTGTCAACTCTCCTTCAGGGCTTACAGCAACTCGAAGGCGAAATTCAAAGCTATGATTCCAGAGTTTAAAATCTTTCTCACTAGGTCGGAGAATAAGGTCAATGACCGCTTTGTTGCTGCTTGTTGACAAGGGCAAGGGATTTGGATCTATACTCCAGAACCTGTTCCGAGCAAAACCATACTGTTCTGTTTGATCTAGATTGCTGAACTAAGGAAAACAGATGGGAATTCCACCTCGGATAGCCTTTGGAGGCTTGAAGATTGCCTTGCTGCTAACAAACAGCAATTCCTCTCCACAGTCGTTTTTTTCCGCCTCCCGTCTGCCTCTGCACTTGAGGAACTTCCCTCTCCCTTTCCATCCGAGCTTTTTTCCCCCCTTTTTGTCAGCTCACTACTCCGAAAAAAAAAACCTTCCCCCAAAGCGTGGCTCCCCTGTCCGAGAAAAAGCCCCCTATCCCCCAAAAGATTGACCCAAATATGATCGCTGATGATATTGACATATTGGCACAAACTTTATTTGTAGGTCCATCTCGCGTAGCCTGCAACCAGGCACGCAATCTGAATTGCTTCCACGAACCAATACGATTGATAGGTGCAATAGGGACTTTTATAATCTCGGTGGAATGAGACAAATCTCCTCCATTTTCCCCCTGTAAATTGAGCTCATAACTCACATGTGACTTCTGCCCAAATGCTTGAAGTAAATTATCTAGGCGTATGCAAGTGGACGTTTCATTTTCAAGCGAGCTGTAGTCTACAGAAATGAGGTCTGCAAAGAACTCAGCTAGAATTACATGCTGTGGGCATGGGTACCCAAGTTCAGTAAAGTAGGACAAGGCATAATCCTGGGCAGGGCCAGCATAAACAAGTGACCCTTCAGCTAGCAGTACAAGGTCATCAAATTTTGCATAAATTGAACCTCGAGGTTGATGTATTGAACAGACAACGGTATGCCCATCCTTGGCTAGGTTTTATAAGGTTTCCATTACCCTTTCTGCCTGTTGTAGGCTCATCAGTAAATATTACTGAAGGGCTAGCAATTAACTCACAAGCAATTGACAGCCTCTTTTTCTCTCCTCCACTTATTCCACGCACTTTCGCATCACCTACACGACTATCTGAAGAAGACCCATTCGGTCTTGTATGGATGTCTGCAACAGCCCCATCCTCCATGCTCTCTACTTCTAAAATGCTGCCACATTTACCATAGATACTAATAAGTGTGCTATTAACAAAAGTATCTGAAGTGAAGCCCTTCATGCGAGCATCTGCATGTAATGCTCGGAAAATTTCTCAAGAAACTTTTCTTGGTTTCCCATCCATGCTCATAACATCTTCCTCCTCAATGAGGGCATCACATGCTTGAAATGTGATCTTAAATGTCTACTGATTTGAGAAAATATCCTCCTCTTGCATCTGTTTGTATAGTTGTAATGTCTTCTCTCCTTGACCCTATTCAACATAGACTGAAAGCAACCCTTCATGCTCGCTACTATACTCATACGCAAAGAATAAATGTAATCACAACAACTAAGTATGCACAAAGTATCTAATCGCACACACAACTTTCGGGTGGTTTTCACACCTCGAATGCGCAGCAATACGACATCCACCCCCTCTAATCCTGCGCATCCTCCGGATGGGCCAACTACCCATGATCGTTATCATCAAGATCCACAAACAGATCAATCTCTTCATTATGCATTTCCGGTAGATCAACAAGATTATCTGTCATATCATCTGTCTCTTCCATTCGAGTTTCTTGTCGTTTCTCTTCTCTTGAAAATTCTTCCAATGCATAATCCTCATCATCTCTTTTCTTGAAAATCTTGATTCTTTTTCCAGCAATAGGCACTCTAAGCACTGTCCCATCCAATTCTGTCAGCTTATATGTTGCATTATCAAAGACATGTCTGACTATGTATGGCCCAAACCATCTTTTCACCATCTTCCGAAGTGCAGTATGCTGATTTTCAAGACTGCTATCAAACACCAATACTTAATCTCCCTCTTCTATTGCTCTAGGCCGCAAGTGATGCCTGCTGTCAAACCTGTCCTTATTCCTTAGTCTAGCAACCTTCAACCTGTCAATAGCTAGCTGAATATCCTTAGGTCTCCTCTCCAACTGTCGAATCCGAAGAGCTAAGAGCTCCTCTCTCGTCAAATCCTCCTGCCAAGGTAAAACTGACCAAGTCAAAGCACAAGTCTCAATCGGCATAACAGGTTTCTGACCATACATCAACTCTGTAGGCATATATCCTGTGGTAACACTATGAGTCGTACGATCAGCCCATCAAGCAAATGGTAGAAGTCTTGGCCATTCTCCAATCCGTCCTCTGCATGCTTTGGCTAATGCTTTCACTATCGGCGGATGCCCTCTTTCACTCTTTCCATTTCCCTCTGGATTATACGCTGTGGTTAGAGCCAATTTGATTCCTAGCTGAGAGAAAAACTCCCTAGCTTCATCTGCATCCAACTCACCACGATCCGCAGTGATCTTACCCACACAACCATACCTGCAGAAAATTTCCTCCAATAAGAACTTACACACTGCACTAGTGGTCTTCGTTCTCAAAGATCTGCCCTCAACATGATTAGTAAGATCCTCTCTAGCCAAAACAATGTATCTCATCTTCCATAGACCCATAGGCATGGTAACCAAATCAACTACCCACTTATAATGAATGCATAGCAGATAGGTCGGATGGAGCTCATCTCGATGACGCACTACTGAATACATCTGGCAGTCTCTGCAAGTCTCAACAAAGTGAGAAACATCTCTATACATGCCTTTCCACCAATATTTCTCCTTGATTTTCTCATAAGTAGCCCATACTCCTCTATGACCAGCCCAAGGACTCTCATGAAACTCCCTCATCACCTGTAACTGTGTCTCTCTATCGCAGACAACCCACAAAGGTAATCTGCCTCTTTTCTTCGGATGCTTCCAAAGAAATCCGTCCTTGAGAAAATAACCATAGGCTTTCCTTCTGATCTTCTTGAACTCTTCATCTGTCCATTCATCTCTTTTGCTTAGTGTACTAAGGTACCTGCCAATCTGCAACCAATCTCCAATATAGAGTTCTTCTGTGAAAGCCACAATATCATAGACATGACAAACATGATCAACCATAATGGCTGAAATTTCTACATCATCCTCTTCTGCAAGTAGAGTCTCCTCATCATCATATCTGGCTCTAGACAACATATCTGCCACTGGATTATCCTTCCCTGCTATGTGTTTAAATTCCGGATTTAATGACTTGATGTATGCAATCCATCTCAACATGGCTATATCCGGAGTAGAGCAACTCGTGATCATACCAATCAATGGCAAGAAATCTGTCTCTACCACAACTGAAGCTCCAATAAAATACTCCTTGTCACATTTGAGAGCCGTGACAATCCCCAATAACTCCCTCTTGATTTGCGGATATCTCCTCTGTCTCTCGTTTAGGACTTTTTCCCCAAACGGAATAGCATACCTATTTCCATCTGCATCATCTTGACCCACAGCCCAACCTATGCCAATTGGACTAGTGTCAACTGTCAATACAATAGGCCTATCACAATTATAATCCCCTTTCCTGAGAGTAGGAGCATTCTGCAATAACTTCTTCAATTTCCGCATGGCTCTAGTGTGGCTCTCATCCCAATAGAATTTCTGCCCCTTTCGAAGCAGCTGATACAAACAATCTGCTATGTGTGCAAAATGAGGTATCCAAATCATATAAAACACACAAGCACCAATGAATCTCCGTACCTCCGAAGTGGTAGAACAATACTCTGCAATCTTGCCTATAGCATTCACCTTATCAGGTGAGGGTTTCCTGCCATAATATCCACACATATGCCCAACAATGACAACCTCATTCACTCCAAAAACAGATTTTTGCCCTGAAAGTGTCAAGTTCACTTCTTCTAACCTGGCCAAAATTTTCTCACATGCTGAAATATGATCAGCCACAAAGTATCTGCATCCCTGCTCATTTAGACTCTCATTCTTCTCTTCTTCTGCACACCCCTTAATGGGCACATCATCCAAGAAAGGCATAGTAATCTGAGGTATGTAATCACGAAGGACCTTATGCATGGCATTCATCATATGTGCAACAGAATTAGTGGCACCTTGAGGCAAGGTACACATCCTGACAAGCCCAATAGGAGTTCTCATGGTGGTTATATCCGTGCTTTCCAAAGCCAGCTGAAACTGATCATATCCTGAATACAAATCACCCAAAGAATAGATGGCACGTCCAGCAAATGCCTCTGCAAACTCATCCACAACTGGACCTATACCAACATTCCTAATAGTAACTCTGTTCACTGGCTGCATGTCCTGAATAAATCGAAGAGTACCATTCTTCTTTGGAACTGTAAACCACCTGTTTGAGTATGGTGCAGATGAAGCCTCAAGGATTCCCATCCCGATTTTCTCATTCAATAAATCAATCAGCTTTGGCAAGTGTGCTTTAGGCACTGGAATAGGTCGGAGATTCCATGGGATATGAGGAATAGTAAAAATGACCATAGGAGCAACAATATCAGGATTCACACATCCAATCTCATGTGGGAAAAAAGCAAATCCCCTTCCATGACGCTCAAGCATCTCCTCAAAGCATTGCTTCTCTATGGGTAACAAGAAATCACCATTTCCAATTTTCAATTCAGCAAGAGTCTCTGCTGAAAATTTATGACCAATATGCTCCGGATTCCTCAAAATTTGCTGTTTAGCAGCCCTCTCTATTTGTTGATCACTATCAAGTGGAAGCGGTACAACAACCGGCTTCACCTTCTTATCCACAGTTTTGTATTTCGTGTCAACCCTGGCTTCATTATACTCTTCTGCATTACATAAACCTTGCTGTAAATCAGCAATTCTGCACTCTAATGGCTGAATATTCTCAGCCCTCTGCTCTATGGACTGCATAGGAACAGCCCCAAACTCTGAATGCTGAAATATTTCAGCAGTAAACTCTGTTGGCTGAAAATTTTCAGCCCTCTGTCTCTCTGAAAGCTGATCATAATCAGCTGGAAACTCTGTTTGCTGAATTTCTTCAGCACTCAACACTCTTTGCTGAGTTACCTCAGCCTCTGACTCAATCTGTGACATAAAATCTGCAATTTCATGAAACATGTCCAGGGACTGCACTAATACATTACCGTGACAATTCAGCATATCAGTTTTCAGCATATCTCCCATCTCTGTCATCGTATCTGCACAAATCACAATATCATACATCCCATCTATGTGCTCATCATCCTTCAAAATTCCTGCATTTTTCAAATTTTTCTCCTTCCTGCATATATACTGCCTGGCAGCTCTAGGCAACCTAGAAGTCTTCTGATAACTCATCGAACTGTTTGCTGAAATCCCAACAAAATCGGAGGAGAAAACACCGCTGCCAGGAGGCGAGAACTCCAATCTCCTCTGCTCTGTACCACCATCGTCTCGCGAAACGGCGGTACCTAATGAAAACCCGAATCCCTCACAGTGGGTAAGGGTGCATCTTTGAGAGTATCCCTGTTTCTAACATGGTTCACACATACAGTCATAAACTGAACTGCTCTCATACCATCTTTACTGCAAATCCGTGCATAAGCAGATCCATCATCCATGACCTTTGTTTCCATGCGCATCTCTGTAATGAATGGCTGACCAAGAATTATAGGATAAGAGCATGAATCCTGCACAAAGAAATGAAAATCCTCCTCTACATCACCAATAGAAACCCTGACACTAGGACAAGCAGCATATAAATCACCTGCAATGTTATTGGCGGCTCTCATACGCCACCCATGCTCTACATCCATAGGCCATCTGTTACTCTCATAAACTCCACGAACTATGAGATTAATCTCTGAACCATGATCAACCAATGCAACATAAGGCACCTGTTTCTCTCCAATCTTTACCATCGTCTCTGTAGTTGCCCTAGCCCAATGGCTTCGCGAAAAGTGACTACGCGGTATCATGACAGGCTCATCAATTTTAGCATAATGCATAGGCTCAACCTTCTTCTCTACCTACGGAAAAACAGAAGCATTATCAACCATAACCTCATCATCATCCTCATCCAACTCCTCAATCAAAACTCCCTGTGTATCAGTGGTAGACAATGCATGTATTTTCCTCTTCAAGACCTCTTGAAACTGATCCTGAAACTCTCTTTTTGAGATGCCCAAAATCTCAGAAATAGTGAAAGTCACCTCACTGCCAAGTATCTTATCATTAAAGATTTTCTTCATGTCTGTAGATGTCTCAATATCGGACATCAATCTGAATCCTGGTTGCTTTCTCTCTCTAGGCTCTTGCCTCTTTTCTCTCTTTTGAGCATCCTCCATCTGTCGATCTGGCCCTGGTCTTGAAGATGGTCCTGCAGTAGGTGGAGTAACAAACTCACCCCCTCTAGTCTTCTTAGCTGCACTTGGATTTTCTTCATCCCTCTTACGCTTCTCCTCAACAAATACATGTGCACCATGAGACTTAGCCAAATAAGCATAAATAGAATACCTGTCAACACGCGAGTCCCAACCTGTCTCTGATCTGATGCTAGAGCCTGCACTAGTCAAAACAGTTTGCTGAATTTTTCCCTTGTTTGCAGTCTCCATAGCATAAGTCCATAGCGCTGACTGAGTCTCTGATCCCTTCTCAATCTGTACTCCATATGCAGAAGCATCACCTCTAGCTATCACATAAGAAGTATGCGCAGCCATGTCCTCCACTAACTTCTTCATTCCACCTTTACCAAAGTTGGTAGCAAGTGGAGCTCCTGTCTCACTCAACCAAATCTTACCATCTTGCCCCCAATATACCAAATTCTACCTCCTTGCATCTTGGAAAGAGTCACAATCCCTGCAATGATGATGCTCCGTACTATCACACTAAATACATCTCCGATCTCTCCTAGGTGTACTAGGAGCACTCCTAGGTGCAGTAGGAGCACTAGAAGTAGTAGTCACAGTTGAAGCAAACTGCTCCTTCAACTTTCCCACTAACTCCGCTTTGACTGACTCAAGTGTCAAATCTGTGATGCCTTTGATTATGTCATCAAGAGAGGTAGGCACCGATGGAGCGGATGGTTTTGGAGCAGAAGGTGTAGGCATCGGTCGTGGAACAGGAGGAATAGGTGGAGTAGAAACAGTAGGCACTGGCATAGGCCAAGAAACTGGAGGAGGAGGAGAAGAAATAACAGGGATAGAAGTAGGCATAAGAGCTGATGATGGTGTAGGTGTCATGGAACCATTCTGTAGGCAAGTCTTCCATATCCTCCTCTTGGTCAAAGTCGAGACTGCATCCTGAGCATCCTGCCAATCAGTTTTAAGACCCATAGGCTTCGTGCGATCTTCAAGAAGCTCACCCAATTCTTCTTGAAGAGCAGGATCTGCAGCTTGCAAGAAAAGATCAACTTTTTCAACATCCAATGCTCTTTGTTCAATGGCATCAAGCTGACTATACCTCTCTTCGAATTCTCGAATCAACTCCGAAGCCGCGAGACCTTTGTTTGGCATGTAGATCCACTCTCGGAATGACCGCCGAGTAGCCATACCAAAGTCCTCAAGGAAGTATTCTTCTTTCAAGGCCTTCTTAAAATCTTGCCAATGTGTATTTTGAATAAAAAGATCGGTCACTTTTGTCCTCAAAGCAGGTGTGACAAGACGAAGGAAGTACTTACTCATAAGTCCAGCAGGAACTCCAAAAAACCCCATCTTGATCTCATATGTCTTCAAATATGCTGAAACATTATGCCCGTCAAATAGCTTCTTCTCACTCTCAATTGCTTCAATAGCCTTAGTCGCGCTGTTTGCATTCTCCTGCTTTGAATAGAGTTGCCTTTGTTGAGACAACTGCTGTTGATGCAATTGTTGTTGCTGCTGCATATACAATTGTGTTTGCTGATTTTGGAGCTGCATATACATGGACATATTCTGCAAAATTTGTTTTAGATCCTCCGTTGAAGTACTTGACGCAGCAGTCATTGATGGAGCTGAAGTAGACACAGCTGGAGTTGTAGAAGAAGCTGAAATAGAGGCTGAAGTATCTCCCATCCTGAAATTTCTGCGACGCTTTCACGTCGGGTTCACCAAAGATGTCGAAGGATTTATGAAAGCAAAGTCGTGTCTTCAGAAGACCTTGATAGATTTCAGGATAAAAGATCGAACAGATGAATAAACAAGATGAGAAAATAATGTCAGGACTCTGTTTTATTTCTATCAATAAGAGTTTCAAGATTCAAGATGAAGAAATCCGAGCAACCTCTCAAATGCATAGATCATATATACATTTCAAAGAAAATTTCCAAAAGTATGGTCTTCATTGATGAATAAGAAAGTGGAAGATCATGGATAATTTTCTGATTCAAGTTCCATCATGATGACTATTTACTGATATTGAGATGGCTTATCATCTGTTGCCTTTCAGTTCTTTCAGCCATTAAAGGTCACAATCCATGTCCCAGCTGCTTTCGCACCTTTTGCAACTGCAAGGACAACAGTTCCTAGACCAAATATTGCAACAATTGATCCAGGCTCCACCTTTGCAGTGTTCCAAACAGCACCTAAACCTTTATCTCCTTGTTTAAATACTTCTCAACCAAAACTGGCACTTGTGAGCGGCTTTTGAAGCCACCAAATGCTGTTCCTTTCCAAACTTCACCTGGTTTAAGAGTAATTGGCTTTTCAACTGCTGCTGGCTCAACACAAATCATATGCTTATATTCATCATCTCCATAATCAGCCATAGCTTTTGCTTTTCTTTCCCATGGGTTCCAAACAACTGCATCCTCAAAAGTCAGAGCATCTCCTTGTTCTGTAAAGCGCTCTCGCTTTTGAAGGTTATCAAGATAATCCAGAGTTTCCAGTCCTTCAATTCGCACTTCACTGATATCTGAAACTGAGAAGTAAGTGTGCATAGCCACAGTAAAAGAGAAAGGCTTAGCATCAGTGTTGCGAACACGTGCAGTAAGTGTCAACTCTCCTTCAGGGCTTAAAGCAACTCGAAGGCGAAATTCAAAGCTATGATTCCAGAGTTTAAAATCTTCCTCACTAGGTCGGAGAATAAGGTCAATGACCGCTTTGTTGCTGCTTGTTGACAAGGGCAAGGGATTTGGATCTATACTCCAGAACCTGTTCCGAGCAAAACCATACTGTTCTGTTTGATCTAGATTGCTGAACTGAGGAAAACAGATGGGAATTCCACCTCGAATAGCCTTTGGAGGCTTGAAGATTGCCTTGTTGCTAACAAACAACAATTCCTCTCCACGGTCGTTTTTTTCCGCCTCCCGTCTGCCTCTGCACTTGAGGAACTTCCCTCTCCCTTTCCATCCGAGCTTTTTTCCCCCCTTTTTGTCAGCTCACTACTCCGAAAAAAAAAACATTTCCCCAAAGCGCGGCTCCCCTGTCCCAGAAAAAGCCCCCTATCCCCCAAAAGATTGACCCAAATATGATCGCTGATGATATTGGCATATTGGCACGAACTTTATTTGTAGGTCCATCTCGCGTAGCCTGCAACCAGGCACGCAATCTGAATTGCTTCCACCAACCAATACGATTGACAGGTGCAATAGGGACTTTTATAATCTCGGTGGAATGAGACAAATCTACTCCATTTTCCCCCTGTAAATTGAGCTCATAACTCACATGTGACTTCTGCCTAAATGCTTGAAGTAAATTATCCAGGCGTATGCGAGTGGACGTTTCATTTTCAAGCGAGCTGTAGTCTACAGAAACGAGGTCTGCAATGAACTCAGCTAGATTTACATGCTGTGGGCATGGGTACCCAAGTTCAGTAAAGTAGGACAAGGCATAATCCTGGGCAGGGCCAGCATAAACAAGTGACCCTTCAGCTAGCAGTACAAGGTCATCAAATTTTGCATAAATTGAACCTCGAGGTTGATGTATTGAACAGACAACGGTATGCCCATCCTTGGCTAGGTTTTATAAGGTTTCCATTACCCTTTCTTCCTGTTGTAGGCTCATCAGTAAATATTACTGAAGGGCTAGCAATTAACTCACAAGCAATTGACAGCCTCTTTTTCTCTCCTCCACTTATTCCACGCACTTTCGCATCACCTACACGACTATCTGAAGAAGACCCATTCGGTCTTGTATGGATGTCTGCAACAGCCCCATCCTCCATGCTCTCTACTTCTAAAATGCTGCCACATTTACCATAGATACTAATAAGTGTGCTATTAACAAAAGTATCTGAAGTGAAGCCCTTCATGCGAGCATCTGCATGTAATGCTCGGAAAATTTCTCAAGAAACTTTTTCTTGGTTTCCCATCCATGCTCATAACATCTTCCTCCTCAATGAGGGCATCACATGCTTGAAATGTGATCTTAAATGTCTACTGATTTGAGAAAATATCCTCCTCTTGCATCTGTTTGTATAGTTGTAATGTCTTCTCTCCTTGACCCTATTCAACATAGACTGAAAGCAACCCTTCATGCTCGCTACTATACTCATACGCAAAGAATAAATGTAATCACAACAACTAAGTATGCACAAAGTATCTAATCGCACACACAACTTTCGGGTGGTTTTCACACCTCGAATGCGCAGCAATACGACATCCACCCCCTCTAATCCTGCGCATCCTCCGGATGGGCCAACTACCCATGATCGTTATCATCAAGATCCACAAACAGATCAATCTCTTCATTATGCATTTCCGGTAGATCAACAAGATTATCTGTCATATCATCTGTCTCTTCCATTGGAGTTTCTTGTCGTTGCTCTTCTCTTGAAAATTCTTCCAATGCATAATCCTCATCATCTCTTTTCTTGAAAATCTTGATTCTTTTTCCAGCAATAGGCACTCTAAGCACTGTCCCATCCAATTCTGTCAGCTCATATGTTGCATTATCAAAGACATGTCTGACTATGTATCAATACGACAGCATGTATCACATAGGAATAACAAGGAATGTACCAAGCACCTACTCTGGGATTGCCCCCACTCCCAAGTAGTTTGGAATGAACATAAAGTGCCAATGACATGGTAAGATTGCACATGGAAGTCTGTCTTAGAAAGAAATAAAAATGGGAAATAGATTGAAAACTGGTTATATAAAATGCATTGGTACCTATACCCATAGCCCATCTAGTTGTCCTTCATATTCTATAGCACACGCAGTTTACTTGGAATATTTTGCAAGTAGCAAGCAATCATGTGACCAAGGACATTACCTTAAGTCACTCATGTTTGACCAGGGACATAATAGCCCGTTATATCTATGATAGACAATATCTACGATGTCTATCTTTATATATAATATCCAAGGAGTTGTGGAACTAAATGTTGAGACATAGGCATATGAACCCTATGTAGCACCATAAATATTTTCAAGCTTTATGGTGCTATAGGAAAGAACTCTAAAACTTTCCTTAAGATCAAAATTTGTAGTCTAGAGTATAAGCAAGGAGAAGACCTAGGTAAGTTCATTTCTCACATGAAGGGGCTCATGGCACAACTATCCTTAGTTTAAGCTCCATATCTTATAGCTTGCCAATACTAGTATGTATGCTTGTTGTGCCAAGTGAAGATGGCCCTATGCATAATTGAACTTTACTACTATTTTCTTACAAATTCTAATCCTTCTATTATTGAAGCATGGGTTTAGGATGGCCATATTTACAAGAGTAGTAAATGAGGATAGAATATATCAAATATCTATATCATCATATCATAGTAAAAGAACTAAAAATAAATCAATATAAGCCATGAGCCATGATTTACAAGAAATTAAAGTCATAAGAGCTCTTCCATGTATCAACAACCCCATCTATAATGCACACAATCATCATTCAATTTTGTGAGTAGATGTTTTATTTGCAATGTTAATGTTGGAAATGATTGTTTCCAAAATGGTCAAGATAAATTTTATATGATAAGTTCAAAATAATTGCACTTGGCATAAATCACTCTTCTCAAAAATTCAAATCAAATTGTATTATAATCCTTGGAGGGGTTAGAAAAAAAGATGTTCTCTATACTTAAAAGTAGAAATTCAAGATTAGAAATCTTAAATACTTTAGTTGAAAATTCTTCAAATTGCATTTTTGATAGAGATCTCTACAATATTTATCTATCAAATTTTTTAATCTACATTGAGCATCATGCATCATGCTCAACATCCGTGCCATGGCATATGCTGTGATCATGAGCATGGGGAAGGAAGCCCATCATGGGCTCATTTCCAAAGGATTCCCATGGGATTATCAAACATTAGAAACAAATGAAATTACATGGGCCAAAATATCTTGCAAAACCCTTAAAACAAATTCGCTAATAGTAACACCCTTTTGAAGGGTAGCCGTTCGTTGTCTTCTGCCATCGTCTGTCTTAGGGTAGTCATCTGTTGTCGATCTGGGGAGGCCTTTGTAGCAGCATCGTCCCTTAAAACAAATTTGCTAATGGTAACACCCTTTTGAAGGGTAGTCGTCCGTCGTCTTCTGCCCGTTGTCTATCTTGAAGGGCAGTCGTCTGTTGTCTATCTGGGGGGGCTTTTGAAGGGTAGTTCTTCGTCGTCTTCTGCCCATCATCTGTCTTGAAGGGCAGTTGTCATCTGGAGGGGCCTTTGTAGCAGCATCCTCTTTGTCTTGAAGGCTTCCCGATCACAACCAGTACCCCCCACCAAGGAATACGCCTCCAGAAATTGAGCAACCATGCCTTCGAGAACATTCCCAATTGTCGAGGTCTTGCTCTCCTTGAAAATCATAAAGACCAACACTCGCCAATACAAGGATGAAGAAGTAGAAACTGGTTGATTTGGAGCTAAATTTGGCAAGGTAAATCATACACATGATAAATTATCATTAGCTAGATGAGCCTTATCATTTGTTAGTATGCTAATGTGAATTGACTTCATGTTTGTATTAGTCCACCAATGATCATCAAAGCTAAATGAATTATAAGAATCGCATGTAGCAACACATATGAACACTTCAATGTAGGCAGATTTGGTGATGATGAGCCTGCTTGTAGAGGGTGAGGCCTGCTTGGATATTTCTCTTGTGGTGTAGAAGGGGTTGAGGGTATTGGTGATAGTCCTCTCCATGGAAGGCAAATAAAAACTACTGCAATATTGCAGTTGGGCAGAGCTATCAAGCTCTTTTTGCAACCTACCTTCTAGTCAAAGATGGTGGATCTGAAGATGCCCCTTCCTAGATACATCCAGATCAATAGCATATCCTCAGAGGAATGCAGATCCTCACCCCTCTGGGATTAGGGGTTAGGACTTGTGCTTGGATCCATGCACTATAGGTAATTTCAATAACTTTGTATTGAGAGGTTGGTGGGCACACTTCTTGACCAGATCAAGTATTATTCGGAGCTCCTGTGTGCTCATCATGATTGATTGACACAAGTATTTGGATCAATAGTTCCTGAATCTCCCATAGGCAACTCCAATCCCCTCTCCCTAGTAGACCAGAATCATGAGGGAAGTGAGAGCTGCAATGACTCTCCTTGTGGAGAGGGATGGCATCACGCCCTAGAAGAAGCGCATTAATGTCTTTGTATCCCCCTTTTCAGGTTCTGTGTCATTGACAAAGTGCATGAGGAACATGCAAAGCAGAGAGATGACTGAGTTGCAATACCCCCTTGCTTATAGCATTTATAGAAGAGAGCGTCAGAGGTGACTTGCTCTCATTTGGGTGTGATCAGCCCATTAGCCGTTTAATGATGCTTCCATGGTGCCAATCGTCTCCTCTCTGACCTGGATTGGATCTGTTGATGGCCTCATAGGTTTTGTTATTCCGTTCTACGACATCCGGTCATCTCTTCAGTCACATTTCATACCTGTCCGAGATAAGAAGGCAACCCATCAGCATCCCATCCAGGGTGTTTAATGTTGCCCTCCCCATGCAGGTGCATTAAACAAATTACCTTGGTTCCACAATTAGAATGTGCAGACTGCCCCTTGCATGGTACTTTTAGGTCTTCTTCCTGTTCCATTCATTACCAAGCTATGATTAGATCAACTTTGATTCCATATATCCGTTTTCTCTTCTGCCTCTTTGGATTCTTGTCAGTTGATCATTTACACAAACTCTTTGAGCATTGCTCTCAATCAGTTAGATGAAAACATCTACACTGTCCCACTGCATTCTATGTCTCATGTTCCCTAGTTTTAGTCATTTAATAATGATAAAGACCACAGGCCCTTCCTTGGAATGAAGAAGATGTTGCAACTTCCTATTCCCTGGTTTTAGTCATTTAATACTGATAAAGACCATAAGCCCTTCCTTGCAATCAAGAGTGGGTGCGACTGCTCGTTGTCTGCTCCATGCTATTTACAGGGTAATGCTACTCTTTGATGAAAACAAAAGCCTACAACTCTAATGCTGGGAGTGATAGATGATCCCTCATATTTCTGCCAATCAACAATCAGATACTGACAAGTACATTACTTTCATAATTTTTACTTTGCTCATTTGAAAGTGTGGCCTGTCTTGTGGCTGTATTGGAGTCATATGTTCTTGATGAGCCTAAAATTGGTTGCTCTCAATTGGTGTGGAAGAGTACAAGGCTACAAAGAAAGCATTTATGGAGGAAAAATTAGTCGAAAGTGATTACTCAGATGAGTCTCTCTGCACCTATGAACTGACTTATGGCTTCATGTCTAGAGATGTTGAAGTTTGAGGTAAGATCGTGCTTCTCTGAACTGTATTGTTCCTTTGACATAGCATGCATGAAAACTAAGATCGTAAACATCTTGCAGAGAGGAGGAGGAGGAGGATACTTTGTCAGAGCTGCATGCAATGGACTCTACATGTAGCCATGCCATTGAAATCGCACCCATGGGCCCACCTTTAATCGTGCCTTTTAACATTTTGTTTATGTATGGTTTAGATAACTATTGCTAAAGTACGTATGTAGCTCTATTGCTAAAGTACTTCAGAATATGGTTTTAAATGTAGCAATATTGCTAAACTAGTATAGACTATGATATGTCTATGCAACTAAAATATGTTATGGACCGGATTTTTTTTGCAGTCTTGGAGTTTTAATTGTGAAGCTCATAATTTCATCAACCTTGGATTGAAGATTGAAGATACTCAAGTAAGGGATGTCTTCTTCTACAAGCACATTAAAAAAATGTATATGTAACTACAAAATGTTTAATTATTTCATTTTGTTAGCATCAGTAGCAATCCAAAAATGTGTAATTATGTTGGATATGTGGCCCAATGTGCAGAAAATGGACAGTTTGTTGGCTAGATGATAGCATTAGCACTCCAAAATGGTGTAGTAGCTGGGAATTCTCCATGATGAGATGTACGTCATGTTTGAATTCCTTTTTAAGGATACATAGACACTTGTTGGTTATATCACGATATATTCATATACTAATGTACACGTTGATGGCCATAAGTTGTAGAGAGGCATCTTACTTGCACTTGTCATGTTGTTGTAGGACTTAGTCGAATTGGTGAAGTTGTAAACAAGTTTCTTACTTGTTGACATGTTGGTAGGACTCAGTCAAAGATGCTATGGGTTTCTTCTATTGTTAGTCAGTGATGATTATACTAGCCGGTACTTCCTAGTTAGGGTGAGGAACATCCTTCAACACAACATAGAGATATGGTTGGACCTTGGGGTTGAAAAAAAAAATGGTGCATAATGGTTGAAGAAATATTTTTTATCCCCGTTGGTCTAAGTGAAGAGCTTGTTCTAAAGAAATGCTTTTGACATTACAAGTCAAGCTTCGCCATCAATCAATGTTGTGTGATTATACTATAGGTTTCTTGGACAAACTTTGCCTTTAATCAATGCTTGCACCTCTAGAAAAGTAGTGGGGTACAATAGTTTTAAGGTGAGGTGTCATTTGAATAGATGTCTCTCCTAAAACACATCAGTAGTAGCTATCCACAAATGTCTAATGATGTTGGGTACATAGTCGAGTGTGCAGAAAATGTAGAGTTTGCTAGCTAGATGATGATATCAACACTTCAAGACGATGTAGTAGTTGGGCATTCTCCATGATGAAAGGTATGAAATGTTTGAATTTCTTTTTAAGGATATATAGACACTTTTTTGTTATATCAGAATGGATTCATATACTAATGTACATGTTGATGGCCCTAAGTTATAGGGAAGCATCCTGCTTGCACTTATCATGAAGTTGTAGGACTCAGTCAAATTAGTGAATTTGTAGAGAAGTGTCTTACTTGTACTTTAATCATAAAAGCTACTTCAAGGATGCTTGCTCATGGAAGATAGCTTCAAGGATGCTTCCTCATGGAAGAGAGCACCTGAAGATGGAATTGGATTCATAGTTTTTTTCCTAGAAGAGGATGAAGAACATCATGAAGCATCTGAAGATGCTCATCTCAAGTCTTGGTTTGAATCAATATGCCATCAAGCCAAATGAGTAAGAGTTTCTTATGTATTAAACGATGGAAAATTGTGTTGCTATGAGTGTTGCATGTGGCCTTATTTAGTGTACAACAACTCTATTCCCTCTAAGAGGATTTTAACTATTACTTTTTCATATTTAGACCAATGATGGTTGCATATGACACTTTAAAAGTGATATACCCATAAGAGGATGTCTTCAATAATGGGCAAAGGAACTAAGCTTTTTGGACTTGAGGCTTTGATTGATATTGGTGCTGTTGCTAATGATACAACATTGTGAACAAAGTGTGATTAGTTTGGTTAACCATATGCATTAATGTGGTAATGACCTATGTCAATTGTTCTATCTCAAGGTAAACTTAATGTATCTTGTGTAGAAGAAGTGAGACTTCAAGGCAATGCATGAGGGCTCATCATTGTAGAGATGCTTTGTATTGTGTCCGCCATCTCCACCAATGTAACAGGAGTAGTCTCTTCTATTATTTTTACTATGAATACTTTGATACATGTCAATCTCACCTTGATCATCCAGTCACACATTGGCAGTAACTATTCTTGTCACGTGACCTTGGGTAGAATGTGAAACAAAAATATACATTTATAAACATAAATATCTTTATTTATGGCTTCATATTTATGTTCACATATAAAGCCATAAAGGTTAATATATTATGATAATGCTTTATTGTGTTAACTTTTACACATTGATCCTCAAAGTCCACTTTTCATTACAACTACCACTCCTAAAACTACCCATGCATGAGTACAAATTATCTTTTTTATTTTACTAATCAACTTGTATCATAATTTTGCTGAAACTATTAGTACTATATAAAAATATTTTGTTGTATTAATGGTTCCAACTAGTTTTCTTGTATAGGAAAATTTTACTATATCTATGGTTTGAACTAGTTTTCTTATCTAGGAATATTTCACTAGATCATCAACTAGGAATTTTAAAAATTTTCTACATAGAAATATTTTACTAGATCACTAACTTGTAAAGTGTTCCACTTTTACTAGTTGAGACTTTTTCTAGATACTTTGATAAGTATCTAGAAAATCTCTCTTTTTTTACTATATGGAAACGTGTTTAAAGTTCCTTCTCTCTCTCTCTCTCTCTCTCTCTCTCTCTCTCTCTCTCTCTCTCTCTCTCTCTCTCTCTCTCTCTCTCTCTCTCTCTCTCTCTCTCGATTTTGCGTTCTCCTGTCTGTATTCTTTATCAATAGTGTTGGTGTCACCGAAAGCATATGTTATTACACTCATCGTTCAATTTGTTGTCTTCTGTTAATCGCGTTATGGCACTGTAATAGGCTGCTTGCTTGGGCAAATAATCGTGACTCATCTAGCACTTATTAAGTCTGCGCTTCCATTCCCTTCTTGTGTGTTGTTATAGCGGCCGACGTGGTGGATGAGATGCAGATTAACACAACTTCCAATCGATCCCCATATAGGAAAAAAAGAGAATTCCCCATGGAATTCCCTAGTTGAAAATACATATAAATGGGAAAAGTAAAAACTAGGGAAAATGGGACATTTCCTAGTGAGAATAAGTAGGGAATCACATAAGACCTTTCTTATGTAGGAAATATTTCCTACATAGGAAATTCCATAGGAAAATACAAAATTTTCTATGTAGGGAATAATTCCTATATACGAAATATTCCATATATAGGAAAAAAATTCTAGAGGTGATTCCCTAGGTACTCTCACTGGGAAATCTCTCATTTTTCTTATTTTTTACATTCCCTACTTATATGTACTTTCAACTAGGGAATTGCGTGGGAATTCTCTTTTTTCCTTATCACTTTATCTACTTTGCCCTTACTCTTAGACATGCTAATATCAAACAAGAAATTACATAATAATTTTTTAACTAGAAAATTATATAGAGAATGTCATCATTTCTAAGTAAGGATCAATAACATACATCGAATGATCAAAATAGATGAAACAAATTAAGACATCAACATCTACTTCTAGCAACCAAAAGAAAAATGAAAATACTTTTAAAGGAGCATAGAACTAAAAACTAATTAAGCAACATGTGTGTCTCGATTTTTTAATCCCTTAAATCTCCAATATGTTGCAAAGTAATAAATGTTTGAGTAATCCCTCAAATCTCCAATATGTTGAAAAGCAATAAATTCTTAACTCAAAGTAGAAGTTATGCTAAAACTTCCACATCATCTAGACTAAGCACATTGCTATTTTTGTTTAATACAACTTTGCCATTTCCTAGTAGCCAATAAATAATCTCCTTAATCATATCATCACTTGTTGGCTTCTTGGTATCCTTAAGCAAGACTCAAAAGCTAGCTTCAATCTTTTTGAGATTCATGTATGTACTCTTTAAAGAAAAGTACATATCATGAATTGTAGACACACCAAGATACTTCAAAAGTAAGATTTTCATGTTTTCTTTTGTCATATTAACTTGCATTGAATAACAAAAAGAGAATAAGTAACTTATTATACTATGTATAGATAATTAAATGACACGAATTATAATATGAAAAGCCATAAATTTAACTACATGACTATTATATATATATATATATATAAACTATAAAGCTACCCTTTAAGCATCATTTGAAATGTTAATCTCAATGCCTTGGTTTGGGAGATTTTTAAATTTCTAATTCAAATAAAATAAAAAAATTAGATTACGCTTTTCATGTATGACATAAACAAAAATATAAACATTTACATCTAGCACCTTTGGTTTTTTTTCGTTGATATTGGTACCTCGTTTCATGCTCCTTTGTTGCAAAAGATCTTTCATCTTCTCACTTGGCTAATCAACACGTAAAATAAATAGTTATGTAATAAATTATATCTTTAGTTATTCACTAAACTATGACACTATTGTTCTCTCACAAACATATATCAAATACCTTCCTCTTTCTTTGATTTTTTCGAGATGTTTCATTAATGTCATCATCTGGATTAGCCTACATTCAAAACTAAAATTAGTAATCACATTAAAAAAATTTATATAGAAAAAAAAGTTACATACCTTGTCATTGCTTGAACTATGGATACTTTGTTCCAAAGTTTCTTGACATTTAGTTCAGTACATTATTTTGTCTAAACCATGTGACAATAACTTTGAAAAGCTGGCACAATTTTTCATATCAAGTGTCTCATCTTCATTTTCAACATCCTACATTTTAAGCATGTAAAAGATAAGATACTGTTAAGAACATGAATCATATGGTCAATCTTAAATTTAATATAAAGCAAAGAACCTCATCGGATGTATAACATTGAAATTCTTCAAAGCTCTTTTCTTCCTCCACGAACATATTCATCTATGGGAAATGAAAGTTAATGTATAAGTATCTGTATAACATACATTCTCAAAGAAAGTTATTAGATATGAGCTTAAAAGCATTACCTACAATGATAAATCTGTTTGCTTGTATTATTGTCCTTCAAAGGAGCTACTTTCTTCAAGAGGCTACATCAACAAAATAAGATCATGTGTATACATCAAATGTCTCCAAAATATATGAAATCAAGTACAAAAATGATAAACATATAAGATTATAAGATACCTTTTCCAAACCTTGTTCATTCGCAGTATCATCCATGCTAGGAATGTATACATCAAGTTGATTAGAATCAATAGTAGCAACATATGGTTCACTCTACCATCAATAGACACCCCTAAATGAGTATGGGAGAAAAAAAACCAATCCTACACTTATGATATCAAACTTATAAATCATATCATCTTACCATTGATGATGTTATGTCATTTGATATTTTGTATCAATTTGGGTCACCAAATTTGTACAAGTTTTTGATCCTTAAAGTTGGTACCTGCATCTTGACATGAAGAAACATTATTGCAAGTAACCTCCTGATATCCCTTTCTTACATTACCTCTTTTCCCACCTTCTGTTGTTCTTTTATCTATGTTTATATATATACACACAATTACTCAAAGTTTAAAAATATGAATAACTATGAACATTTTAAATTAGGCAAAGAGACTAATTAAAACTAGTTAATCCCAAAATGAATCACCTAATAAAGCAAGATGTAATATATGTACAAATTTTAGTTTTCAAAGTTTAGTAGAAATAAAGACATTTACCTGTATCGTGATTTGAAGAGACATTAGGGCCAATGACCTCCTTGTTGAACAGTGCGCGAGGGAGACGAGGAACGGAGGAAGAGAGAGAGGAGAAGAGAGATACGAGACACCAAAAGTGGAACCCCAGAAGTGTGTCAACTGAGCACACATGATAGGAATATATATAGAGGGGACTGGGGTGCTATATATAGACAGACTATATATATACCTAACACCCCCGCTCAAATAAAGGTCCCTTACTATGGATGAAAAACCCCTTGGGGGCTCAAGGGAAAAACCCACAACTTTATATAGGTCTACCATTATATTAATATTCAAAATATAAAATTACAAAGTTGAACTTACAAGAGCCTATTCATAGGCATCAAAGGAGCTACATCACTCATGAATTACAACATCAACGGAGAAGGAGCTACATCACTCCTGAATTACAACAGCCTATTCAAAGGCATCAAAAGAGCTTTATCACTCCTAAATATACAACATGTAAAATAGGGATAAGCGACATCATTGCAAAAGATAAAATCTCCAAGAAATTCCTTCAACTGAACTTGGAATGTAAGATGTATATCTGTCACATCAAAACTTAAAGAAAAACGTTACAACACAAGTTCTATAGAGACAGTTCGTGACGCCGCTCTATAGACAACATAACACATGTGGGACCCCATGAACAAAATATAAATAAAACAATTTGTCATCAACTAGAATATAGACGCTCATCAGTTGGAACGAAATAATGGGTCATCAGCTGGAATTTAGACACTCGTTAGGAAAGAATATAAACGAAACAATTTGTCATCAGCTGGAATATAGACCCTCATCAGCTGGAAAGAATATAAACGAAACAATGTATCATTATCAGCTGGAACAACTCAATAGCTAGAATAATAAGAAATGTAACACTAGCACGCATAGCCAAAAGAAAATGTGTAGCTCAAAAAGTGTGATAGAACACAATCCAAATGATGACAGTGATCCTTCTAGAGAGATGAAGTTTTGAAAGTGCAAAATCTGAATTGAACTATTCAGAGCTCGCACATAATAGCCTAGATCCACTAGGTCTAATTATACAAACATTGATGATTCTAACAAGAGCGTGGCACTAGGTCTAATTATACAAACATTGATGATTCTAACAATATCGTGGCAACTGAAAACAAATATGATTGCTGCTTCTATACTTCTCTAAAATAGATAATTATTATACATAATACGTTCCACATTTCAAGTGGAGCACTTGAATTGGTTATGATGAAGCTCCACCAGAAGCTATAGAACACCAGAAGTCAAACCCTCAAACCACATTCCAAAAGCATAATGGATATAATACACCATAAAATAACTTCTCAGCTTGAAGTAGTGATCATCTATGTCCTTCGCAACTATCGTCTACAAACTAAGCAGAACATACTGACCCAAGGTAGTCATTCCAGGTTACATACACTTGGTAGTTAAGTGATGTTGATCAGACTGAAACCATGTTAAGCAATTTCGTTAACAACATTAGCAAAGACCACCAAACCAATGGAGCAGATACCTTTCTGTAGTTTCCCTGACTCAAACAACACCTGCATGAATGCATCTCAAAAGGGTGCACCAATAGAAACTGAAATAAAGCTCTCTGATATTCTAAAATGTCAGTCATCTCACCAAAGAAAAAATACAACATATTGCTATCAGCTTTCTAATACCTACCAAGAAAATACTGCCCCTCTACTTCCATTGACTGAGAAAAACAAGAAATAAATGGAGTCATGAACCAGATGGTTTTGGAGGTAACAGAAACCCTGAACTTACCTCCATCATATCCACCTCCAAAAATCACCACTGTCTGTGAGATAGAAGCCATTGAGATAGAGGCCCGAGCAGCCAGATAGACATCTCCCTGATACAATCTATGCCAGCTAACAGCACCTAAAGCCAACATCTGCCTGTGCAGGCGCTTCCATCCTATCTTGCCATCACGAGGCAAAAGCCAAGCATCCATGGCACTGATCCCCCATTCTCGCCTGCAAATTAGAGCCCAGAGAGCATCTCAATTGGCAAGATCATGGAACCGTCAGCATGTCATCCCAAATGCCAAAATTGAGGATACTGGGAGGCGTTAGAAAATGCCCAGCACTCGATCTGCTCTAGCTGAAGTATACTGTGATCTCCATCGTCCTTATTGTCATTATCCGTTTCCTCATGGAATGACCAATCCATGGTTACTTGGAGAAGTCAGATAGGTTCTATTGACCATGCCCAAGCACCAGAGCCCTAAAAAAATGCTCTGATCTGTGTACTGGGATATCAAAAAGCAATTGGCCTGAGAGGCTCTATTCACCACATACGATTTGTTCACTAGTACTTGAGCCCTAGTAAATGCTCTGATCTATGTACTGAGGCATCAAAAAGCCGTCAGTCTGTAGACCATGTCCAGTCTGTTTGCAAGTATCAAGCCCTAAATATTGATGTCAAGATGAAACACTGCTTCGAAGCACAGTCACAATATCTGTGTGCCGCCCAGTACAACTAGAGGAAGCCCTAAAAGGAGAAGAGCTTCATCCTCTCAAATGATCTTCAGCTGGAGAGAGAGCATGTAATCCGAGCAGCAGCAGGGGAGGGCATGCGCAGTCCGTCGCATCGAGAACAGCACCAGTCCACAGGTATTGGAGATGGAGGAGAAAACAGGGGAAGGTCTCCCGACTGGGCATTCTTGCCTTGTGCACTAACATAGAACAAATGTCACTTATTTCTCAACATAATGGCCAAACACTTGATATTCACATCAAGAATCTTGCCCTTTTGATTATGTTTTTGAAATTCCATTATGAACCTTTATCTCCATTTAACTACTTTAATGTTTTGATATTTCAATTAATATCTACTAGCAACACTTGCAAAAATAGATACACATGGAGAGTGGCTACAAATAGGGCTAGCATTTTGCAAGACAGTCATTATTTTGAAGTTGTGGTCCCACAATATCATACTTATAAACCATCGATGATTGCGTATTTGAGATGTTGCAAAACCAAGTGAGCCCTCACTTGTTTATGGTCGTAGAGGCGTACGAGTCTCGGTCCAATTCATGAAGCACATTTGGCTTGGTTTCTTTTCATTCGCCCCAGGTCCACGAACGGTGAGCCGATTTCTTTAGGCTCCCTTCAAGCTCAAGAGCTAACATTTTTACATTCTCTCATGTCAAGAATTTTTAGAGAACATGGGGATTCCCTTTGGTGTCATTGAATTGAGCTGCATCACGCTTAAGCAAGAGGTAACTTGCATAAGTCTACATGAAAGCATACCAATTTTGTTTACGATTGACCTCTCCTATGGTATTACTGTTGCAAAGAGGACGATGATGTATTATACATATACATGCAAGAAATCTAGGTAGCCATCACTCAAAAATTTATTTCACTGTGCTATTGGTTTTGGGAGACTTTTGTGGATCAACAATACTTGGACACATTTGGAAAGCATATTTCTAGACAATAGGGATAATAGAGGCATCACATATATTTCTTCCTATTCCATCATTTATGCTACTATAGATTGGGATGAGGATTCTCTATATGGTTGGTATGGTACTCCAAACACCTACTCCAGGGCTAGTCCATATCCCAATGTCATCCAACTTATAGGAATGATTATGCCTTGGATTATGTAGGGCATGATACGGACTACAATATGATGCTTGTGCATTATACTTGGACCATGTTGGTCATTATCAAGAGACCATGGATCATTCGCACGCCACCTCCTCAATAGGATGTCGATGCCCTCTAGGAAATACATGCACAAATTTTAGGTAGCTAACACTCATATTTTATTTCAGTGCATTATTGCATTTGGGAGCCATTGGTAGATTGGCTAGTACTTCGATGCTCTTAGGAATTGTATTCTTCAATGAATGATAATAGAGCCTCATGGCAATTGTAGCATAACTAAATACAACAAAAACATTAATACTCTTTAAGGATGAAATTCAATGTTTCCTTTGGTTCTAATCCACAACATCCAACACATTTTACTAACCTAAATGCTAATTCATGTAGTTTCATTTGAGAATAAAACCCCCAATGCATGTAGTGTGATATGAACATAATGTGATTGGATGCATCTACATCATCAATACTTTCTCATTTCTCATCCTCTTGCTTGATGATTTGCTTCCATTGTTTGTTCTTGTTCTCTCTTGCTTGATTGTCTTTATTCAACATCAGAATCTCTATAGACTTACATGTCCTCAATGTGCAAGTGTGTCCGACACTAGCATGTGCCATCACTTTCCATTACACACCTTGCAGTCTTTTCACTCTCACATGGTATACACCTTTCAAGCACATCACATGATATTGGAAGATACTTTCAAAAACACATCATGGAAGGTTGTTATACATTACACGATTGGTATGCATACACACACAAAAAAACACACACACACACAAGGCATTTCATTGCAATACTGTAAAAAACAATCTAATAGTAACTAAAAAGGTTGTGTTTTTTGGAATTTTGCCACTTTTACTTCATTTTTCCTAGGTTTATTTGGGAATATGTGTTGTACAGATATAATACAACAAAATATTTGCTTATGTATGTTAAATCAAACCACCTAGTACATTATTCCATTATAGCCCTATATATATATATATATATATATATATATAAAGAGAGAGAGAGAGAGAGAGCACAAAGTTGTTACCCTTAAGACTTCATTTTTCCTAGGTTTATTTGGGAATATGTGTTGTACAGATATATAATACAACAAAATCTTTGTTCGTGTATGTTAAAGAAAACCACCTAGGACATTATTCCATTATAGCCCCATATATATATATATGTATATGTATATACATACATACATAGAGAGAGAGAGAGAGAGAATGCACAAAGTTGTTACCCTTTGAAGTTAATGTTAATGTTATAAATACAACTATAATATATTTAAATTCTCGTGATTAATTTTAGTTTACCAAGCCTTTCTTGTATACCCATCATAGCTACCCATGTGGTCTAGGAATGGGGTCTGAATGAAAGTTAAACATAGAAGTAAAATAAATAAAATACTAAATATTAGTAAAGTAAAAATAAGATTGATCTAGTCACCTTAGTCGAGTATGTGGGCTAGGTGTGGGGCCAGCAAGTTTGGCTAGGTGTTGTATGCCCAAAGCTAGAAATTTTAGTGTTGTATAAGTTGCAGCAAAGGCACATTCACTTTCTACAAGCTCAAGTACTAGCACAAGAGGCACATGCTATGGTTGGACAATAATCTCTTTATCACTTGGCATTTCTAGAAAAGACAGTGATATTGAAGCTCTATAATGCCTATGATGGTTCATCTTGCCTTCTTTGGAAACTTATTGAAAGTGGAAACGTTTACATTACTCCATACGATGACAAAGTACATGTGAGAGTTTTGTTTTGTTGTGATGGAATATGGTGCACCTTTTTTTCAAATTATAAAGGTCAATGCTAAGGTATGAAGAAAATTTGATGCCTTTGAGACTTCATGTGGAACAATCTTTTGATCATACAATGAATAGTCCTTTCCTTGAGATGCATACAATGCTCTATACCTCATGTGGCAAACATGATATATATCATGTGGTGATGTCTAGCTACTAGTTGGCTTAGTGAGTTGTTGCCATGTCCAAAATTTATTTTGGTTCAACTCTTAAAAAAGAGAAAGATTAGTATGTTGAATTAAGAGAGTGATGACTCTTTACTTGAGGGATTGATTGCATGAAGAATATTGTGAGAATCAAGAACAACCTACTAGTTCTAGGTGTTTTGACTTGAGAATGTTCTTACATGCTTACAAAACCTAAGAAAAGGAAGATATCATCAAGAGTTTGAGTTGAGTCTAATAACATTAGATTCGGTGATAGAAGGATCCTCATTGGATAGAAAGATTTAAGACTACTTCTTGGAGGAGAGTTCAATTATCTATGTTGGTGGCTTAGGGTTGTAGCACTTGTTAGATATCCTCACAACTTGAAAAGGGATTTTGAGGGAGGTGAGATGTCTGTAAGAGTACTCCACCATTGGGCAAAGGGAAATTAAGGCTTAGGAAAGTTGCTTCTTTGTAGTTTGATATGAAGATTGTTTCCCCTTGAGCATGTAGTTGATGTTGCTAGTTTTATCACGTAAGTCTATCAACCCCTAAGTTGATGTTGAGTGTAAATATAGTGAGTGGATGAGAAAGCCGCTATAGGTCAAGCAACACTCAAGTTTTTAGCATAGTTGCAAATCTTTTGGGTAAGTTGCATGTTTCTCCCAAGGAGATTTCCTAAAAAATCATGAAAAAACTACTCATTTTCAAAAATTGGGTTCAATGTTAACATGTGCTTTTTAAAAAAATCCCAAATCTAGTAGTTTTTTAATTATACTTCTTTAGTGATAAATATTGTTAGTAAATTGGATATTTTTAAGTAGTTTATATTCACACTAGTACATGATTAACTATCAAGAGTTTTATCCATCACAAAACTATGCATTTTGTTTATCTTCACCTTAGTTTTAAACAAATTTTGATCTTAAAGCTGTCAACTATTTTGACCCCCTAAATAACTCTTTAGATATCCAATGGAGTTTCTACACTTGATATTTGGGATAATATCAATATATATTCTAGGATGTACATATTGATATATTAATACTTAGTAGTATTTCCTAATGAAAACAAGTATTGTATACTAAGTTTTTTGCATCTCAATGAGATACTGACTTTAAGATGCCATATGTGAAGTGAATGTAGTAATTTTTCAATAAGATGTTAACTTACACTTATGAAAGTAAGTGCTACATAAGAATTTACCACATACTCTTTGCATGAGAACTTGATTCTAGACCATCAACACATTTATTTGATTTCATAAATAGGAATACCTCATACTAGAGGACCCTCTAAATGGAAGTTATGTGGAATAATTGTCAAATGATTTATGAAGCTTTTGGGCACAATATCCAAACTTGGTCTAGTTTATCAAATCATATTCACAAGATGAAACTTGCTCTACTTTTTCAAATCTCAATGCAAAAGTGGGCATCAATATTGCAAATCCAACAAAATTAATCGAGTTGATTAAAAAGGGTTGCAATATTAAGGAGCTACAATGAAAAATAAATAAAGGATTCAAATTTAATAAAATGCATCAAGGTAGATTGTAAGAATTGTATTAAATAATCTATATTTTCCAAGGAAAATTTCTCATATTGTGTAACTTTTCATTAAGTAATAGGGTTAAAGCTACATGACTTATAATCATGTTGTGCACTATTTAAACGTATGCTACAAATATATAAACTCATAAACATGACGACCTACAACTTATAGAAAATATATGATTTTCAAATCTATGTAGGCTTGTTATAAGTTATACATCTATAAAGTACCTTTAATCACATCCTTATAATTCCTTATGTAGGGATTTTCAAAGGAATGTGGGGAATGCTCTATATTCCCTATTATAAGATGTAGGGAACGTAGGGACTTTCAAAGGAATGTAGGGAATGCTCTATATTCCCTATTATAAGATGAAGGGAATGCAATTTCCTAGTTATAGATGGGGAATACGTACTTGTCTACATAGGAAATATTGGAGAATTTCCTATATTCCACCAAATTGCCTATGTGGGGAACGATTGAAAGTTCCTTGTGTAAGCAGCTGGAGGTGACGGCGGACAAGGTGCACTGCCAATGCCCTTTGTTCAAGGACTCTTGCGAAAAGGCTCCTGCTGTGGTGCATGATGGCGTCTTAGCAGCAGCTAGTGATCCAGATCAACTAACGAAGCTACCTGCCACTCATCCATACTGCCGGTGCCCTTTGGTCGAGAAGTATTGCAACAACGTTGGCCCAGCCAGCGCTCCTGCTCCGGCCATGGTGTAAAATCTGTCAGTCTTAGATTGTTTGTTTGTTCAGTTTGGCAACGAGCTTGCAGTTGCCGTACGGAAGAGTGCCACTCTATCTGGTTGTATTGAACATCCTTCATTTCAACTGGTTTTTCTTTCATGCTTTGTGATAATGGATATTCCGCCGGCTTCTCCAAGTGATATTCTGTCGGAGTGCTAGGACTTAACCGATTGATGGTATCACTTGAATGTACCGAACGCCTTCCATCGTGTCTTGGTCTTCCTTCTAAACCCTAATTGTGTGAATGTCAACGTAATTCTCCAAGTCATGAACATGGTTTCGTGAAAGAGTACGAAGAGCATTTTATTTTGGCTTAGAGTCCACTTTCTTATGTATTAATGTTTCTCAAACGAAGCAATAATATATTAGGACCAAGTAAATTTCTGAGCTTTCAATATCTTGTAGAAGAACCACTACATTTGCTACTATACTATGCTTTTGAAAATATCTTCCATATTGAATTTCTAGCTTTTGTTATCGAGACTAGAAACATTGCATCAACAAAGCCAAGCAACCACTCCAAAAATCCATCTGAAATGGTATTAAAGGTTTGGATAAAAATTTAAATGAGAATTGGTTCATACATAGGATTAAGCTATTGCCAGACCAGACCATGGTTGTTGATCCCAAGATCATTCATCAATGTAGAATATTAGTGCAATTGGAAGTTAGATCTTGGCATAACCCTTTGTGCAACATATTAGACAATTAATTAAGTATGCCTCGCTAGTGTTAAATTATATGCTTCACACACTTTAGACTATTATTCAACTTTCGTATTCTCTCAATCTGGTTCTATTGTGTTGATATTTGGCTTTTCTCAAAGTTTGAGGCTCTATGGGCTCACATAGGCATGATTCATGGTAGCTTATTATCTATCAAATGTGTTCCTTTAAGCATGTTTGAAATTTTTGTATTCTTTAATGTTTTTCTTATAGAGATATTATTGCAAACTAGTTATCTCAAGGTAAAATTATAATTAAGAAACATTTAGATTTTATTCTAGCATGACATTTATTCGAATCTTAAAGAAGAAGAGATAAAAGTTAACCTCCACATTGTGATGCATAGCTCATAATTAAGACTTTTGATATTTTTCCACTCAAATATATCTCCAGACTAGTAGAATGTTATCTTCTTTTCTAAGGTTTCACCACTAAGAAAAACTTCTAGGTCCTAGGATAAAACCTTGATATACATCTGAGTTAATTATTTGAATATTAGAATAAGAATTTGAAAAATTTGTTGTACCTTGGAGAGGCACATAGCTTGGAGTAAATAAACTTCAAGGAGGATATGCAGAAATTAAAGTAGCCATGATGATTTCGAAGGATTCATTTTATCCAAAAATGATCTTCTAGTGTCCAACTAAAGGTGATGAAAAATTGGATAATTAAAAAGAACCCATTGTAGAAGGAAAGCACTAAGATGGATTCTATGCATGGATTTTTCAAAAATTGCTTAATATATACATGAATAGTAAATAGGTGTATATATGAGATTTTGAGATGCACTACAAGGGTACACACATATAGTGACGCTAACTAGCGACGTTTTCTTTTCGGCGTCGGTATTAGCCTCGGTATTATCATTTGTATCTGCGTCTTTAAAAACATCGGTATTTGCGTTGGTATTGAGCAACGCAAATATCAACGTTTGTAAAAACGCAGATACCTTTAGCGACACAAATACCCACATTTTTAAAGACGCAAATACCAAGGCTAATATCCACGACTTACTGCGGGAAAATTTCACTGAAACCCGAACGTTTGTTTCATATGAGTGCGCGAAGGCAGAGAGAAAGAAAGGATTGTGAGCAAGAGAGGGAGGTGAGCAAGAGAAGTGAGCAAGGGAGGTGAGCAAGGAAGCAAGCCACGAGCTGCACGTGAGGACAGGAGTGTCGCCCACATGAAGAGGTCATGGAAGAAGAAGAGAGCACGACGGTATGCCCTGTTTTGGTTTCTTTACAATATTTGTTTTGCTTTGCAATGTAGGTTAGAAAGTATTGGTTTGTCTTCGATCTTTGTGTTGCTTTGCAATGTAGGTTAGGAAATATTGAAAGAGAGAGAAATGGAAGCGAGTGTTTTCAAAAAATTTCTTGTGTTGGTTTTTATTCTTTACAATGTAGGTACGAAAATGTATGTGTGTGAGGACAATTTAGAGCTGACCTCAAAGATAGATAAGTTTAGAGCCGACCTCAAAGATAGATAAGTTTAGAGCCGAACTCAAAGAGATAGGTATGAAAATTTAAGAAAAAAGACCTAAAATATATATAGTGGAGTGGTCCCAATATACAATATAGAATCTTTATTAAATTATCATTCCATTACATCGCGGTCAAGATGTCTAGCACTCACGACCAACATGGTGGTGATCATGAGGCTTGGCTCAATCAACGTGTCCCCTGTCCATGCACGCAATGCAAATTGGCCATTCGTCGAAAACGTCATTTGTCCATAGAGCATGTGCAACGGTATGGAGAGTTTCGAGTTGAGATAATCGACTAAGCAGTCTTGAATTACGAGATTGCGGTAAGTTCTCTCTCATTACGTACTATATGACATGTAATTGATTTAAGTATAACAGTTTGGGGTTATCTTAGAAGTTAGCTCCTTAACGTCCTTTATAGGGTCAGGGCCATGTCGATACATTGCAGTCCACAGATCTCTTGCGTCCAGTAAGACGGGTTCGTCTGCGCTCTATACAAATGCCTTCTGAGATAACTAACTATCTCATAGAAGGTGATAACTCTCAACCCCCTTCTATGGGTGAGAATACTGGAGACATGGACGATCCTCCTGCTTTTTTGGAGCCGGAGTTAGAGGACATGATCGAATGATTTCTTCCGACGGACTCGGAATCCCAAGATCCTTTAATTGCGGAAGTGCCATTCTATTGTATGATGGGAGTCGGGAATCCCATTTGAAGACACTTCTTACATTGTTGAGCATACAAACAAAGTATGGGTGGAGCCATGCGAGTGTGATAGAGCTATTCAGGTATATTATGATGTGTATGATTCTTTATTCAAAGCCATTAAAATGTGCTATATAGCACTCTAATAACGTGCTTCATTGCAATTTGTAGAACGTTGAAATCTTATATTTTGCCTATCCAAAACACGATGTCTGAGTCTCGTGACGATGCAAGACAAGTGATGCGAAAGCTAGGCATGGGTTATAATTGCATTCATGCTTGCCCCAATGATTATGTTCTCTTTTTTGAATTGTTGGCCACATGTCCCAAGTGTGGTGCGGACAGGTATCGAAATGACTTGCAAGGATAGATTGTTCCGCAAAAGGTTTTGAGGCACTTTCCGCTGATACCGCGTGTTCGTCACATTTTTCGGACCAAGAGTTTTGTGAATTTGACTACATGGCATGCGGAAAATCAATCCACTGATGGTGTACAGCGTACACCAGCTGACTCAAAAGCATGGCATCACATTGATGAGACTTTCCTTGAATTTGCAAAGGAGGTGAGGAATATACGATTTGGTCTTGCCATGGATGGGGTAAATCCTTTTGGTTTACGTTCCACCTCCTATAGTGTATGGCCCGTGGACCTTGTTAACTACAATATACCACCATGGCTTTCCACCAAGAAAGGACACCTTTTTCTCAGCTTGCTTGTGCCTGGACGATACAAAGTCAAGAATATGGATGTCTACCTCTCTCCACTGATTGATGAGCTAAAGGAGTTGTGGGAGGGAATTGTAGTGGAGGACATGAGCAAACATATTGGTAGGCCATCCACAACTATAAGGGCAATTCTTATGTGGACCATGCATGACTTTCCAGGTTATGGAGAATGCTCTAGTAAAGCGTGTTTTTTTATTTTGCTAGTTTTCTTTGAGCGATGTTGGTATTATGACATGCCTCATTGTACATGTGTGTTCTGTAGAGCTAGTCACGTTAGGTTACCATGCATGTTCTCTGTGTGGACCAAGGTTGGATTCTCGTATGTTAAAATCTATGAAGAAGATGGTATTTGAGGGACATTGGGCTGTTTTGCCAGAGGGTAATGTCATGAGAGAAGAATTTCTTGGTTGCCCTCCTGCGAGAATGAACGCACTGAGCTGGTTTGATCGTAGGATGGTGGACCAAGACTCGCTTCCCAGTGGAATGTGATGCTTCTCAATTTTCTATGAGCTGACTTATTGGAAAAAACTGAAGATTAACCACCTTTTAGATCCCATGCACATTTTTAAGAATGTGGGTACCTTGCTATGGGACCATCTCACTAGGCAGCGAGACACACTAGGAGCGAGGATGGATTTGAAAGCAGTAGGAAAGATGGAACCATATTGGCTTGTAAGTGGCGTCGACGGTCGAGTGCAATTGCCGCGCGCTCCTTGGGTTTTGTCTGGCAATGAAGTGCAATTAGTAAAGGAAAACATCAAGTCCTTTCGCACGCTAACTAGCCTAATGCGTTCTCTCAAGATAGCATTCACAAAGGATGACCAACTGACAGGACTCAAATCCCATGATTGGCATAAGATGTGTCAGGTATTGTTGAGTGTTGAAATGACTTGTTTTTTGGCTGTTTTTTGTTGTTTTTGAGAGCTGAATGGTTGATTTTATGAGATGATTGGTTGATTTGGAAGTGGATTGAGAATGTTTTGGATAATATTGATTGTGTTTTGGAAGTTCATGATGTTTGTTAATGGTTCTGTGATGTTCTGATAGGTTCTGAATGGTTCTGTATACCTTCTGTTTTGTTCTGTTTTGGTCTGTTTTGTTCTGATTGTCTTCTGTAAGGAGGGATGGAGTATTGATTGATGAAGGATGAGATATTGTGAAAGTTTATTGAATGTTTTGTGAGAGTTTGGAATGGTTTGAGAATGAGTTATGAGGTTTTGATGACCTTCTGTGACCTTCTGTAGGTCTTCTGTAGAGCTTCTGCTTCTGTTCTGCTTCTGTTCTGTTCTGTACTGTAGCTGTTCTGGTACTGTTCTGTAGACTGTTCTGTATGCTTCTGTAAGTGTTCTGTGGAATGTATGTATGACTTTGGGGAAAGTTTTCTAGCCTTGGAAAGAGGTGAATACAAGTGCAAAGAGCTGAAAGAAGTGGAAGAAGTAGCTGCTAAAGACTCAAGAGAAGACTAGAGTGAAGTGACAGTAGTGAGCTGTGAAGAGACACTGTAGTGGCTCTGGTGACCCTTCATATCAGACATACCTCTTGGGAGGAGTATCCACGACCTAAGAGTGATTATTGAGTGTAATTTGGAGATATTGTAGTGAGGATATGATGTATTATTGATGGAGTGAGAGAGAGAGAGTCAGAGATAGCTAATTCTACTCAAACAGAGTGATCGTATATGAGAGATTGAGAGAGAAGACTATGAAGATATTGAAGATGAATACTATGTGATGTATTTCCATTCAAAGATGGTGTATTCTTTGGTTTCTTTGTTCTATTGATGGATTTTGTGAAGATGTTGAAGAATATGGTTGATTCTATTAAAAACCGTGGGAGATCTACATGATGCTGTATGAAGATTTGTTGTGCCTGGTGTTCTTTTCTTCATTGTGATCATATAAAACATGATAAATAAGCTTGTTGATGTTACAAGATAGATTTTCTTGCAAGAGAATTCCCTTTTCCTTGGTGTTCTTCTCGGGGCTCCATGTTTTTGGTGCGCAGCCGGGGAAACTTGCCATCAACAAGCACCAAAAGAGGCTGAAAATGAAGGAATTGGCATTGCCAAGAAGAGAAGAATTCAATGGATGATTGTAAAGTTCCTTCTTCCACTGAAGAGTTGGAATTCCTCATAATCAAAGCCACTTTCCACAAGAAGTTCATTCCACAATGGCGGAAACACATCACCATCATGATGCATGCTCTATGTGGTGGACAGTTTCCTCTTCCTATTGAAGCAGCAGAAACTTGCATCTTGGTGGCAAACTGTTTGGGAACAAACTGAAGAGCAGAAACAGAGAGAATGAACATCCATGGAAGATTTGGCATTCATTGAGAAGTTTCCAGACAACATCAAGTGGGAGATTTTGAAGAAGCTTCAGGAGTCTTGGTCTGTAGAGGTTCACAGGGACAAGAAGGAAAATAGTTGGAATTTGTTCGTGGATGCTCAATAGCAAGATACATGGGATGCTTGGTGTACTGATAATCTTCTGTTTGTTCAATTAGCAACCCACTGGAAGTTGGTAGACAGAGTGTTTTTCACAACATACACTGTTGAAACCATCAGAAGCTGGCATTACTATGATGATGGTACTACCACAATGCTCAGACGTATGCATTTTGATACCTTCAGAACCGAATACCTTCCCCTGTGTAGTGGCATGAAAGCAGAATTCAGGGACGTTGAAAAGAAAGAAGTAGAAGAAATGTTGGCAAGAGAGTCCTCAAGAGACTGAAGCCTTCTGTTAACCCTCTGTAGAGCACTAACAACATAGTGGAGTCACCCCCCTGATGAATGACGCAATAAAAAGGCAAGCGTTGGAACGAGTCCAGAGGTACGTGAGAAGAGAGAAAGCAAGAATCACAGCCGAGAGCGAGCTCGCAACAGAAGCCGCCTTTGACGCCCTTGCGGAACTCTTTACAGAAGTCCCAATGGCACATCAAGCCCTTCCTCCTCCTGTTGGAGGTCCACTTCCAAGCCAGATCCGTCCTGGAAATATTGATGACAGACCAGCGAATGTAGTCCCATTGCCAGTTTTTAAGGGAGAGTACAATGAAGACCCCGATCTTCATGTAGCAGAGTTTATGGTAGCGTGTGTGGCTAACAATGCCAGAACCCCTGAGCATTGGTTAGCAATATTCCCCGCCACTTTCAAGGGCGCGGCGTTTCAGTGGTATGAGAGACAAGCAGTAGGAACTTTTGGCACATGGGACGACCTGAAGTTGGCCTTCCTCACTAAATTCAGGTGTGAAGGTTTTGAAGAGCGGATGAGAGAGGAATTTATGAACCTAAGTCAGTCCTCTGGAGAAAGAGTAGAAGCCTATGTCTCACGAATGGAATCCATCCTAAAGAGATGGACTAACCATAATCTAGATGATGGCATTCAGAAGGGAGTGTTTCTCAGAGGATTACAACCAGAAGTTCGTAAGTTTGTGGAGCTACAAAGACTAGCCACCCTGCAAGCTGCAACAGAAGGTGCAAGACTGTACGATGAAGTGGAAGCTAGATTAGCAATGAATACAGGAAGAGGAGTCCTACCTCCTCTGGTGCCAGGAATGATGTACCCACCAAATGCAGTCCCAGGTACTGTTCCCTACCCCTACCAACAGATGCCCCCGGTATCACAGTACAGTGCACCAAATCCACAGTGGCCACAATCCATGCCTCAAATGATGGTTCAACCACAACGACAATGGTCCCAACCAATTTCCTCAATGCAAAATCAGCAGCAACAGTGGAACCCTACCAACTGGAGTCAACAGCCAACAGTTCAAACAGGAGCTCTGAATCAGAACCAGAACAGAGACCCCTCTGTACCAGCCCAACCCGTTTATGCAGTAATTACAGAGACTCCTCAAAACCCTCCTGTCAGTACGTCTGGAGGAGAAAGCTTGAAGGATTATTTATCCAACTCAGTTGCAAACATAAAAAAGGAGTTGATGGATGTGATTATAGAACAACTACAGACGTTGAAAGTGAATACCGCAAGCATATCCAACGTTGCAGGAGCAGGAAGAGATGTGATGCGGTCAAATACTTGGTGTGGTAAGTGTCATCAAGCAGGCCATTTAGCCACTGAATGCACACGGAAACCAACCATCCCTGGAGCCTTCTGTTCCTACTGTTTGCGAAAGAATCATACAGAGGACATTTGCTCCCTGAAGGAGATGCATGATAGGAGAAGAAAGGAAGAAGACGCAAGATTTAACTTGTTGGAATCCAAAATGATAACACAAGATATTGGACCTAAGCCTAGAGAGTTTGGTCCTAATTTCGGACCCAGAAGATTTCCCTCTCAAAGTTACAGAGGAAGACAGTCTGTCGGTGGTCAGAGATCAGAAGTGGAATGTTACAGATGTGGAGAAAAGTGACACATCTCACCAAATTGTCCAAATCCTCGAAGGTCAGTGGATTACAAGCCCTTATGCAGTCGTTGCAAAGGAGAAGGCCACACTGCAAAAGACTGTCCAAGCCCAGCCCCAGTGAAAAACACTGCTACTGATAGTCTGGTCAAGGCCCAAGAGCCTACCTCCAATTTGGTAGAATTGGAAGTTGCTGCCATCACGCGTGCAAAGCAGAAGGAACCACCTATCCAGAAAGAAAATAACCCTCCTGCCAGAACAGTTAAGTTCAATCTTCCACCAGAAGAACAGAACAGAACAGAGCCTAACAGTGCCGTACAGAGCCCTACAGTGCCACAGAGAGTTACAGAGACAGTTACAAAGACAGGACCAGAGGTCCAGGATACAGAAGAGGAGGAAGTGCCACAAGTGACAGAAGAAGTTCCTGTAATTCCTCTGATGGAAGAAAGAGGGAAAATGAAAATGGGTGTTGCCCCATTCCCTAATCGATTAGAAAAGCCAGTGGATCCTATTAAGGAATACGATCTGGTCAGAGATCTAGATACCTTTAGACCAAACCTTACATTCCGACAATTATTGATGTTGTCTCCCAGTTGCCGGAAAAGGTTCAAAAGTATACTGACAAAAAGACGTGGTTTAAGGATTGCTCCCTCAACAGTAACAAAGTCCAACAAGGCTCCAGAGCCTGTAAAAGAAGTGGATGTGGCTAACGCTTTCCTAGATCCAGGTACTCCAGAGACTGGCGTATGGATAGAAGGTTGCTTCATCGTAAATGCACTGATTGATGGTGGTTCATCAGTGAACATTATGACGGATGTGACAATGAAGGATCTAGGTCTACAAGGTGTGCAACCCACCCAATGGCTCATCAGATTGGCGGATCAGAGTAGAATCAAGCCTTTGGGCATTCTTCCATATGTGAAGACTACAGTGGCTGGAAAAGATTATTGGCTGACCTATTTGGTGGTGAAGCCAAACTCTTATGGCACATCCTATCCTCTGTTACTGGGCAGACCATGGCTTTTGGAAGCAATGGATCCACCTCCTTGGAATTATCTTCTGACTCCCCTAATGAGGTTGCGGATGGAACATCAGCAGACGAAGATGCTGTCAAACAGATCCTTCCCAAGAAAATAGTGGCACATTCTTTAACAGTGGATACTGTAAGACGACTTCCAAAAGATGCAAAGCCATTATCAATGGGTGAATACTTCCTGCCTGAATCAGAAATGACTTCGGAAATCACTTCTGACAGTGAGATAGAAGCATGGATGTACTGCTCTCCCTGTTACATGGTCACAGCAGAAGTAGACGCAGAAGCAGACGCAGAGACAGAGACAGAGGCAGGAGAGGAAACAGAGAATCTGTTCTTCTATTACAGAGCTCCTACAGAAGCAGAAGCAGAAGCAGAAGCAGAGACAGAAGCAGACGCAGAGACAGAGACAGAGACAGAAGAGGATGGATATGATATGGACGAAGAAGATTATGAAAGTGAGCGAGAAGAATCTATCCCACCTGAAGAGGATACATTTGAGGAAGAAGTTCCAGAAGCATCAGAAGCCGACGAGCTCATGCTATGGGACAGAATGGCGATGGTACCATTTGGTCTGGTAAATGGATCTTCTCATATGCAAAACCTTTATAAGACATGGATTAAGAAGAACAAGCCATCTTTCAAGTGTGGCTCCTGCCGTCCTAACCTATCCTTGCCAAAGAAAGATGATGATGATGCACCGTGCCAACAAGCACCAATCCAACTAACCCAACAGGCATCAGAGGGTCCCTGTTATGTGACATTCCTGGATGTATCATCAGAAGATAAGTCTTCAAGCCAAGAGGTAATTACTCTTGAAACCAAACCCGAAACAGCTTTAATCCCATTCCAATATCTTAAAGAGCAACCCAAGTCTCCACCAAAAGAAGAAATTGGTGCTAGTGGGACATCAGAAGAGGATACCATTCCCTTGAAGGAGTTGGATCTCTACCCAGAAGCAGCCCGCGGGACCTTCATCCGTGAAGTAGAAGGTGAAAGGCAGTTAACCTTTGTGGATACTGAAGGCACTGAACGCCACTTGAAGGTGGGTAGCAGTCTCCCAAAAGAGGAGTTGTCAACCTTGTACAACTTGTTGAAAGAAAATTTGGACGTGTTTGCATGGTCTTACAAAGACCAAAAGGGGATTGATCCCACAATATGTCAACATCATATTGACTTGGAGCCTGATGCCAAGCCAGTACGGCAACGACAGAGGCGAATGAATCCGAATTATTCCACATTGGTGAAAGCGGAGCTGCTGAAGCTTCTGGAAGCCAAGTTCATTTATCCAGTGGCAAATAGTGAATGGGTTTCACCCATCGTGGTTGTACCCAAGAAGAATGGCAAATTGCGAATATGTGTGAATTTTCGAAAGCTTAATTCCAAAACAAAGAAGGATCATTTTCCAATCCCTTTCACAGACCAACTGTTGGACACAGTAGCAGGACATGAACTTTATTCTCTTCTGGATGGATTCAGCGGATACAACCAAGTCCAAATCGCAGAAGAAGACCAATCCAAAACAACCTTCACCACAGAATGGGGGACCTACGCTTACCGAGTGATGCCATTTGGGCTCTGCAATGCCCCTGCTACTTTTCAACGAGTCATGATGGCCGCATTTCAAAATCATCTGCATGACTTTATCGAGGTATATTTGGATGACTTCTGTGTCTATAGTTTGATCAGTGAACACTGGGGACATTTGGAACAATGTTTTGACCGATGCCGGGAGTATGGGATTTCCCTCAACCCCGACAAATGCATCTTTGGGGTCTCTTCTGGAGTCCTGTTGGGCCACATTGTCTCTGCACAAGGGATATCAACAGACCCTGCAAAGATTGAAAAGATCGCCGCTCTGACAGCACCCACCAACCTCAAACAGTTGAGGGGATTCCTAGGCCATGTGGGTTACTACAGAAGGTTCATAGCCCATTTTGCGACAAAGGAAACCTCCTTGCACAAGCTCCTGAGGAAAGATGCAGAGTTTACTTGGACAGAAGAATGTGACAAAGCCTTCCACACTCTGAAGCAGTGTCTGATTGAGGCACCCATTCTGCAACCTCCTGATTGGACGAAAGAGTTCCACGTACACACTGATGCATCAATTGAAGGCTTAGGTGCTGTCCTCTGCCAAAAGGGCTCCTCAAAGTTGGATCAACCGATCTATTATGCAAGCCAAAAAGTCACTGATAGGGAACGAAACTATACAGTGACAGAGCTGGAGTGCTTGGCAATGGTGTTTGCCCTAGAGAAGTTTCGCCATTACCTCCTATCCACCCACTTTAAATTTTATGTGGATCATGAGGCCCTGTCCTTCTTGATGAACAAAGCAGATGTGAAAGGACGAATGATGAGATGGCTCCTTTTATTCCAGGAGTTCGACTTTGAGGTGATTACTAAGCCCGGTCGTTCCCATGTTCTGGCTGATCATCTGTCGCGTATCCCACAAACTGCAGACGAGGAGCAGGATGATCCAGACCTCCCTGATGCTTCCCTATTCTTGGTAGAAACTGTTACTCCTTGGTATGCAGACATTGCCAATCTGCTAGCAACCCAACAGTACCCTCCGGGTATTTCTAGTCGGGAAAGGAAGAAGCTCATGCTAGAATCAGCCCCCTACACCCTGCTCGGCGGTGCACTGTACAAGAAGGGCAAAGATGAAGTGCTCCGAAGATGTGTTGCCGGGGATGAGATTGGGATTGTTCTGAAGGCTTGCCACGACGAGCCATGTGGAGGTCACTTTGCAGGAGAAGCTACAGCCAGGAAGGCTCTGCTAGCAGGATATTGGTGGCCTACCATTCACAAAGATTCCTATGATTACTGTAAAAGATGTGATGCTTGTCAAAGAATGGGAAAACCCACCAAGACAAGTGCCATGCCATTGCAACCTATCCTTCCGTTGAAGCCGTTTGAGAAGTGGGGCATTGACTTCGTAGGTCCAATCGATCCTCCTACCAGAAGGAAACAGAACCGATACATCCTCGTATGTACGGATTATGTCACAAAGTGGTGTGAAGCTAAAGCCCTAAAGCGGGACGATGGTAACAGCGTGGCCCTGTTCATGTACGAGAATATCATCACCCGTTTTGGCAGTCCCTTAGAGCTTGTAAGTGACAGAGGCACTCATTTCCTCAACAAAGTCATGGAAGAGTTGACAGAGTTGTATAAGATCCGCCATCGCAAGTCCACTCCTTATTACCCCAGAGCCAACGGCCAAGTCGAAGTCACGAATCGCATCCTCTGCTCGATTCTGACAAGAACAATTGCCGCACATCGTCGTGATTGGGACGATCGACTTACAGAGGCCCTCTGGGCGTACAGAACCTCCCATAAAGTAGCAACAGGACAAACACCCTTCCAGTTGGTGTATGGTACAGAAGCAGTTTTTCCTGTTGAACTGGAACTACCCTCTTTGAGAGTGGCGATCAAAGAGCGTTTGGGGGATGACGATTCACTGCAACGCCGTCTCCTGCACCTGGAATGTTTGGACGAAATTCGTCGGATGGCTCTACAGTGCATGGAAGCCACGCAAGCTCGACGTAAGGCTTACCATGACAGCTTCATCAAGCACAAGGAGTTCAAAGAAGGTGATTTGGTCCTAGCCTATGATTCACGCTTTGGCAAGTTTCCTGGCAAGCTCCAACAGCAGTGGATGGGCCCCTATAAGGTACTTGCCGTCAACCCTAATGGTTCTGTCCAAGTGCAGACCGTTGACGCCTCTGATGATCCCTTTCTGATCAATGGATATCGCCTCAAGAAGTACTTTCCTCCTTGGGGATCTTGACAATTACGGACACTTGATCTTTTCCCTCGTTGGCGCGGCACTGTACTTCTTATGATGATACTTCTGTTAGCCGTTCTTCAATCACTCCTGATGAAGTGGACGCAACCCTCTGTCCCCTCACACCCCCCTTCTAGCCTTGATCTCTTATCCTCTATTTTCCACCAGCGACAGTGGCAAGGTGGGTTCTGACAAATGGTCTCTCTACCATTCCCTTGCTCAATATTTTAAAAAAAAGAAAAAAAAACATATCGGTTATGGGAGAAAAGGACTTAGGTCCCTGTCATGCCGACCTATTCTTCGAGAAAAGGTGGAAACACCCTCGGGAATAGGGAAAAAAAAAAGAAAAAAAAGAAAAAAAAACAAATAAAAAAATCTGTTATGAGAGAAAAGGAAGCAATTCCCTGTCATAGCGGGCCTCGTTCCAAGAAAAGGTGGTAAACACCCTTGGGCGAGAAGCTGGCTGTGGAAAAGGTGGTAACACCCAGCAGTCCCGAAAGCGGATTCATTAATTGATATCCCTAGGATCCAATTCCGACGCTGCCTCCCTTGGTACGCTGTGTCCTGGGTCTCTTTGCAAAGTGACTAACTGTCCTCTAGCATATGACATGTCCTATTCAACACAATATTCGATTTGATGGCTACCTCCCTGGGTACGCCCCTCTTCAACAACTGATGACACGATCTTCATCGACAACCCCATGAGTGATGTGAGCTTTCATCCTAACCGGATGGGGAAGTGAGTATGGTTGCCCTCTATATCTATCAACAACGAGTGAGACAGAGGGTGGGGCGAGAGACCAGTCTTTTCCCTTCAAATCGAATGAGAGGTGAGAAGTGTGAATGAAGTGTTGCACGCACGGGATGGGCCTCTCAAAGCACAACGCACAATTTGTTTCTGTGCACTGCACCATAAGGCTCCCTGGTCTTCCTTCTCGCACCGTATGCCGGCACAAGGCGGGATGCACTGTTGCACCATCAAATGCGCACAAGGCATACAACCTTTGCACAAGTGACCGTGAGGATTACATCAATGGGTTTTAGGAAAAGGCTGCCCTTCTGTATCTATCCACAGAGCGTGAGACAGAGGGTGGGTTGAGTTTGACTGGAGTTTCTTCAATCAATTACCGAGAGGTGAGATTGAGGGACGTTACGACACTTGGAGTCAGGTATGTTCCACTTTCCCTATGCACCCACGGGATGGGTCTTTGCCATAATCACAAGACACATCACCCTATTTTGTACACTGCACTGTAAGGCTCCCTTGCCTTCCTCCTTGCACCTATGCCAGACGGGTTGGACGCACTAATGCACCATCAACTGTGCACCCTGGCATACTCCTTCTGCACCATTCCCCCCTTGTCGATTCCTCAACCGGGTATGCGATATGGGTTTTAATTATTCTTCTGCGAGTGATATTAGTCATGGGGCGAATGACTGTTCTTTCATTCCAATTGAGTGACTGTGAGTTGAGTGCAATATCCCTCATCATCGACAAATCTCCTGCGATTCCTTCTATCAGCTACCTCCCTGGGTGCTGCGGCGTGGTCCCTGCCATGACGAACGTGTGCCGAGAAGATGCCTTGGTCCCTCCAGCGCCGCCAACAACACTGGACGTGCCATCGACACTCAACCTTGATTCTTGACGAAACGGGCCAAGTTTATCTAACCCTACACTTTGGTTTCTTCATGCCGATCATGTTTTAAGTGTGGGGAAGTTAGTGGATGGTCTGTGGCGTGGTTCGGTTAACCCTATCCGTTAAGGTCTTAAGTGTGGGGACGCGTCCCTGCGCGTCTATGTTGCATACCCTTCTGCATATGCCTTATTCTGCTCATGCATGAATGCCTTGCCTTGCTTTTACCCTCCTGGGGACCCTTCCCACCCACCCGGTTATGTTCCACCCATCCTTGGGGCTATTTCCTTGCAGTTTTCCTTCATTCCTTGATTTTGAGGTCCTGCCATGTGAATGCACCCTACGTTCACTAAAATCCAAATCCAACCTTATAACCCTGTTCCCCCCATTGAACTGATCATTTTTCCTTTTTACCTACCCCTGTTCCGGTGCACGGTTTTCGAGTTATTAATTTTTGAAACATTTTGCGCAATTTCGCCGGTTTTCCATGTGAACGCGCTTTTCTTGCTTCCGAATCATGCTCTGACATCATAGCCCTGACCAACGCTTTTTCCCTGATATTTTTCCTTTTTATTCCGCATCATTCCGATACACGGTTTGTCCGTTATTAATTTTCCGGGTTTTCACGACTTTTTCGTGTGTATTTTTGACATTTTTCCATGTGAACCTGCCCTATTTGCATCGGAATTTCAATTTGATTCGACAGCCGTGTCCCCTGTGCCTTCCCCTACCTTTTTCCTTTTTCCTCCACCCTTTTTCGACTTTCGGATTTTTACTTATTAATTTTTAAATGACTTTTAGGGAGAATTTTTAGAGTTTTTTGCATGTGAACCCCTCCTACTTCCGTCAGAACTGTGGTTTAACGTGATAACCCTGTGCCACTCCTTCCTGCGGACATTTTTCCTTCCTACTGCATGTCATTCCGGTGAATGGTTTGTCAGATATTAATTTCCGATCCCATTTTCGGGTTTGTTTTTTGGGTTTTTCCCATGTGAACGTGTCTTATCTCAGTCGGAATTATGTTTTGACGTGATAGGATTGTCGGGCACATCTTTTTGCACAGTTTTCCTTTTTTCTGCACTTCATTCCGATGCACGGATCTTTCGATATTAAATTTTAAATTGCGTTTTTGATTTGTTTTTTGTGTTTTTGCACGTGACCGCCCTTTACCCCTCCCGGAACCCCCGTCCCGTATTTTTCTTGTTTCCCCCCTGTCGTCCTGCCCACTTTTTGTTTTTACGATATTTCGTTTTGACGTCCGGATTGGGAGTTATTAATTTTTCTTTATTTTTTTATTTTTCTCGCGCTCGTTTTACGCGTGAACGCGCCCTTTTTCGATTTTACGAATCTCCACGCGCCTCGGTCGTGTCCGCGAAACCCGTACCGTCTTTCCCGCACCATTTCAATTCCGTCACGGCAAATTTTTTTACCCCGTCCCGCGCATGTGCGCGGGACGGGGGTACCTACCCTTGTCCCCACCCTGCCCACCCCCTGTCCCTACCCTTCCCCCCCACCTGCCCACCCCATGGCCCCCCCCAAGGGCCCCCCCACCCTTCCCCCCCAACTGCCCTTCCCCCACTCGTTCTCTCTCTCTTTCTTTTCCTTCTTCTCTCTCCACTCCTCCTCCCCCCACTCCCCCGTCCTGCCTCCCCCCGCAGCCCTTCTTCTCCCTCTCCTCCTTCTCTTCCCCCCACTCCTTCTCCTCCCCCCACTCCTTCTTCCTCCACCACCTCCTCCCTCCTCCTTGCGCCTTCCAGCCCCCCCCACCCTCGCCGTCGCCGCCTTCCAGCCCCGCCACCCCCGCCGTCGCCGCCTTCCAGCCCCCCCACCCTCGCCGTCGCTGCCTTCCAGCCCCCCCCAGCCCCACCCGCCGCCTTCTTTCTTACCCCCGCCGCCCCCCAGCGAGTCCTCCCTCGCTTCTCCACACCTCCGCCGTCCCTCCCAGCGTCTCTTCCTTCTCCACCTCCCCCCCCGCGCCTCACTTCTCCTCCCCAGCCCCGCAGCGCCTCCTCCCTCCCTCTTGCCAGCCGCGTGGACCGCCGTTCGCCGCCGTTGTTGCCGCGTGGACCGCCGCCAGCCGCCGCTGCCGCCGACGTACCTCTCCCTCCTCCACCAACACCACCTCCTCCTCCTCCTGCCCTGTCTCAACTATACTAAGGTTAGACTCTAACCTTAGTTTAAGTCACACTAACCTAAGTTAGATTAAACACTAACCTAAGTCAACCTTTAACCTACCTTAGGTTAATAACTAACTTAACTAGACTTAGGTTAAAAACTAACTTAACTAGGGTTAGGTTCAACACTAACCTCACTCGGGTTAGGTTAACCCTAACCTAATTGTAGTTAGTCAACTAACCTACCTCAGGTTAGCCTCCCCCCCACTAACTAACCCTAGGTTAGTTAGTCTCACCTAGGTTAGTTAGAACTTACCTAGACTAACTTAACTAACCTAGCCTGACCCCAAACTAACCTAATTGACTTAGTCTAACCTAGACTAACCCAGACTAACCTAATCAACCTTGACTTACCTGACTAAACTTAGGTAGACTAACTTGACTTATCCTCCTAAATTGACTTAATTGACTTATGTGATTAATGTGATTTAGGTGACTTAATTAATAACTACATTAATTTTTCCATTAAAAAATTTCAGAAAAATTTCTAAAAATTCCTTTTGACTTTTGTCAATTTTTGAACATTTGTCTGCTGGGAATTGCCTACCCTATAATTTCTGAAAATTCCACATTTCCTAAATTTACCCCTAAAATTGCCAATAAATATAGAAAATTCATTTAAAAAATTCTAAAAAATTGTAAAAAATTTCTAACAACATTCTAAAAAATTCCCCTCACCTCCCTTCATCATTTTCCATTTATTCAACCATAAATAATCATAATTAAAAATTTAAAAAATAATAAAAAATATAAAAATAAATAAAAACAACACCAACACCAACCAAATTAACACATCTGCTAAGGTGTTGTCATTGTTGTTTCACCAGTGTTCTTTACTTTTCCTTTACTGGAACTCTTCCGTGCGCATTCCTGCATTACATACACACCCCTTCCAGGTATTTATTTTATGTGCTTTATTTATTTATTTTCCCCCTTAATCACAATTAATTGTTAAAATGAATCCTTTAATTCACCCACAGTTTCCATGCGCATTCGCACTAAACACACATTTTTTTAAAATTAAATTAAAATAAACCAGCCGTTCACTTAGCACGCGCTACGTGCGCAAGAGGCACTTTAAATTTTTAAATTAAAATCAACCCGCCGTCACATGAGCACGCGCTGGCAAAAAAGCGCTCCACATCACCTTAAATTATAATCAATGAATTGCATTTAGAGACCCAGTCGGGAATCGAAGTCCGGGAATCGAATAACTGCACCGTTTAACCTAATAATTGGTAATTAAATTTATAATAAGGAATCGCCGTTTTCTTATTAAGGTTTATCACCTAATAAAAATTCAACCCTTTTTAATAATTGATTAAAATCAACCCTTCATTAAATTAATTCCCCCCTCACTGCACTTAATTCCCTTTTTTAATGAAGCGTTTCGTGGGATGGGTCTACGCAGTTCTTAGTGTTATTTTCCATGGTCCAGTCTTGGTTCTATCACAGATGTCGTATTGATATGTGTCGGATATGGTATGGTTTTGGTTTCCTGTCTTAGTTACGGTTACGGGTACGGTATGCAGTTTTTTTTTTCTTTTATTGCCTGATACGGGGTTCAGGGTGTTTGTCTGATGCATCGCATGAAGCTTTCGGTCGCATTTGTCTCAAGGTCATGTCAAAATTTTTCTAGAATGTGGTTTGCTTGGGGTTAGTAGGTCGTGTCACGTTTTGATTGGTAATTCTCTTATCCTTGGTTTTTGTCTGTTGCTTTGCAGGCATTCTCTTTGATTGTCTGTGTTTGTGGTGTGTGTGTAACCATCTGAATGGCGCCTTCTCATGCTCCTCCCCCTATCCAGTACGTCCCATTAGTTAGTAGGGATTACTCGTCCCTACTTACTTTTGAGCCTCTCACGAAGGTAGGACTTGCTGCTTTTGTGGCCACTCCTTTTCCATTACTTCCAGAGGATCCGTCCGTATGTGATGAGTTCCTGGCCTCTTACAGCAAGAAGACAGGCGTAGTCCAAGGCATGTCTATGACATTGACGTCTCGAGGCTTAGGGAAGGCTCTGTCTTTACCCTCCAAAGGAGAACCTTTTGTGACCACTCGTCAGCTCTTCTCTAATGAAGAGATTCTCAAACTGTTGCAGAAGCAGACAAGGGAAGTCCTTGATGTTAAGAAAGTGATAAACTCTTCAGGAGTTTCGTTTTCTATGATCACTGATCCCGTATGGAAGACAATGTGTCAGTTCCTTCAGGACAGGTTCATGCCTACCAAAACGCCATCCCACTATTTGTCCAAAGAGCTTTTCACAGCTTCCAGGATGGTGCTGAAAGGAGTTGCTATTGATTGGAGCACATACCTCCTTACTAAAATGGATCAGCATTTTGTTAAAGTCACGAGGGGTAATGTTACCAATGTTACCTATGGATCATATTTGTCTGCCTTCTTGACCTATTCAGGTTTACAGAAGACTGTACCTCCACCTCCTCCATCAGATCCAGTACCTCCTCCTCCACCTTCAGAAGAGTCAGCACCTATTGACATTGAGGATGATGATTCTCCGTCTCCCCTGGTCATACAGCGCAAACGCTTGAAGAGGGTAGCGGACAAAGCCCCTGCTGTACTTCCCTCAGTGTCTATCCCTGCTACTTCTGGCAGTGAACTCCCTGGGTATCTCACTTGCAATAATCTGTTCCGAGCACATAGAGAAGGATCCTTGGAGATCTCAGTTCCCTCCCTGAACAGTCTCGTCTCAGGAGATGCCATTCCTTTCCTCTGCAAGGATATTCAAAGTTCCATTGAGTTGTCAGTGACAGCATGTGTTCAACAGCTGTATGCATCTTTCTATGAGGAGCTCATGCAGTCCAAAGACCAGTTGCATAAGGCAACATCTGAGTTAGCATCTGCTAAGGATACCCTAGCAGATCTATTTAAGCAAATGGAACAGCAAACCCAACTGGTTGCCACTCAAAGCGATGAGATTTCTTCATTAAAGTTCCAGTTATTCGAGGCTCAATCACAGGTTACTAGCCTTTCAGCAGAGAAGGAGAGGATGTCCAGCGAAGCGAAAGAATTCCAAGTTCTTTTAGATGACAAGCTTTCAGCTTTACAGATGGCTAATGACACAGTGGCCAACCAAGCCTCCCAAATCCAGCAGTTGCAAGATCAGCTTGCAAAGTCCCGCTCTGTTCCTCCAAGCCCTCCTGTTTCATTAATTCCTTCTCTTTCACAGCAGGACTTGGCTGCCCTACAGAGACAGGCTACTTTGTGCCCTCTATTCCAAGACAAAGTGGAAAGATTGCAGTCCCGAATGGACTTGTTATGGTCTACCTTTGAGCAGTTTCAGGACTGTGTCTTACCAAACCATTCTTTCTTTGTCCACTACCACTTGCAGAAGTTGGTCTTCTATATGAAGCTTTCCACGATGGATTTACCTTTTCCAGAGGATGGCTGGAGTGGGGCTTGGTCTGCTGAGTTGTTGACAGAGGTAGTTAGAATGCTCTTTGAAGATTCTGTCACGCCAGACACCATGTTGATGTCATACATATATCTCCGAGGAGATTTGTTAATCCCAGATGAGGTAGATATGGCATGGTATGTGGGGGATGTGGTCTTACAGGCTGTTCTATATGTCAATCATTTGGAGTTGCGCATAGCTGATATGTTTCAGAGTTATTCCTCCAAAGTGGCTGATTGTCAGGATAATTCGTGGCATCCCATGATTGATTCGGTGGTCCTAAATCAAAGACAAAACACAGCTCCTACCTTTAACCAGAGTACTAACCAATTGAGGATGGATCTCTTAACCTATCTTTCCAAACATAATCCATTTGATGCTATCTTCTTTGATGCCTATCATAGACGATCTCTCTTAGGACCTTCTGTTCCTACCCTCCTCTATTACCAACAATTGGCTCACCGCTCTGCTATATATATTTCCCTTTGTCACACTAACTCCACAGTAATTTTACAACTTCTTTTCCAACCTTCATCTTTCCCTCAAATTTCTATTTTCACTTACTGTTCCTTTATTGAGGATAGGGTATTTTCCCATTCTCCACCCTGTCCTTCACCCCTTATAAATGTACCCTCTACATTTCCTATTTATCAGTTAACACCGTTCCTTAGTGATTCCTTACAAATTTCTGCCACTCCTTCTTTAACCTTTTCTTCCTTTTATGATTTTTCCTATCCTTCCCTACATCCACTTTCCCTTATTCCACTACCCTCTCCTAACACTTCCATATCTCAACCACCTCAGTTGGTTAGTGACTGTGACGGTTTTGATACTCAGATTTCCAGACGAAGGGGATGGAGTTCGGATGATTGCCTTACAGGACCGCAGATTAATTGGCCAGTAATTCCAGGGGAATGGACAGCTTCAAGTCAAGCTTATCAAAACTATGTTCATTTTGCCCAACAATATTCACAGTCTGCAGATCCCTCAGTGAGATTAACTGCTCACTTTGCTTGGTACCTGGCGTATATGCATAGGCACTCTCATACTGATTCAAAGCCTATTCCAAAACTATGCATGAATGTCAATGTTAGCATTGATTCTCAACAGCTGGAGATACTGTATTTTCATGCCCTCTGTTTGCCTAGCAGATACTTGGTCCTGTTGGAAAGGATGTGCTGTCTCCAATTTTTTCAAAATCCTCCTAAAAACTTTGTAGATGAATCCTTATCTATGGATCGATTCCGACAACATCAATCTTTTAAGAGGGATCATCTTCATTGATACCTTTCCAATGTATACTGGAAGCTTTTTAATGCCAAACTCTCTTTTTGAGGAAGTCATTCAGATGGTTGTGTTGTGTATTAGTGTTTGTGTTGTGAGTTCATTTATGTCAAACGAACGTGGTGGTTTCCTATTGGATTTCGTGTACGAGCTATGTTTTGGAGATTTGTCGAGATGGGGTCGTGGTTGGAGAGTTGAAGCTGATGCAGATAAAGAAGCAGCAAACTATTATATCCTTTACAAATTTGTGCTGATTTTTAGTTTGATAAGAGGTGTTAATTTCAAAAGAGTTTTCATTTCTTTGTATTTTTATATCAGAAACAGGTTATAAAATGGGGTCGTGGTGGGTGGATTCTTTTTGAAAAGATATTGAAGATCACAGTGAAGCTTTTTCTTGAACTTGTATTCCCTTTTTCCTGGGTCGCGAGGACGCTTCCTTATTAAGTGTGGGGATATGTTGAGTGTTGAAATGACTTGTTTTTTGGCTGTTTTTTGTTGTTTTTGAGAGCTGAATGGTTGATTTTATGAGATGATTGGTTGATTTGGAAGTGGATTGAGAATGTTTTGGATAATATTGATTGTGTTTTGGAAGTTCATGATGTTTGTTAATGGTTCTGTGATATTCTGATAGGTTCTGAATGGTTCTGTATACCTTCTGTTTTGTTCTGTTTTGGTCTGTTTTGTTCTGATTGTCTTCTGTAAGGAGGGATGGAGTATTGATTGATGAAGAATGAGATATTGTGAAAGTTTATTGAATGTTTTGTGAGAGTTTGGAATGGTTTGAGAATGAGTTATGAGGTTTTGATGACCTTCTGTGACCTTCTGTAGGTCTTCTGTAGAGCTTCTGCTTCTGTTCTGCTTCTGTTCTGTTCTGTACTGTAGTTGTTCTGGTACTCTTCTGTAGACTGTTCTGTATGCTTCTGTAAGTGTTCTGTGGAATGTATGTATGACTTTGGGGAAAGTTTTCTAGCCTTGGAAAGAGGTGAATACAAGTGCAAAGAGCTGAAAGAAGTGGAAGAAGTAGCTGCTAAAGACTCAAGAGAAGACTAGAGTGAAGTGACAGTAGTGAGCTGTGAAGAGACACTGTAGTGGCTCTGGTGACCCTTCATATCAGACATACCCCTTGGGAGGAGTATCCACGACCTAAGAGTGATTATTGAGTGTAATTTGGAGAGATTGTAGTGAGGATATGATGTATTATTGATGGAGTGAGAGAGAGAGAGTCAGAGATAGCTAATTCTACTCAAACAGAGTGATCGTATATGAGAGATTCAGAGAGAAGACTATGAAGATATTGAAGATGAATACTATGTGATGTATTTCCATTCAAAGATGGTGTATTCTTTGGTTTCTTTGTTCTATTGATGGATTTTGTGAAGATGTTGAAGAATATGGTTGATTCTATTAAAAATCGTGGGAGATCTACATGATGCTGTATGAAGATTTGTTGTGCCTGGTGTTCTTTTCTTCATTGTGATCATATACAACATGATAAACAAGCTTGTTGATGTTACAAGATAGATTTTCTTGCAAGAGAATTCCCTTTTCCTTGGTGTTCTTCTCGGGGCTCCAGGTATGTACGATATGAGCGCTACTTAAGGAGGATGATCGTTTGAATGGAGATGTCCTAGTGTGAAATGGAATAGAGAAGAAGATGGATGCATCCATGCAGTCCAAGGTGAACCGATTTTTTATGCTGCATAGCGCTACGATGGAGAAGTGGCTGCAACGGTATGAGGATGCTCGCGCTTAGCGAGAGTCTGCAAGATTTGACTTTCGACGGAGTCACGACAACGGCCCATTCGATATCCGAAGGGCTTAGAGGAGATTGGTGATATACATGGGAACATGAGAGGAGTGTTTTGTGAGGATTATGGGTTGATTTTAACTCTATTCAGTAATGAGGAAAATAGAGCACAAGCTGTGTTATAAAAAAACATGATGGGGAGACTTCTTGAGTTGATGTGTTAAACACACACCATATATGCAAAAGAAAGCTCATTCAAGAACACAAGAAGAGAGATGGATGCCAAAAAAAATTCTTACTATCTTATCCTTTTCTCACACTTAATACAATATACACAAAGTATCAATAAGATATAACATAAAGAAAAGTAACATATTAGGTCAAATAGTACATTATTTATTATACTAATCAACTAGCACTATATTTATGCCAATTGTAGGTAGGTGCAAGAAACCAAATATAATAAGTGATAAGTTAGTGGCCATGTGAGGATCATAATGACCATCAATATGCTAAGTATAGATTTGCCTATCCATCTAACTAGGTGATCCATCATCAATATTCGTAGGTGTTGAGCTTGCCATCTCAACACTTCCCCTCAGGCATAGTTGTATCTTTGGAACTTCGAGTAAGCTTTGAAATTTTTGACCTCCCTACACCCAATGCCTTGGTGAAGATGGTAACTATCTAATCATGTGTACCTACATATACAAAGTAAGTCAATTTCTATTGCAAGTATATTTTCTCTCACAAAATGGTAATGCACGTCAATGTGTTTTATCCTAGCATGGAACATCGGGTTCCTAGCTAACTATATACTACTCATATTGTCCCATTGAATGACAATTGGATTATTTCCTTGCACATCCAAAACACCCAATATTTTTTGCAACCATACCACCTCACATGTTGACATATCAACACCTTATACTCGATAAAGAAACTACAGGCTACTTTTTACTACTTCATGTTATTGTTGCACTACCAAGGGAAAACAAGAATCCACTGGTAGTTCTTGTGTCAGAAAAATTTGTATTTGTTATAGATACACCATTTTCAAGCACTCTTGGTGCATTGCAAGCTCATGCATTGTTTGGGTGCATTTACAAGCTATAGACTTGTTTTCTCAGGAAGAACCTTCATTCCTTCACACATGCATTTCTTTGGAGGACTTAGCTACGACACTTCTCTCTTATATTTTTTCATAAAAATTTGATGTGTTCTACACCAGTCTTCTCACTTCTCATAACCGAGAGACTCTCACTTAGGAGGAGCTAGTTTTATTGGTGCTAGAGTAGGATGCATATCATAGTAAGCCAGATTCTCCATTGTTGTTCATCATCTTCCTTGGCCCTTAGTTCTGCTTTTAGCACATTGATTTCTTTGTGTTGCAAGGCCACCTGGCCAGTCTTTTCTAGTTGGGAGGAATTTTCCACTTTCCTTTCCGTTTCCACCCTCGCCACTTCTACTCTCTCCTCCTCCTGTGCCCATTCCAACTAAGCGTAGAGCTCCTTGACATGCTTGTCCTGGTCTACAGCCTACAGCTCCGTGGTGATAGCCTCTACCTTTGGTTGCCTGGGTCCTTGTTAAGATTTGGCATCTACAGTAGCGGGTCTTTTCACTCGTGTAGTTGGGGTGCCCACACTGGAGGTGGGCATTAAGATATGTGCCTGATTGACTAAGAATGGCACCCATGCCATGAGGTTGCTGGCATCCACTGTGGCAGGGGTACCTGGTATTGCTGTAATGGTTGGCGTAGTGGGCAAGAGGGTAAGTGGGGTCAGGTAGAGTGTGCCTTTGACCTTTCCTTCAGGGACGGGTGGAGGCAAGTCTTCTGCCACTTTGGCATTGCTTCTCGGCCTGTCTTGCTTAGGGAGGCTCATTGCTGCTAGTTTCTCCTGTCTACACTATTGTTCGATGGACATGTATACAGCTTGTGCCATGTCCTCCTCTTCTTTCATTCTAAAATCCTCTTCTTATTTCGTAGCTCTTTTTGACTCAGCCTTGGCTTTAAGTAGGTATGCTTCTTCTTTTCTCTTTATCTCTTCCTCTTGCTTCTTCATACCTCCCCTTCTTTGAATTGAGAAAAATCCTTCCTAGGATTAAAGGGTTAGAGGGTGATGGCCATTCAGCACCTTCGCATTTGAGAGTGTTACCTTCCCAATGAGCTAGGCATACAAATTAGGATTATAATCAAGATTAGCATGGTTGTCCGTGTCGAAAGGGCGAATGCCTACATGCGTAATATAAGTGAGGACATCAAACAAGAAGTCACGAGAGTCCACTTAACTAGCGACATGCAACTCTCATATGTGATGATGCCATCTAAGAATGGATGTCCCTGAATGTGCTCTTCTAGGGGTCAGTTGCGAATAGAAGACAACACCCTATAGGAAGCTGAAGCGACATAGATTGGGTCATATTCAGATGCCTTGATTGCACATTGTTGTTTAGCATTGGTCATTATTTGGTGTCCTACTTTCTCCCATTTCAATCATAGAGAGTGCCATTTCTGTAGGGAGGATTTATGGTCGATAAGTTGTTCCAAATCCGCAATTTCTTGATTTGTGGCCATGGTTGGATTCTTGTTATATGAGATTTTACTTGCATGTTGACATATCAACACCTTATACTCGATAAAGAAACTACAGGTTACTTTTTACTACTTCATGTTATTATTGCACTACCAAGGGAAAATAGGAATCCACTGGTAGTTCTTATGTCAGAAAAATTTGTATTTGCTATAGATACACCATTTTTAAGCACTCTTGGTGCATTGCAAGCTCATGCATTGTTTGGGTGCATTTACAAGCTATAGACCTATTGTGAGGATAGCAATAATGGGTGTAAGGATCAGGTTGCTCTCCTATATTCTCAAATAGATCAGTGTCAATCAAAGGGGATTTGAGTGTGACTGGTGTGTCCTCCCAAAACAATCATTGAGAGGTGAGATTGAGGGACATTCTAACACTTGGCACAATGTTTGTTTTCCTTTTCCTATGCACCCACGGGATGGGTCTCTACCGTCATCATAGGACATGTCATCCTATTCTGTACACTACACCATAAGGATCCCTGCTCTTCCTGCTTGAACCTATGCCAAACAGGGTTGGACATACTTATGCACCCTTAATTGTGTACCTTGGCATACTTCTTGTGTACCATTTCCCTTGTCCATTTCTAAACCCTGTGTATGTTATGGGGTTCTCTCTGAGATTCATCAAGTAATGTATGTTATGGGGCGAGTGACTATTCTTTCCTCCCCACTTGAGTGACAGTGCGTTGAGTGCAATATTCTTCATCATCATTCGAATTCCTACACCTTCATCAGCAAAAGTGCCTCCCTGGGTGCTATTGTGTGGTCCCTACTACATTGAACGTATGCTGTGAAGACATCTTGGTACCTCCTACACAGCTGACTATGACATGGGACACAACGTCAACAGTCAACCGCAATGCTCGATAAACTGGGCTAATTTTCTCTAACCCTACACCTTTTGTCTACAAGTGGCAGTCATGTTTTAATTGTGGGAACATTAACGTGCAATCCAATGACATGTCTTGTATTCATGCAAAGTCATTTCATCCTCCCTAGTAAGGTTTTAAGTATCGGGATGCGTCCGTTGTCGTGATGTTATGACATAGTGTGAAAATATATGGAATGCATCATCATCTGACTTCCCTATTGATCTAGAGAGTCAATGTGATCTGAGCCATTAGTACTAGTGCAAGTTGCATGAATTATACAAAAATACTAGATTTTTGGATAATTTTAGTCTATTTTTTATATTAATTATCATAAAAATCCGAAAATATTAGAAAAAGCTTCTAGATTAGGATGGCATGAAAAAAGCTAGTTGCTTTTTCAGCCAATTAGGGGATTTTCACAAAAATGACAGATTGACAAAATCGCGCGCGTCGCGATCACTGTAAACAGGTTGAAAACTGCAGATTGAACTGACAGAAGAAGGAATGATCTAGGAGATCCGTGTGACCAGATTTCCTAGGGTCTTACCCTCCTTTCGGAGCCAACCGAGCCATCAGATTTGGGTTTCAGACAATAGAGAAAGAGCTAATTTTTCTGATCCAAGTTTTTGGTATACAAAGGAGCTCCAGGAGAACTAATGCCTAGAGATTGCTTTTGAGTAGAGCAAAGATTTGAGGCTCTTTCAATACATATTGTTTCAATTCATTGTGATTTTTTTTTGTCGTGTCTACCACTTGGGTATTCTCTATCTTCTCTTCTATCTCCTATCTCTACTTCCTTGTACTTTTGATCCTCGGTGGATTCGACCTTTCGACAAAAACCCCTCCGACATTGGTGAACCCGACATGAAATGGCACATCACTGTTATGATATGTATATAATGCTCTTGCATAACTCCTTAACTAGTCACTCATACCTTTATTCTCCTAGTTCCAATATAAAAATAAAGGGCAAATTTAAGCCTAAAGGCTATTTTTCAAAGGTTTTGCTGACCATTGGACTAAATTTTTAAACATGAAAACTCAAGAAATAGCCCATATATCTAAAATTTTATAGTTTTGTGCTAGAAATTCATCCCAACATAGCCGAAAAATCATGCATTCTCATAATGTTTGTCCCATTTTCTAAACTCCACCTTTAATGATCAACCAAACATTTTCCAACCTATTTACAAACTGAAAATCATACTGTCGCTTATTTTTTAACCTACCTAAAACTCCTTACTTACCCACTCTAGTATATAGGAGAAACAAACATACATGAACAAGGAAGAAAACAAAACTCACCAACTACCATCTCAACTAGTGGTTGTGTCACTTTTTGAGACCTATGCAAGAACCCTCACTTGCATAGCATCTCACCAAATTCATAATTCTTACCATCTAATTTGTGATTCCCTCTGCCTCTTCATCAATAATATTTCTTATTCCTTCACCATTAATTCATATAGTTAGCATGGATGGGATATTAAAGTATTAGATGTTATCTAGAAGGTTAAACCATGGCTTAGATAGTGAAGTATGGGACATTACATAGGAGTGTAAACCCTAGCACATGTGATAAAGTATTAGGCATTAGCTAGAAGTATAAACCTAAGTCTTTACTATTCTTTATATGAGGTGGCACCAATTTGAGTATACCCACATCATTGTTAAAAGTAGTGTTAACAATGAATCCATCTATTTTGGCATCTTTCTAACAATGGGACTGGGGCTATCAGCCAAGAAAACACATCTCTCAGTCTATACGTCAATCATTACTATGTGAGAGAGGTTGAGAATGATGATGAGAGGCCAAGGCAGTGAGTGTTAGAGTTGAGAGGATGATATAGCGAGGATGAGTGTGGGAGCCTCTTCTCCACCTATTCCTTCTCTTCTCTTCGGCTTTCCTTGTCTAACCTACAAAGTCTCATAGCATGATCAAGATTTAGTGCTAGGTGATAGAGGAGATAGTGGAGGGGCTGGCGAGAAGTGTAGGCACAAATGTAGGAGCCCAATGGGAGTAGAATATAATGGCCCTATCTATCCTGTTTGTGAAGAAAGCTGAATTAATTTACTATGCTAGGCTATGCATTCTATCTTAGCTTGTTTAGTTTCGAGGGTGTTTGAAACACTAGATGGGACCACCCCCATGCCGCATTCCCCCTTACTAGTCTTTGAGGAGGGTGAGTTAACCACAAGTGGAAGAGAATAGAATTCCCGAATCCCCACACAGTCAACATGATGAACTGACGGTACAGGCTTATAGCTTCTCCTACACAAAGATTTCCATGAAAAACAAAACATGGAAATGCGTATGCGAGGCTACAAACATGAGGAGGGTGGAGAATAGAGGCAGCACACGGATCAAGACTCGAGTAGGCCGCAGGTAGATGCGGTTCGAGAGCATGCGGCTACTATATATGCACCTGATCTGTGAAGTTATTGTTGTACCTATCGTGTTTAGCGATCTTTGCTTGTGCTGCGGTGCATGATGGTATCTCAGCAGCAACTAGTGATCCATATCAACTAACGAAGCTACCTGCCACTCATCCATACTGCCGATGCCCTTTTATAAAAAAGTATTGCAACAACGTCGGCCCAGCCAGTGCTCCCACTTCGGCCATGGTGTAAAATCTGTCTGTCTTAGATTGTTTGTTTGTTCGGTTTGGAAATGAGCTTGTAGTTGCCGTACGGAAGAGTGCCACTCTATCTGGTTGTATTGAACATCCTTCATTTCAACTAGTTTTTATTTCATGCTTTGTGATAATAGATATTCCGCCCGCTTCTCCAAGTGATATTCTGTCGGAGTGCTAGTACTTAACCGATTGATGGTATCACTTGAACATACCGAATGCCTTCCATCATGTCTTGGTCTTCCTTCTGAACCCTAATTGTCTTTCTTCATTGCTTTCTGATGCTTCCTTTTTCAATGAAAATTTTGACCTTTCCTTTGAAGCTGATAAAGAGCATTGGCTACATGTGCAAAGTGAGGAATCCATATCAAATAGAACACACATGCACCCAAGAATCTATACACCTCTGATACATTCGTGCATACATCTTGCATTCTATCAATCCCAACTATTTTTGCTGGTGATGGCCTTTGCCCATAAGGCCCACACATATGCCCAACAATAAAAACCTCTTCAACTCCAAAGACTGACTTTTGTCCCGAAAGAGTTAAATGCACCTCTTTTAGACGTGTCAAAATCCTCTCACAATCCACAATATGGTCTGCAACAAACTATCTGCATCTATGAGCATCCATCTCTTCAATCTTTTCTTCCACTGCACACCCTTTGATTGGAACATCATCCAAGAAGGGCATAGTCAATTGTGGTATAAAATCCTTGAGTACCCTATTCATAGCATTTGTCATGTATGCCACTGAGTTCATTGCACCCTATGGGAGAGTGCACATCCGTACTAACCCCAAAGGAGTCTTCATGGTTGTGATATCCCTGCTTTCAATTGCAAGCTAAAACTAATCATAACCCAAGTACAGATCACCCAAAGAATAGATCGCTCTGGCTGCAAAAGCCTCTGCAAATTCATTAACCACAAGACCTGCACCCACATTTCTTATGGTCACTTTATTGACCGGTTGCATGTCTTGAATAAATCTGAAAGCCCCATTTTTTTTGGGCACAGCAAACCAACGATTTGAATACGGGGCTGAAGAAGGCTGCAAGATCTTCATGCGAATCTTTTCATTTAGCAAATTCATCAGCTTTGGCAAGCAAGCTTTAGGCACTGGAATAGGCCTCAAGTTCCATGGTACATGTGGCACAGTAAATATGACCATAGGAGAGACAACATTTGGATCCACACAACCTATTTCACTTGGCTGAAATGCAAATGCCTTCCCATGTCTAGCCAACATCTGCATAAAATAGTTTCTCTTAGCAGGCAAAAGAAACCCTTCTGCACCAACTTTCAATTCCTGTAATGTTTCAGATGTAAACTGATGACCTATATCTTTAGGATCTCGTAAGCTTGGCTATCTTGACACTTTTTCATACAAACCCTCACTCTCTAGTGGAAGTGGCAAAGCAATTGGTTTCACCTTTTGTCAATTGTCTTGTACTTTGTCTCCACAAGTGCTTCAGCCCATTTTAATCCTTCCTGCTGATCAAACAATGCTATAACATCATACATATCCAAAGAACATACTGACAACACTTTGTTTTCAACCTCATTTTCTACATGTATAGTTGCTGAAATTTTAGCCATAGTGTCAGTAATATTCAGCCCATAAAAGATGCCTGAAACGCCATCATTTTCAGCTAATAGCCCCAATGATCTCAGTTTCTTAATAGCCCATTTCATAGATATGCGTTCAGCCCTACACATAGCTTCCATCGGCTTAAACCAACATGAACTGTTTGTTGTAAACTGAGAATTATCAATAGTAAATACATGCTTCATTTCATCAAGAGGCGAGTACACCCTTTGAACATCACTACTGTAGCTCCGTATTAGAGCAGTGCTTAATGAAAATCCAGGTCTTTGAATTCCCTTGCATTTGGAACCAAAGGAGACTCTTGAAGCGTATGACGATTTCTAGGATGATTAACACAAACAGTAAGAAATTGGAATGCTTTTCTCCCATCCTTGCTTCTAACTCTTGCATAAGAAAAACCATCATCAAGTACATTTGTTTCCATACGCACTCCTGTAATATAGGGTTGTCCCAAAATCACTGCATGTGAGGAATTATCTTGCACAAAGAAGTGTTGCTCTTCCTTTACATCACTAATTGTCATTTTTACATTAGGACATATAACATAGAGCTCCCTTGAAGAATTATTTATAGCCCTCATACGCGAACCATGATTAGTGTCCACAGGCCATGCACCATTTTCATACAATTCCTGCTCAATGACATTTATCTCAAACCCATGGTCAAGTAAAGCAACACAAGGAGTTTTACGCTCCCCTATTTTCACTACAGTTTCAGTGGTAGCTCTAGCCCAATGATTTCTTGTGTAGTGACTTCCAGGAATAAATCCTAGAGTCTCTTCTCCATATTGTTGCATTTGCCTTACTCCACCATGCATATTGCTATAAGATAATGCATTTTCAGCCACTTTCTCCTATTTTCCACATGTTGTCCACCACTAATTAGTAGCTTCATGCATAGATAATCCAGTACTTACTTCATGCTCATATTCAGCCCTAATTCCCAACAAATGAGCTCCCTCTTCAAATTGCAGCAATGTACTAGTGGTATCACTAAGAACCTGACGCTTCCTTTTAATTATGTCAATGATCTCATCATGAAACTCGCGCTTGGCAATGCCAAGCACCTCTCCCAAGGTAAATTCCACCCGATTGTTTAAGATCCATTCTTCAAGAACCTTCTTAAGATCTATGGCTGTCTCAATGTCAGATTGCAACTTATATCCTGGCTGCTTGTCCTTCTTTTTGCCCTCTTGTTTGTTATCTTGTTTTTGCTCCTGAATGACCTCTTCCATAACATGCTGGGGAGGTGACTACTTTGCAGCTTTAGGCTGATACACACTTTTTCTTGACATTCTTTCAGATGTCCCTGCAATATCTTCATCTCTTTTTCGTTTTTCTTCCACAAGTACATCCGTGTTTTGTACCATTGCTAAATATGCATACACTGAATATGCATCTACCGGTGATTCCCAACCAGTTATGCCATGAATGTCTTGCCCTACATGAGACATTTCACTATCACTGACCTTTCTCTTTTCAGTTGCATGTAAAGCATGTGTCCATATTTCAGCCTTTGGACCAACCATCACTTGGCCATGCATTCTATCCAACTGTAGACCAAAAGTAGAAGCATGTACCGCCATATAAGCATTTCGGACAGCCAAGTCTTCCAACAACTTCTGCATACCTTCTTTTCCAAAATTCAAAGCAAGAGGCAATCCCGTTTCTTGTACATGGATCTTCCCATCTTTCCAAAAGATAAGTTGTCGTGCCAAGGCCTCGTGATAGGCATCACAATCCTTTCTCTCGTGCTGCAAACTGTCACACCACATGTATCTTTTCCCAGGCTTAGGGGCTGCTGCCCATCCCCTTTCCTCTTGCCCTTTTTCATCCAATTTTGCAACCTTCAATTGAAGATCCCACATCCCTCTGACCAATTCATCTAAGACATATTCCTTAATAGAGGGAACAATACAAGGTATAGCCATAGGGCTAGCCACATAAGTAGATGGCTTACTGGATACATCAACTGTCTTGCCCATAACACTAGGCAAGCTAGAGACATGCAATCTTTCTCTTCTTCTATGCTTCTTCACAAGTGTAGTAACATCTTTCTTGATATGTCTCCGCTCTGTTTTCAAACATGTCTCTGTACTCAAATCCTCCAGCAAATCATCAAGCTTCTCTTGAAGCTCAAGATCAGCTACCTATAGAAACAATTCAATTATTTGACTTGCAAGAGCTTGTTGTTCTGCAAGATCCTACTCAAATTGACTTTTAAATTCTCTTAACAATTCTGTAGCCATAAGGCCCTTATTGGGTTGTATAACCCACTCCTGAAAAGTCTTGTGCGTAATCAAACTGGTGTCCTCAATGTAAAATTCTTCCCTAAGTGTCTTCTTGAAGGCTACCCAGTCAGCATCCTACAAGTATAATTCAGTAATCTGTGCTTTCAGTTCTTGAACAGTAACACATACAAAATACTAACCCCATGAAGATTGAGCCACTCCAAAGAATTCCATCTTCTAAGCATAGGTATGCACATATGCAGATACATTCCTGCTATTGAATAACTTCACCTCACGCTCAACTGCTTGCAAAGCATTCATCACAACACTTTTTGTTTGAGCTTAAGCTTGCATCACCTATTGTTGTTGTTGTACCTACATAAGCATATTTATATTTTGCACCAACTATCGCAAAATATCATTGAAAATTGTATTCGAAGGTTCTCCCATATTATCTTTCCTTCTTTTATGATGACCTTTCATGTCGGGTTCACCAATGTCAAAGGGGTTTTTGTCAAAAGGTCGAATCCATTGGGAATCAAAAGTAGAAGGAAGTAGAGATAGGAGATGGAAGAGAAGATAGAGAATACCCAAGTGGTAAATACTACAAAAACAAATCACAATGAATTGAATCAATATGTATTGAAAGAACCTAGAATCTTTGCACTACTCAGAAGTAATATCTAGGCATTAGTTCTCTTGGAGCTCCTTCGTAGACCAAAAACGTACGTCAAAATTATAGCTTCCTCTCTGTTGCTCGAAACCCAAATCTGATGGCTGCGTTGGCTCCAAAAGGGGGGTAAAACCCCAAGATGCTTGTTTAGTCATTGTGAAATGGCTCTTATATAGGCCAAATATATTAAGCGAGAGTCAAGCTTTGCTTACATCATAGGTGAGCTAGATGTCACTCCCCACCAAACATGCTACCTAGTATTCCACCAACTAAAATTCCATTTTCCACCACTTTAGAGCTTGTTCTCATGGTCTTTTCATAGTATCATTACACACAAGTTCTCATGCTTTTGGACCATAGTAATACATATGTAGAACCACAATATTTCAACAAAGATGAACACATCTTAATTTTTTCTAGAGAAAGTGATTGTAATATACCAATCTTGGTACCTTAGAAATTATATAATATTTAGTAATAAAGCTAATAATGATAGTTCTTATTTGTTTCACATTAGTAACTTCAAGAGTAATGACGTTTGGGAGTGTTGAAGGCCTTGCCTTTGTTGATTTTTTTGAGATATTGGTAGGGATGTCTAACAAAAATCAAGAAAGATTGAATTTTGATATTTTATATTTCTCAAAAATATAAAATGAAGTGGGAGAATTGTATAATTCATTGCATTGATTGCAATTGTTCAAATGGATTCAAAATTTGAGTTCTAGATCAAAAGTTATAAGTATTTAAAGTTCTATCCAATGTGCATGGATTTTTACTGCTAGAGCCAATGTTTATCTATTCACATATATATGTTATAACCTTGCAAATGTTGATCACTCATTAACAAACTAAACAAATTGTCATCTTCATCTATGGTAGAGCTAGTGTTTTGGAAAAAAGAAGACAACCAAAAACTATAGTTTATCTTCTTTCTAATACATATGTGCTTATTTATGTCTATGTATCACACTCTAGCCACAAAGCTTGAATAAAGAGCTTCCACATTGTGATGTATCCTCTTGAAAATAAAGGAAATTGATGTGGTTATGATGACATTGAAGTTGGATGAATAGTTTGATAAGAAGCAAGCTCACTTGAAAATAGAGAAATTGGCATAGTTAGCAAGTTCTAGTAGACACTTTCTATGTGCACACATTAATTCTACTTTGTTATGACACATAATGTGTAGAGACAAAACTCATGCTCAACCACCAAGACCCATAGACCGCTTATTGTTTCAAGCGTTTCAAGTAAACACCCATGGCTATCTCTCACCTATTTGATGCACCTTTGATCCTACCATGGTGTAGTGAGCTTACCTTGATGCTTGAATAAGTTGCCTTCTCCCTCAAGCATATTACTAGCTCTACAATTCGAGATGTGAGCTCAAGCATCCTTAAGCCTCCAGCTCCAAGGTCCATCCTTCATAGCCATGTGAGAGACAAGAGATGAGAAGAGAAGATCAGAGAGGAGAAGAGAAGAAGAGAGGAGATGATGGAGAGCTTCACCTCCAATATCCCTCACCCTCAGACTCTCACACTCCCTCTCCCAAGAACACGGAAGCAAGCAAGAAGGAGAAGAGAAGAAGATGAGTCCACTTTGCCACACACCAAAGAATGAGCTCCTCTATTTACTTTTTTGCTTTTATACATGCCTAAATCCCTTGAGCACCCATCCCTTTTTTTACATGATCGGCCATTCTAGTAATGTCCTCTTTTCCCATTCCCTTCTATTTACCCTATATCTTTGCCTATGCACGTCTACCTTTTATAATTTTCATAGGAGGGATCTTGACACTCTTTTTACAAAAGTTTAAGGGGGTGCCTTGCATTTAAAAATGTGCCTTTGTCTTTGACTTGATTTTTGAGGCTGCCCTTATGCTTTTGGTTGTTGCCATCCTGCTTCTTTCATTGCATATGCATTCTTGTCTCCTTTTCTCTCCATCTCACTACAAGGGACTGGGGCAATAGTGACGCCGATTAGCGACGGCGTTTATCGGCGTCGCTATCGGCGTCGCTATTTGCGTCGCTATTTGCGTCGCATATAGCGACGCAAATAGCGACGCATATAGCGACGCAAATAGCGACGCCGCAGGGAAAAAAAGCGCAGCCGAAACCAGAGCGCCGTTTTCATTTTGTTTTCTTCGCCTTTTGAGAGCGAGAGCGAGGGAGAGAGCGAGGGAGAGAGCCAAGGCTTTGTGAGAGAAGAGGAGGAAGAGACTTGCTGCCGCCGCCGCCGCCGCCACCGCCACCGCCACCGTCGTTGTTCGCGAAGGAGAGGAGGAGCCCTCGTTGCAAAGAGAAGCCACCCACGCTCGCCATATCTCATTGGTGAGTCTCCGTCTCTCTTTCTTTTACTTGTTGAAGGTTTAAATCGTTCTCTTTTGTTTATTTAGGAGAGGAAAAGAAAGAGAAGGAGAGGGAGAAGGAGAGAGAGGGAGAGAAAGAGAGGGAGAGGGAGAGAAAGAGAGTGAGAGTGCATTCTCTCTCTCTCTCTCCCTTTTGCTTGTTTAATGTTTAAATTACTTTCTTCTTTGCTTGTTTAGGAGAGGAAACGAGAGAGTAAGAGAGAAAGAGAGGGAGAGGGAGAGGGAAAGGGAAAGAAAGAGAACGAAAGAGAAAGAGAAATAGAGGGAGAGGGAGAGGGAGGGGGAGGAAATAGGAGAGGGAGAGAAAGAGAAAGAGAGGGAGAAGGAGGGAGAGTGCATTCTCTCTCTCCCTCCCTCTCCCTTTTGCTTGTTTAATGTTTGAATCACTTTATTTTTTGCTTGTTTAGGAGAGGAAATGAGAGAGAAAGAGAGTGAGAGGGAGAGGAAGGGCAAGGAAATGAGAGAGGGATAGAAAGAGAAAGAGAGGGAGAGTGCATTGTATCTCTCCCTCTCCCTTTTGCTTGGAGGATGTTTAAATCACTTTATTTTTTGCTTGTTTAGGAAATGAGAGAGAAAGAGAGATAGAGAGGGAGAGGGAGAAAAAGAGAAAGAGAGGGAGAGGGAGAGGGAGAGGGAGGGGGAGGGGAAGGAAATGAGAGAGGGAGAGAAAGAGGGAGGGGGAGGGAGAGGGAGCGAGGGAGCGAGGGAGAGGGAGAGGGAGAAAGAGGGAGAAAGAGGGAGGGAGAGGGAGAGGGAGGAGGAGGGAGGAAATGAGAGAGGGAGAGAAAGAGAACGAGAGGGTGAGGGAGAGGGTGAGAGAAAGAGAGGAAGAGAGGGAGAGGGAGAGGGAGAGGGAAGGGAATGAAATTTAAGATAATATACGTATCGATAATGGTATGCAATGTGCTTTGCATACGGCCACGTACTTCATCAAAATTAACCCAAAATTATTGTTATAGAAGTGGAGATCCCTTAAATTGAGTATAGGATAATTTCTCTCAGGTCTTATGACTATGAGTAGAATTGATTGAAATAAATTTTATTACTATAGTTGTAAAATTTCATAGATGGCGCGCATTAATTTTAAAATGGATTACTTATACTCAAAGCCGAGATATAACAAAAAATTATCTACCGGGACAAACAAATCGTTGAGCATGATACAAGGCCGAGATATAACATCGGAAAATCTCTCGACTACTATATATAATGCAAGGTTTATGGTCCACTTGCAAGTTGACGTACATCTCCAAAAAGCTATCCATTTAAGCCTCGTTTGCTGTAATGTAGATAAGATGGCAAACGAAGAAGGTCCTATTGTTCAAGACCGCGAGTCGTATCTTAATCAGCGTGTCCCATGTCCTTGCTCTCAATGCAAGTTGGCAATTAGACGAAAACGCCGATTGTCTATAGAACACGTACGACGATTTGGCGAGTTTCAACCTGAGATTATTGATCAGGCGATTGCAGATTTTCAGCAAACGGTATTTTCAAGTTAGCATTTTTCATGCATTGTACTCTCAAGCTAATTGAAAACCATACACAATAAGATTGGGTCTTGTTGGCAAATTTTGTGTCCAGGGGGGTGATGTCTCGACCCAAGGGGGAGTGCACCCTTTGCGGCCAATTAGAAGAGTTCGTGGACGTGCGATGGATGGATGGCAGGAGCCAATAGACCACTCGCAAGGCCCATCTATATCGTCAATGCCAGAGGAGACAGACAACCTTCCCGACTTGCCTACAATCTTGGAGCCTGAGATGGAGGCAATGATCGATGCATTGATTCCCATGGATGTTGAGACATCTGACCCGCTTAGAGAGGAAGCATCCATACCATTATATGATGGGTGCCGAGTATCTCGGTTGAAGACATTGCTTGCACTCTTAAGTGTGCAAGCAAAATACGGTTGGAGCAATACGAGTGTGACTGAGTTATTCAGGTACCTTGCATACAGACTTCATTGTTTTTTTTAAAAACAGTATTATTGTAAATATGGATGGATTTTTTAAGGTGTTTTATGATTTTTTCAGGTTATTGAAATATCATATATTGCCACCTGCAAACACCATGCCTGAGTCTCGTGATGATGCACGACATGTTTTACGGAAGCTTGGCATGGACTACAATAACATCCATGCATGTATCAACGATTGCATATTGTTTCGAGATGAATACGAGACTATGGAGACATGTCCAAAGTGTGGTGCTCACAGGTATCGACAGGACTTGCAAGGGCAGACCATCCCTCAAAAAGTCCTCAGACACTTTCCGCTCATCCCCCGCATAAACCACATGTTTCGCACGTCTGCCATGGCAAGCTTGACAACGTGGCATGTGCAGAATAGGTCTACGGATGGAGTGCAACGAATATCAGCAGATTCGCGCGCATGGAGCCACATTGACTCTACCTTCCCAGGCTTTGCGCGAGAGCCAAGGAATCTTCGGCTCGGTCTCGCCATGGATGGTGTGAACCCATTCGGTCTGCGCTCGACTTCTTACAGTGTGTGGCCTATAGTGCTTGTCAACTACAACATTCCTCCATGGCTTTCTACGAAGGAAGGACATCTCATCCTTAGCTTGCTCGTCCCGGGCCGCTACAAAGTAAAAAATATGGACGTGTATCTTCGTCCATTAGTCGATTTGTTTGCTACATCTAATTTGAGTGTTTCAATGTGCAGTACAAAATATATAGTGCAGCGTGGTCGCGCGGACGGCATTTTCGGGTGGAGCGTATTGACAAAATGCGCTCCACAATGGACTGTGGTGTCATGGCAAGGTTTGAGCAAGAGAGCCGGCGACGAGCAACGGATCCGAACACGGTTGTGGATGAGATGGAGTATTTTGGGAATTTGCAAAGTATTATTACGGTGGATTACCGTAGCTTCTCCATGATAATATTCGATGTGCAGTGGTTCAAAGTGGTACTTGGAGGAGCTGGCGCAACGGTTCGACGAGGTCCATCTGGATTTCTCAAAATAGATTCCGAAAAAAAATGGATGGATTTGCGCGACACCTTTGTGTTGCCGGCACATTGTGAACAGGTAATCTTCTAGTCATTTGCTTGCTAATTGTAATACGACATGCTTTATGTCACAATGGTTTGAAGACGGTTTGTAAGTGTTTGTGAACAGGTAATCTTCTATCCAAATCCCCAACAACCTCGATGGTGGTATGTTATACCTTCAACTCCTCGAGGTGCGAGAGTATACGATCAAAGCGATGTTCGAGGCATAGATGAAGAATATATGCAAATAGAGGGATCGAAATTACAAGGGGTGGAGGCCACCGCAAGCTTAGAGCCCGCATCGGCTAACAATGATGGAAATACTGAAGTCGTAGAATTTTTTGAGAACGAGGTAGACTCGTTCTTTTGTAGTGACATGTCTATCGACCTTCCAGTGTATGCAAAGTTATGTCAGGAGATTAACATGGGACCATAGAATACTTCATTCTTGGAGAATTGTATTACTCAATTCGTTGTTTAGATCTTCCATAAAGGTAGATAAGATATGCATTTTAAGATGGATTTTTCAAAAATGATTTATATTAATGCACTTTGTATAGTTTCAATTGATTATTCTAACATTATTTTTTATCTCTGCAGGTATCGATATTTTCAGGATGAGTCGAGGGATGAGCGATGAGGAGTTTCAGGAGATGATGGCACGTATGTCTCCAGATCAGCTCGCGAGATTCAGAGAGATAGCAGATCAGGAGTTGTCTCGTTCTTCGTCAGGGCGCTCTGCTAGATCAGCTTCAGTGCGATCAGATGCTTCAGCTTCGAGCAGACGATCTCGACGCTCGCGACTTGGGCTAGAGGGAGGGACTGCGACTGCAGGAGGATCAGGGGGGTGCTGCTGTGGAGACACGGACGCGGTGTCTCCGTCTCGTCGTTCAGCTAGAGCTCGGTCACCTCCAGGATTTGTCACACCTGTGGGGACGTCCACTCCAGTTACTCCGGCTTTTGCGCAGCCGTCGGCAGATGTCACGCCTTTTGGTGGCACTCCTTTTGGTGGCACCCCCTCTGGTGGCACTCCTTTTGGTGGCACCCCCTCTGGTGGCACCCCTTTCAGTGGCACTCCGGGAGAGGGTACCCCCGTCGGTACACCGGATGTTCAGGGGTATCCTGGATATGCCCAGGAGCGTGGACGGAGATGGGAGAGGGCCCATACGAGGCACACTCCTAGGGATTATGGATACCTAGTGGATGGCAGGTCAGGAGCTATCATCATGAATGATGAGGGGAGGAGGGTAATGGCTCGCATGAGGGAGTTGTGCCAACAAGTTTTTCGGCACAACGTCCTGGATCATTGGAGGAACATACCGGAGGGGAGCAAGGAGTACATAGTAGCATCCTTGCACGAGGAGTTCCCGGTGCCAGCCGCAGTGGATAGATTCTCTACGGGCTGGATGATGGATTGCATGCGTGCATACATGTCACATAGACGATCCGACGCACGCAAGGCAATCAAGAGTGGGGCTCCAAAGCCCGAGTGGTTAGATGCAGAGGACTGGCGCCGACTGAGGGAGGAGGCTACAAATTCGCCAGGACGTTGGAGTCAGCAGCGGGAGGCGGCGAGGGCACGAATTGAGGCCGGATCAGTACATCATCTTGGGAGTGGCGGCCACAGGACATATTTGGAGGACTTTGTAAGTTTCTCTTTTGTTTTGCTTATTTGTTTTTTTGAGATGTTATTTGTACTGACAATCATGTTTCTAACAGTTAGCATTTTGTTTTCTTTGCAGCACTCCATTACAAATCGTGATCCGCAAGGCCTTGAGACTCAATATGCAGAGAGGCACGGTCTCAGATCATTGATCGACCGATTGTACAGACGCGGCGGCCCAGTAAGTCTCTCATCTTTCATGTCCGTAGTTACCATGAGATATTTGAATGCATTATTGTATGGTGGATTGATATGTTGTTTCTTTTTCTGCAGAATCCGTTTGATGCTCCTTTGCAGAGGGACGAGCTTTCGGGGGACGACGATTTGTAGCTCGCCCTCGGATCCTTAGCGCTCACATACCTTTAGTTTTTAGTCGCCCGATCTATGTAGACATTTTCTATGTATTAGTGATATTGTTTTATGATTGTACCAATCGCATTTTATGCGATATCATGTATTTATTTCATCTATCAGTTTTATGATTTCAGTATAGATTCTTTTTGTTTGCAAACGCTTTGTATGCAGCAGTGCAGAAACTATTTTGTATGGCTCTCATACAGCACACAGTGCTCAAGCTGCCCTGCCACAAATTTTTTTTTTCTCTGTTACCGTCGCTATTTGCGTCGCAAATTTACTGCAGGCGTCGCTATTATCGTCGCTATCAGCGTCGCAAAATCTCTGCAATCGTCGCTATATGCGTCGCTATTTGCGTCGCTATATGCGTCGCATATAGCGACGCAAATAGCGACGCATATAGCGACGCAAATAGCGACGATTCTATGGCGTCGTCAATAACGACGCTTTTTGCGACGACGGGGGCAAATTTTGTTGTTTGTATTTTCGTCGCTTTAAACGTCGCTATAAGGTCTATATCTTGTAGTGTCTCAAACTCAAGTTAACATTACCCCCTCCTAGACGAGTGCTAGTCACATGGCACTTACAGGTCTTTGTTGATGAGACCTTGGTTCTTTGAAGGGTGGTTCCTCAGTTGATGGTGGGGCCTTCTGTGGATTGGCATTGGGTAAGAAGCTTTGGAAAATGGTTGCATTGTTGGAGGCCAAGGGTATGTAGAGTGGATAGTGGGGCCTTCAATGTCGGTGGTTGTAGCATTCATCTTTACCTAAAAAGAAAAGAAGTGCGGTACCTATGGGGAGTGTCTACCTTACCATCTAGTGTATTATGCTCGTGCTAGTGGAATTGGGAGTTGGGTCACAAGCCTGGGTGTTGTCCCACACTTGAGAACCTAGTTTCTGCATAAGGGCGGTACTGTGGGTGTAGCTTAGGGTGACAGGTCTAACCATAGGCGAGTATGACATCCCTAGGTATGTCATGCCCTTGATGCACCCTAAATTGGATGTGAGCAATCAAAAGGGGAGCAAGGGGGTTAGACGGAGCTCGCCGAGTGAGGCCATTAGGCATGCCTAACTTGAGAACCCCTAGGTGTAGTGACTCTGGTTAATGTGGAGTTAACTGCTTTTTCTTGTGATTTCATTCTCTTTTCATTTTTATTCTCATTTTTATTTTCTTTTTCCTTTTCTTTTTTTTTTTCATTTTCTTCTTCTTTTCTTTGTTTTTCTTTTCCTTTCTTTCTCTTTGAAATACATAGTCATGATGAGAACTAATCTTCATCATCTGCATCAGGAGAGGGTGGAGTTGGGGGCTTACGAGATTTACTAAGGAATTACGAGCTTTGCATGTATCCTCTAAGGTTCAGACGTACTTAGAGAGTGGTGGTGGAAAGAAATGGATAACTAAAATGGGTGAAGAGTCTTTCATTCATATATTCTAGGAGGGCTAAGCAAAATAAAGGAAGTAGAGTAGCTCACATCATCAATCTAGCCATGGCACAGCTCTCTATTCTATTGGGATAAAAAAAGGGGAGTGGAGGGTGATGCTTTTCTGGCATGGGATCTTGTCTAAGTAGTATCCTAAGAATCCTAAGATAATTACAGGTTGTGATGAAGGTAGGATGAAGACAGGAAGAGAATTTGTCCATGAAGTAGACTATTGGATCATATAGATCCTCTTATGTGAAAATGAGGGCCTCTGCGGGTTTAGTAGCATTGGCATTCTAGATCCATGGAAAGTCATACTGGCCATGGATTCTTGGGTTAAAATCCACTCCTACTCCTACCCTTCTCCGATATGGCATGAAGGTTGGGTTATTCCTCTTGAAGGGTAGGCTGTTACAAAAAACCATCTATGCATCCATGTTTGCATAAAAAATGTGCCTCCTCCATGTGGGTTGGCACTCATAGCCCTTCATAGCCCTAGCACTTCAAAAACTTTATCCTACCAAAAATTTGCATCTTAGTTCTCCCCTAGGGTGGGATTCAGCTCTCTCTCTAAGGTCCATTTGACTAGTAGTACTCTACAAGATGGACTCATATCAAGGCACCTAGGCATAGTACTATCTTAGGAGTAGAGGAGCAACGAGCCCATCTAATCTTAGCTTGCTTAATCTCATAGGAACTTGCTTTGCTAGGGTTTGGAGAGTTAGAGTAGCACAAGTTTTGCTATCTTCACCAACAAGAGAAAGAGCAAGTGCATGAACTGAGACCCCCATCCATAGCCACAAGCATAGCTAGACGAGCAAGAGGAGAAAGTTTTAAGTTCCACAATAGCTGCCATCTTTGAAAGTGAGGAGTGCAACCCTATGAGCTAGGGGCAAGAACTTGCAGTGTGAGATGATGGAAAAATTGTGGCTACCCTTTCAAGTTCTTCTTCGCTACCCTTTCAAGTTCTTCTTCACCTTCCTTCATACATTGGATAGGGTACTATCTTCAAGGGTGCTCGAGGATGTCATAAAGCTCCTAGAAAGGCTACAAAGGATATGGCTAGAGGAATGAATGAAATAACCCCATGAGGTGGTAGCAAGAACTTTCAGATTATTAGGAAGATAAGGCGATGGAGGTACCTTGGAAAGTGGAGGGATATGAGGCTCAGCTTAGGTGGCATAGAAACATTTGGGACTCTAACTTAGAGGCTCGGATGGATTTTTGTAGCACCTACTACATGAAAGTGATAATCCTACCTACATGCTCTATTCAAGGAGAATTAGAGTTGACTTCAACCAAGAGCTATGTGGTAGTATGAATATCCTCTCATCTTCAATGTAAATGCCTCAGTCTAGAAAAAAATCTTGATCTTCACTGAAAGGGACCAATACCCACCATCAATAGCAGATTTTATCAAAGGTTTTTCTATATGCCCTAATTCGAGATTCATCACCATTTGCAACTATCTTTGTCTGTTTTACAAATATTATTAAAATAAAAACCTATTGAGGAGGAAGAGTGGTTGCCAACCCTGTTTTTTGATATCAATCTTCGAATAGATAACTTTGCAATGGTGCTCATGATGAGAGCTACCCTCTTGCTAGCATTTTGTATGAACCTATTAGAATACATGAGCAATAATATATTCACTGGGTGTAACCACCCGTTTTTTTCATCTACGCCACTCAATGTAAGAGCTAACTTGAAGGGGTATTTGTAGAGCAGGGCCTTTCTAAGCAAAGCCCTTAAGCGACCATGAAACTTAGCCCTTGCTCATGAATGGGATGCCTCTTAGTATGCGCTCTTTATAATTCAAAAAAAAAAGAGAAAAATTAAAAATTAAAAAAAAGAAAAAAGAAATGAAATGAGAAGGAAAAAGAAAATCCAAGAAAAAGAATCAGGACAAAAAGAGAAAGAAGTGAAAAGAAAGGAAATAAAACAATGAAATCGGCCCATCTGTACTCTATCAAATTCACAAGCATTGCACCTAGGGACCACCCTAGCCCCTCCCCACATCATAACTTAGGGCACATCAAGGGTTGGACATGATTGATAGACCTATCTCCCTAAGTCACTCACAGCACCTCCATTTACAAGAACTGAATCCTTAAGTGTGGGACAACACCATAGGCTTGCCTACCCATCCCCAAGTTCCACAATCACTTGCACAATGTACTTCACGATAACGTAGATATGACTACCTAAGAAGTGCACTCTTTTTCTTTTCACAAACATTATAGGATGGTGTGACAAACCAACACTTATGGAGAACTTCTTTGATCCATCATCTATCTTCGCCATCGATCAACAACCTCCTAGTCTCACTTCACAAAGCATACCCAATGTGACCCACCTCCCCAACAACCAAAAGATTCATTCCCGATCAACCCTTTTTAAAATCATTCCCTATTATTTGGTGCCATGGAAGTGGCACCCACTAGAAGGGGGTTAATGCTACAACCTTAGAAGATCGAGACAAAAAAGCCAAAAAAGTGAAAATAAAAGACAATCCCAAGGTGAGAGAAAAATGGAACAAAAAGGCATACTAAAAAAAACTAAAGACATAAAGTGTAGGAAAAAGTCTCGAATGTAAAAGGAAGAAAATAATAACAAGCACACCCTGATATGCTAGCAAGAGAAGGGTCAAGCACATTGCAATTGATTTTGTAAAAGAGTATAGGGCTCTTCATATGCCAATAGTGAAGAAGGAGAGGTGTTGGTTGAGGCCTATGCTAATAGGAGAACCAAAACAAGAGAGTAGGGAAATGTACAATTCCTATCCAAAAAGGGGATGGTCACTCAAGGAGGGGATAAGGGTATGTATAAAACTCAAGAAATGAATAGAGAAGCTCATTCTTGTGTATGGCTGAGCTTTTTCTCTTCTTACTTATTGCTCTTACTTCCTTCTTATGCATGAGAGAGGGAGAGAGTGTGCATGAGAGAGTGTGGGACCGTGAAGAAACACTTCTTATCCTCTCTTCATCATCTTCATCTTTTCTCTTTCTCCTTCTTACATGCACGACTATGGAGGTCGAAGCTTAGAGCTTGAAGATGGATCTTGCTTGAGGGTGCATTCGGAATGGTGGAGCTATTGATAGATTCATGGGAGGAGGTAATTGATCACATTCAAAGATAAGCTCAATTTATCATTGTGTGGAAGAGTGAGATGGCTTTGTGAGAGAAAATTATAGATTTAAGCTTGAAATGCTTAAATAAATAAGCAATCAGTGGGTCTTGGTGGTTTACTTGTAAGAGCAATGAGAAATGCTAAGCTTATTCTTCAAAATCTCTAAACCATTGGAATCTTGATTAGATTCCAAATGACTAGTAGATGCATAATTAACATTTGACAATTTCTTCTTCTCTTTGTCCTTACCTATAATACTAGTAGATGCAACCTAAAGATATGGGACTACTCCTTAGTCTCCTTGACCAAGGGATAACTTTAGATGTAGTACTAGATGATATTTTTGGTTTACTAAGGCTCTATGATTCTTCCTTTTCTTTTTGCACATAACTATCATGATCATCATCATCCATTGCATCACCACTAGATACATACAAACAGTTCATCTCATAAAAAATAACATCCCTACTCACTATGAACTCACCTTGACAAGCCTATAGCAATAATATACTTTTTTCTCTAAAGAATATACAATAAAAATATATTTTTTAGCCTTTGTATCAAGATTCTTTTGTAGCTCATATGGCATATGAATATATGCAATGCATCCAAATACTTTCAAGTGTGATACATCGGACTTCTTACCTATAGAGCATTCTTCGGGGGTCATACCATGAACTATATTTGTGGGAGTTTTTTTTCATAATACAGAGAGTAGTATGAACAAATTCACACAAAAAATATTTTGATATATTCTTTTGAGCCATCAATATGCGTGCAACTTCTACAATATGCCTATGTTTTCTTTCTACACTCCCATTTTGTTGGTTAAACTATCTCCTTACCCCATATTGACACAAAAATAAGTCATTAAACTCATTGTAGATGTAATCTCCCCCTCCGTTTGATCTGAAATACTTAATTTTTAAGCATATTTCTATTTCAATAGTAGCCTTGAAAGCTTTGAAGTCCTCAAATGTATCACACTTTTTCTTTATGAAATATACCCACAAAATTCTTGAACAATCATCAATAAATGTGACAAAGTATTTGTTACCACCAAGATATATATTCTATGAAGGCTTCCAAACATCTATATGCACAATATCAAGAATATTCCTACTCACATCTCTATCATATGAAAAAGGTTTTCTTGCTTACTTACCAAATTAACATGCTTCATATACTTTATTAAAATCTATAACTCTAAAAGCATGCAACCTTGTAAGAAATCCTTTGAACTACATTAGTTTTATCTTTTTCATATCCAATACAGTTGTGTCATATTTCAATGCTTGCAATAACCACTCCTTTTTAACTAGCATATATAGTAGCATTCATAGTATGAATTTCAATATCTAAAGTGAACATGTGACCAACTCTACTTTCTTTTGTCACCAACTTGTACTTTTTATTAAAATCCTCCACAAAGCATCTTTTCACATTAAATCAAACTTGCAATCCTTACTCTAATATCTAACAAAAAAATACCAAATTCTTTGTAATGGATAGCAAATGTAATACATTTGATATATTCTTTGTCTAACCATTATGCAAGGACAAGGGAATCTTTGCAATGTGTGAAACTGGGTGGTATAAATCTCACCCATTTACAAATAACCTTGATTTTATAAATCTTGCCTCTCTCAAACTATTTAACATAACTCGTTATATGATTAGATGTATCTAAATCAACATGCCATACATTATTATTGTCCCCTTTTCTATAATATCAATCTCCATATGTTGCAGAACAAACAAACACTCATTTTTTTCTCATTTTCTCATGAAGATGATGTATAGTGTCCTTGCTCCAACAAACTACTATGAATATAATTCTTCTTAGCATAATAATGGGCTATAATATGATCTGTTTTATTACAATAATGACAAGTGATACACGAGTTGTCAAAATATTTGTTTTGCCATCCACCTCTTTCTCTAAAGCTTTCCATGGCACTAAAGTTTCCACATCCTCTTAAAACCTATATCTCATCGAGTTACTGATTTAACATATTTTACTGACTATTACTACTACATCCTCTATCATGGCCTCTTGAAGAGGATCTTTCACATTCCCTTTCTTGAACTTATGTAAAGTTCTTGGACCTATTCACCACTTTGTTCAAATGATTCACCTTGTATGTTAATCTCTTCAGTGATCATGATAGAGACCAACTCATCAAAAACTCAAAATGGCTTGCCTACATATATAAAAGTGTCAAATGATCTCTAAACCTTCCTACTATTAAGGCTACCGAAAGTAGATAAAATCAAATGATTGTCCTTATACATTGCATTGATAGTTGGTAAGGCATCTACAATGCTTCTCACTTTCAAAACATACTCATTGATAGACATCTTCTCTTTCTTCAAAGTATTCAACTCTTGCTTATGTTGAATCTTTCATGCATTTGTATTTACTAAAACATGACCTTAGAAATCCTCCAAGTTGCATGTGAAGTTCGTGCATTTTTTGTTTACCCCAACATACTATTATCAATAATTGTAGATATCAATACTTCACCTCTTTGTCTCTTACATTCCATTATTTCAACACCTTTAATTCTTTTGGAGTCTGTAGGGTCACTTAACTTTGGCTCCTTTTCTTCACTTGAAATAAACTCGTAAAGGCCTTTTTCAATAAGGAAGTTCATTTCGTCAAGCTTCCATGATAGATAATTATTATTGTTTGGCTTCTCAATGATAGGTTTTTTGTTGTTCTCTACAATTTTCACAAAATTGATTTAAAGTAGTAGGCAAGTCTTTTGCAATCTTTCACACAAGTTAACAACAATACACCAAGCATCCTTTTTCACTATCTGCTCAAGAGTACATGTAGTTCGCAAATAAAACTTGTGTTTGCTTCTTAACAAACATCTAAAAACTTATAGATTCAAAATTTGAAACCTATACATAAACTTTCGATCACGGTATACCTTGAAAATGCTTTCTGCAACCTTATGGGTCTAAAATAGGGCTTGAAATAGCCTCAAATGGCCAAGAAAGCAATGAGATAGCCTAAAAGGTTATATGTAGAATATATAGTACTAAAACTATATTTTCAAGATGTGTCCCATTAAGAGTGATATAGGCCTTCAACAAGTCCACATGTGATGCATTGATGGAAACTCAATGATATCAAATGTGTTGGTTGAGTTCAAAGGCAAAAGTAGAAGCTTCAAAATCCTCCAAGGATTGAATTAAGCTACCATTTCCTACTAAAATCAACCGTGATCTCTCAAAGACTTAAACATTGAATACCCTTGATTATGTCGAGTCCATACCATTACTTACTAAAATCAACATTGAGTTCTCAAATCCTTAAACACTGAATATCCTTGATCACTTGAGTCTATACCATCAAATACTACCAACTAAGCAGAGAATTGTCACAAAATCATGATCTTTGACTTGGATTGGAGGGGCAAATGACTAGAATATCCACAATCAGAGCTCTTAGTTATGTGACTCTAAGAAACCATAAAGATTGTGTGATATTTCCAATGATAGTTTTGATGGAATAAAGATGTCTTCCATGCAAGCATGGTCATTCACTAGGCCTTATTGCATGCTCTTTTGCTACTATTGAACAATCAATTGAGATAGTATGCTACTATGGCATAATTTTGTAAGTTCTCATCTCCAATCAATCTTGGTATAAATGTTTTTAGGCACCACATCACAGTCCTTTGAACCTTTGCTAAGAGCAGTCACCCATATAAATGAGAAGTTTTGGCCTTAGCTTTAGACTTGTCTGGGATCCAACATGTTGGTCATAATGTTCTCCTAAGAAGAATCCTCCTATGCCAACTCCCATCTAAAAGAGGACTATATTCCTCTTAAACAACATATGAGACTATGGTGAAGCTCTCAAATCTAGTTTCCTATTCTACATAATGTTTCTCAATAGCCTTACATGTACTAAGGGGCTACTATATCACCCTCTAATGCAAGCTACAGTGTCTTCTATAGCTTGTAATTTCTTTTTCCTTTTTCCTCATTTTTTCCTCCTCTCCAATAGTATTTATATACTTGTCTCCCTTCTTCATGCCTATTGAAACCTTACATTTTCTTCCGATGTCTACATCAAAGTGTTGAATGTACCATTCAAGAACTAGGTGATCTTCCACCTAAAAACCTCCCCTTCTAGAGAAGCAAGACATCTTTCTTTAACTCCCTTTCCCCTTCTCTATTTTCTTCTCAACCTATAACCTCTTAATTGTCTTTGGCTTGGTATAAATGAAGTCTAAAATAGAAATACTAACTCTTGACCTCCCTCTTCTCTTTTGAGAGCCAGTTCTATATTCTAAATCCTTTTTTAAAAGATCCATGAAACATAATATTCAATATGTACTTGTATATAATTTCTCCTTTCAATATTTTTTGAAAAAGACCACTAATACAAAATCTATACTTTTGTATAATTTCTTTTTTCTTCCTAATCATGCTTACTTAAAACAATGTCCTCTTGTACATATTCTCTACTTGTATATAATTTCTTTTCTTAATTCCAATCTCGCTAAAAAAACATTTCCTCTTGTTTTTTCTCCTTCCAAACTTGGGCTCCTATTTTCTATTCACAATCATCTCATGTTCAGTAGGAGGTGATAACCCTTTGACCATTTCTCCTCTTTCTTACTTTCATTTTGTCTTTTTCTCCATAATCCTTTACACTTCCTTCTTATTTTTTGATCTTTGTGGATAAGGCCTCTAGAAGAATACAAGCATATACTTTACGAAAAACATAGGTATGCATACACTTAAGAAACATAGAGATACAAATCTTTCCTTATCATGCACATAAATTAAAGGATAATTCAAGCAACATAAAGAGAACAATACACGTAGTCAACCTCATCAAAACATTCATAATCATTCATATCATACATCACACTTTGATACATGGATATGCACATACACAAATGCACGTGCGCACGTGTGTGTGTACACACACACACACACATTAATGCATCCACTCATAAAAACTAGGAGGTGGTATATACATATTCATCATTGTTTCCTCATCAGTATTGAATAAAATATAGGTTATACTCACTACACGACCCCTTTGAAATCTCTTAAGGCATTATGACAGAAAACAAGCTCATTTCTCACACTAGTATCCTTTATCTAGATTCTTGCACATCCCTTGTGCATTAGTAAGAATATCATGCTTATGCTCTTGATGAAAAATATGCCCAAGAACTTGTGCATCTAAGAGTAGATACAATTAAAATCATGGTCTGCAATTCAAGGTCCCCAATGCACAAAAAAGAGAAATTAATGCATTGAAATATTATTTGCATATTCTATTTTGACATTTCCATGCACCATGCAAATGCTAACACAGATTATTGGCTTAACACTACAACAAAAAGGCCTCATAGATGCACTTTGAGATGCGATTTTTGAATATAGAGAAAATCTTACGGGCGCGTCTATCCGCCCTTCTATTTGCGCGTCTATCGTGTCGCGTCTATAATCGCATGTATGAACAAATTTACACGTAAAAATAGACGCGCAATAGATACACATATACACGCGTGAATACATGCTCATAATAAACCAAAATTGCTATTTATTTAATTCATTTTGTGCGTCTATTAGCGTGTCTATTTGGCAGTTAGACGAGCATATAGACACGCTTATAGACGCGCTTTTACAAGCACCCGTAGACACGAACAGAAAACAAAAAAATCTCATTTTTTAAAAAAATATATTAAATTTCTTTTTAAATTTGAATTATCTAGCGCATGTATAAGCGCGTATACTCTGCACTGTAGACGCGCATATAAATGCACATTTTTTGCAATTTAGACGCGCGGATAGATGTGCAAAACAGAACTGGAAAAAAAAAACCATGCTCTCTGGTTTTTTTTTCCCCCTCCCATACATTAGATTGTGCATTTGGGAAAAAGACAATGGATCTAAAAGCACGAGAATTGAAAATAAAAGTCCATGTATTCATTATAGATCAAAAGCATTTACATGGGAAGTTTAAGTGCTTGCGACCTAAAGCGTGGCCGCAAGCAGTAGGCTCAAAGATAGATCATACATATACAAGAAAACAAGGCCATAGAGGAGGTATGGTGCTCCTCTACGAATTTGAAGAAGAAACATATTCGCTAGTACCACCATGGCTACTAGCATCGCTATCCCCCTCCTCGCTATGCTCCACATCCAGGTTCGCCTACACACACAAAAGATCAAGGTTGCTTACGTAGACATGGTGGATAAAAAGTTATAATTAGCTATACTTTTAATAGAAAAGTAAGAAAAACATACCTCTTCTGGCTATCGAATCCTCATAGCCCGGTTGTATTGGTCCTCAGTGATGAGACTCTCCTCATAGAAGTGAAGCCATGTGACTGCGCAGTTATAGCCTCGATGGTAACCTACCTCTCTAGGAGTAGGTATCCTACCAACGATAGTAGCCTGCAAAACAATTATGATATATACAAACAATTATGAGACACAATATATTATAACAAAGTATATATAGAATTGAAAGAAATATAAATTTTAAAAAACTAGAAATAAAAATATACTTACAAACTCTACCTCCCATAACTCTCTGCTGCCCGATTTGTAATGCAACGATCCCATGGTTTCCATTTGGATCCATCGCGCCTCTGCGTGTTGGCGACTCTTCACTTTCTTTGCTGCTTTCTTCTTGGCTTTCTTCCACTCTATGCGGTGGCACATAGGTGGTTGGCTATAGGCTCCACGCCCCTCCTCCTACCTCCGCAGTGAGTCCCTGGCGCGTGTCATGAGGTGGGATCTTTTGTTGTGAAGCATATCTCTCACTTTTGTGCGTCCCCAATCATCTAAGAAATGCTGACCCTCAGGATTTGGGTACCTCCTATGGACTGCCCTCAACACCTCCTGCCACACGCCGCTTTTCTGATTTTTGAAGGCAATGAAACAATATTTATACGTTGCATGCACGACGCTTCTCATGTACACCATTACATCCCTTCCTTCATTATCATGGAATATGCCACCAATATTTGTAACTCTATAGTATTGGCGTACAAGCTCCTCTACGTGATCTACTGGTGAGGGTGATCGCTTGCCACCTCCTAGGCAACCCCCACACAAGCCTCATCCTCCCCCTCGACTCTCCCTCCTCCCTCTCTGTCGACTATCCTCTGCCTCGCTGGATGCACATGCTTCTACAGATGCTTGTGCTTCAGCCGATGCACGTACAAGTGCTGCATGTGGAGTACCTGCATATGGAGTACCTGCATGTGGAGTTTGGGAAGTAGTGCCAGGCAAAGACGTCAGAGGCGTTCTAGACATGACATTGACCACCTCGTCTGCTGTGGGAGAGCGGCCAAGGTGTCTAGTCATCTCTCCCATGAAGTCTTCCCTACTAGGAAAACCTCCAAAAAATGCATTGACCCCCTGCCAAACAAGGCCAAGGTATCATTCATGCGATCCAAATCCGGATCATTGCTAGATGAACCAGGATACAACATCTACCAAAAAAAAAGGAAAAAGACAAATTTGTTTGCATACAAAAAATCATATATTATCTACATTTTCAACGAGCTTTCTTTTGACATTGAGCATAAAACTTAATTGCTAATGCTTCTCATAAACAAGAAAACTGATAAACACAAACATGGGATTGGTCACATTCATCATTGCAAAAATATATTGTTTTTTATCAGAGCTAGGAGAGCTGGCGCATGTATAACCGCGTCTAAATTGCAGGTTAGACGCGCTCTCAGATGCGCTCTAAGATTCGTTGTCAGACGCATATTCCAGGTCAATCTGCACACGCTTGTATCATCGCGTGTAGATTGACCTGCATACGCGCCAGCACACGCGCTCTAAGACGCACCCTCAGATGCAATGAGAGGAAACATTTTTTCGCGTCTATACCTGCGTCTACACTGAAATGTAGAAGCGCTAGCAGACGCGCTCAGTCGGCTGATTTTAATCCGACGACCGCCATTGATGATTTACAAAATGCAATACATAATGGAATCAGAAATCCTAATACACAGATAGAGTAGAGAGAGAAAGAGAGAAACAAAGAGAGAGAGAGAGAGAGAGAGAGAGTCACCTTGGGTGTTTGGTGTGGCGGGTGGTGGCGCTTCTTCCTTCTCTTTCTTCCTCTCCTTGGTAAGTTACCCTCCCTTGATGCTTGCTTGCTTGCTTGCTACTTCTTCTTGTTCTCCTCTCTCTTGTTCTCTCTTTCTTCCTCTCCTTGGCTTTCCTTTTTCCCTTCTTGTGTGTTTGAAATGAAAGAAGAGGTGAGTCATGAGGAGGTGAGGCATGAAGAGACTACATGTCGACTAAACTCAAGCTTCAGAACCGCAAAAAACGCATGAAAGGAAAGGTGCAGTTTGAAAAGAAATGATTTAAGTATGGTTTGAATTTTGACGTGTGCGTCTATTTTGGCGTGTATATGTGCGTCTATTGTTCATGTAGATGCGACTATAGATGCGAATATAGACGCGCAAATAGACATGTATGTAAATGCGGTTATAGACGTGTATTTAGGCTTTATCATAATTTTTTGTTTTTAAGATAAGTTTTGATAGTTAATTATTATCATAAGTTTTAATGTATTTATGATGATTTTTGTGTATTTAAAATAGAGATCTTAGAATAATTAATACGTCAGCTTTAAGTTTTAATGTAAACATATGAATGACAAATATTTTGATATTTTTATGAATTAGGTTTAATCATGTCGTCATCATCACCTAGTGCGGTGCATGTTGATGAGTAAATGAGCACATCCTCAAGTGAGGATGAAACATTGCGTCTTCATAATCAAGATGCATGGCTACGACGAAAAATTAAATGCATGTATGATCGTTGTCGAGGGTGTATTTTTCGAGCACGTTGAATTGCAATGTCACACCTTAGCTTGTATGGAGAATGGGACCGAGAAAAATCACCGGTATTCATTGTTTTTTTTTTACCACTAAGATTGCTAGTCTATGTTATGGGAATTATATATCAACGTACATGAAACTCCCTTTTGTGGTTGAGCAGGATGCGGTGCCACATCCTCAGATACTCCCTCCCGGGCGTCGAGAGGCTGTAAAATATCGACGCGAGGAGGCAAAGTCTTCAAGAAGAGTAGAGACTCACAACCATGATAGTAGCCCTCATGAAATGCCCCAACAAGTCGTAGAGGATGAGATTTTGGACTTCATGGTACACCATCTATTTTCGCAACCGGTTCAGGGAGAAGGTCACTCTACGAAGCCAGATGATCCACTATATGTAGCATCATCTACTCTGTTGTATGAAGGTTGTACGTACTCCGTTCTTCGTACGTTCCTCGAGATACTTAACTTGCAGACAATTTATGAATGGAGTAATGTCAGTTTGGATGCGTTATTGAAGTAGGTATCAATTCAGTTTGGCTTATGAATCATAATATTAATTGTTCTATTTTGAAATCAGACAGAAATATATGTTGGTGGTTTTTTTAACTCACTTTTAAAAATATATGTAGTTTATTATCACAAATGCTTCCAAAAGGAAACAAATTTCCAACTAAGAGAGAGCAAGCAAGACATTACTTGACATCTTTGGGAGGCCTCGATTATGTCAAGATCCATGCATGTGTCAATTATCGTGTCTTATTTCGTGGGATTCATGAGTTCGCACAAGAGTGTCCTGCTTTTGGAAAATCAAGATACGAAGTAGAGATAAAGTCAATGGATGTGCCTCGTAAGGTTTTGTGACATTTTCCGATTGTTCCACATATAAAACTTATGTTCAAGTGTAAGTCTATTGGAAAGCTCATGTCATGGCATGCTAGTCATCGTTCAAGTGATGGAAAATGGACGATCCCTGCAGACACACCAGCATGGCAACATATAGATAATTTGTGGCCTGTTTTCAAAGAAGAGCCAAGAAATTTGAGATTTGGTTTAGGTATGGATGGAATCAATCCATTTGGCATCAAAAGCACATCATACAGTGTATGGCCAGTGGTATTGGTGAACTATAATATTCCATGGCAATTAAAAAGGGACATGTGATGTTATCCCTTCTAATTCCTGAAAAGCACAAGGTAAAAAACATTGACATTTACTTAGAGCCTTTGATTGAAGAGTTAGAAATGTTATGGGAAGGTATTGAGGTGCAAGATACAAGTGCATCTGCATCCTCTAGAGATTTCACATTGAAGTCCATGTTGTTGTGGACCATGCATGACTTTCCAAGATACGGAGAGTGTTCAGGTACATGTATATAACTCTATATTTGAAATTCAAGATTTGAATGAATTGTATTTTATTAATTCCCTGTTTTTTCAGGTTTAACCACATTAGGATATCATGCATATCCTATTTGCAGTCCCTCTCTAGTTTCCTCTAGGCCGGCACGGTTAAAGAAGGTTATCTACGACAATCATCATCGATTTCTTCCTATTAACCATCCCAAATATGTTCTCCCTACTAATGGAATGACTCCACAATCTCTAACCATTCGAGATTGGAAGGAGAGATGGATTAATGCCGACAGCCACCCTCCACTCGGCATGAGTCAGTAAGAAGTGCATTTCTCTCGATTGACTTTAAAGTATTTAGCATGATGAATTGTTTTCATAATCAATTGTTTGTTTGTTAGATTCTCTATATTTTTTTGTCTTCCGTACTGGATTGAACTCAAGATCAACCCCATACACATATTCAAAAATGTTGTATCTACATTATGGGATCACTTGATAGGGGCTCGTGATTCAATTAATGTAAGGGAGGATTTACATAACATTGGTCGCATGGGACGAGCCTGGCCATGCATTGGACCCAGAGGAAAGATTGAGCTACCCCATGCACCTTGGATGTTGTCAAAGAACGAGGAAAAAATAGTGAAGGAACAAATATATAGCTTTTGAACACCCACAGGATGTATGAGATGTCTCAAGGGAGCCTTCATAAAGAAAAAGAAAAGAGGTGTGGAGCAACTATCTAGTTTGAAGTCCCACGATTGGCACAAAATGATTCAAGTAAGGGTATCTCTAACCATGAATATAGTAATTAGTGGAGTAACTATGTGTAAACTTTGGGGTATGATGACTTTTTCCTCAACTAATCATTTGATCTATGAATATTGTTTGCATTCAGTTCGTACTTCCTACTAGCATATCCCATTGTGTATCCAAAGATGTACGTGATATCATTTACAAGATGGGAGAGCTTGTGAGGTGTGTATACATTGTATTCTTTCATTATATATCTTTGAATTTCTACACAAAAATAAACAATTCTCAAATACATCCTGACAGATACGTGAGCTCGAGGGAAATTGATCCAAACACATTGCAAGATGCTCGAGTATTATCTGTTGAGGTGGTTTGTTTGGTGGAGGAAATTTTTCCTCGATCCACTTTGACTACTCAATTACATTTACTCGTACATTTGATTGATGAGATCGCATTTTGTGGGGCAATTCATGTAAGGTGGATGTTTTCTCTTGAGCGCTTCATGAAAACCTTGAAAGATTTTGTGAGGCAAAAAGCACGGCCTGAGGGAAGCATGGTTGAGGGTTGGTCAGTACAATCATCCCTTGTTTATATCTCTAAATATCTTGCTGAAGTGGATCCCTCTCAACCACGACTATGGAAAGATGATGAAGACTTGAGGATGACCTCTATAATACCTCAAGGAAAAGGAATGAGTAAAGTGCTAACAAAAGAATAACTTCGTAAGTTAAATAGTTTTTGTGTGCTCAATAATGATGTAATGAGCAAATGGGTGACACTATATAATGAAGCAAGGGCAAGAAGAAAAAGCGAAAGACAAGAATTTCGCACTAGATATGGACATAATGTCTCATTTCCAGATCATCTAAATGCGCTCCTACGTCATATTGATATAGATTGGTTACATGAGGAAATGGAGAGAATGGAAAAAGAGGAGGAAATTAATATATCTCAAGAAGAGTGGGAATACGTACGAGGTTGCTTATCAAAGGTGAGACATACTATCAATTAATTTGTATAAATAATTGAAATGTTTAATCTTTTATCTTTTACTACTAGTGCACATTATTCAATGCACTTTTGTGTGGGGGTAAACATCTTCGAACTCAACGTATAGATGAAAAGAGAAATACCCAAGATTGTGATGTCCTTGCTCACTTCGAGGATGCCAATGGTACCATGGAAGGTTATTGTGGCTTGATCCAAGATATTCTGACGCTTGACTCCAAATGATTCTTTATATATGTACTGGATGTGAAGTGGTTTAAAGAAGTGGTAACAAATGGTGAGCATTGCACAATCAGACGTCATCCAAGTGGTTTTGTAATCATTGACTCTACAAAATTTCACCAAAACAAAAATGACACATTAGTACTACCTCAACATTGCGAGCAGGTATATATGCAAATGCTAATTTTTTAATATGTATACATGTGATACATATACACAATATAATAAGTATTTAAGTTTCTTGCTTTTGTTTTTCAAATACAGGTTGTGTATCATCCAATGGTAAACAATAACCGATGGTGGTATGTCATCCCTATATCTAATCGTTCAAAACCAATATATGGTAATATTACCGACATGGAGATAACAGATGACAATCCAACAATTAATGATGATGTGCATGATGACACCATAATGGATGATATGTGTGATATAGTACAAGATGAACCTCGCGAGGATGTTCAAGGAAACGCAGAAGAAGACAGTATGTGATTGTCGATGATATTGATGAAGTTATTGAGTAATATAGCAACACATCTAATAGTGGGATAGACTTATTTGTTTAGTTACCTCTTGGTAACATAGACCTAGAAGTAGATAGTTTAGCAAGGGCTGATCTCATTGAAGATGAGATGGATCATTCACTATAACATACTTAATTTGCTTAATGATTCAATGTGTATTCTTAATTCTATGATTTTTATCATGCGCACACGTGTATACTCAAGAATTAATAGTCAAGTTTAAAGCTAAATTGAATTTTCCATAATAAAAATAAAGTATTTTTTATCATCTTCAAGTAGAGAAATTACGATATACATATTGCAATGCTTGCTACTAATTGTAAGGTTTCTGACGCTTGCCGCTAATTACTTATATCAGGCTTGTCAACTAGAGGAACTACCATTCATTAGAGAGCAATGAAAAAGTAATTATTAACTCTATTTTTTTAATACAATGATTCAATGTGTATTCTTAATTCTATGGTTTTTATCATGCACACACGTGCATGCTCAAGAATCAATTTCAGGTGGTTAAATAATTATTAACTTTGGTTTTTTAATTATATTAATTCCAATTTTAGGTGGTTAAATAATTGTGCGTTTGCTAGCGTGTCTATATTGGCGTCTTTGCGCAGATATATAGACGCAAAATTCGCGTCTATTTACACGCACATATAGGCACAATGATAGACGCGCCCGACTTTACGTGTCTATGTCTCGTTTCTGTTGTAGTGTAAGTTATGCCTTTTGATAGTTAAGACCTCATCCCTCAAACTCAAATTTTTAGCTTCACTCTCATACATGCTCATAACAATCTTGATGAAAAGTATGATCATCATAAATATCGATTTAAGATGAAGTAGCTAGGGTAAGAAAGAAGGAATCCTCATGATTTCTACTTTGTAGGTAGGTGTGCAAATGTTTGGCTAATTAATGGTAAAGAGGTTAGAAAATTGGAAAATTGTTGTGTGAAACCCTATTTTAAAGTTGTTTTTGGGTGAATTGTAGGCTAAAATATGTAATCTTTTGTATATATGGGCTATTTTTAGAGTTTTCAAGCCTAAAGTCTAGCTCAATAACCAAGAAAACCTCCAAAAAATAGCCTTTGGCCTAAAATTCATCCCTAATTTTTACCTTGAAAGTAGCCCTTCATGGCCTCACCTTTTCCCCTTCCACATTGTATCTAAGGTTCCTAATTAGCATGAGATTTTTCCAAAAAATTGTGTAAGAGGTGTGTGGTCAATGAGGGTGCATACTCTCATGCATGTGCAACTAAGTTTGTTGAGGATAGGCTGAATGGGCCTCATACCATGTGGTGCAAGAAAATGGTATAATTGAATAAATTATCATACATCAAATGTGGCTTGGAAAACTTATCTCTTCTGCCTGTTGTTTACATTTTTTTTACACCAAATGCTTCTCAATCTACATAATGTATTTCACCTCCATAGAAAATGTTATAGACATTGCAGATATCAAAGTAAAAGAAATTAGTGGTGCTTAACTTAGACTTAGTTATCATTATCATTTGGATCTCCCAAGCATATGCTTGTTTCTGTGCTCACATCACTTTTAAGAACTAATTGTATAGTCTCTATGGTTTCTTCTACTTCAATCCCTATAATATAAATACAAATGGTAGATAAGATGACTTTTTATGGCACTTTTCATGAACCAAAAACAAAGAAAGGGGAAAGGGAGAAATGGGAAGAGAAGAATAAATCAAGCATGTGCATAGTACCACACTTGCAAGTTATTACATTTGTGATTTTTGATGGCTTTTTCAAGCAGCACTCTCTTACATATCTAAGGAAAATTTAAGGTTATGACATGTATATAAAGCTCTTGCAAAACTCCTTAACTAATTACTTAGACCTTTATTCTCCTAGATCTAATCCAAACATTAACAGGGGGAAATGTTAGCGTAAAGGCTATTTTTTGAAGACCTTGATGGCCATTGGGGTAAATTTTTGGACATGAAAACTCAAAAAATAGCCATATGTTTTCTCATAACTTTTACTTAATTTTCTAAAATCTTCACCTTTGATCAACCAAACATTTGCCCACCTATCTACGAATTAGAAATCATAGCATCTCTTATTTTTTAACCTACCTAAAACTTCTCACTAGCCCACTCTAGTATTAGAGAAACTAAAAAATAGGAATAAGGAAAAAAAACATAATTCACAATTAGAAGATTCGGTTTTCACCAACTACCATCTCAACTAGTGGTTGTGTTACTTTTCGAGATCTATGCAAGAACTCTTACTTGCATAGCATCTCACAGAATCCACATATTCTTACCATCTAATTTGTGATTCCCTCCCCCTCTTCATAAATAATATTTCTTGTCCTTTCACCATTACTCCATAATGTCAGCATGAATTGAATATTGAAGTGCTACCTTCTAGTAGTTTAATTAATTTTCTTTGTATGAGGTGGCACCAATTTGAGTATACCCATACCATCATTAAAAGTGGCATTAACAATGAATCCCTCTATTTGGGCATCTTTTCAATTGTGAGACTCAAGCTATCAACCAAGAAAGAAAAACATCTCCCACCCTATACGTCAATCATTACTGTGTGAGAGAGGTTGACAATGAGGATGAGAGGCCAAGGTAGTGAGTGTGAAAGTTGAGAGGATGATACAATGAGGGTGAGTGTGGAAGCCTCTTCTCCACCTATTCCTTCTTTGCTCTTCATTTTTCATTGTCGAAACTATAGAGTCTCACACCATTATCAAGACTTAGTGCTAGGTGATAGAGGAGCTAGTAGAGGCAGTGGAGAGAATTGTAAGCATAGATGTAGGAGCACAATGAGAGCGGACTATAATGGCCCTAACTAGTGGTTAAATAGTTTTTGAAAAGAAAGTTTTGAGTGTGTGGCCCATAGATATTGAAAGAAATGACATTCATGGTTTTCTAGCATGCTAACAAGATTGGTTACATGATTACAATATGATATAGGTGCAAAAGGTACCTCCATATGTTTGCCTTCGATGGACAGTGAAGAAGATATTGATGATCCTGTTTGTGAAGAAAGGTGATTTGGTTTACTATGCTAGGCTAAGCATTCTGTCTTAGCTTGTTTAGTTTTGAGGGTGTTTGAAACCCTAGATGTGATCACCCCCATGCCACATTGCCGTGAGTTAACCACAAGTTGAAGAGAATAGAATTCACGAAACCCCACACAGTTAGTATGATTAAGGAGCTAACGATACACTCTTACGACTTTTGCCACACAAGGATCTTCCACTGGCCTATAAACAAAACATGGAAATGCGTAACGGAGGCTATAAACACGAGGAAGGCGGAGGATCCAGAGCGGCACGCGGATCGAGACTCGACAAGGGTGCAGGTAGAGGCTGGAGAGCATGCGGGTACTATATATGCACCTGAGCTGCTAAGTTATCGTTGTACCTGTGGTGTTTAGCGATCTTTGCATAGTCGACAGCTGGTAGAAGCAAAAAACCACAGCGAGCCATCATGTCGACCATTACTCTCATCGCTACCATTACCCTCGCGACGATCCTGCTACTTGTTGTGGCTGGCGGGCGTAGTACAGCCGATGCGAAGCTTTTCAGGGACGCCAAAGGTCTCTCTCTCTCGATTTTGCACTCGCCTGTCTGTATTCTCTATCAGTAGTGCTGGTGTCACCGAAAGCATATGTTATTACGCTCATCGTTCAATTTGTTGTCTTCTATTAATCGCGTTATGGCACTGCAATAGGCTGTATGCCTGGGTAAATAATCGTGACTTATCCAGTACTTATTAATTCTGCGCTTCCATTGCTTTCTTGTGTGTTGTTACAGCGGCCGACGTGGTGGATGAGATGCAGATTAAGCAGCTGGAGGTGATGGCGGACCAGGTGCACTGCCAATGCCCTTTGTTCAAGGACTCTTGCGGAAAGGCTCCTGCTGCGGTGCATGATGGCGTCTCAGCAGCAGCTAGTGATGCAGATCAACTAACGAAGCTACCTGCCACTCATCCATACTGCCGGTGTCCTTTGGTCAAAAAGTATTGCAACAACGTCGGCCCAGCCAGCGCTCCTGCTCCGGCCATGGTGTAAAATCTGTCAGTTTTAGATTGTTTGGTTTGGCAACGAGCTTGCAGTTGCCGTACGGAAGAGTGCCACTCGATCTGGTTGTATTGAACATCCTTCATTTCAACTGGCTTTCATTTCGTGTTCTGTCGGAGCGATATTCTGTCGTGTCATGGACATGGCTTCGTGGAAAAGTACGCAGAGCATTTTATTTTGGCTTAGAGTCCACTTTCTTATGTAATCACGTTTCTCAAACGAAGCAATAATGTATTAGGACCAAGTAAATTCCTGTGCTTTCAAAATCTTATAGAACTATATTATGCTTTCGAAAATCTCTTCCATATTCAGTTTCGAGCTTTTCTAATTGAGAGTAGAAGCATTCCGTTAATAAAGCCAAGCACCCACTCCAAAAATCCATTTGAAATTGTATTAAAGGTTTCTATATAAATTTAAATGAGAATCGGTTCATACATAGGATAAAGTTACTGTGCGGGACCAGACCATGGTTATTTATCCCAAGGACATTCATCAATGTAGAATATTAGTGCAACTAGAAGTTAGATCTTGGCATAACAATTTGTGCAACATACTACACAATTAATAATTAAGTATGGCTCACCAATGTTAAATTATTTGGTAAGCAAATTATATATCCATGGAGTAGATTTATATGTTTCACACACTTCAGACCATTATTCGACTTTTCTTTTCTCTCAATCTAGTTCTATTGTGTTGATATTTGGATTTTCTCAAAAGTTTGAGGCTCTGTTGGCTCACATAGGCATGATTAATGGCAGCTTATTGCCTATCAAATGCGTTCCTTTAAGCATGTATGACATTTTGTATTCTTTAATGTTTTTCTTATAGAGATATTATTGCAAAGTAGTTAAGGCAAAATTATAATCAGGATATTTAGATTTTATTTTGTCATAACATTGATTCAGATCTTAAAGGAGAAGAGCAAAAAGTTAACCTCCACATTGTGATGCCTAACTCTTGTTCCCAAACTTTTTGCAACAATGATCTTGATTCCAATAGCACAAATGTGGATCCTATGTGGGGCTTAATTTGGATAAAATTTTAGACCAAATGTTTTCTTTCTATAGATTTTCTAGATGACAAGCTATATAACTTTTGGGCTTTCAAACTTCAAAATAACTCATAATTAAGACTTTTTATATTTTTCCACTCAAACATATATATATCTAGACTTGCAAAATGTTATCTTCTTGTAAGATTTCACCACAAAGAAATTGGTGCGCAAATCGGATGTCATATGCGAACGTAGCGAGCACCGAAAGGTCTCCAAGAACAAAGAACTCTACTTTTTGCTCATAAACAAAGGGAAAAAATTTGCACAACATGAAGTAAGAAGACCATTTGGGTAAAATCTCCCTTCATGCCTTGTGTGAGCACTCCACAAAGCATGTGTTTAATATATTATTCATCTCCAAGCTCAAAAATAGCCCAAATTTACAATTAGCACGCTTTAGCTTTTGTGTTTGCTTTTGTCTAAATAAAGAAAAAAGCGGTTGGGTGCCCAAAGAGTTGAGCTATGCCCAAATACAATGTCGAATAACGAATATTTAAATCGTATGCCCATGCATATACAAAATAATAAATATATGTCAAGCGCTTTAATAAATAAACACATCAAAATAAATATTGGCGCCATGCCTAAGATGCATGCCCATAACAAATGATAATTTCTTCTAAATAACTTGAATACATGCTATCACCCAATGCTTTCTAGTGCCAGATCCAGCTGCTCTACACATAAATTGAAGCATTCACAATTGTTAGAAAATAATAAAATTAAATCGCCAAAAGTGAATACCTAGCAGTCTTCAGCTACAAAATAAATAAATAGGTTGGAACTCAGTCCTAACCTTAATTTATTACGAGTGTACTCTAAACTCATAAACGTCCATTAATTTAAATATGTATTTTGCGGAATCACCCACTATGAAATCACCCACTTGCACATTAAATTAATGAGACACCCCAAAAGGACGGGCATCCCCATCGACTTTTCGCACAAGGAATCCACCTTGTGTATGAGCCCTGGCAAATAAATATAAGTTTATGGAATCCACTGCAAAAACCTCACAGAATCCACTGTGGAATATGCCTCTTGGCATCATACCCCCGAGTGGGATAGCAATTGTTCTCAATTGCTATTAGCTCAATGTGGAGCGGGTAGTGAAGAGTTAGCACTTAGGTCACGAGCGTGCATCCATTGGGCCTCTTCAACAGGATGATTTTTCAATTTCACCAAATATCTAAAATATCTACGGCCAATTCTAGTGGTCATAAAGTCGGTATCTAAAATAGTCTCAGGTTCAAGGATTTGAGTCTCTTCTTCTAACAAAGGAGGATTGTCATAGATAGGATGGACATGTAATTGACCATTGAAAGGTCGTAACAAACTAATATGAAAAGTATTGTGGATTTTCTAGTTTTGGGGTAGTTCTAGTTTAAAAGCATTGTCATTGATTTTGTGAATGATTTTGAAAGGTCCATAAAATCTAGGAGCTAAGTTTACAACAGGGTGTTTCTCAACACTTTGTAGTCTTCGCTCTTCAATTCGTAACCAGACATAATCGTCAATTGTAAAATTCATAGCTTTTCTTTTCTTGTTTGCTTGCTTAGTATATGATTGCTAGGCTTTTGCAATCGTATCTTTAACTTCATGGAAAATAGAGCATACATGTGGGCAATATCATCAGTAGCTTTAACTTTGTTTGACAATGAAGTAAGAGGTGTAGGTAATCTATATCCATAAATGATTTCAAAATGTGATTTTCGTGTAGTTGTATGTGGTGTGTTATTATATGCAAACTGAAGTAAATGCAAGTGTGTATCCCAGGTTTGTGGTTTTGAAATTGTGTATACATGTAAAAGATCTAAGATTGTGTTGTTTGTAGCTTATGCTTGCCCATTTGTTTCAGGATGCAATGTAGATAAAAAATCAATCTTTGTTCCTAAGTTAGCAAACACAGTAGCCAAAAAATTATTGCAGAATTTGAAATCTCCACAAAAAATAATAACTTTTAGTAAACCATGGTTAGTGAAATTCTTTTTTGGAAACAATGTGGTAGCTTGAGATGTAGTTAATGTTTTCTTGCATTGAATAAAATATTCTTATCTGCTAAATCAATCTACAATAGTCCATATCATATTGTGATTAGCTTGAGTCTTAGGCTGATGCCAGGAGGCATATTTCACGGTGGATTCCGTGCCACGGTGGATTCCGTGAGGTTTTACGGTGGATTCCGTAAACTTTGATGATCGGGGCTCATACACAAAGTGGATTCTTTGTGCGAGAAGTTGATGGGGACGCCTGTCCTTTTCGGGCGTTTCATTAATTTAGTGTGTACATGGGTGATTCCATAGCGGGTGATTCCACAAAATGCATATTAAATTAATAAACGTTTATGAGTTTAGAGTGCGCACTCGTAATAAATTAAGGTTAGGATTTATTTGTAACCACTTGATTTATTTATGTAGCTAAAGACTGCTAGGTATTCACTTTTGTCGGTTTAATTGTATTATTTTACTAACGATTGTGAATGCTTCAGTTGATGTGTAGACATAGTAGTAGTGGCGGAGGAAAGCATTGGAGTCTAGCGGGTATTCAATCTATGGATTATATTTTGATAGGCGCCACGCCTATATTTTGTCATGTCTATTGAGGCATCGATTATTTATTATTATTTTGTATGCGCCTATGCGCACGGATATGTTATTTTTATTTGGACATTGTATTGGGCGTGCCAGACTCTTTGGGCACCATCCATTAGCTTTATTCCTATTTTTGTAAAAGCAAACTCAAAAGCTAAAAGCTTGATATATTTTTGTAAATTGGACTATTATTGAGCATGAAGAGGAAATATACATAAAATACATGCTTTGTGAAGCACTCACACAAGGCATGGGGGGAGATTGCACCCAATTGGTCTCTTGCTCTTGTCGTTCATGCTTTTTACCTTGTAACTTGAGCAAAAAGTAGAGTTCATTGTTCTTGGGGACCTTCCGGGATTCACTACATGAGCATACAGCGACCGATCTGCGCACCATAGGTGGACTAGTAATAAAATCCATTGAAATATGCTCCCATGGTCTTTCAGGGATTGGTAAATGCATTAACAAACCATACTACTTACCATGGTATCACTTTAACTCTTTGAAAAATTAAACACTCAGATACAAAGTTAGATACATCGAATTTCATCTGTAGCCAATAAAAATCTTTAATCAAAGTACGTAAATTAGAAATAATACCTCTATGCTCTTGATATGGGGGACAATGAATTTCCTGCAACACAAAAGATCTAAATGGAACAGTTACACATAACATTTTCTCATAAAACATAAATCCACAAGAATAAGAAAATGAATCAATTGGAATCCAGTTATTGGTAATTAATTTATTCCAAGCAGCTTGAAAACTAGGGTCTTGGTCATAGGTTTCTTTCATAGGGATAAGAGAATCAAAAAAGATATCAAAGAGATATTATGAATAGTCAGTCTTCTACTTAAAGCATCGGCAACAACATTTTCTTTTCTGGGTTGATATTGGATAAGTGGATGAAAACTTTAAATAAAAGAAGCCCATTTAGGTTGACTAAGGAGATGTTTAATACTTTCTTGGTCAGTTTTGATCATGAATTCAGATCCCATTAAATAGTGTTTCCATTGACGTAAAGCTCGTACTACAACTAGCAATTCCTTATCATAAGTAGAATACTTGAGCTCTAGAGGGTTTAAGCTTGCAACTAGAGTAAGTTATGGGATGAGAATCTTGCATAAGGACAGCTGCTATTCTAGATCCACTAGCGTCAGTGACTACTAGGGAAAATGGTCTAGTAAAGTCAAGAAGTTGCATTACAAGAGCATGAGTTAAAGCATGTTTCAGTAAATCAAAGGACTTTTGCTGATTTTCAGACCAATGACACATAATATATTTCTTTAATAATTTTGTCAAAGGTAATGCAAGCAATGAAAATTTTCTCACAATTTTTTTGTAAGAGCTGGCAAGACCTAAGAAATAACATAATTTATGTACATTTTTAGGTATTAGCCAATTCAAATTTGCTTATATCTTTTTAGGATCAACTTTAATACCTTCAGATGAAACAATATGTCCTAAGTATTCAATTTGTGTTTGAAAAATTCACTCTTTTCAGGATTAGCATATAATTGATTCTCTTTTAGTAATTTGAAAACCAAAGATAAATGTTCATAATGCTCGTTCTCATGCTTACTAAGAATCACTATGCCATCAAAGAAAGCAATGACACAACGTTGATGCTTAAAAAAGATACAATTCATCATACAACTGAATGTAGCTGGTGCATTAGTTAATCCGAAAGGCATAGCTAGTAATCCATATATCCAAATTGATTTCTAAGTGCAGTTTTCAAAATGTCAGATGTGTCTAGTCATACTTGATGGTATCCAGATTTAAGATCTATTTTGCTAAATATTGCAGCCCCTTGTAGTTTGTCCATAAGATCATCTACCCTAGGAATGGGATATCTATTTTGACAATGATTTTATTTAGGGCACGATAATCAATGCACATCCTATAAGTGTTGTTTTTCTTTTTAACTAATAAGACAAGTGCACCAAATGGAAAACTACTGGGTCTAATAAGTCCTCGAGTTAACAATTCTTGAACTTGAGTTGGAATTTCTTTCTGTTCAATTTGATTATGTCGATAAGGTGCTTTACATGGTGGTTGAGAACTTGAAATTAGGTCTATTTTATGATCTTCAGGATGCATGGGTGGTAAACCAGGTGATAAGTCAGTAGCAAAACAATCTTTAAATTGTGAAAGAAATTGTGCATACCTAGGATGCATTTTATTTTCCTTAACCTCAATTTCATTCACCTAGATTAAATAAGATTTGCTACCTTTTCTTAATGCACGTTGTCGTATTGCTGCGCATTCGAGGTGTGAAAACCACCCGAAAGTTGTGTGTGCGATTTGATACTTTGTGCATACTTAGTTATTGTGATTACATTTATGCTCTGCGTATGAGTATAGTAGCGAGCATGAAGGGTTGCTTTCAGTCTATGTTGAACTGGGTCAAGGAGAGAAGACATTACAACTATTCAAACAAATGCACGAGGAGGATATCTCTCTGGATAGTATCACACTTGTCTGTGCTTTAAAAGCTACAAAGAAAGTAATCATATCAGCACCTTCTGCAGATGCCCCAATGTTGTGATGGGTGTTAATGAGGAAAAATACAAACCAGAGATGCAAATTGTATCAAATGCCAGTTGTACAACGAACTGTCTAGCTTCGCTTGCAAAGGTTATACGCCAAGAGTTTGGAATTATTGAGAGTCTGATGACTACGGTCTATGCAACTACTGCAACTCAAAAGACAGTGGATGGTTCTTCTGGGAAGGACTGGCGAGGAGGCAGGGGTGCAGCACAAAACATCATCCCTAGCTCAACTGGTGCTGCAAAGGCAGTGGGAAAGGTTCTATCTGCGTTGAATGGCAAGTTGACTGGCATGGAATTTAGAGTTCCGACTCCTAATGTTTCAGTTGTTGATTTGACTTGCCAACTGGAAAAAGATGTTTCTTGCGATGAAGTTAAGGCAGCAGTCAAAGCTGCGTCTGAAAGCTTAATGAAAGGGATCCTTGAATATACTGAGGATGATGTGGTCTCTACCGACTTTGTTGGGGATGAGAGGTCCAGCATCTTTGATGCAAAGGCAGACATTGCTCTGAACAAAACAAATTTATGAAGTTTGTGGCATGGTCTGACAATGAATGGGGCTACAGCAACCGAGTGGTGGATCTCATCAGCCATATTGCTTTGGTTGCTGCTGGCAAGAAATATTGAGATATTCTAATCTACGCGACTTCAAGGTTGGGCCTGTCATTAAGCTGGTGGTTTTTGTGTAACACTCAAGAGCGTTCCCTATCAAGGTCACGGAACCAAGTTTTTTGCTTTTTCTGGGACAGAGCCGCGCTTTAGGGGAAAGGAGCTGCGCTTTGGGGGAAAGGAATACGCTAATCTGGGGGAAAAAGAGGAGGAGTGCAGACAGAGGAAGGGGAAGACGGAAGAAAAAGACGGAGTGGGGGAGTCTTGGGGAGAGAGAGGATTGGAAGAAGGGAAAAAGCCTTGTGGAAGAGGGAGGATTGGAGGGAAAACAAAGAAGATGACGGAAGGGGATTCCTCACGGAATTCGTATGGCACCGGACCAAGCTTGGGTTGTAAACTCATGGCACGGATCCTGTAATGACACTGTCTGAAAGAATGGATGCACCTCGGCATAACAACTGAGCAGGGGAATTGAAAAGGGAGGCTACTGTACATCGCAGAAAGAAACGAAGGAGGAAGAGGATAGATGGAACTCAACGGAACAGGGGGGGAAGAAAAAGAAATCAAGGTGAAATCTGCATTCAGAACATGGAAGGAGGGGAGCTATCTCTATTGGATTGACTGCGATGAGCTAAAGATATGCTAAACTAAAGAGTAGAAGTCTGTTGACATGCGACGAGGTGTCATCAATAATAACCACAGATATACATTGGCAGCAGACAGAAATGCAGGCGCAGAGGAAGGAACCTGAAGAAGTGCTGCAGGGTTGTCCTACAATGCTGTCGACAAGCTCCTGTCTCAACCACGTCAAACTTTACCCATGCCAGGATCACAAGCTTCAGGATAACTTACTACTTACGACAGAGATGATCCAAGAACCTTAGGATACAACAGAAGTGTTACTAGTAGCTGTAGCAAAGCTGATCGTTATGTTTCATGGGATGAGATCAAAGCAATGTCTCCAACACGAAGAGATGGGATCGATCCAGTAACAGTAAACAACCTTCGTAGATCATTTTGCAGGTTCTTGAGGGAGCTTGGAATCAAGCTGAGAATGCCCAGTGTTGCAATCGTCATATCCACTATATTTCGCCATTGATGTTACCTTCATTAATCACATCATAAAAAATGATAAATTTACAATTGCAACAGCATGTATGTTCCTGGCCAGCAAAATAGAGGAACATCAGAGATCTCTTGAAGACGTGGTTGCTTTGGCATATTGTTTGTAGAACATAATTAATCCTGTAGCAGCTCAGGAGATGAGAGATAAGGATTTCCCTATTGCCGGAGAATTCTATCCTTCATTGATGATATGTTCCTGAATTACTGTGGCTGTCATTTGATGATGATTCTAGCATTCATTTCAGTTCAGAGAACCTCAATATTACTAGAAATCCACCTTGACAAGATGTGTATGCAGTCACAAAGTTAGAAGAAACATGCTATTTTGTCCTTTTAGAATCATGAACTGATTTCTATTGTTCGTCTGACAAAAATCTGTGACACTTCTTCAACCAGTTTAAAAGCAAACACTGCTCCTGAAAAATTTATTCTTGTCTGAATGAAAAAGAAGAGCCAACCTTCTATACTATTTATTTTTACAAGGATGTCATCAGTTCTATATGACATAATCAACCTTGATTCCATTGATCTTTTTCTGAGCTGCAATGTGGACATTTACAACAGTAGACAGCAGTAAATAAGAATAATTCAGCTTGTTTGATCTTTTATCCTGAAATTTATCAAGGTCTTCTGAAGGCGCGACTTTGCTTTTATAAATCCTTCGACATCTTTGGTGAACCCGATGTGAAAGCGTCGCAGAAATTTCAGGATGGGAGATACTTCAGCCTCTATTTCAGCTTCCTCTACAACTCCAGCTGCCTCTACTTCAGTTCCATCAATGACTGCTACGTCAAGTACTTCAACGGAGGATCTAAAATAGATTTTGCAGAATATGTCCATGTATATGCAGCTCCAAAATCAACAAACACAAATGTATATGCAGCAGCAACAACAATTGCATCAACAACAGTTGTCTCAGCAAAGGCAACTCTATTCGGAGCAGGAAAATGTAAACAGTGCGACTAAGGCTATTGAAGCAGTTGAGAGTGAGAAGAAGCTATTTGACGGGCGTAATGTTTCAGCATATTTGAAGACATATGAGATCAAGATGGGGTTTTTTGGAGTTCCTGCTGGACTTATGAGTAAGTACTTCCTTCGTCTTGTCACACCTGCTTTGAGGACAAAAGTGACTGATCTTTTTATTCAAAATACACATTGGCAAGATTTTAAGAAGGCCTTGAAAGAAGAATACTTCCTTGAGGACTTTGGTATGGCTACTCGACGGTCATTCCGAGAGTGGGTCTACATGCCAAACAAAGGTCTTGCTGCTTCAGAGTTGATTCGAGAATTCGAAGAGAGGTATAGTCAGCTTGATGCTATTGAGCAAAGAGCATTGGATGTTGAAAAAGTTGAGCTTTTCTTGCAAGCTGCAGATCCTGCTCTTCAAGAAGAATTGGGTGAGCTTCTTGAAGATCGCACGAAGCCTATGGGTCTTAAAACTGATTGGCAGGATGCTCAGGATGCAGTCTCGACTTTGACCAAGAGGAGGATATGGAAGACTCGCCTACAGAATGGTTCCATGACACCTACACCATCATCTACTCCTATGTCTACTTCTATCCCTGTTATTTCTTCTTCTCCTCAGCCAGTTTCTTGGCCTATGCCAGTGCCTATTGTTTCTACTCCACCTATTCCTCCTGTTCCACGACCGATGCCTACACCTTCTGCTCCAAAACCATCCGCTCCATCGGTGCCTACTTCTCTTGATGACATAATCAAAGGCATCACAGATTTGACACTTGAGTCTGTCAAAGCGGAGTTGGTGGGTAAGTTGAAGGAGCAGTTTGCTTCGACTGTGCCTACTACTTCTTCTAGTGCTCCTACTACACCTAGGAGTGCTCCTAGTGCACCTAGGAGAGATCGGAGATGTATTTGGTGTGATAGTACGGAGCATCAGCATTGCAGGGATTGTGACTCTTTCCAGGATGCAAGGAGGCAGAATTTGGTATATTGGGGGCAAGATGGTAAGATTTGGTTGACTGAGACAGGAGTGTCACTTGCTACCAACTTTGGTAAAGGTGGAATGAAGAAGTTAGTGGAGGACATGGCTGCGCGTACTTCTTATGTGACAGCTAGAGGTGATGCTTCTGCATATGGAGTACAGATTGAGAAGGGATCAGAGACTCAGTCCGCACTATGGACTTATGCTATGGAGACTGCAAACAAGGGGAAAATTCAGCAAACTGTTTTGACTAGTGCAGGCTCTAGCATCAGATCAGAGACAGGTTGGGACTTGCCTGTTGACAGGTATTCTATTTATGCTTATTTGGCTAAATCTCATGGTGCAGATGTACTTGTTGAGGAGAAACGTAAAAGGGATGAACAAAATCCAAGTGCAGCTAAGAAGACTAGAGGGGGTGAGTTTGTTTCTCCACCTACTGCAGGACCGTCTTCAAGACCAGGGCGAGATCGACAGATAGAGGATGCTCAAAAGAAAGAAAAGAGGCAAGAGCCTAGAGAGAGAAAGCAGCCAGGATTCAGATTGATGTCCGATATTGAGACATCTACAGATATGAAGAAAATTTTTAATGATAAGATACTTGGCAGTGAGGTGACTTTCACTATTTCTGAGATTTTGGGCATCTCAAAAAGAGAGTTTCAGGATCAGTTTCAGGAGGTCCTGAAGAGGAAAAGACATGCATTGGCTACCACTGATACACAAGGAGTTTTGATTGGAGAGTTGGATGAGGATGATGATGAGGTTATGGTTGATAATGCTTCTGTTTTGCCACAGGTAGAGAAGAGGGTTCAGCCTATGCATTATGCTGAAATTGATGAGCCTGTTTTGATACCGCGTAGTCACTTTTCGCGGAGCCATTGGGCTAGGGCAACTACAGAGACTATGGTAAAGATTGGAGAGAAACAGGTGCCTTATGTTGCATTGGTTGATCATGGTTCAGAGATTAATCTCATAGTTCGTGGAGTTTATGAGAGTAATAGATGGCCTATGGATGTAGAGCATGGGTGGCGTATGAGAGCCGCCAATAATACTGCAGGTGATTTATATGCTGCTTGCCCTAGTGTCAGGGTTTCTATTGGTGATGTAGAGGAGGATTTTCATTTCTTTGTGCAGGATTCATGCTCCTATCCCATAATTCTTGGTCAGCCATTCATTACAGAGATGCGCATGGAAACTAAGGTCATGGATGATGGATCTGCTTATGCACGGATTCGCAGTAAAGATGGTATGAGAGCAGTTTAGTTTATGACTGTATGTGTGAACCATGTTAGAAACAGGGATACTCTCAGAGATGCACCCTTGCCCACTGTGAGGGATTCGGGTTTTCATTAGGTACCGCCGTTTCGCGAGACGACGGTGGTACAGAGGAGAGGAGATTGGAGTTCTCGCCTCCTGGCAGCAGCAGTGTTTTCTCCTCCGGTTATGTTGGGATTTCAGCAAACAGTTCAATGAGTTATCAGAAGACTTCTAGGTTGCCTAGAGCTGCCAGGCAGTATATATGCAGGAAGGAGAAAAATTTGAAAAATGCAGGAATTTTGGAGGATGATGAGCACATAGATGGTATGTATGACAGTGTGATTTGTGCAGATACGATGACAGAGATGGGTGATATGCTGAAAACTGATATGCTGAATTGTCATGGTAATGTATTAGTGCAATCCCTAGACATGTTTCATGAAATTGCAGATTTTATGTTACAGATTGAGTCAGAGGCTGAGGTAACTCAGCAAAGAGTGTTGAGTGCTGAAGAAATTCAGCAAACAGAGTTTCCAGCTGGTTATGATCAGCTTTCAGAGAGACAAAGGGTTGAAAATTTTCAGCCAACAGAGTTTACTGTTGAAATATTTCAGCATTCAGTGTTTGGGGCTGTTTCTATGCAGTCCATAGAGCAGAGGGCTGAGAATATTCAGCCATTGGAGTGCAGAATTGCTGATTTACAGCAAGGTTTATGTAATGCAGAAGAGTATAATGAAGCCAGGGTTGACACGAAATACAAAACTGTGGATAAGAAGGTGAAGCCGGTTGCTGTACCGCTTCCATCTAACAATGATCAGCAAATAGAGAGGGCTGCCAAACAGCAAATTTTGAGGAATCCGGAGCATATTGGTCATAAATTTTCAGCAGAGACACTTGCTGAATTGAAAATTGGAAATGGTGATTTCTTGTTACCCATAGAGAAGCAATGCTTTCAGGATATGATTGAGCGTCATGGAAGGGGATTTGCTTTTTTGCCACATGAGATTGGATGTGTGAATCTTGATATTGTTGCTCCTATGGTCATCTTTACTATTCCTCATATTCCATGGAATCTCCGACCTATTCTAGTGCCTAAAGCACACTTGCCAAAGCTGATTGATTTATTGAATGAGAAAATCAGGATGGGAATCCTTGAGCCTTCATCTGCACCATACTCAAACAGGTGGTTTATAGTTCCAAAGAAGAATGGTACTCTCCGATTTATTCAGGACATGCAGCCAGTGAACAGAGTTACTATCAGGAATGTTGGTATAGGTCCAGTTGTGGATGAGTTTGCAGAGGCATTTGCTGGACGTGCCATCTATTCTTTGGGTGATTTGTATTCAGGTTATGATCAGTTTCAGCTGGCTTTGGAAAGCAAGGACATAACCACCATGAGAACTCCTATTGGGCTTGTGAGGATGTGTACCTTGCCTCAAGGTGCCACTAATTCTGTTGCGCATATGATGAATGCCATGCATAAGGTCCTTCGTGATTACATACCTCAGCTTACTATGCCTTTCTTGGATGATGTACCCATTAAGGGGTATGCAGAAGAAGAGAAGAATGAGAGCCTAAATGAGCAGGGATGCAGATACTTTGTAGCTGATCATATTTCAGCATGTGAGAAGATTTTGGCCAGGTTAGAAGAAGTGAACTTGACACTTTCAGGGCAAAAATCTGTTTTTGGAGTGAATGAGGTTGTCATTGTTGGGCATATGTGTGGATATTATGGCAGGAAACCCTCACCTGATAAGGTGAATGCTATAGGCAAGATTGCAGAGTATTGTTCTACTACTTTATAGGTACGGAGATTCATTGGTGCTTGTGTGTTTTATATGATTTGGATACCTCATTTTGCACACATAGCGGATTGTTTGTATGAGCTGCTTCGAAAGGGGCAGAAATTCTATTGGGATGAGAGTCACACTAGAGCCATGCGAAAATTGAAGAAGTTATTGCAGAATGCTCCTACTCTCAGAAAAGCGGATTATAATTGTGATAGACCTATTGTATTGATAGTTGACACTAGTCCAATTGGTATAGGTTGGGCTGTGGGTCAAGATGATGCAGATGGAAATAGGTATGCTATTCGGTTTGGGGCGAAAGTCCTAAACGAGAGACAGAGGAGATATCCGCAAATCAAGAGGGAGTTATTGGGGATTGTCACGGCTCTCAAATGTGACAAGGAGTACTTTATTGGGGCTTCAGTTGTGGTAGAGATAGATTGCTTGCCATTGATTGGTATGATCACGAGTTGCTCTACTCCAGATATAGCTATGCTGAGATGGATTGCATACATTAAGTCATTAAATCCGGAATTTAAACACATAGCAGGGAAGGATAATCCAGTGGCAGATATGTTGTCTAGAGCCAGATATGATGATGAGGAGACTCTACTTGCAGAAGAGGATGATGCAGAAATTTCAGCCACTATGGTTGATCATGTTTGTCATGTTTATGATATTGTGGCTTTCACAGAAGAGCTCTATGTTGGAGATTGGTTGCAGATTGGCAGGTACCTTAGTACACTAAGCAAAAGAGATGAATGGACAGATGAAGAGTTCAAGAAGATCAGAAGGAAAGCTTATGGTTATTTTCTCAAGGATGGATTTCTTTGGAAGCATCCGAAGAAAAGAGGTGGATTACCTTTGCGGGTTGTCTGCGATAGAGAGACACAGTTACAGGTGATGAGGGAGTTTCATGAGAGTCCTTGGGCTGGTCATAGAGGAGTGTGGGCTACTTATGAGAAAATCAAGGAGAAATATTGGTGGAAAGGCATGTATAGAGATGTTTCTCACTTTGTTGAGACTTGCAGAGATTGCCAGATGTATTCAGTAGTGCGTCATAGAGATGAGCTTCATCCGACTTATCCGCTATGCATTCATTATAAGTGGGTAGTTGATTTGGTTACCATGCCAATGGGTCTATGGCAGATGAGATACATTGTTTTGGCTAGAGAGGATCTTACTAATCATGTTGAGGGCAGATCTTTGAGAACGAAGACCACTAGTGCAGTGTGTAAGTTCTTATTGGAGGAAATTTTCTGCAAGTATGGTTGTGTGGGTAAGATCACTGCGGATCATGGTGAATTGGATGCAGATGAAGCTAGGGAGTTTTTCTCTCAGCTAGGAATCAAATTGGCTCTAACCATAGCATACAATCCAAAGGAAAATGGAAAGAGTGAAAGAGGGCATCCGCCGATAGTGAAAGCATTAGCCAAAGCATGCAGAGGACGGATTGGAGAATGGCCAAGACTTTTACCATTTGCTTTATGGGCTGATCGTACGACTCATAGTGTTACCATAGGATATATGCCTGCAGAGTTGATGTATGGTCAGAAACCTATTATGCCGATTGAGACTTGTGCTTTGACTTGGTCAGTTTTACCTTGGCAGGAGGATTTGATGAGAGAGGAGCTCTTAGCTCTTTGGATTCGACAGCTAGAGAGGAGACCTGAGGATATTCAGCTAGCTATTGACAGGTTGAAGGTTGCTAGACTAAGGAATAAGGACAGGTTTGACAGCAGGCATCGCTTGCGGCCAAGAGCAATAGAAGAGGGAGATTGGGTTTTGGTCTTTGATAGCAGCCTTGAAAATCAGCATACTGCACTTCGGAAGATGGTGAAAAGATGGTTTGGGCCGTACATAGTCAGACATGTCTTTGATAATGCAACATATGAGCTGACAGAATTGGATGGGACAGTGCTTAGAGTGCCTATTGCTGGAAAACGAATCAAGATTTTCAAGAAAAGAGATGATGAGGATTATGCATTGGATAAATTTTCAAGAGAAGAGCAATGACAAGAAACTCCAATGGAAGAGACAGATGATATGGCTGATAATCTTGTTGATCTACCGGAAATGCATAACGAAGAGATTGATCTGTTTGTGGATCTTGATGATAACGATCATGGGTAGTTGGCCCATTCGGAGGATGCGCAGGATTAGAGGGGGTGGATGCCGTATTGCTACGCATTCGAGGTGTGAAAACCACCCAAAAGTTGTGTGTGCGATTTGATACTTTGTGCATACTTAGTTGTTGTGATTACATTTATGCTCTGCGTATGAGTATAGTAGCGAGCATGAAGGGTTGCTTTCAGTCTATGTTGAACTGGGTCAAGGAGAGAAGACATTATAACTATTCAAACAAATGCACGAGGAGGATATCTCTCTGGATAGTATCACACTTGTTTGTGCTTTAAAAGCTACAAAGAAAGTAATCATATCAGCACCTTCTGCAGATGCCCCAATGTTGTGATGGGTGTTAATGAGGAAAAATACAAACCAGAGATGCAAATTGTATCAAATGCCAGTTGTACAACGAACTGTCTAGCTTCGCTTGCAAAGGTTATACGCCAAGAGTTTGGAATTATTGAGGGTCCGATGACTACGGTCTATGCAACTACTGCAACTCAAAAGACAGTGGATGGTTCTTCTGGGAAGGACTGGCGAGGAGGCAAGGGTGCAGCACAAAACATCATCCCTAGCTCAACTGGTGCTGCAAAGGCAGTGGGAAAGGTTCTACCTGCGCTGAATGGAAAGTTGACTGGCATGGCATTTAGAGTTCCGACTCCTAATGTTTCAATTGTTGATTTGACTTGCCAACTGGAAAAAGTTGTTTCTTGCGATGAAGTTAAGGCAGCAGTCAAAGCTGTGTCTGAAAGCTTAATGAAAGGGATCCTTGAATATACTGAGGATGATGTGGTCTCTACCGACTTTGTTGGGGATGAGAGGTCCAGCATCTTTGATGCAAAGGCAGGCATTGCTCTGAACAAAACAAATTTATGAAGTTTGTGGCATGGTCTGACAATGAATGGGGCTACAGCAACCGAGTGGTGGATCTCATCAGCCATATTGCTTTGGTTGCTGCTGGCAAGAAATATTGAGATCTTCTAATCTACGCGACTTCGAGGTTGGGCCTGTCATTAAGCTGGTGGTTTTTGTGTAACACTCAAGAGCATTCCCTATCAAGGTCACGGAACCAAGTTTTTTGCTTTTTCTGGGACAGAGCCGCGCATTAGGGGAAAGGAGCCGCGCTTTGGGGGAAAGGAATACGCTAATCTGGGGGAAAAAGAGGAGGAGTGCAGACAAAGGAAGGGGAAGACGAAAGAAAAAGACGGAGTGGGGGAGTCTTGGGGAGAGAGAGGATTGGAAGAAGGGAAAAAGCCTTGTGGAAGAGGGAGGATTGGAGGGAAAACAAAGAAGATGACGGAAGGGGATTCCTCACGGAATTCGTATGGCACCGGACCAAGCTTGGGTTGTAAACTCATGGCACGGATCCTGTAATGACACTGTCTGAAAGAATGGATGCACCTCGGCATAACAACTGAGCAGGGGAATTGAAAAGGGAGGCTACTGTACATCGCAGAAAGAAACGAAGGAGGAAGAGGATAGATGGAACTCAACGGAACAGGGGGGGGAAGAAAAAGAAATCAAGGTGAACTCTGCATTCAGAACAGGGAAGGAGGGGAGCTATCTCTATTGGATTGACTGCGATGAGCTAAAGCTATGCTAAACTAAAGAGTAGAAGTCTGTTGACATGCGACGAGGTGTCATCAATAATAACCACAGATATACATTGGCAGCAGACAGAAATGCAGGCGCAGAGGAAGGAACCTGAAGAAGTGCTGCAGGGTTGTCCTACAATGCTGTCGACAAGCTCCTGTCTCAACCACGTCAAACTTTACCCATGCCAGGATCACAAGCTTCAGGATAACTTACTACTTACGACAGAGATGATCCAAGAACCTTAGGATACAACAGAAGTGTTACTAGTAGCTATAGCAAAGCTGATCGTTATGTTTCATGGGATGAGATCAAAGCAATGTCTCCAACACGAAGATATGGGATCGATTCAGTAACAGTAAACAACCTTCGTAGATCATTTTGCAGGTTCTTGAGGGAGCTTGGAATCAAGCTGAGAATGCCCAGTGTTGCAATCGTCATATCCACTATATTTCGCCATTGATGTTACCTTCATTAATCACATCATAAAAAATGATAAATTTACAATTGCAACAGCATGTATGTTCCTGGCCAGCAAAATAGAGGAACATCAGATATCTCTTGAAGACGTGGTTGCTTTGGCATATTGTTTGTAGAACATAATTAATCCTGTAGCAGCTCAGGAGATGAGAGATAAGGATTTCCCTATTGCCGGAGAATTCTATCCTTCATTGATGATATGTTCCTGAATTACTGTGGCTGTCATTTGATGATGATTCCAGCATTCATTTCAGTTCAGAGAACCTCAATATTACTAGAAATCCACCTTGACAAGATGTGTATGCAGTCACAAAGTTAGAAGAAACATGCTATTTTGTCCTTTTAGAATCATGAACTGATTTCTATTGTTCGTCTGACAAAAATCTGTGACACTTCTTCAACCAGTTTAAAAGCAAACACTGCTCCTGAAAAATTTATTCTTGTCTGAATGAAAAAGAAGAGCCAACCTTCTATACTATTTATTTTTACAAGGATGTCATCAGTTCTATATGACATAATCAACTTTGATTCCATTGATCTTTTTCTGAGCTGCAATGTGGACATTTACAACAGTAGACAGCAGTAAATAAGAATAATTCAGCTTGTTTGATCTTTTATCCTGAAATTTATCAAGGTCTTCTGAAGACGCGACTTTGCTTTTATAAATCCTTCGACAACGTTTAGCCTGTGTATGACTAAGCAATGGAAAATGATCAAAAGTGTGCATACTATGCCATGTGATTTGTTTCCCATGAGAATGAATCTTCATTGAATACGTGAAAAAATCTATATCGGGATTATACCGATGACGCCAAGGCATACATAGAATAATGTCACTAGATTGCAAAGGCACAACTAGAAAATTTATATATTCAACATAATCACCAATTATAATTTCTAAGTCATTTACTTCTTGTGTTCCATTATATCTAGTGCCTAAGAATGCAGCCTTGATGTGATAATGAGTAGAAACAGTATGTAATTTCAATTCTTTGATCAATTTTGCAAAAATAAAGTCGTATGTACTCCCATCATCATGTAAAATAGTCTTTTCTTTATCATGCACAAAATATTTCATCGTTAATAAAGAATGGAGATTTGGTATACTTGGTAAAGTATCTAAAGTAGTACCATTATCATCATCGTCTTCCATGAAATTTGGCATTTCTTCATGGTCTTCATCTTCAGTCGGTCCCAAATAGTTGATGTGAACAAGTGGCTTTTTGGATTGACAATTCGCCACTAGATGTCCAAGTTGATGGCATTTGTAACAACTATGGATTTGGCTTTAGACACATTATTAGTAATAGTAAAAAGTTTAGGAATGTTGGGATTTGACTAAAGAGATGGCTTAGGATTTGGATTTGTATTTGATGGTAAAGCAGGGGGTCGTGTCCAAGATTTATGGAATAAATATGGAAGGAAACAATTTTGATTGATACTTTGAAAATTAGAATTGAATTGTTTTGTACCGAAGTTACCATTGTTTGAAAATTGTTGTGGTCCCTTCTCTCGTCCTCGAATCTTATCTTTAGCATCATGGGCCAAGGAAATTGTATCTTCGAGAGTCATTGGCTTAAACATGTTCACTTCTACATAGAAGTGACCAAGTAACCCAAACATAAACTTACGCTTATGAGTCGCCTCAGGTATATCTTCGAGCATTCCTAGTTGTAATAAAGCATTTCAAAGACACTCGGTATATTGGAAAATAGGCTCGCAATCTCTTTGTTGCAGAATATCCCATTGTTTGATTGCTTTTTCATGGAATTGGGGTGGAAGAAAATTCTGCAAAATTTCCTTTTCGAAAGTCTTCCAAGTAATAGGACAATCAATGCTTTTGTAGACAACAGTCCACCATAAGGATGCTCTGCCCATTAAATGATTAGTGACACACTTGATTTTTTCTTTTTCAGCATATTGTTCTTCATGGAAATAATCATCAAACTGGTTGATAAAAGCAAGTATAGTCTTTTACTTATCTTTGTTTATTTCTAAATAGATTGCGCTTCAAGTGTCGCATCGATCGTATGTCGTATAATATCTTCAGATTGTGGTTCATCTTGATTGATAGTAGATCATTGCAGAGTGGCCAATTGAGCTTGCAAAGTTTGACATGCTCTTTATTTCTCTTGAAGCTGCATCATAATTAGGTCGAGTTTTTGCTCCATCGTTGGTTCTAGTAAATCACTCTTCGGCCATAAAGTCTTTCATATTCTTGCAAAATTTCAAACAACCTCACACACTCAAAATCTTGTTAGCCAGATGAGTGTAGCTCAAATTCGGGATTACAAGGCTTTTTTTTTAAATTTAAAGGTGGCTTTTGATGATCTTTCTTCTTCATGGCTATGGAAATTGATGTCAGCCTTCTTCCAAGAGGATGTCGTTTGTGTAGACTACATAGAGCAAACTGTGTGCTGGAACTTAGCTCTGTCAGAGCATAGGTGCAAATGGGGGCTTGTAGAGAAGTTAAAATCGGCTCAAGAGTTGCTGTGTATGAAATCCCGCTATGGAAGAGATTTAAAACCTTGGGATTTTAGCCTTTGTAGCTTAGTAAGCTTTACGCTTGAAGCTTTTTAAATAAAAACGTGTTCAGACTTAATCAAATTGACTAAGACGTCAATATAAATCGGGCGGTGCTATCGAACGGCAGTTCATCCTACCGGCGCATCGTTGTGAGTTCCCAATTATTAAGCTTTAAAAAAAAAACTTAAGTGTTAAGCTTAGTCACTAATGAAACTGAAAGTTGCTGAGAAAAAATGGACTTAACAATTGAAACTTTCCGGGTGGTCCTCCGCCTGTAGAGGCTGGTCCTTTACGATCTAAGTGCGTAGCAGGGGGTTTTTCACCGCCAGGAACGCACTAGTATTGACCGGTTTCCACAAGAGTGACTGTAGAGCTCGATCATTCCAGAAGCTTCGCCTTCGTGCGAGATGGTAAGCAATTGGAAGCTCTCGATCTCAGCTTCGCTTTGATATCACTAATTCACAAATCGGATGCCATATGCGTACGTAGCGAGCGTCGGAAGGTCCCCAAGAGCAAAGAACTTTACTTTTTGCTCAAAAACTACGAGAGAAAATTTGCATGACATGATGCAAGAAGACCAATTGGGTACAATCTCCCCCCATGCCCTATGTGAGCGCTTCACAAAGCATGTATTTAATATATTATATTAATATATTATTCATCTCCAAGCTCAAAAATAGCCCAAATTTATGATTAGCATGTTTTAGCTTTTGTGTTTGCTTTTTTCCAGATAAAGAATAAAGCGGTTCGATGCCCAAAGAGTCGAGCTATGACCAAATACAATGTCCAATAACAAAAATTTAAATCGTGTGCCCATGCGCATACAAAATAATAAATATATGTCAAGTGCTTTAATAAATAAGCACATCAAAATAAATATTGGCGCCATGCCTAAGATGCGCGCCCATAAGAAATGATAATTTCTTCTAAATAACTTGAATACACGCTATCACCCAGTACTTCCTAGCGCCACCGGCACCTACTCTACACATCAACTGAAGCATTCATAATTGTTAGAAAATAATAAAATTAAACCGATAAAAGTGAATACCTAGCAGTCTTCAGCTACAAAATAAATAAATAGGTTGGAACTCAATTCTAACCTTAATTTATTACAAGTGCGCACTCTAAACTCATAAACGTCCATTAATTTAAATGTGTATTTTGCGGAATCACCTGCTATGGAATCAACCACTTGCACATTAAACTAACGAGACACCGGAAAAGAACATGCGTCCCCATCGACTTTTCACATAAGGAATCTACCTTGTGTATGAGCCCTGACAAATAAATATAAGTTTACGGTATCCACGGGAAAAACCTCATGGAATCCATCGTGGAATATGCCTCATGGCATTAGAAAACTTCTATATCCCAAGATAAATCCTTGATATAGATCCTACTTAAAATTATTTGAATATTAGAAAGAAAATTTGAAAAGGTTGTTCTACCTTCTTGGAGAGGCACGCAACTTGGAGTAAATAAACTTTCAAGGAGGATATATGGAAATTCAAGTAGCCATGATAATTTCCAAGGATTCATTTTGTCCAAGAAGGATCATCTAGTGTCCAAGTAAAGATGATGAAAAATTGGATAATAGAAAAGAACCCATGGTAGAGGGAAAGCATCAAGATGGATTCGGTGCATGGATTTTTCAAAAATTGTTTAATATATACACCATCGGTAGATTGGTGTGTATATGAGATTTTGAGGTTTTACATATAGCTTTTGAATTATGGTCACAAAGATTATTCATGTTTTAATCCATATATTGAGCCATAGTCTCCATTTGTGTTGGTCTATCATCCCAAGTGTGTGTATGTGCCTTTCTCTTGGGCATATCTGTTGGTTGTATTGCATATTGATTGCTCTACTAAGCCATATGAGATGAAGTCTCTCATTTTTACCTCTATCTGCCTCCATTAAATCTTTCAAATTCTAGATTCTCTTTCTTTCATCTCCTTCCAACTCTCAATCTCCCTACACATTTTTGTCTCATACACCTTGGGATAGATCATTAACCATACACACTCTTACATTGGTGAACCAACATGAAGGTCAATAGAAGAAGTGCAATCATAGAAGATCCATCAAGTTTTAAATTAGACGGTCAATAAAATGTAAGTTCGTGAGAAGCTTGATGTTGTAGCTCTTGTGAGTGCTTTGCAAGCAGTGAAACATGAGATGAAGTAATGCATAGGGTTTCATAGCATACATGGAGCTAGTATTTTTTTGATCTTAATGTGTAGACATAGCAAGAATAATTGACAAAATTATATAGAAGAGATAGAAATTGAGTTGTCTTTAAAAAGGCTCTTAGAGAGGAGTTTTTCCTCGAATACATAGCACTAGTTATGGGGAAAAGTTTTAGAGATTGGGCAGAAAGATCTAACAAAGATCTTGCAACTACAATCTTGTTGCATTAATTTGCAAGCTGATATGCATAATTGGATGTGGATGACAAGTAGTCCTTGGAAAGCTTGCAAGTGAGTTATTCTTAAAAGCTACAAATTCTGATGTTGCAAGAGGAATTGATTGACCATTTGGTGAAGATGAGACATCATAAAGAGTGTTGAAAACTAATTTGACATATGTTACACATGTTGTAAATATGATTGTGAAGGACCAAATGATGAAATTCAAGTTGGAAATAGGGTCTATGCTTACAATTTCTATGAAAGCACCCAAAAATTGCAACGAAACTATCTATTTCTATAGCTAAGTATCCTATTATGCCTATTGGTCTAACTCTAGAAAGAGATGCTTTGGATGAGATAGTGAAGTGCTTGCATGATCTTCACTTCACTTTTGGAGATCTTTACTCAAAGGTTGTAAGTGAAAGAGAAGGGATGGGCAATATTCCAAAGTTTTTTCAAAGAAGGGTTTATGAAAAGGTGCATATATTGTAATAGCCTATAACTTGAAAAGTGTGATTGTAGGGATTACCTTGATGTGGAGGCAAAGAAGTTGGTATTTTGGAAAGATCATAAGGTTCATGCAAGTGAATTATGATTGCCACTTGAGTCAAACTTTGATAGAGGTGCTATGCATAAGTGATTGGAAAAATTGGAATCAATGAAACATACGAGTTGGAGAATGAAGAATCTTATAGTTCTATGAATGCATGTAAAGCGAGTGTAGCTAAAAATGACATGATGAACAACACTACACAAAGAGGAGTGACACAAAAGCAGTCTCATAAGGATGAAAAATTTTGCTTCATTCTTAAGAGTTATTATTCTTGCTCACATTATGCAAGAACTACAACAAAATCTATTGTGATGGTATGGTGCACAAATTGGATGCCGTATGCGTACATAGCGAGCGTCGAAAGGTCCCCAAGAAGAGAGAACTCTACTTTAAGCTCAAAATCCAACAGAATAGACTTGCACGACATGAAGCAAAAAGACCAATTGGGTACAATCTTCCCCCATGCCTTGTGTGAGCGCTCCACAAAGCATGTATTTAATATTTTATTCATCTCCAAGCTAAAAAATAGCCCAAATTTACAATTAGCATGCTTTAACTTTTGTGTTTGCTTTTCTCCAAATAAAGAATAAAGCAGTTGGGCGCCCCAAGAGTCGGGTTGTGCCCAAATACAATCACCAATAATGAATATTTAAATTGTGCGCCTATGCACATACAAAATAATAAATATATGTCAAGAGCTTCAATAAATAAGCACGTCAAAATAAATATTGGCGCCATGCCTCTAGGATGCGCGCCCATCAAAAATGATAATTTCTTCTAAATAACTTGAATATAGGCTATCGCCCATTGCTTCCTAGCGCCACATCGCCTGCTCTACACATTAATTGAAGCATTCACAATTGTTAGAGAATAATAAAATTAAATCGATAAAAGTGAATACCTAGCATTCTTCAACTAAAAAATAAATAAATATGTTGGAACTCTATCCTAATCTTAATTTAATATGAGTGCGCTGTCGAAGGGTTTTCGAAAGCAAAGTCCCGACCATAGAGGACCTTGACTAATTTCAGGATAGAAGATCAATCAAGTAAGATCACGATTAAATTTGAAAGAAGGTCACCTCAATTTTGGATAATGTCATCAATAGCTTCAGCTTCATAAAAGAAACAAATCTGATTTTTAAATTGGCTACTCAAAAATAGAAGTCCTTCACGACCCTTCTTGCTATTTTAGAGAGGAACACTCTACAGGTTGTTTGCTAATTAGGGATTGATCACTATCTTCGATAGCATGTATATCAGTTCTTGAGCTTGCCCCTTGTTGAAAATCCTACTTTACCCATATGCAAGGTGTGTGTTAGAGTAGCAATGCTACTATATTGGTACCTGGAAAGCTAGCAAGTGCTGGATCTGCTAGATTCTAAAGCAAAGGAGATGGCAACATATCACGAACATAAACAGAGCACTAAGACAAAGCCAAAGATGATGACAGTCATGTTCATGCTCATCGTCATCACTGTCAGGAATGAAGATTTATTGTTTGCTATCAGCACAGCCTTGTACAGGGCTCTCCTAGGCTTTTCTTCCACAGAAAAAGAAACTCAGGCTTTCCACTTGTGTCAACTGTTAGCCAAGCAAGTCCGGTGCAGTTTTAGTAGATACATACAGCTTTCTTGCATAGACAAAGACTCTATAATATACTAACCAAGTCTGGTGCAATTTTGCACATATATACATAGCTCTTGCACAGTTAAAAACTCTGTCACAAAGGCCTCCCAAGATACATAACCCTCCACCAAATAGAACTGTGATAAGATCAAACTTGTGCAACATGCATTTTCATTGGCGTGTCGATGTTGCTTTGAACTGATTCAAAGGCATCTGAACCTAAACAAGGGCATCAACAAGGAAAAGATAACTGATTGAGAAATGAGCAATTTCTCAAGGTATTGCATCAGCCAATGGTGACAGTCCTGACATCACAAAATTTGAATTAAAAAATCCAAGTTCCTTCATTCATAACCGGAAAAGAGTTGTAAGATGTCTTCTTCTTTCCGCACAATTCTTGGTAACCATCTTTGTGCTTAGGATCAAAAGCTGCGATGTGGAGGCAAGCTCGGATAGGTTGTATCTATATGGATGGCAATATAATCCATTCAGGCAAGGGCAATGCAAGTTATTCAAGGATAGACAATGGAAGAGGCCTCTCTGATACGAATAAAGAACAAGAAGTCAAAAGGATATGTGATATCACTGGGAGAGTTGGCAAGTCCTCTCTGATTCCATAGAGGAACATGAAACATGATCGAATCGTGCAAGCTTCCAAAATTGGGAGCAACCTGGTTATCTGCTTCATGCAGCAAGGGAATCCTCAGCATATATGTCCAGGGATACCATTTCCGGTGGAAGGTAATCCAATGTTCCATACATGGTCCTCCTCCTCCACCGTAATCAAAAGCTTCTCGATTTGATAAAAAATCTCTCCTCGATGCTTGCATCTTCAGCCTTTTCTTTTTCTACCCCAGGCCCGATACAAAGAAGGTCCCCTTTTTCTAGAAAAGTGGCCCTTTTTCCCCTCAGAAAAGCGGCCTTCTCCCTTTCCTTTTGCATTAGCCTAATCAGGCCCCATAGCTTTCTCGACTTCACCATGCTCAATATATGTTGAAAGCATTGCATTCCATGACACAATGTTGCGGTCTGACAAAGCATCAAATTTCTTCTTTGCTTTCTCCACACTGCCACACTTGCAGTACATGCTAACCCCTTTTTACATGTAGCAGTATCTCTATCCTCAGCAAATCGTCTCAACTTGTTGCTCAGTAGCAGCTAAAAAGAGGTGAGGATGGCTCTGGAGTAGTTTAATTAGAAACTGCCCACTAGGAGATTCTGGCTGAAGAGGTGCAATTGGATTTCCCCCATCATTTGTACCAGTATCTACTTTCACTATCACAAACCTCAACTTCTATGTTTGCCTCTGACAAAAACACTTCTCCAACCACCTTGTTGGAAAAGGAAGACTCTGATCAACATTTTTGGACACTCTGAAACATGGCTCCAAATATCCACCATCAGCATCAATACCAGTAAACTTGCTACAACATAAACCTGATGAGCCTCTCTGTGTTACAGCACCATGCATCCTTGAGACAAATGATGTCTCAGAGAAATCAAAACCTGGGAGACAAGTTGCAACTGCGGTCTTCCGGAACTTCAGTGGAGGGCTCAGGGTATCAGAAAGGCATTCCCTGAGGAGGTTTTGGCGAGAGGCAAGAGCAGGTAACACTGGTGCAGCAGCAGCATGCAATGCCCTGCCAATCTCTAAAGCAATAGTACATCCCTTCTCTACAAGTGAACCACATGCTTGGAGGACACCAAGAAATGTTGGCTTATTAGGACTCATTCCTTTAACTAGCATTTGACTATATAGCTGCAGAGCCTTCTTTGCCTTATCCAAGTCAAAATATCATGAGATCAAAACATTCCATGCAACAATGTCTTGATCAAAGAGCCCATCAAACATGCTCTCTACTTCTAAAATGCTGCCACATTTACCATAGACACTAACAAGAGTGCTATTAACAAAAGCATATGAAGTGAAGCACTTCTTGTGAGCATCTGCATGTAATGCTCAGAAAATTTCCCAAGAAACTTTTCTTGGTTTTCCATCCATGCTCATAACATCTTCCTTCTCAATGAGGGTACCACATGCTTGAAATGTGATCTTAAATGTCTGCTGATTTGAGAAAATGCCCTTCTCTTGCATCTGTTTGTATAGTTGTAATGCCTTCGCGCCTTGACCCTGCTCAACATAGGCTGAAAGCATCCCATCATGCCTACCATTGTTGAAGGAGGACCTATCAGGTGCAACCCCATAGCTGAAAGGAAAGGTAGCAAAAGACCCCTCTCTCTACTATACTACCCACGCAGAACAAAAATGCAAACACAATGACTAAGTATGTACAAAGTAACAAATGTCTCACACACAAATTTTTGGCGGATCCCACACTTTGGATGTGTAGCAGTACGACATCCACCCCCTCTGATCCTGCGTATCCTGCAGATGGGCCAACTACCCATGATCATTGTTGTCAAGATCCACAAATAGATCAATCTCGTCATTGTGTATTTCCAATATATCAACAAGATTATCTATCATATAATCTATCTCTTCTACTGGAGTTTCTTTTCGTTTCTCTTCTCTTGTAAATTCTTCCAATGCATAATCCTCGTCATCTCTTTTCTTGAAAATCTTGATTCTTTTTCTTGCAATATGCACTCTAAGTACTGTCCCATCCAATTTTGTCAGCTCATATGTTGCATTGTCAAAGACATGTTTGACTATGTACAGCCCAAACCATCTTTTCACCATCTTCGGAAGTACAGTACGCTGATTTTCAAGGCTGCTATCAAAGAGTAATACCTAGTCTCCCTCTTTTATTGCTCTAGGCCACAAGCGATGCTTGTTATCAAACCTATCCTTATTTCTAAGTCTAGCAGCCTTCAACCTGTCAATAGTTAGCTAAATATCCTCTGGTCTTCTCTCCAACTGCCCGATCCGAAGAGCTAAGAGCTCCTCACTCGTCAAATCCTTTTGCCAAGGTAAAACTGACCAAGTCAAAGCACAAGTCTCAATCGGCATAACCGGTTTCTGACCATACATCAACTCTGCAAGCATATATCCTATGGTAACACTTTGAGTCATACGATCAGCCCACAAAGCAAATGGTAGAAGTCTTCGCCATTCTCCAATCCGTCCTCTGCATGCTTTGGCTAATGCTTTCACTATTGGCGGATGCCCTCTTTCACTCTTTTCATTTCCCTCTGGGTTGTATGCTGTGGTTAGAGCCAACTTGATTCCTAGTTGAGAGAAAAACTCCCTAGCTACATCTGCATCCAATTCACAGTGATCTGCAGTGATCTTACCCACAGAGCCATACCTACAGAAAATTTCTTCGAATAAGAACTTACACACTGCACTAGTGGTCTTCGTTCTCAAAGGTCTGCCCTCAACATGATTGGTAAGATCCTCTCTAGCCAAAACAATATACCTCATGTGCCATAGACCCATAGGCATAGTAACCAAGTCAACTACCCACTTGTAATCAATGCATAGCAGATAGGTCGGATAAATCTCATCTTGATGACGCACTACAAAATACATCTTTCAGTCTCTCTGCAAGTCTCTACAAAGTGAGAAACATCTCTATACATGCCTTTCCACCAATATTTTTCCTTGATTTTGTCATAAGTAGCCCATACTCCTCTATGACCAGCCCAAGGACTCTCATGAAACTCCCTCATCACCTGTAACAGGGTCTCTTTATTGCACACAACCTGCAAGGGTAATCCTCTATTTTTCTTCGGGTGCTTTCAAAGAAATCCGTCTTTGAGAAAATAACCATAGGCTTTTCTTCTGATCTTCTTGAACTCTTCATCTGTCCATTCATCTCTTTTGCTTAGTGTACTAAGATACTTGCTAATCTGCAACCAATCTCCAACATAGTGTTCTTCTATGAAAGCCACAATATCATAGACATGACAAACATGATCACCCATAGCGGCTAAAATTTTTGCATCATCCTCTTCTGCAAGTAGTGTCTTCTCATCATCATATCTAGCTCTAGACAGCATATCCGCCATTGGATTGTCCCTCCCTGATATGTGTTTAAATTCTGGATTTAATGACTTGATGTATGCAATCCATCTTAGCATAGCTATATCCGGAGTAGAGCAACTCGTAATCTTACCTATCAATGGAAAGCAATCTGTCTCTACCACAACTAAGGCTCTAATAAAGTACTCCTTGTCACATTTGGAAGCCGTAACAATTCCCAGTAATTTCCTTTTGATTTGAGGATACCTCCTCTGTCTCTCATTTAGGACTTTCACCCCAAACCGAATAGCATACATGTTTCCATCTGCATCATCTTGACTCACAGCCCAACCTATACCAATTGGACTAGTGTCAATTGTCAATACAATAGGCCTTCCGCAATTATAATCTGCTTTCCTGAGAGTAGAAGCAATCCGGAATAACTTCTTCAATTTCTGCATGGCTCTAGTGTGGCTCTCATCCCAATAAAATTTATGTCCCTTTCGAAGTAGCTGATATAAACAATCTGCTATGTGTGCAAAATGGGGTATCCAAATCATGTAAAACACACAGGCTCCAATGAATCTCCGTACCTCTGAAGTGGTAGAACAATACTCCATAATCTTGCCTATAGCATCTACTTTCTCAGGTGAAGGTTTCTTGCCATAATACCCACACATATGTCCAACAATGACAACCTCATTTACTCCAAAAATAGATTTTTGCCCTGATAGTGTCAAGTTCACTTCTTCTAACCTGGCCAAAATCTTTTCACAAGCTGAAATATGATCAGCCACAAAGTATCTACATCCCTGCTCATTTAGACTCTCATTCTTCTCTTCTTCTGCACACCCCTTAATGGGCACATCATCCAAGAAAGGCAGGGTAAGCTGAGGTATATACTCACGAAGGACCTTATGCATGGCATGAATCATATGTGCAATAGAATTAGTGGCACCTTGAGGCAAGGTACACATCCTGACAAGCCAAATACGAGTTCTCATAGTGGTGTCTGCTTTCCAAAGCCAGCTGAAACTGATCATATCTTGAATACAAGTCACCTAAAGAATAGATATTGGCACATCCAGCAAATGCTTCTGCAAACTCATCCACAACTGGACCTATACCAACATTCCTGATAGTAACTCTGTTTACTGGCTGCATGTCCTGTATAAATCGGAGAGTACCATTCTTCTTTGAAACCGTAAACCACCTATTTGAGTATGGTGCAGATGAAGGCTCTAGGATTCCCATCTTGATTTTCTCATTCAACAAGTCAATTAACTTTGGCAAGTGTGCCTTAGGCAATGGAATAGGTCGGAGGTTCCATGGAATATGAGGAATAGTAAAGATCACCATAGAGGCAACAATATCTGGATTCACACATCCAATCTCATGCGAAAACAAAGCAAACCCCTTTCCATGTTGCTCACGCATATCCTGAAAGCATTTCTTCTCTAAGGGTAGCAAGAAATCACCATTTTCAATTTTTAATTCAGCAAGAGTCTCTGCTAAAAATTTATGGCCTATATGCTCTAGATTCCTCAAAATTGGCTATTTGGCAGCCCTCTCTATTTGCTGATCACTGTCAAGTGGAAGCGGTATAACTACCGGCTTCACCTTCTTATCCACAGTCTTGTATTTCATGTCAACCCTGGCTTCATTATGATCCTCTGCACTAATCAAATCGGACTATCAAGGTAAAAGTTTCAAGACCTTGATTGATTGTGGCAGTACACATTCCTTTATCTCACCAGCATGTGTAAAAAGATTAGGAATAGCCACAGTAGAAGCACCTACCCTGCTTGTGGAATTGGCAAATGGTCGTGAAGTTACTTGTACCAGGCAAACTACTAAGGTGGAATTCTTTCTGGGAGGAAAGAAGACTTCGGTCAAATTGAGAGTCATGAATTTAGGTATCCATGAGTGTCTACTAGGAATGGATTGGCTTAAGCCTAACGATACCCACATTTATTGTGGGAAGGGTCAAGTTTCCTTTCGAAACTCTGAAAAGGAATTAGTCACAACTCAAGGTGAGGTTGGAGTGCCAAGAATCCAATTGGCAAAAGTATCTCGTATCATAAAAGGAGTCAGAAAAGGATTACCTGTCTACTTGATCAAACTCAACAAGTTAGATCAGAAGTAAGAGACTAATGAAGGACCTTCTTGGCTAAAGGAATATGTAGACGTATTCCCTGAAGAGTTGACAGAACTCCCGCCTCAAAGAGAAGTGGATCATGAGATTAAGTTAGTACCAGAAGTTGCGCCAATTGCAAAGATACCTTATAGAATGTCCATACCAGAAGCAATTGAGCTGAAGGAACAACTCAAGAAATTGCTAGAGCAGGGCTATATCCGGCCTAGTAGTTCACCGTGGGGAGCTCCAGTGTTGTTCCAAAAAAAGAAAGATGGGACACTTCGACTATGTATTGATTACCGTGGATTGAATCAATCAATGGTCACGAACAAGTACCCTATTCCTAGAATAGATGAGCTTCTTGATCGTTTTCAAGGTGCAAAGATGTTCTCCAAGATTTATCTCATGTCAGGTTACTATCAAACAAGGATCAAAGAAGAAGATATCCCCAAGACGGCCTTCAATACAAGATATGGGCACTTTGAGTTCCTAGTTATGTCATTCGGACTTACGAATGCACCTGCCACCTTCAACAAGTTAATGCAGGATATCTTTAGGCCATATCTTGATGATTTCGCGCTTGTCTTCTTCGATGACACTTTATTCTATTCCAAATAGGAAGAAGACCATGAACCCCAACTCCGGATTGTCCTTGAGACAATGAGGTCACATAAGCTGTATGCTAAAATAAAGAAGTGTGCATTCTTCAAGCGCCAGATTGAATATCTAGGACTCATAGTATCAGCAGAAGGAATCTCAGTGGACCCAGCCAAGGTCAGAGATGTGCTAGAATGGCCAATACCAACATCTGTCAAAGAGATACGCAGCTTTCTTGGATTGACAGGATGGTATAGGGTCTTCATAAAAAACTATGCTTTGATTGCAGCACCTCTTACAGACTTACTAAAGAAACAAACTTCCATTGCATGGTCAACTCCCGAACAAAATAGCTTCGACAGATTGAAGTAAAGTTTGGTATCACATCTATTCTAAAAGTTCCAGACCTCAATAAGGAGTTCGAGGTAGTAACTGATGCTAGCATTCTTGCCTTGGGGTGTATACTCATGCACGAAGGTCGTCCTGTAGCATACTCTTCAAGGAAATTGAAGAGTCATGAAAAGAATTATGCTATGCATGATCTCGAATTGCTAGCTATCATCTCTGCTCTAAAGCTTTGGAGACACTACCTGTTGGGTAACAAGTTTACTCTAGTAATAACTGACCATAAGAGTCTTAAATGTATCTTTACCCTAAACGAGCTCAACATGAGGCAACGTCGGTGGATTGAAGTGTTGGAGGAATACGACTTTGAAATCAAGTACTGACCAGGAAAAGAGAATGTAGTTGCCGATGCACTTAGTCGCAAGGAATTCCTTAATTCCCTAATCTTGCAGAACCCATCAACAGCTAGATCTCTAGCTACAAATGTATCTATGCCAAACAATCCAATACTTGAGTTAGCTAGAGAGGATGCATGCCATGATCCGGCCTACCAAAGAATGCTAAGGGAGATCTCTATCAAGGATCAGAATCAAAAGTTGTAGGCTAAGTATCATGAATTTTCTATCAATAGTGGGCTTGTCTACTATAGAACAAGGCTGTGTATACCAGCAAGCCCGTCACTTAAGCAGAAGATATTATGGGAAGCTCATGATTCCCCCTTCGTAGTACATCTTGGCTATGCCAAGACTCTTAATGCAGTCAGGACAAGCTACCATTGGGAGAGGCTCAAAGGTGACGTTCTCAAATATGTCACCGAGTGTTTGTCTTGTCAATGTATCAAAGCCGAACATGTCAAGATGCCAGGGAAACTGCAACCGCTTGACATTTCCCAAATGAAATGGGAATTCATCAGCATGGATTTTGTTGTAGGCCTACCCCAAGTCTAGGGAGGATACAACTCCATCATGGTTGTGGTTGACATGCTTACTAAGGTTGCACACCTTCTTCCAGTAAAGACAAACTATAAAGCCTCAGACATTGCAAGATTGTTTATCAAGGAGATATTCAAGCTACATGGTTTACCCAAAAGAATCATTAGTGATCGTGATTCTCTCTTCACGTCACACTTTTGGAGAGCTATCTTTGAAGTTATTGAGACTCAACTCTGCTTTAGTACCGCTTACCATCCCCAAACGGATGGCCAAACAGAGCAAGTAAATCAAGTCATGGAGGATATGCTAAGGGCATACTGCTGTCATGAGCTGAAGAGGTGGATTTAATACTTAACTTTGGTTGAGTTCGCCTACAATGTTTCTTACCCCAACAAAGCATTAAGATGACCCCTTTCCAAGCATTATATGGTCATGACTATCGAAGTCCCCTAAACTTCTCAGATCCAACCTTAAGGGTTAAAGCTTCAAGGCAGATGTTGGAAGAGATGGATGACCAAATAAAGTCAATAAGACAAGACATCCAAGCTGCCAAGGATAGACTGAAGGCATATGCGGACTTGAAGCATCAAGATAGAATCTTCGAAGAAGGAGACATGTTTTTCATTCTCGTACACCCTAAGAAGAGTTCCCTATCCTTAGGTGATTGCAAGAAGCTAAGTCCAAGGTATTGTGGGGCGTACAAGATCCTCAAATGCCTAGGACCTAATGCTTATAGATTGCAACTCCCTGAGAACCTAAAGGTTCACAACGTATTCCATATCAGTCTATTGAAGAAATATGTACCTAATCCTAACCATGTAATCGATGACCAACAAGTTGTAATGCCTAGTCAAGGAGTCCTTGAACTAAGGCCTTATAGGATCTTAGATGTTAGGGAGTGACAATTAAGATCCAGAACCTTAAGAGAATGCCTCATCCAATGGAAAGATTACCCCGAAGAGGATGCCACTTGGTTAGATGAAGGCACTCTCAACCATCAATATCCCCAGTTTATCTCGAGATGAGGGCATCTCGATTCCTCTAAGGGGGAGAGAATGTAATATATACCAAAACACTACCCGCATGAATCCCCTTTTAGGTAATGGGGATAATGATATATCAATTTTGAAAATTGCCTAAGGATAATGCAAAATTTTTAATTATTCCCCTCCCCAGCTGACTGTTGTGCTGGAAGGGGACGGGAATAGAAAGGAGTCGGAAGCTCCTCGGTGGGAGCTCGCAGGTGGTAGTGCCATGCATGCTGACATGAAGGAGAGGGAGGATCCCCCTCCCCCCCCATTTAACGAGAAGGGCGCTGCAGTGAAGTGGAGGTAGTGAGGAATGAGGGCTGCCAAATACCTTGTGTTGTTGTCGTGAGGAAAGGAGGACAAAGGGACGAAAAGGCTGCGCCTGCTTTCTGCTGCCATGGGGGGGATGAGATGAAATAGGAGGCCGCCACGATACCACTCTATGCAGTGGGTAAGAGCGAGAGGGGGGCTTGAGGAGCATTCTGCCCAGACGAGGGCTGAACTCCCAACGCCGTCGCCTGTAGCCGTGCAGGCCTTGCCGCCTGACTACACACCGTCGTCGCCATCAGAATCATCCCCCCCCCCATGTAATCTTCAAAAAGCATAGAAGCTTCCAAAGGGGGGGCCTTCTTAGCCCCCATTCTCCTGGCTTTGAAACTTTCACCCCCCCTGGTTTTAACCCTCTATAAGCCACCTTTTTTTTCCTTGGGGTTTATAAGTCCCCCCCCCCCCCAAGAGAACTAAGGCCTTAAGGGTCTTACTACCTTTTTCTCCATGTTTAATCCCTAAGGCCCCTATCCCTTGGCTTCGGGATCACGGCCCCCCCGTGTTTTATCTCTTGAAAATCCTTTCATACCCCCCCCCCCCTCCGTGTCGTAAAACCTTACAAGGGCCCTTCTTGTGCCTCTTATTACCCCCCCCCCCCCCTCGTGTTTAAAGGTCTATAAGGCCCTTTTCCCCCCAATATTTTAGAGGTCCTATTATTACCCCCCTCGTGCTTTTAATCTCTCTTAAGCCCTTTCCTTGGGCTTTGAAGGCCGGGCAAGAATACCCCTTGGAACTCTCCCGCACCTTGTTTCTTCTCCACACCTTTCTATTTTCCATTCATGCGAGTTTACAAAGGCCATTAAGCCTTCCCCATGGCTTCAATGGGTCTTAGTCATGAGAAATTTTAAAGCACCCCCTTTCAAAATCCCTACTTCAAGAAGAAGCCTTTTAAAACTACTTTCGACGGACAGTGCAAGGGAGCGACGGTGGAATTCCAAAGAGGAGTTGTAAAGCTACTTCCACATCCGAAAGACTACAATTGCGATGCCTCCGAAGAAAGTCCAAGGCGCAGCCGCGGGAGGGTCGTCTCCCAGTATCCATGTGGATATATCACCCCAAGCCCAGGTGTTCCTTCTTAATTTTTATTTGATATTGTTGTAATTCAAACATGCAAGGTTAATTATTAGAAATATGACATATTTTCGTCCTAGTTGTTCACGACGAAGAAACCTACTCATCAATACTTTTAAATGAAACATGCAAATTAAGAAAGTGTAAATGCATTTCTAGCAAATAGCTTATGCATTGAAATGAGTTATAAGTCTAGATTATTATCCATTAAAATAGTATACTTCCGTTAAGCCTAGAAGTATAAATTGCATCTCGCACTATTAACCCATATTGCAATGAATCATAATGGAAAGTGCAAAGCATGAAACGATTCTTACGATGCATAAACTCTATGAAATTATCGTTGTCAACTGCACAAATTAGCAAGAAAAAGGTTGCTTATTTAGCATTAATTTTGTTTGTGAAGAAAAGGGAAGATTAGTTGAAATTAACCTAACCTATGCCTGACCTCAAACCGATAAGTTAGGGTTTAAAAAATCAATTTACTCATAGTCAACGAATCATGTGGCAGTAATCTCGAAATTATCTTCTAAGAGTTAACCAAATTGGCATAAACCTAAAACACCTAAGCCACGGAGTACTCGTTTGGAATAAGTTAAGTTCCAAGAAACGCCTATACATTAAATACTTGCCCACATTCACTGAATGTAGAGACATCGAAAATGTAATTAGAAAGTAAGCTAGGGTTTGTCCCTGAGAATCTTACAGGATGAAATTTGGAAACCCTAGGTCTAACGACATCAGCCTAGTAACCTGAAATAGGTTGTTTCGTGACTCCATTGTCTCATAGTTCGATGTGACACTCGCACAGCAAGTGCGGAGTCATATGATCTTGTGATTGGATCACAAGAGAATAGCCAAATTCTCGCAATGAGGTTGGCAGATCCTTACGCAAGTTATCTTGCAAGAGGATGAATACTTTAGTATCCTCCTTCAGGAATAAAGATTAATTGGAAACTAAAGACCAGCCGATAAACTGAAGTAACCAATGAACATAAGGTTTGACCAAGTTGGGTTAATAGGGTATGCCGTGACCCAGGATATAGGGGGATCTTGCCATGTTGCAACTCATCCCAGATGGAGTGCTGGATGCATTCGAAAGGAAGGATTCATTCCTTAGTAGTTTTCCAACAACAAAAACAATCAATGGAAATGTTTGTGCTTGCTACAGATTTTAGAGCATTGTTTGGCTTTGTTTGATCAATGAATTAAAAGATAAATGGATATCTATACTTCAGATTGAAGGCTTGAAGGGAGAGGTAGCTTCAGTTACTCCCGACTGCCTGCCTAATCCTAACCAACGGGGTTGTTGACCGCGCCGCAAAAGTGAACCGAACCCGCCACAAGAGGTCTCTCTGTTGAGCGCTACTTGGAGAAGGAGGACGCTTGGGTGCCAGGGGGGGCTCTGGACATAAATCCCTCGCCTTCCGGGCCCTATACAAGAGGCTAACATGACTCGGGATTGGATCTCAAGGCCCGCATACTAGTCTACAGGTGGAAACTTGGATTAGTGATCCTTTTGGATTGCTGGATAGCCTTCGAGCAGATTGTGGATAAGCCTATGGGTTGGAATCTTTGTATTTCAAAGATAAATATGATAACCTCTTAATAAGGAACTTGTCTGATATTGTTTTTCTATGGCAAGTGATAAGATTACTTGAAAGAACTAGTGCCTAACGGGTTAATTAAAGAAGCTGGTTGTTACGTGTCCAACTAATGTGTTAGGTAATTAAATAACTAAAACAACCCGAGGAAAGTGCGGAGGATCGGCCATAGGTCCATCCTACGGATGGGTGGTCCCGGTTGGCCAGGAACTTTTCTCAAATCACAATGGACAACTGGAAGATCGTCAAAGAACACGAACAACAAGAGGGTTGACCTAGAGTTATGATTAAACCCGATTTTACACTGTTTTAGGGGAATGGAATGGGACTATGCCTTATGGCAGAGAGATTGAGCTTTTCATCCCTCTCGTTTTCCATTCTCCTTGAACCAAGTGCAGCATGAATCAGCTCTTCGGACCTCGCATTTTTGCATAAATTAGTTCGCTTGGGTCTGACGCTAGTTGCTGTTAGGAAATGACCAATCAGGAAAACCCTAATTCAGGACGATCCTAAGTGGGAACGGCCGGAATACTTCTGCTATGTGGCAGATGCGAAAAGCCCTAGATCGCAAAACCTCATAACATTCCATGGGAGTGCCGAGCGAAGCTTTCTAGACATCCTTTCCAATGGACTGCTAAGACTTGTCCTGAAAAAACAAGTGGACACGTTACAACTGTATCTTCATCCCGCCATTGACCTAATCATGTTTGTGGAAACTTCTTGTAGAAAGTCCCACAAGGTAGCTTTACCACCAAACTTGCCCAACCTATGGGCTTCAATTATGTTGTTGCAGGACCTTTTTACATCCTTTTGATTAAGAGACTCTATGTTGGCTTCTCTTAAAGTTTGGACTCTCACGGAAAGAATGGCAACTTGAGACTTTTTCCACCATAGCTGCATGCTAAGTTCCCTCACTTGCTTTTTATCAGAAATAGATGCCATTCTAAGCTCATTCTTTGTGAGATAATCTAGTCTTCTTCCGCACCCAGTCCCCCTATATCCTCTTTTGGTCTTAACCTTCTTATCTGTATACAATCTCATTCTAAATTCAAATAACTTAACTATCCCTTTGCAGTGGTGCCATGTGAATCCTTCAAATGGATGCCCATCCGTTGAAATGCGTAGGTAGTTAATGTGACGAAAGCATTCATTCACATGAATGTTTGTTCCTCCATCTTATAAGGTTACCTTGGTGTGTGGCTCAGCAAACCAATTATTTCCATCACATTGATCAACTAAGAAGGGATTTATCTTAATATACTTATTGTTTACCTTAACTTCATGGCTCCAAAGACCCCAACAAAGCAAGTTCAAATTTACTAGCCAATTTCTAATCTTTGTATCATGACTAGAAGAGGGGGTGAAAGCACTCATACTTGTATCTCATGTTTTCCTTGAGACTAAGAAGTTTGTGAGAGATCTTTACTTTGGATTGTGCTATGTATCTTTTCGAGGACGCCCTTGCAAGCTTGTGAGTATTGCATTTGAACCTTCCTCGCTCTTGATGAGTGACTTTATGTGAGAATTTGACTTTGTGTGCTCGTTGAGGATTGTGTAGAGATCTGACCTTGAGGGACATAATTGCAGCCATGAATCATCAATCTTGCATCTCACCTTCATGCAATTTTTTTCTTTAAAATCGTGTAACGTAGCTTCAATCAACTCCAAATCCCAATCTACAAAAATTTTAACATGAAAGGGTTGAGTAAGAATCAATTCAAAAAGATAATAAAACTTTTAAACATAAAAATAGATAGGAGAAAAAAGAAAGGTATAGTACCTTCATTTGATGCCATATAAGAATGCAACTTCTCTATTTCTTCTTCTATTTGTGTCTTGTCATCCTTTGCCGACTGAGATACTCCTTTCGGCATATTTTCTTTTTTCAATCCTCGAGCAACCATATACTTGAGCTCATGCTTCTTACTCTCCAAGACATGGAACCTTGGCATGAAGTTAGAGAAGCAATTGTAAGCTGTTATGTTTCCTTCGATCGAGCCTTTACCGTAAAGCTCATTACATTCATGACACCAAATTTGCAAACAAGGATCCCCATCAAAGTCTTCGCAATGCAGCTCAAACCTATCATCCCTCGATATTGCCATTTCTTTGAGCTTTGCTCTAACTCTCTCACATTCTCGTTGCCAAACTTCAAGAATATCTGAGCTTAATAGTTTATGACTCAGCTTTGTAGTCATATTTGGTTCAGCCTAACAATCTGGATCAGCAACAACCAATTGAGAGCAATGTCTTTTATTTGAAGGGGGAGGGAGAGATTTCTCTACATTGCATAAGATTCGTTTGATGCAAACTAGGAGCTGATCATTGATTGTCCATCGTCCCTCCTATTGCTTGGTCAATGCATACCCTTCTTCATCAAGAAACCCAAAAGGCTCCAAGAGAAACTCATCCCCTTCAATATGTTCTCGAACATGAGAGAATGTGGGTTGGACTATGTCTCTTTTGACTCTAAGAAGGCCTATTTCCTCCTTCCTCTCACCATTGACCACTTGAATCCTAAAAAAAGATGCCATGGTGCCAAGACTCCTATGCAAAAAAAACCACAAAATAAACTCGTACAATCTACTTGTATAGAAGCAAAATATCCATAAATATGTGAGAGACACAAAGAGAGAGAGAGAGAGAGAGAGAGAGAGAGAGAGAGAGAGAGAGAGAGAGAATTACCAGATTTTTTTGTTAGTTGATTCTCGGAAAAGCTACTATACCTATCAAGGCAAGGGCAGTGCAGGGTAGCTCTCGTCGTGATGCTATTCAATGTTAACTCCATATAACAAAATAGTGTACATCACGAAAATGTGTATATATAAATTCACACCTACCTACCTACAAATAAATATGCGCATTACAACAATAAATTAGAGAACGAATGCAAAATTACAGTAACATTCCATGATTGTATGAGATTGCCAACAAACTTATTGTTTATTTTGAGAAGCGGTTTGTAGACACATTTAAGCCCAATGAAATATGGTGGCGGATTACAATGTGATGTCATTACAATTTGACGACACCTTTGAAGTTTTGAACAAGTGTTGTATCGATACTTTCATGCAAATTTTAGGCGTTATTGTTGTAACATTTGGATTTGTTGTTGTTGAGTCTGTTGCAGTATGCACACCAATTGTTTTAGAGTATCTCCTGAATAATCCCCCATCTTGGAGTTCTCTTATATCGACCTTCACATCGGGTTCACCAATGTCGCAGCGTGTAGGGTTGAAGGTCACCTCAATGGTTTGACAAGAGAAGAATGTATGCGGTTTCAAGAGCTTAGAGTCAAGAGATGGTAGAGATAAGAGAAGGGTTGAAGGTTTCAAGTCAAGTTCTTGAAGATAAGAGACATCAAGGTGAAGGTAGATTTAGGGAGAGGATTAGACGAAAGATAAGGGATTTGAAGAGATTAAAGATGTAGAAGAATACTCCAAAAAAGAATTAGAAAATATAGAAGAATACTAACAGAGATGAAGCATGTAAGTTTCTTTCAGCATTATGAGAAAATATAACTCCAATAGAGAAAAATATGTACAAAATAATACATTCCTCTATGATGCTCAGATCGCCAATCTGATGCTTCCATTGGCTCTGAAAGGAGGGTTAAATACCAAGACAACTGGCCAGAATTCTGCGAAATCACTCATTCTTCATCTCCAACTAAAAAGAATTAGAAAATATAGAAGAATACTAACATAGATGAAGCCTATAAGTTTCTTTCAGCATCATGACAAAATATTAAGTCCAATAGAGAAAAATGTGTACAAAATAATACATTCCTCTATGATGCTCAGATCGCCAATCTCATGCTTCCATTGGATCCAAAAGAAGGATTAAATACCAGTACACCTGGCCAAAATTCTGCCAAATCACTCATTCTTCATCTTCGACTTTGGAGTGTTGTTCACTGCTTGAAAACAACGATCGCACGATTTTTCTAATCTCTCTTTTTATATAAAATCCTCTCAAATTGGCTAAAAGCTACATGCTTTCTTTTACAGTCATCCTAATCTAGAAGTTTTCTATAGTTTTATGGATTTTTACAAGAGATAATATCTAGAATATCAAAAATTGACTAAAAACTTGTCAAAAAAAAAACTAATATTTTGAACCATGGACACTAATACTAATGCCTAAAGTGGCATTGGCTCTCTAAATCTAAAAGGAAGCCACACTCTAGATTTTTTTAAAACACCGTGTGTGTGTAGCGGCACGACACCATCTAGGCAAGCAAAGCAAAGTAGAACACAACAAACCTTCCAAGATGATGCCCATGTCTCTGTAACATGTCCACTAGTATAATCCAGGACACGTCTTAGCAGTCCATCGAAAAGGATATCTAGAAAGCTCCGCCCGGCACTTCCAGGGAATGTTACGGTGTTTGCGATCTAGGGCTTTTGCGCATCTGCCACGTAGCAGAAGTATTCTGGCCGTTCCCACTTAGGATCGACATGAATTTGAGTTTTCCTAATTGGTCATTTCTTAACAGCAACCAACGTTTGACCCAAGTGAACTACTTTACGCAGAAACACCAAGTCCGAAGTGAATTCACGCTGCACTTGGTTCAAAGAGAATGGGAAACGAGAGGGATGCAAAGCTCAACCTCTCTGCCATAAGGCATAGTCCCATTCCGTTCCCTAAAACATCATAAATCGGTTAAGACATAACTCTAGGTCAACGCTTTTGTTATTTGTATCCTTTGACGATCATCCCGCTATTCTTCGAGATTTGAGAAAAGTTCCTGGCCAACCTGGACCACCCAACCGTAGGACGGACCCATGGCCCATCCTCCGCACTTTCCTCAGTTTGTTTTAGTTATGTAATTATCTAACACATTAATTGGACATGTAACAATCAGCTTCTTTAATTAATCCGTTAAGCACTGGTTCCTTCACGTAATCTTATCACATGACATAGAAAAACAATATCAAACGAGTTATTTATTAACATATCATCATATTTATCTTTGAAATACAAGGAGTTTCGCCCATAGGCTTGTCCATAATCCACCCAAAGGCTATCCAGCAATCCATAGGGATCACTATTCCAAGTTTCCGCCTGTAGACTAGTATGCGGACCTCGAGATCCAATCGTGAGTCACGTTAGCCTCTTGTGGGACTCGGAAGGCGAGGGATTTACGGCCACAGCCCCCTCTGGCACCCAAGCGTCCTCCTGCTCCAAGTAGACCTCAACGAAGAGACCTCTCGCGGCGGGTTTAGTCCATGTTCCCGGTGCAGTCAACAACCCCCTTGGTTAGGGTCACGTAGGCAATCAGGGGTAACTGAAGCTGCCTCTCCCTTCAGACCTTCAACCTGAAGTATAGATATTCATTTAATTTGTAATTCATAAATCAAACAGTGCTCTAAAATCTCCAGCAAGCACAAACATTTCCGTTAATCAATCTTGTTGTTGGCAAACTACTAAGGAAGGACTCTTTCCTTTTGAATGCATCTAGTACTCGATCTGGAGTACCTTGCAACTTGGCAAGATCCTTTATATTCTGGGTTAGGGCGTACCCTATTAACCCAACTTGGTCAACCCTAAAGTTCATTGGATACTTTAGTTTCCGGTTTTTAACCTTCCTTATTTAGAAGGATATCAAAGAATACATCCTCATGCAAGATAACTTGCGTAAGGATCCCCCATCCTTGATGCGGGAATTTATTCTTTCTCCTTGTGAATCAATCACAAGACCATATGTATTCGTACTTGCTGTGCAAGTCCTGCATCGTACTATGCGATAATGAAGTTACAAAACAATCCGTTTCAGTTTCTTTAAGCTGACGTTTGTCAGATTTAGGGTTTCCTAACTTTATTATTATTTTTTTTAAAGAAACTCAAGGACAAACCCTAGTTCTATTACATTTTCAATTTACTGATTCTACAATCCGAGAATGTGGGCAAGTATTTAAGGTATAAACGTTTCTTGGATTTTTAATTCATCCCCAATGAATATTTCGCAGCATAGGTATTTCTAAGTTTATATTAATTCGGTTAACTTTTAGAAGGTAATATCGAGATCACCTCGGCACGATTTGTTATCTACGTGACAATTGATTTTTCAGTCCTAAACTTTTTTGTTTTGAGGTTAGGTAAATTCAATTAATGTTCCTTTTCCTTGCGAACAAAACTCATGCCAAATAAACAATCTTTTCCTTGCTAAGATATGCAGTTAGCAATGATAACTTCCTAGAGTTTAAGCAACGTAAGAAACCTTTCATGAATTTCACCTTTTAGGATGATTCGTTGTAAAAAGAATAGGGGTTAATGGTGCAAGATGTAGTTTTTATACCTTCACGATTTAACCGAAATATACTACTATAGTGGGTAGATAATCTTGCTCGTAATTTGTTTCAATGCATAATGCTATTTGAAGGAAAACTATGTTTTATACTTTATCCATTTTGCATGTTCAACTAAACTAAATTCCTTCATCATAAATAACTAGGGAAAAATATATCTTATCCCTAACAAATCATCTTGCATGATTGAATTAAAACCGATATAAAACCAAGAAGGAAAAACGTGGTTTTGGGGTGAGATATCCACATGGATACCGGGAGATGACCCTTCCGTAGCTACTCCTTGGATTTTCTTAGGCAGCATCGCAATTGTAATCCTTCGAATGTGAAGGTAGCTTTACACTCCTTTTCGCAATTCCAACGTCGCTTCAATACTCTTCTTCTCTCTTTCGAGGCAAGGAGTCGTTAAGGGATTGACCACGAGAAGGGGGTAATAAGACCTTTAAGGTGTTAGCTTCTTTGGGAGGGAAGGGTTTACAAAGCCTAAAAAGGCCCTATAGGGTATATACACGGTAAAAAAGGAGTGTGTGAGTGTGGTTTCGCAAACATATGAAGGGCCTTGGGAGATCTTTGGGCTTGGGAGTAAAAGGTATAGGAAGGGGGATTTTTTTGGGAGAGGTTTTAGGACACGGAGTAGTAAAGGCTTTAGGGATTCAAACTCGGGGTGAAAGGGGAAAGGTGAAGGGTGAAGGGCTTATAGCACGGGGGGAGAGGGAAAAAGATGTGTAAAGAAAAGGGGACACGGGGGTTAAAAAGGGGCTTAGGGGGGTGTGTTAAAAAGGAATATGAGGGGGTTGCAACACGGGGTTTCAAAAAAAAGACAATAAGGGACTTATGAATTTAAGCACGCGCGCGGGGGGGGGGGGGGGGGGCAATTTGTGGTTTATGAGGCCAAGGGGAGTGGGGGTTTAATGGCCCCATGGGAAGGGATTAAGGGTTTAAGACCGGGGGGGGGGGGGGGGGGGATGAAGGGATAAAAGGGAACAAAACCGGGAGGGGGGTGAAAGGGTAAGTGAAGGGTATAGGAAGGGGGGTTTAGAGGATCCCCCCCTTAGAAGCTTCAAGAAGCTTCTTGAGGCTTCTCTGGGGGAAACATGTGGACAAGAAGACGACGACTGAATCCGCGACGTCTTCCTTTTGCCTCGACTGCTTCAAGACGAGTCCCTTGGCACAGGCGGCATCTTCCTCCTTGTTACGACTACCTCATGGCGGTGGCTTAGCAGATTCCTTTCCTCCTCCCTATCTTGTCAGTGGTGGTAGCTGACATAGTCTATCCTTCTCAGAATCCCCTCTTTCCCTTCATGGCAGTTAGGCGGCAGCATTCGTCCTCTGTCCTTCCTCCTCCGCCCAGATTATATAGGGGAGGGGAGGGAATCCTCCCTCTCAACGTGTCCCTATGCATGCTCGTGAAGCCGAGCAAGCTCCAGCGAGGAGCTTGCTGGCTGCTCTATCTCCTTCCACCCTTCCAGCACGACGCGCCGTCGAGAGAGGGAATAAATATTTGATATATATTACATTCTCTCCCCCTTAGAGGAATCAAGATATCCTCATCTCGAGATAAACTGGGGATATTGATGGTTGAGAGTGCCTTCATCTACCCAAGTGGCATCCTCTTTGGGATAATCTTTCCACTGGACGAGGCATTCTCTCAAGGTTCTGGATCTTAACTGTCTCTCCCTAACATCTAAGATCCTATTCGGCCTTAGTTCAAGGACTCTTTGACTAGGCATTACAATTTGTTGGTCATCAAGTACATGGTTAGGGTTGGGTACATATTTTTTCAATAGGCTAATATGGAATACATTGTGAACCTTTAGGTTCTCAAGGAGTTGCAATCTATAAGCAGTGGGTCCTAGGGATCTGAGGATCTTGTATGGCCCACAATACCTTGGACTTAGCTTCTTGCAATCTCCTAGGGATAGAGAACTATTTTTAGGGCGTACGCAAATGAAGACCATATCTCCTTCTTCGAAGACCCTTTCTTGACGGTTCAAATCCGTGTATGCCTTCTGTCTATCCTTGGCCGCTTGTATGTCCTGTCTTATTGACTTTATTTGATCATCCATGTCTTCCAACATCTGTCTTGAAGCTTCAACCCTTAAGGTTGGATCAGAAAAATTTAGGAGACTCCGACAGTCATGACCATACAATGCTTGGAAAGGAGTCATCTGAATGCTCCCCTGATAAGAAGCATTGTATGCAAATTCTACCAAAGGCAACTATTGAATCCACCTCTTCGGCTCTGGACAGCAGTATGCCCTAAGCATATCCTCAATGACTTGATTTACTCGCTCTGTTTGGCCATCTGTTTAGGGATGGTAGGCAGTGCTAAAATAGAGTTGAGTCTCAATAGCTTCAAAGTTAGCTCTCCAGAAGTGTGATGTGAAGAGAGAATCTCGCTCACTAATGATTTTTCTGGGTAACCCATGTAGCTTGAATATCTCTTTGATAAACAATCTTGCAATGTCGGAGGCTTTATAGTTTTTCTTTACTGGAATAAGGTGTGCAACCTTGGTAAGCATGTCAACCACAACCATGATGGAATTGTATCCTCCTTGGACTTGGGGTAGGCCTTCAAAAAAATCCATATTGATGAATCTTGCAATGTCGGAGGCTTTATAGTTTGTCTTTACTGGAATAAGGTGTGCAATCTTGGTAAGCATGTCAACCACAACCATGATGGAGTTATATCCTCCCTGGACTTGGGGTAGGCCTACAACAAAATCCATACTGATGAATTCCCATTTCATTTGGGAAATGTCAAAGCGGTTGCAGTTTCCCTAGCATTATGACATGTTCGACTTTGTTACGTTGGCAAGACAAACACTCAGTGACATATTTGAGAACGTCACCTTTGAGCCTCTCCCAATGGTAGCTCTTTCTAACTGCATTAAGAGTCTTAGCATAGCCAGGATGTCCTGCGAAAGGAGAATCATGAGCTTCCCACATTATCTTCTGCTTAAGTGACTGGCTTGTTGGTATACATAGCCTTGTTCTGTAAAAGACAAGTCCATTATCAATGGAAAATTCATGATACTTAGCTTGCAACTTTTTATTCTGCTCCTTGGTAGAGATCTCCTTTAGCATTGTTTGGTAGGCCAAATCATGGCATGCTTCCTCTCTAGCTAACTCAAGTATAGGGTTGTTTGGCATAGATACTTTTATAGCTAGAGATCTGGCTGTTGATGGATTCTGCAAGATTAGGGAATTTAGGAATGCCTTGGGACTAAGTGCATCGGCAACTACATTCTCTTTGCTTGGTCAGTACTTGATTTCAAAGTCATATTCCTCCAACACTTCAATCCACCGACGTTGCCTCATGTTGAGCTCGTTCTGGGTAAAGATCCATTTGAGGCTCTTATGGTCGGTTACTAGAGTAAACTTGTTACCCAAGAGGTAGTGTCTCCAAAGCTTTAGAGCATGGATGACAGCTAGTAATTCCAGATCATGCATAGCATAATTCTTTTCATGGTTCTTCAGTTTCCTTGAAGAGTATGCTACTGGATGACCTTCCTGCATAAGTACACACCCGAAGGCAAGAATGCTAGCATCAATTACAACCTCGAACTCTTTATTGAGGTCTAGAAGTTTTAGAATAGGTGTTGATACCAAACTTTTCTCAATCTATCAAATCTATTTTGTTCGGGAGTTGACCATGTAATGGAAGTCTACTTCTTTAGTAAATCCATTAGAGGTGCTGCAATCAAAGCATAGTTTTTTATGAAGACCCTATACCATCTTGTCAATCCAAGAAAGCTACGTATTTCTTTGACAGATACTTGTGTTGGCCATTTGAGCACATCTCAGACCTTGGCTGGGTCCACTGATATTTCTTCTGATGATACTATGAATCCCAAATATTCGATCTCACGCTTGAACAATGCACACTTCTTCATTTTTGCATACAAGTTATGTGACCTCATTGTCTCAAGGACAATCCAAAGTTGAGGTTCATGATCTTCTTCTTGTTTAGAATAGACTAAAGTGTCATCGAAGAAGACAAGCATGAAATCATCAAGATATGGCCTAAACATATCCTGCATTAATCTAATGAAGGTGGCAGGTGCATTTGTAAGCCCGAATGACATAACCAGGAACTCAAAGTACCCATATCCTGTATTGAAGGCCGTCTTTGGGATTTCTTCTTCCTTGATCCTTATCTGATAGTAACCTGACTTGAGATCAATCTTGGAGAAGATCTTTGCACCCTGAAGACGATTAAGAAGCTCATCTATTCTAGGAATAGGATACTTGTTCTTGACTATTGATTGATTCAACCCTCGGTAATCAATACATAGTCGAAGTGTCCCATCTTTCTTTTTCTGGAATAGTACTGGAGTTCCCCACGGTGAATAGCTAGGCCGGATGTAACAGTTACTTGAGTTGTTCCTTCATCTCAATTGCTTCTGGTATGGACATTCTATAAGGTCTCTTGGCAATTGCTGCCGCTCCAGGCACTAACTTACTCTCATGATCTACTTCTCTTTGAGGCGGAAGTTCGGTCAACTCTTCAAGGAATACGCCCGTGTATTCCTTTAGCCAAGAAGGTCCTTCATGAGACTCTTGCTTTTGATCTAGCTTGTTGAGTTTGATCAAGTAAACAAGTAATCCTTTTCTGACTCCTTTTATGATCCAAGATACTTTGGCCAATTGGATTCTTGGCACTCCTGCCTCACCTTGAGTTGTGATTAATTCCCTTTCAGAGTTTCGAAAGGAAACTTGACCCTTTCCACAGTGAATGTGGGCGTCGTTGGGCTTAAGCCAATCCATTCCAAGTAGACACTCATGGATACCTAAATTCATGACTTTGAATTTCACCGAAGTCTTCTTTCCTCCTAGAAAGAATTCCACCTTAGCAGTTTGCCTGGTACAAGTAACCTCACGACCATTTGGCAATTCCACAAGCAAGGTAGGTGCTTCTACTGTGGCTATTCCTAATCTTTTTGTACATGCTGGTGAGATAAAGGAATGTGTACTGCCACAATCAATCAAGGTCTTGAAACCTTTACCTTGATAGTCCGACGGTGTCTGAATCACCGAGAACTGGCGATTCGGTCCTTTTTTGTGTAAACCGGCATGGACTGTTGCTCTTTCGAATTCTGCTTTCATGGTCGGAACTTCCTCTTCTTCTTCTTCACCTCTTTACCTATTGGCAATGCACACGGTTCTTCCTCTTCCTCGGGTAGCAGCTCCTTGACCACGGCCTGTTCCTTGGAAAGGCGCTTAGCGATGTCCTCCACCAAGCTTGGGACATTGCCTCTTGAAGTGACTGGGTTCGTTATAGTGGAAACAACGGAGGTTTCGGCCATTACTTTGAGTAGGAACAAAGTTGTTGACGTTATTCGTCCTAGCTCTCTTTCTTTGTCCCTGATTATGACCTTGAACTCTCTTCATTTGAGGTCTGAATGCTCCTCTGTTCGGGTTATTATAAGACCAAGTTTTGTTACCCCTTGGTCTAGCTTGTACCTCCTGAATTATAGGCGCAGATCGAATGAGTGCATCCTAAAGATTTTATGGACGCATAGATTCGAGACGGGTATTTACTGGTGGATTTAAGCCCACACAAAATTTCGACACATGTTGTGTCATGTCCATCTGTGGTGCATATTTTAAAAGTGAGACCAATTTAGAGTAGTATGCGTCAAGAGTGAGTCCTGGCTGTTTTAGCTTGTAGAACTCGTTCATTTTCTGCGTGTGATATGCAGGTGGTAAATATCTTCCCTGCACGGCTTTCTTCAACTTCTCCCAGATAACGGATCCCTCTGCAATCCCTTGATCCCTGCACCATTGCTTCCACCAAAGTCTGGATTTGCCGGTGAGTTTTAATTTGGTGAGCATAGCCTGATTGGCGGGTGCAGTACCGGCTGCTTCAAAGTAATCCTCCATGGATTCAATCCAAATTTCAGCATAAGCCTGAACGAATCTGCTTCTCCTGTCAAACTCGGGTGGCTTAATCTGCTTGAGAAGGATTTTCTTCTCCTTGATCACAACAGTACGTGATGTAGGAGGCAAATTAGGAACCTGTACCTGGGGTTGTGCCTGAATAAAGGTTTTCTTAACGTTATTTTACGATAATCGACGTTAGCTAATATTACATCTTTAATTTAGCTATCTCGTAAACAATGTAGCTACTTAACTTTTTATCAACTCTTATGCACAACCAGACATTGATAAAAAGAAGTATTTATTTGTATTTATATGGGCATAGCCCTTTCTAATACAACGTTTCATGTGATGATAAGCCAATTGTTACATTTAGTTTGGGCAGAACAACGTTGTATTGCATTTATCTACATGAATTGTGTAATAGTAAGGTTTTGGGTCATGGATCTTCAGGAATCGGTAAGTCATTGGAAGTTCAGGATATCCTTTCCGTTGGAATCCATACTTCTCATGGCGGCCCAATACTTTAATCCTGTCGGCGGGGATTACACGAGTTACTTCCTCATATACATATGAGTTCATCTCAACCCTCCGACCTTGAATATGTAAAGTCGAATTTATGTGATCTTCCACAAAAAGGAACAGCTTCACGACTTTCAGGTCTTCCAACCACTTGATCCTTTTTAGGTTGGTCTGTAGATAAGCACACCGATGGGCGGCTATATAGTAGATTCCTGAAGCACCCGTCCATCTTCATTCCATGTACAAAGGTGATGGATTATAGATCTGCTCCAGGATGTTCATCATCTCAACCCTTTGTCGATAAAGCAGAGAATGCATTGCAGTCATAAACATGACTTGAAATACCAGAAACATGTTCCATGCTTCGTAATTTTGCAAGACAGCATCGAAGGTAAGGAAATGTTTGGACAACAACAATTTCTTTACTTTATTTCTTTGAGATTTCATGAAAACAATTCCGTTATTGGTCAGCTTTGATACCAACCGTAACGTGTCCACTAGTATCATCAAGGACACGTCTTAGCAGTCTATCGGAAAGGATGTCTAGAAAGCTCCACCCGGCACTCCTAGGGAATGTTACAGGGTTTGCGATCTAGGCCTTTCACGTGTCTGCCACGTAGTGGAAGTATTCTGGCCCTTCCTGCTTAGGATCGACCAGAATTTGGGTTTTCCTGATTGGTCATTTCTTAACAGCAACTAGCGTCAGACCCAAGCGAACTACTTTACGCAGAAACACCAGGTCCGAAGCGGATTCACGCTGCACTTGGTTCAAAGAGAATGGGAAATGAGAGGGATACAAAGCTCAACCTCTCTGCCATAAGGCATAGTCCCATTCCGTTCCCCTAAAACAACGTAAATTAGTTAAGAAATAACTCTAGGTCAACGCTTTTGTGGTTCGTGTCCTTTGACGATCATCCCGCTATTCTTCAAGATTTGAGAAAAGTTCCCGGCTAACCGGAACCACCCAACTGTAGGACGGACCCATGGCCCATCCTCCGCACTTTCCTCGGTTTGTTTTAGTTATGTAATTATCTAACACATTAATTGGACATGTAACAATCAGCTTCTTTAATTAATTCGTTAAGCACTGGTTTCTTCACGTAATCTTATCACGTGACATAGAAAAACAATATGAAACGAGTTCTTTATTAACATATCATCATATTTATCTTTGAAATACAAGGAGTTCCGCTCGTAGGCTTGTCCATAATCTGCCCAAAGGCTATCCAGTAATCCACAGGGATCACTATTCCAAGTTTCTGCCCATAGACTAGTATGCAGGCCTCAAGATCCAATCTCGAGTCACGTTAGCCTCTTGTGCAGGACCCGAAAGGCGAGGGATTTACGGCCAGAGCCCTCCCTAGCACCCAAGCGTCCTCCTGCTCCAAGTGGAGCTCAACGGAGAGACCTCTCGCGACGGGTTTGGTCCATGTTCCCAGTGCAGTCAACAACCCCTTTGGTTAGGGTCAGGCAGGCAGTCGGGGGTAACTAAAGCTACCTCTCCCTTTAGGCCTTCAACCCAAAGTATAGATATTCATTTAATTTGTAATTCATAAATCAAACAGTGCTCTAAAATCTCTAGCAAGCACAAATATTTCCATTAATCAATCTTGTTGTTGGCAAACTACTAAGGAAGGAATCTTTCCTTTTGAGTGCATCTAGTACTCGATCCAGAGTACCTTGCAACTTGGCAAGATCCTTTATATTCTGGGTTAGGGCGTACCCTATTTACCCAACTTGGTCAACCCTAAAGTTCATTGGATACTTTAGTTTCCGGTTTTTAACCTTCCTTATTTAGAAGGATATCAAAGAATACATCCTTATGCAAGATAACTTGTGTGAGGATCCCCCATCCTTGATGCGGGAATTTATTCTTTCTCCTTGTGAATCAATCACAAGACCATATGTCTTCGTACTTGCCGTGCAAACCCTGCATCATACTATGTGATAATGAAGTTACAAAACAATCAATTTCAGTTTCTTTAAGCTGACGTTTGTCAGATTTAGGGTTTTCTAACTTTGTTATTATTATTTTTAAAAGAAACTCAGGGACAAACCCTTGTTCTTTCACATTTTCAATTTACTGATTCTACAATCCGAGAATGTGGGCAAGTATTTAAGGTATAAAATTTTCTTAGATTTTTAATGCATCCCCAATGAATATTTTGCAGCATAGGTATTTCTAAGTTTATATTAATTCGGTTACATTTTAGAAGGTAATATCGAGATCACCTTGGCACGATTTGTTATCTACGTGACAATTGATTTTTCAATCCTAAACTTTATTGTTTTGAGGTTAGGTAAATTCAATTAATGTTCCTTTTCCTTGCGAACAAAACTCATGCCAAATAAACAATCTTTTCCTTGCTAAGATATGCAGTTAGCAATGATAACTTCCTAGAGTTTAAGCAACGTAAGAAACCTTTCATGAATTTCACATTTTCGGATGATTTGTTGTAAAAAGAATAGGGGTTAATGGTGCAAGATGTAGTTTTTATACCTTCACGATTTAACCGAAATCGACTACTATAGTGGGTAGATAATCTTTATCGTAATTTGTTTCAATGCATAATGCTATTTGAAGGAAAACTATGTTTTATACTTTATCCATTTTGCATGTTCAACTAAACTAAATTCCTTCATCATAAATAACTAGGACAAATTATATATTATCCCTAACAATTCATCTTGCATGGTTTTGGGGTGAGATATCCACATGGATACCGGGAGATGACCCTCCCGCAGCTACTCCTTGGATTTTCTTAGGCAGCATCGCAATTGTAATCCTTCAAACGTGAAAGCAGCTTTACACTCCTTTTCAGAATTCCACCGTCACTTCAATACTCTTCTTCTCTCTTTCGAGGCAAGGAGTCGTTAAGGGATTGACCACGAGAAGGGGGTAATAAGACCTTTAAGGTCTTAGCTTCTTCGGGAGGGAAGGGTTTACAAAGCCTAAAAAGGCCCTATAGGGTATATACACAGTAAAAAAGGAGTGTGTGAGTGTGGTTTCGCAAACATATGAAGGGCCTTGGGAGATCTTTGGGCTTGGGAGTAAAAGGTATAGGAAGGGGGATTTTTTTTGGAGATGTTTTAGGACACAGAGTAGTAAAGGCTTTAGGGATTTAAACCCGGGGTGAAAGGGGAAAGGTGAAGGGTGAAGGGCTTATAGCATGGGGGGAGAGGAAAGAAGGTGTGTAAGGAAAAGGGGACATGGGGGTTAAAAAGGGGCTTAGGGGGGTGTGTTAAAAAGGAATATGAGGGGGGTGGAATACGGGGTTTCAAAGAAAACACAAGAAGGGATTTATAAATTTAAGCATCGGGGGGGGGGGGGGGGGGGGGGGGGGTTTGTGGTTTATGAGGCCAAGGGGAGTGGGGGTTTAATGGTCCCACGGGAAGGGGTTAAGGGTTTAAGACCGGGGGGGAGGGGGGGTGAAAGGATAAAAGGGAATAAAACCGGGAGGGGGGTGAAAGGGTAAGTGGAGGGTATAGGAAGGGGGGCTTAGAGGAGCCCCCCCTTAGAAGCTTCAAGAAGCTTCTTGAGGCTTCTCTGGGGGAAGCATGTGGATAAGAAGACGACGAATGAATCTGCGACATCTTCCTTCTGCCTCGGTTGCTTCACGACCAGTCCCTTAGCACAAGCGGTGTCTTCCTCCTTGTTACGACTACCTCACGGCAGTGGCTTAGTGGATTCCTTTCCTCCTCCCTATCTCGTTCAGTGGCGGCAGCTGGCGTAGTCTACCCTTCTCAGAATCCCCTCTTTCCCTTCATGGCAGTTAGGCAGCAGCATTCGTCCTCTGTCCTTCCTCCTCCGCCCAGATTATATAGGGGAGGGGAGGGAATCCTCCCTCTCAACGTGTCCCTATGCATGCTTATGAAGCCGAGCAAGCTCCAGCGAGGAGCTTGCTGGCTCCTCTATCCCCTTCCCTCCTTCCAGCACGACGCGTCGCCGAGAGAGGGAATAAATATTTGATATATATTACATTCTCCAACTAAGAGCTCCATTAATGATGTTGCAACATTTCTTGTTGCACTTTTGGCAAGAGAGACAAAGTGCACCAGTCGCAACTACTATAGAACTAGGAGCAGTGGTGGCTGCAAAAGATTGTAGCATAGGAGCAACCACCTTTGTTGAAGTTAGTTGCTATTTTTGTGGCACTAGTATTGAGTATAGACGAGGTCTCTATGATGATACATCAGCTTATCAAGAACCTCCGTATGCTTTATATTCGTTACTTTACCTAGAAGCTTCTCCATTTGTCTACAAGAGGTTAGATAAGCTAGATGAGAAGATCACTCTGTGTTGAACAGAGCACAAGAGCTATATGCTCCCAAGGAAGCTTTCCTAGATGCATCTTGGGAATGGATAAGGTCATTGGAGATGGAACTTTCAGAAACACGAAAGACATTGCGAGCTCGATCTCCTAGAGAACCAAACTTAGCTACATCACTGTCTTGAAGAGTTCAAGGAGTTGAAATGGAAGAGAAAAATGAACTGTTTGGTGAAGCCATCACAAATAAAAAATCAATGTTGTGACTTGATATGGAGGTCATAGAAAGAGCACACCATGAAGCTACATCTCTTTTAACTAAAAATGTAACTGATAACTTAGATTTATTGCATTTCCAGAGCTTCTTGAGGAGCCCATGGGAGAACAAAAGAAGGCATACAAGGATTGGACTGGAAAGAACATCAAGGTTTTGCATTGGATATCTATATACATATCACATACTTTGATTCCTCATATCAAGAAGGCACACACTTGTAAAGAGGCATGGGAGATCATTGAGAAAATGTATGGGACATATACAGAGGCAAGGAAGATACAACTTAAGTAAATATTGCATGGAGCATGGAGAAGAAACTACACTATCAATGACTATGTTGCAGAAATCAAACACGTTGTAACTAATCTTGCATCTATGAATGTACTAGTGGATGATGATGCCTTGGTTTGAGTCACACTGAAATGGACTTGGCCTAGCATATAATTCTTTTGATACCTCTATTTCAGCTAGAGGAGGCTCTATGTGAGACTTTGAAGAATTGACTGCTTTGCTACTTACAAAAGAAATAATGTTGGGTTTGAAGCATCTAGCAGCAAAAATACAAGTGGAGATAGTTTCTTTCATCATCAAAGAGGGCATAGCAACCCATCTAGACCTAGAGGTTCATCTTATGGTCATGGTGGTGATAGCTTTTCACATGGTTCAGGTACCTTTGGTCGTGGTGGATTGATGCCTCGAGGCAAGGGGAGAGCTTACTCTAGAGGTAGAGGATGATCTACACCTCCACTTAGAGATGGTGCATGTAGTTATTGTGGGCAAAATGGAAATTTAGAAAGGGAATGTTATCACAAGAAAAATACTATGCCTAAGGGTCAAGGAAGGACTCAATATAACCATTATCTAGGTGGCTATGAAGGTGTAGGTTATCGACCTAATGGTGGCTCTAGGAGAGGCCATTTATTTGTCATGGAACTTGTATTAGGGAGCATGACTCACCCTCCTAGTGAAGATGGTTGGTTTTTTGAATCATGGGCTACAAATCGCATGACTCATCATGTTGAGTGGTTTGACACAAAACAACAAATGCAAAATGAAAATTATGTGGGGATGACACTTTGCATAAAAGTACTCATATTGGTAGTGTGCCACTTGTCACTAGAGGTGGAGTTGAAAATAAGCTTGGGGATGTACTTTATGTACCTACAATCACTAAGGACTTAGCATCAATTGGTCATATGGTAGACCAAGGAATGCAGGTGAGATTCAATAGATATAGATGTTTCATTGAGGAATTTTGAAATGGAAGGCCTGCTAGATTGATTGCAAAAGGGAAGAAGAAAGGCATGTTATTTTCCTTGGATGCAAGTACTCCTGTCATTTAGAATTCTATGTATGTTGAAAGTGAGCATTGTGAAACTAATCTTCCCTTTCTTTGCGAACAAACTCATGCTAAATAAGCAATCTTTCCCTTGCTAAGTTATGCAGTTAGCAATGACAACTTCCTAGAGTTTAAGCATCGCAAGAATCCTTTCATGATTTGCACTTTCCATGATGATTTGTTGTAAAGAGGAATAGGGGTTAATGGTGCAAGATGCAGTTTATATCTTCTAGACTTAACCGAAGTAAACTACTTTAGTGGATAAATAATCTTACTCATAATTCATTTCAATGCATAATACTTTTTTGAAGGAAAACTATATTTATAATTTATTTATTTTGCATGTATAATTAAATTAAATTCCTTCATCGTAAATAACTAGAACAAAATATATATCTTATCCCTAAAAATTCATCTTGCATATTTGAATTAAAACTGATATAAATTAAGAAGGATAAACCGCGGGGTTTGAGGTGAGATATCCACATGGATACCGAGAAATGACCCTCCCGCAGCTACTCCTTGGACTTTCTTAGGCGGCATCATAGTTGTAATCCTTTGAATGTGAAAGCAGCTTTACCCTCCTTTTCGAAATTCCACCATCGCTTCAATACTCTTCTTCTCTTTATCGAAGCAAGGAATCGTTAAGGGATTAACCACGAGAAGGGGGTAGTAAGACCTTTAAGGTCTTAATTTCCTCAGGAGGGCAAGGTTTGCAAAGCCTAAAGAAAAGGCCCTATAGATATTTATACATGGTGAAAAGGGTGTGTGTGAGTGTGGTTTCAAAAACATATGAAGAGGCCTTGGGTGATCTTTGGGCACAGGAGTGAAGGGTATAGGAAGGGGGATTCTTGGAGAGGTTTTTAGGACACTGGGTGGAAAAGGCTTAGGGGTTTAAAACCGGGGGTGAAAGGGTAAAAGGGGAAAGGTGAAGGGTGAGGGGTTATAGCACCGGGGGGGGAGGGTGCGTAAGAGAAAGGGGACATGGGGTTTCAAAAAAAAACACAAGAAGGGGCTTATAAATTTAAGCACGGGGGGGGGGGAGTAATAAGGCTTTTCAAGCCTTAGTTCTTTTTGGTGGTTCCATCCATGGAAAGGGGTTTTATGGGGGCTCCACGGGAAAGGGCTTAATGGCTCCACGAGAAGGGGCTTAATGGCTCCACGGGGAGGGGCTTAAGGGCTCCACGGGAAGGGGCTTAAGGATTTAAAAAAACCGGGGGAAAAGATTTGATGAGGCAGCAACAAGGGGGGAAAAGGGCTTAAGAGAGCCCCCCCTTGGAAGCTTCTTAGAAGCTTCTGGGGGAGGAAGTAGACTTTCTCATGTCGCCTCCTATTCTACTCCCTCAATCTTGGCGTCCTTTGGGACCCCCGACATGTGGAAGAAAAGGAGGGAGGGACGTTTCTGCGGCAACAGGCTCTCTCTGTCTCTCTGTCTCTCTCTCTCTGCGTTTCGTGTTGATGGAGTATGTGAGGAATGACTGATGCAGATGTAGAAGGATGGCACTGGCGATCAGGATGATATGATGCGACAGGATATGGTATTGAATTAGAGGATGTGAGACAAGATTGGTGTTATGCGGATGCAATAATAAAGATGATGGGCGGGCAAGGAGCAGTAGCTATCAATGAAGTAGCTGCAAATGTAGCCTTCAAAATTCCCTCTCTTTTTCTATCTTGGTGGCGTCATGGCTCATTTCCCTCCTCCCCTAGCTCTCATGGCGAAGGGTTTTATAGGGGGAGGGAAGGAGTTCCTCCCTCACGGTGTGTCGCCCTACATGGACGTTCTGTATATGCAAGCTCCAACGAGGAGCTTGCTATCCTTAATCCCCTCCAGCACGACCTACCGCCGAGAGAGGAAAAGAATATTTGATAAAGTAAAGCCACCGAGAGAGGAGAATAATATTTGATATATTACAAGCACCAAGAGCTTGGTGGGAGAGGACTAGCAGATTCTTGTGCAGGATGGAATTACAGCAAAGTATGGTTGATTACTCACTCTATGTGAGACATAGAGAAGATGGCATGGTTGTGGTTGTCATCTATGTTGATGACCTCATTATTACAAGTAAACTTAAGAGGGAGATTGCTAAAGTTAAGCATGGTCTTCATAAACAATTTGACATGAAGGAACTTGGTTTGTTGAGATATTTTTTGGGCATTGAGGCCATTTATACACCTCATGGTATTTGGTTGGTACATAGACAATATTATTTAGAGATGTTGGAGAAGCATGGCATGATAGGATGTAAGACAATGGATACTCCCTTCAATGAGAACATCAAAATGATTAATGATGGAAAATATGTGAAAGAATATGTGACTATGTTTAGAAAGATGGTTAGTAGTCTTATCTACTTAACCATTAGAAGGCTTGATTTGAGCTATGTTGTTGGATTCATTAGCCAATTGATGCAAAGATCATGTAAATCACAATTGGATGCAATGAGGAGAGTTGTAAGTTATGTGAAGAAGACTATTGGAGCTTGCTTATTCTATGAGAAGGGCATAAAGCCTACCTTGTTTTTGGATATACTGATGCAGACTTGGCACGTAATCTTATGGATAGGAGATCTACCAGTGATTATGCATTTTCATTTGGATCATCCATGGTAAGTTGGAGCAGTGAAACGCAACCTACAATTGCTTTATCAAGTATAGAAGCTAAGTACCAAGGTATTGTATTGGCAGCATGTGAGCAGACATGGCTAAGATTGGTTTTATGTGATATGGGGATTGAAATTGATGGTGGAGTCATCATATATTGTGAAAACATTAGTAGCATTATGTTGGCAAAGAACCTAGACTACCATACCATGACAAAGCAGATAGAAGTGCACTATCACTTCATTAGAGAGAAGGTCATTGATGGATAGGTTGACTTGGTCCATGCCAACACAAATGACCAAGTTGTTGATATCTTTACCAAAGCATTAGGTAAAGATAATTTTGAGTATTTCAGGAGTGCACTTTTGAAGTATTGTCTTTGCAAGCTCATTCTAAGCTTGAGGGGGAATGTTGAGAAATAAGGCATAGCCTAAGCCCTTATCCTATGCTTGTATTAAGTAAGTGTGTGAGAGGCTCTGTAAAGTGCGCTAAAGGTCAAAGGGTCTATCTCTTTGGTGAGACTTGGAAAAGTAGATGGTTGAGAAGAATGAAAAAGAATAAAATGAAGAAAGCTTGAGCCTCCATATCCATCTGTCAACCACCTTCCATTGTGCATCCCCATCGAATCTCTCATCTACTCTCAAATCTACATATATATAGGTGACACCTAGTCTAGATAGGGTGAGCTATATATAGCTCCAACATATCAAAGTTTGGCCCTACAATGACACTTTCATGTTGTAGACTATCACAATATATGCAATTGTGCTTAAACCCTTCTTTGATAAGCCTTTAGAATACTACCCATCCCTTCTCTTCCACTTTACTTAAGCTTATAACTTTTAAGAATAACTCAACTTTCAAGCTTTCCAAGGACTACTCGTCATCCACATCTGACTATGTATATCAACTTTCAAATTCACACAGCAAGATTGTAGTTGTGAGACCTTTCTCAGATCTATTTATGCAATCTCTTTAAATTTTCCCTATAACCAATGCTATGTATTCGAGGAAAAACTCCTCTAAGAGCCTTTGAGAGCGGAATTTAGGTGACGGGAAGTGCTTAAAAATAGCTAAAAATTATGAAGATCAAGGGAAAAATATTCACTGTCAAAGGCGGCGGCTCGATCTAGGACGATTTTAAGCGTCAAAGTGCTTTAAAGGCGCCCGAGCGACACTTGTTGATTTTTCATAATTTTTCAGATAGTCGTGCGGGTTGACACAAGCTACTGGCCAATGCGGGATGCTAAGCCGGACGCCCAGGATTTTTCAAAGCTCGATTCCGAGTCCGGTTGGGGAAATGGCCAAGAAACCGGTCAAGATTTGAAAAGGTGGACCAAAGTTTGGCCAAATGAGTAAGTGACCCTTGGGGCCCAAAATGAAATGCCACATGAAATGCAACAACCAAATCGTGGAGAGAGAGAGAAGGAAGATCAACGCCAGGATGCGCCGAAAAATGCGCCATGATCTTGATGGAGGCAACATGCCTGCTGCACACAACCCCCCCGAGTGATCATTGGCAGTGAATCCCCTCCGTATGTTGACTCTATCGCCGCCCTTCGCCCGTCGAATGATGGCCTGGTTTGAAATTTCTGATTCTAGTCTTTCTCTCTCCTCCCTCTCTCTCTTCTAAGAGGCAGTTCATGTGTGGGAAGGAGCAATGAAGAAAGAATGATGGAGGCTTGTCCGGCATGGACCGGATTGCTCCACGGGCTGAGAATGGTGATTTGTGATGTTGCTGGACATGAAGTGTTGCTGTTTTCCAAATCTACAGCCATGGAAAAAAACCCGAAACACGCGTTTAAGCGGTAAACCAAAAAAATTACAAAGAAAATTTAGTGTTTTATGCTTTTGATTGATGGAATGCCGTTCATATGGACTAAGATTTGATTATGCTGCTGATTCTTCTGAGTTCTTACTGTTTATAACCAGAAATTATGAAAAACATGCATTTGATGGCTCGAAATAATGTCAAGAAACCCGAAAACGCATGAAAAAGGGGGAAAAACAAGGGTTTTGGACATATAAATGGGGAAAACCGTCGATACACATCAACTAATCTTTCAATTTTGTTGCAAATGAACTAAGGGCCACAGCCCACAAACTGGTTTTCATTTTCAGCAATTTAAAAAATACAAGAAAATGAAGAAAATGGCGGGAAAATGATAAAAAAACCATGAAAAATAGGGGAAAAATACATTTGGGGCTACGAAAAATATATAAAAATAGGATTTATGTTTGTTGATGTATAGCAAGGCTAGGGCATGAAGTTATGCTTCAGTTCAGCCTTGTTTATATGTTTTAGTGCGTGTTTCCTTCCTTTCTCCACATAAAATGACAAGGAAACCCTAAAAGAAATGAATGCAATGATGCACTATCAACGGGGAAGGGTAGAGTTGTGGAAAAATTGGTTAAATGCCATTGAGCATGAGGAATAATTTGCTGATTTTATATGCATTGCATCTAGAACGGAATAATAATGATAAAAATTAACACCTAGTAGCACGAAGATCACTTCGGTGCTAGGTGTTGCAGCGAAGCACAAAGCGGTTAGAAAGAAAAGCATGAAAGAGATGTTTTGCACTTGCACGCTGCTGGTTTTTAAAATGTTTGAGCACTAGGCATCCACCTCTTTGCATGATCATTTAGAGGAAATTAAAAGTATCAGAGTCAGCTCCTGGATATGCATAGCAATTGTTTTCAGTAGGCCTGTGACCCACCGTTGAGAGCGTGAGGTTCCAATGCTGTAGGATAGACGAGGGTTATAGGGGACAGCAAGTGAGGAAATGGTACATTCCTGGATACGTTTATTTGGTACCTTGAGCGACGTTTGTGCGAAATGTCTAAATGTCGAGCGGCGCATCGAGGGGCCAATCCCCAAGGTGTAGGAGAGTCGCAGAGGGTTGACGGCATTCAGCCGTAGGAGGAACCCCATGTGTAAGTGATTCGAGCCTTTTGGCTATGTGGAAGGGACTCCCTCTGAGGAGCAATATTGGGTTAGGATCAGTTGGACTACAACGTATTACAAACGCAATGTTTAGGAAGGCAGAGATTTTGATAGACGCTCCTGGCCGCGAGGCCGAGGGGTTGTCTTGTGCATAGTGACGAGGTCCGGCTAGTGCATGAGCCAGTGCCGGCCCGTTTTTAGGTCCATCAGTGGTGCGTCTGCCGGGAGCTGCTTAAAAGTGGCGGTTCTCGAATCCTGGTTGTTTAAGGACCAACTAGCAGTTTATGCCAGAGGATACTGAGCTTGATCCGTTGTTTATTGATAAGCATCGTCTAGCAGAAATCCAAAAGCAAGAAAGAGACGAAAGAGCTAGGCGACGTGCTGAAATTTTTAGGAGATATTCCCCTAAGCGTAGCGGTGCTGAACCCTTACGAGGGAGTGGATCTAGTGGTCTTAGGACCACAAGCAGTAAGTTAGGAGAAGGTGGAAGCTCTAGTGCTCCCCTTCCTTCTATAAGTCAGTCCACGTCAAGTACGGGAGGTGTAACCCCACCGTCCCCTATTCCTAGTACAAATCCAATCCGCGTCATGGCGCAGCCTATTGCAATTCCAGCAGGAACGACGGATTTGCCGGCTCTAGGTTACCCGCTACCCATTTTTAATGGGCTAGTTGAGGAAGATGCAGAACTTCACATTAGGGAGTTTCAAAAGCTGATGTTTAACTGTCGCATTCAAGAGGAAGGACATTTGATGATGTTCTTCAATATGACTCTCAAAGGAAGAGCCGCTATATGGTATCATGGTTTAGAAGCCGGAACTATATTGAACATTGATGCATTTCATGGAGCTTTTCGAAGGGAGTTTGCCCCTGAAAGGGGTGGGCAATATTGGTTGCGTGTACTCAACGTGACCCGCCAAGATCCACACGAGGATATCCGTGCTTATGCGAAGAAGATAAAAGAGGTCTTCCGTAAGTTGGACACCTCTATCCCTATCCCCGCAGCTGCCCAATTGCAATATTTCCTACATGGTTTGGACTTTAATATCCAATTGCAGTTGAGTAGTGTCCCCTTGGGGGATATAGATACTGCCATTACACGAGCACAAGAGGTGGAATCCCGACTACAAGCAACCTATGCTTCTAGAGGCAATTCGAACATGGGTTTAGTATTGGGAAACAATATGGCAATAGCCAATGGCAGTAGTGGCCAAGGGATAGCGATGGCTAACCCTAATGGGAGAGGGAACATGATACAGAGTGTCCCTTTATTACCAGCTCCCCCTAGCATGTCGATGCCGACGGGCAGTCAAATGGCTCCAAATGGTGGAGGCCAAGCGGTCAATCCTAATACCATGCCTGTGACTCAACAACCTGTGCCTAATCGAATTGTTAGGCCGATGGAGCGACATGGTAATGACCAAGGCTATGAGTCGAGTTCTTCCAATGTTCTTGGCGAGGTTAAGGACATGATGAAGCATTATACCGACATGATTACGGAGCAGTATCGACAAATAGCCGTTGATGTCAACTTCCTTAAAAAACAACAAAATTTGATAGGAAGTAGATACCCGGAGGAGGGTGCACCGTCGAGGTTTAGTTGCAAATGGTGTGGCGGGCAGCACTATCCAAGAAATTGCCCAAATGTTAAGTGCGACATTTGTGGAAAATCCGGCCATCTAGCAGCTACTTGCTGGAGTAAGATCAGTTCTCTCCAGCGTGGTAGTCGGCAACCAGGGCCTGTTAATCATCGTGCCCAAGGAAATGATTCCCAGCCAGAAAACGGGTCTAAACAAATACTTCAACGACCAAAGACTACAGTGGAAGAGCTACCAAGTGGTAGTGGGGTTAGTTTGATTGAGGCTGTACGCGTTAATGATGCTGAAACCTCTAATCTACGAGCTGTCCTTACAAGAGGTAAAAAGGGTAGAGAAGCCGACATGGATAAGCCTGTCGACGGAAACCCTAAACAAGGCGACAAAGGAACGCAAGTTTTGGATCTTGCCCTAAAAGGGGGACCTTTGAAGCCCGTAGAGAGTAAAGCCGATAAGGAAGCACCAAAGAAGAAGGTGAAAGTTAAGAAAGAGGCAATAAAGCCAGTTCAGCGACCTAAAGAGCGGATGGTTTGGCGTGAAAAGCGAGCTCTATCGAACTATCATGAATTCGATTTGGCGGGCTCTCTTTGCGAAGTCAAGCCGGATGTGAACCTCTTGCAGCTTATTAAGCTTTCCCCAGGAGTACGCAAGGAATTTAGAAAGATCCTACGTACCGGGTACATCGTAGAACCTTTGGGTATTGCGCGAGTTGGTAATGACTGGTTTGAGCATGCTGAGAAGCATTGCCCAAGGGTTGCAGCCTATGTCGATGGGATATTAGTAGATTATGCCATTGTCGACACGGGATCATCTGTTAACATTATGAGTTCTAAACTGATGGAAAGGTTGGGTCTTGCGATTCAGAAAGATACCTCCACAATTCTCAGAATGGCAGATGACAGTTTGAGACAGCCGGAAGGCTGCATTACTAAGGTCCATGTCACTGTTGCAAATGTAGAATGCATGTTGGATTTTAGGGTGATTCGTTTTGCAGGGCAGCCAAGTTACCAAGTATTACTTGGACGACCTTGGATCTTGCAAGCGGATTGCCAAGTGGATATACCCGCCGGTCGATTGATATTCGGCAGAGGTGCCCAGCGGGTGGTGGTTGATGCTTATCCTGAGTCCCCGCAGAGTGAGCGAGCTCCTCTATCTTCTACAGAATTGGAGACATTAGAAGATTTATCTGCTAGTGAGACATAATCGAGTGATGAGTCCAAAGAGGGATCCACCACGGAGGACATCTATCAGATCACTTTGAACGAGCCGATAGAGGCCCAAGATCGTATAAGAGATGCAGATGTTATCGAGCTAGACCTTGGTACGCTTGATGATTCGCGGCCAATCAAATTAGGGTCTATGCTCAGTTCAGCAGAAAGGGAGGACTATGTGGCCTTGATCCAGGAATTCAGGGATATTTTTGCCTGGAGTTATGATGAGTTGAGAGGCATCCCTCCTAGTCTTGCTGTTCATACAATCCCGTTGAAAGAGGGCAGTCGTCCTGTACGGCAGAAAGTAAGGCGTATGCCTTTCGAATTGAGGGACGGGCTGTTTGAAGAGTTACAGAAGCTTCGAAAAGCGGGTTTGATTTTTCCTGTGCAACACACGGAATGGTGTTCGCCAGTTGTGATTAGAAAGAAGAAGAATAATCAAATCCGTTTATGTGTAGACTTTAGGGAGCTGAATAAGCAGACAGTTAAGGACTACTACCCATTACCATTTATTGACCAGATTTTGGATCAATTAGCGGGTAGGGAGATATATTCGTTTATGGATTGCTTTGCAGGATACAACCAAATGGCAATTGCAGAAGAGGACAAGTTGAAAACAACTTTTATTACGGTATTTGGTACTTTTGCTTACCATGTGATGGCCTTTGGTTTATGCAATGCGCCTGGTTCGTGGCAACGAACAGCCGATAAGACATTCGGTGACATATCCCCTGAAGAGTTGAGGGTGTTTATTGATGACTTAGGGGCCGCCACCGTGAGAGAAAGGCAGTTGATCATTTTGAGAAAATGCTTTGAGCGCTGTAGACAATTTTGCATTGCCCTAAACCCACGGAAGTGTGCTTTTGGAGTACCTTATGGGCTATTGCTGGGCCATGTGGTGAGTTCGGTAGGAATTGCGACAGACCCCGAGAAGGTCAAAGTTATAGTTGCCATGGGTCCACCACGCACTCCGAAAGAAGTTCATAGCTTTCTGTCTTCGGTTGGTTACTACCGTAGATTCATTAACACCTTAGCAGAAAGAACGTTGCCACTTACAAATTTATTGTCCTTTAGCTGTTCGTTTGTGTGGGGTGACCCTTGTAAGGTAGCATTCGAGGATGTGAAACAAGAGCTAGCAAGAGCGCCCGTTTTAAAAGCACCTAAAAGAGGTGAGGTGTTCTATATATTCTCAACAGCCACCATGTATAGTATCAGCTGCTGTTTAGCCCAAATTTGGGAAGAGAAGTGGTACCACCCAATTGCTTTTGCCAGCCGGAAGCTGGGGGTATCCGAAATCAATTACACCTACATAGAGAAGCTGTGTCTAGCGATGGTCTTTGGGACCAAGAAGTTCAGGCATTACATTCTCTATGAGAAAGTCATGCTTTATACGAAGGCGGAGGGACTTCGACTGTTGATGAATAAGTTACAGCCGCTTGATCGTTTAGCGAAGTGGTTGATCACTTTGCAGGAATTTGATTATGAAATCAAGAGTAAGCCACCAAGGTTGCAAGGCATCGTGGAATGTCTAGTGGACTTTGGGGAGCCGAAAGAATCTGTGGCTGAAGGTAGTGACATGGAGATGATATTTAAAATAGATACGGCATCTATTCCCTCCTGGTATGCTGCAATAACGCATTATTTATCAACGGGAGAGGCGGGATCCGAACTATCTAAGGCTGAGAAAAGGAAAATTAAGCAGCAAGCGTTAAAGTTTGCCTTGATCGCAGGTACATTATATCGGCAAGGGGTTGATGATATCTATCGCCGATGTGTGATGCCTGACGAGGTGCCATTCATTTTGGAGGAGTGCCATGATTCTGCTTGCGGTGGCCATTTTTCTGGACAGCTTACAGCACAGAAGGCTTTAAGAGCAGGTTATTGGTGGCCTGCCATCTTCCAGGATGCGTTTGCGTATGTTAAGCGATGCGATATTTGCCAACGACATGATAGTCGAGAGAATAGGAAACGACCACTCACCCCTATTATGGCGATACTTCCATTTGAGAAGTGGGGAATAGACTTTGTGGGTCCTATTACTCCGTCCTCGACTACGCAAAAGCGGTACATCATTGTAGCAACTGACTACTTCACAAAGTGGTCAGAAGCACGAGCAACAAGGAAAGATGATGCTAAAGAAACTGCTAGTTTCCTTTTAGAGCAGATAATATGCCGGTTTGGTCCGCCGAAAGAATTAGTGTCGGACCGCGGAACCCATTTCCTGAATAAGGTGATCAAAGGTTTGACAGAGTTGTGGAACATCAAGCATAACAAGACAACCCCATATAATCCGCAAGCCAATGGTCAGGTTGAAAGCACCAACAAGCAGCTTGTAGGCATCCTGTCCAAAATTGTGTTGGAAAAGAAACGGGATTGGGATAAAAAGTTATACGTGGCAGTGTGGGCTTATAATACGACTTTCAAACGAGCCACTGGCCATACCCCGTTCAAGTTAGTATATGGGGAGGAGTGTGTCTTGCCTTTAGAAATTGAGCTGCCGACTATTCGGTTTGCCATCAATCATTCTTTGAGCGATGAAGATGCTCTTTTTGAGCGCTTGACGACATTGGCCCATTTAGATGAGCTTAAGTTGCAGAGCTTATTGCACCAAGAAGTGGCAAAGCGCCGAATGAAGAAGCTACACGACCTCAAAGCCAAGAAATACACCTTCAAGAAAGGACAGCTTGTTCTGTATTATGACGCACGACGTGAATTATTCCCAGGCAAGCTAGAGCCCAAATGGGATGGGCCTTATAAGATCGTTAGAATAGGAAAGAATAAATCTACAGTGTTGTTAGCTGACCTTGAGGGGATAGAATTTAAAAATAAGGTTAATCTTAATAAGATTAAACCTTATTACTTCTGATTGTACTAATGCTATGACTGCCTTGCAGGTCTAGGCAAGATTGATCAAACATCTGCAAGGAGATCGTGATAGAGGTTGATGGGTCGTCTGATCCCTTACTTAGAACACCCATATTTGGAACAGAGGTATCATCAGGGAATGCTCATTTGGTGGAGCAAAGGATACAAGGTGATTGAGCAAGAAGGCGGGACATTTATTTGGGAAATCAAGGTCTTCTGCCATCACTACCTACAAATTTTGACGAGCATCCCTGTTGAATTCAATGATGATGGAGGGATGGAGCCTACAGTCCACCCGTTGAATATGCTGAATTTCGATTACCATAATTACGAGTAGAGTTCAAGATGGCAGACTATGTAAACCCTTTATGGACGTACACCTTGTACTTTGATGGGGCGTCCAGGGGTGCATGCAAAAAAGGAAGTGTAGGAGTTGTCATCCGCGATCCCCGACGACTCATTGTCATGAAGTTAGCTGCTTATCTCGGGGCGAATTTTACTAATAATATGGCCGAATACAAAGCCCTGATCATGGGTTTGAATATTGCAAAGAAGGGTGGTATCCGCCAGTTGTTGGTGAAAGGGGACTCTTAGTTGGTTTTAAATCAACTCAATGGGACGTACATGGTACGGAACCCCATCCTTTGTATGTACCATCATACTACCATAGCCCTGCTAGATGAATTTGATAGAGTGTCTTTTCAGCTGATTCCACGGAATTGGAATCAGTTTGCCGATTCATTGGCTAATCTTGCGTATGAAGAGGACCTCTTCTTTAATTGTGGCCCTTGTCCCGATATATCTATTGATGGTGAGACAGGACCTGGTCGTTTGTGGGGTATGCTTTCTGAACATGCCCTCTTTGGCAGATGATGGTTGATTTGGGTGATGCAGAGGGTAAGCGAGACTCATCTACCTTTATTATCTCAGACCCACAGACTGATTCGACGACATGTGATGCGAACACCTCTTGCGATATACGCAGGAGGGATAGGTCATAATCTACTGCACCTAGTTTAGGGCTACAAGCCCTGGTCCCCTGGGAATAGTATACTTTGATGTCTATCATGGTTGTTTCCAGGAGGATGTTATGCATAGTATTGTTTTATTTCATTAGGCCAAGAGGGCGGATTCAGTTTTGTAGCAAAGTCATGTCTGATTTCATTAGGCCAAGAGGGCCATTTCCCTATCTAGTGCGGGTGCGTTTAATTGGGTTTTTGTTTTAGTGTTGTGCTGGACAGGTTTTTCGGGTTGTGGAATTTTGTGGAGCCTGGAGGAGCCTTTGCTGCGATGGAAGCTTCTGGTGGCCACTCCAGGTGATATTTCTCCTTTACGAGTACCTTTCTTTCCTGTTATATGTGTATTTGTACTTGTCGAGGGGGCACATTTTTTTTTGGGGACCGGCAACCAAGGCATGAAGTCCCAGGTTTAGGCTAAGTATGTTTGAGGGAGGTCGGAGTAGTCATTGCCTCCTGTAAAGACATTGTTAGACATTGAAAGACCTGTTTTAGAAGGAAGTCCTAGTGGCCCTGTTCTGCCAGCCTGCTAGGCAGCCGTTCTAGGAGTTCTTGTTAGTAGTGAGGCAGTTAGAGAAGCCTGCTAGAAGATCATAATGATGATGTCAAGAAATCCTGACTGTCCTAAAAGATGAATATAAATACGAAGGTGTGTAAAAAGGGGTTCTAACCTCTATCAATGAAAAGAAAAGAAATGAAAATATATAAGCAGTTGATCATTGCCTTGCGAAGGCCTGGTAGGTTCCTGGGGACGAGTCAGACCCGGGGCCGATACCTTGTCTTCCTAGGGGTGGCTTCTTGCTGGAAAAAGTAATATCAAAACCAGGAAGGTTGGAGCGAAAATAAAAGTGAGCGTTAGAAAAGGATTAAGTGTCGCCTTGCGAGGGCTTGGTAGGTTCTTGGGTGCCGAGACAGGTCCTGAGACCGATGCCCTGTTCTCCTTGGGTCACTACGCTCAGCTCCCTCCTTTTTACATGCCCAAGTATGTTCATCCAATAAAAACCCTCAAAGAAGAAATACACTGAATGAAAATATCCTTTGATCAGGCTATAGGAGTCCTCGCCTTGTAGGAGCTCCTAGTTGTGTTGTCTTTAGTTGGTAAGTAGTTCAGACTACCACTTAGGGCAACCTCTTTGGCAGTTCTTTTTAGTTTGGCTGTGTTGGAGCAGCTGGTTAGTGACTCACTTCGGATTTTCTATTAGATGATGCTAGGCCTATTCCTTGTGGATGTCATGCCTTGGTTCTGTCTAGGGGTAGGGGGAGCATTGTGCTGAGTTTTATGATGATAATTGTTTTGTATCAGTTTGATGCTTCTTTGGTTGTTTATGTGCAGATATGTTCGTGGATTCGACGGGCTGAGTCGCCCTATCCCGTGGTCGCCAATGAGAGCGGAATTTAGGTGACAAGAAGTGCTTAAAAATAGCTAAAAATTATGAAGATCAAGGGAAAAATATTCACTGTCAAAGGCGGCGGCTCGATCTAGGACGATTTTAAGCGTCAAAGTGCTTTAAAGGCGCCCGAGCGACACTTGTTGATTTTTCATAATTTTTCAGATAGTCGTGCGGGTTGACACAAGCTACTGGCCAATGCGGGATGCTAAGCCGGACGCCCAGGATTTTTCAGAGCTCGATTCCGAGTCCCGACGGGGAAATGGCCAAGAAACCGGTCAAGATTTGAAAAGGTGGACCAAAGTTTGGCCAAATGAGTAAGTGACCCTTGGGGCCCAAAATGAAATGCCACATGAAATGCAACAACCAAATCGTGGAGAGAGAGAGAAGGAAGATCAACGCCAGGATGCGCCGAAAAATGCGCCATGATCTTGATGGAGGCAACATGCCTGCTGCACACAACCCCCCCGAGTGATCATTGGCAGTGAATCCCCTCCGTATGCTGACTCTATCGCCGCCCTTCGCCCGTCGAATGATGGCCTGGTTTGAAATTTCTGATTCTAGTCTTTCTCCCTCCTCCCTCTCTCTCTTCTAAGAGGCAGTTCATGTGTGGGAAGGAGCAATGAAGAAAGAATGATGGAGGCTTGTCGGGCATGGACCGGATTGCTCCACGGGCTGAGAATGGTGATTTGTGATGTTGCTGGACATGAAGTGTTGCTGTTTTCCAAATCTACAGCCATGGAAAAAAACCCGAAACACGCGTTTAAGCGGTAAACCAAAAAATTACAAAGAAAATTTAGTGTTTTATGCTTTTGATTGATGGAATGCCGTTCATATGGACTAAGATTTGATTATGCTGCTGATTCTTCTGAGTTCTTACTGTTTATAACCAGAAATTATGAAAAACATGCATTTGATGGCTCGAAATAATGTCAAGAAACTCGAAAACGCATGAAAAAGGGGGAAAAACAAGGGTTTTGGACATATAAATGGGGAAAACCGTCGATACACATCAACTAATCTTTCAATTTTGTTGCAAATGAACTAAGGACCACAGCCCACAAACTGGTTTTCATTTTTAGCAATTTAAAAAATACAAGAAAATGAAGAAAATGGCGGGAAAATGATAAAAAAACCATGAAAAATAGGGGAAAAATACATTTGGGGCTACGAAAAATATAGAAAAATAGGATTTATGTTTGTTGATGTATAGCAAGGCTGGGGCATGAAGCTATGCTTCAGTTCAGCCTTGTTTATATGTTTTAGTGCGTGTTTCCTTCCTTTCTCCACATAAAATGACAAGGAAACCCTAAAAGAAATGAATGCAATGATGCACTATCAACGGGGAAGGGTAGAGTTGTGGAAAAAATGGTTAAATGCCATTGAGCATGAGGAATAATTTGCTGATTTTATATGCATTGCATCTAGGACGGAATAATAATGATAAAAATTAACACCTAGTAGCACGAAGATCACTTCGGTGCTAGGTGTTGCAGCGAAGCACAAAGCGGTTAGAAAGAAAAGCATGAAAGAGATGTTTTGCACTTGCACGCTGCTGGTTTTTAAAATGTTTGAGCACTAGGCATCCACCTCTTTGCATGATCATTTAGAGGAAATTAAAAGTATCAGAGTCAGCTCCTGGATATGCATAGCAATTGTTTTCAGTAGGCCTGTGACCCACCGTTGAGAGCGTGAGGTTCCTATGCTGTAGGATAGACGAGGGTTATAGGGGACAGCAAGTGAGGAAATGGTACATTCCTGGATACGTTTATTTGGTACCTTGAGCGACGTTTATGCGAAATGTCTAAATGTCGAGCGGCGCATCGAGGGGCCAATCCCCAAGGTGTAGGAGAGTCGCAGAGGGTTGACGGCATTCAGCCGTAGGAGGAACCCCATGTGTAAGTGATTCGAGCCTTTTGGCTATGTGGAAGGGACTCCCTCTGAGGAGCAATATTGGGTTAGGATCAGTTGGACTACAACGTATTACAAACACAATGTTTAGGAAGGCAGAGATTTTGATAGACGCTCCTGGCCGCGAGGCCGAGGGGTTGTCTTGTGCATAGTGACGAGGTCCGGCTAGTGCATGAGCCAGTGCCGGCCCATTTTTAGGTCCATCAGCCTTTTTAAAGACAACCCAATTTGTAGCTCTTGTATACAATTCCACTAATCATTCATGCAATATTTACACATTAGACAAACAAAATATTGGCTCCATCTATACTAAGAAACCCTATGAGAATGCATACTGCTTGCATATACTCAAAAAATTTTAACTCGGATGTATATCAAGGTTTTATCCTAGGATCTAGAAGTTTTTCTTAGTGGTGAAACCTTAGAAAAGAAGATAACATTCTGCTAGTTTGGAGATATATTTGAGTGGAAAAATATCAAAAGTCTTAATTATGAGCTATGCATCGCAATGTGGAGGTTAACTTTTTTCTCTTCTACTTTAAGATTCGAATCAATGCCATGCCATAATAAAAGCTAAATGTATCTTAATTATAATTTTTCCTTAAGATAACTAGTTTGCAATAATATCTCTATAAGAAAAACATTAAGGAATACAAAAATTTCAAACATACTTAAAGGAACACATTTGATGGATAATAAGCTACCATTAATCATGCCTATGTGAGCCAATAGAGCCTCAAACTTTGAGAAAAGCCAAATATCAACTCAATAGAACCAAATTGAGAGAATACGAAAGTTGAACAATGGTCTAAAGTGTGTGAAGCATATAAATCCACACTATGGATATATAATTTTCTTAACAAATAATTTAACACTAGTGAGGCATACTAAATTAATTGTCTAATATGTTGCACAAAGTGTTATGCCAAGATCTAACTTCCAATTGCACTAATATTCTACATTGATGAATGATCTTGGGATCAATAACCATGGTTTGGTCCCGCAACAACTTAATCCTATGTAAGAACCAATTCTCGTATAAATTTTTAACCAAACCTTTAATACGATTTCAGATGGATTTTTGGAGTGGGTGCTTGGCTTTGTTGATGCAATGTTTCTAGTCTCGATAACAAAAGCTTGAAATTCAATATGGAAGATATTTTCAAAAGCATAGTATAGTAGCGAATGCAATGGTTCTTCTACAAGATATTGAAAGCTCAGAAATTTACTTGGTCCTAATATATTATTGCTCTGTTTGAGAAACGTTAATACATAAGAAAGTGGACTCTAAGCCAAAATAAAATGCTCTTCGTACTCTTTCACGAAACCATGTCCATGACTTGGAGAATTATGTTGACATTCACACAATTAGGATTTAGAAGCAAGACCAAGACATGATGGAAGGCGTTCGGTACGTTCAAGTGATACCATCAATCAGTTAAGTACTAGCACTCTGACATCATATCACTTGGAGAAGCGGGCGGAATATCCATTATCACAAAGCATGAAACAAAAACCAGTTGAAATGAAGGATGTTCAATACAACCAAATAGAGTGGCACTCTTCTGTACGGCAACTGCAAGCTCGTTGCGAAACTGAACAAACAAACAATCTAAGACTGACAGATTTTACACCATGGCCGGAGCAGGAGCGCTGGCTAGGCCAACGTTGTTGCAATACTTTTTGACCAAAGGGCACTGGCAGTATGGGTGAGTGGCATGTAGCTTCCTTAGTTCATCTAGATCACTAATTGCTGTGCTGAGACGCCATCATGCACCGTAGCAGGAGCCTTTTCTCAAGAGTCCTTGAACAAAGGGCATTGGCAGTGCACCTTGTCCGCCGTCACCTCTAGTTGCTTAATCTGCATCTCATCCACCACGTCAGCCGCTATAACAACACACAACAAGGAAATGGAAGCGCAGACTTAATAAGTGCTAGATGAGTCACGATTATTTGCCCAAGTATGCAGCCTATTATAGTGCCATAACGCGATTAATAGAAGCCAACAAATTGAACGATGAGTGTAATAACATATGCTTTCGGTGACACCAACACTACTGAGAAAGAGTACAGAGATGCGAGGGAAAAATCGAGAGAGAGAGAGAGAGAGACAGCTTTGGCGTCCCTGAAAAGCTTCGCATCGGCTGTACTACGCCCGCCAGCCAGAACATGTAGCATGATCATCGCGAGGGTAATGGTAGGGATGAGAGTAATGGTCGACATGATGGCTCGCAGTGATTTCTTGCTTCCACAAGTCGACTATGCAAAGATCGCTAAACACCGCAGGTACAACGATAACTTCACAGCTCAGGTGCATATATAATAGCTGCATGCTCTCGAATCGTGTCGAGACGACCCACGCGCCCGCACGTCCAATGCGTGTACTGTGGCAGAAACCACTTGCCAGCCGAGTGTCAAGACCCTAGGTCAAGACCTTGCGCTAATTGCGGTAGGTTCGTTCATGATGTCGCACATTGTAGATTACCAAGAAGACTTCCATACTCACAATCTTATGGCCAGCCTTACCTAGCGAACAGGCTGCAACCATTCTTCGGAAGGGGACCCCCATTGGCTCTTCCCGTGCCTAACAATATGAAACCAACCATCCCTAGAATGGACATAAATCCTAGAGGCATTCCTAGACCGCCTGGTCCTTACGTGACCCACCCACCGAGCGATGCTCCAGTACACTATGTGGAGGAGCCGAACGATGAAGAGACTTACATATACCCTTACGTCTCCCATGATGACGAGGGTAACGTGGTCCTCATGGATTATTGACCCGTGCCGGTGATGGCGCTAGGATGAGGGCGAGGTAGAGGCCTAGGAGGGCAGCCGCAGGATCTGTTGGACTTGTGGTCACCCCGGTCATCTCTCATCACACTGCCCTGAAAGAGAGAAGCAAAACAGAGACAAGGCTGACCAAAGGTACGCAGAGTGCGGAATTACCCATCTTTTCATAGATTGCCCAAAGCGAAAGCCGTTCTCTAGCTCAGCCAACTTGCCATCCATCCCATTGGGTCTATTTGGTGTCGAAAATCCCGATGGGGAAGCCACACCTATTCCATTGCGGGTTACGACTCGAGCCCAAACGAAGCAAGCCGCCATCTCCTTGCCAAGACCTAGCAATCTTGACGCCACCTCAATAGGAAAGAAAAGCCGCAAGCAGAAAAAGAAGAGATCGGAAGCTAAGGTCGCACTAAAGACCAAGAGTGGTACGACTCTACCTGCGGGAAAGAAGGCTTCAGACGCAGAGGCAGAGACTTCAGCCCCTAACACTACAACAGAAAGGAGGCATAGACGCGCAAAGTCGGACGCATCTATCATAGCGTCTATAAGCACATGTAAATGTGCGTGTAAATAGACGCGACTTTTGCGTCTATGTATCCGCACAAATAGATGCGCTTATACACGCAAAAATAGACGCACACGTCAAAATTCAAATCATACTTAAATCATTTCTTTTCAAACTACGCCTTTCCTTTCTTATGTTTTTTGCGGTTCTGAAGCTTGAATTTAGCCGACATGCAGTCTCTTCATGCCTCACCTCCTCATGACTCACCTCTTCTTTCATTTCAAACACACAAGAAGGGAAAAAGGAAAGCCAAGGAGAGGAAGAAAGAGAGAATAAGAGAGAAGAGAACAAGAAGAAGCAGCAAGCAAGGAAGCAAGCATCAAGGGAGGGTAACTTACCAAGAAGAGGAAGAAGGAGAAGGAAGAAGCGCCACCACCCGCCACACCAAACACCCAAGGTGAGTCTCTCTCTCTCTTTCTTTCTATCTTCCTCACTTTGCTCTATCTGTGTATTTAGGATTTGTGATTCCATTATGTATTGCACTTTGTAAATCAATAATGGCGGTCGTCTGCTAAAATCAGCCGACCAAGCGCGTCTAATAGCACATCTACATCCTAGTGTAGACACGGATATAGACACGAAAAACGTTTCTCTGGGGCCGTGTCTTTGAGCGCATGTGCGGGCATGTGTGCTCTGCAATTTGTACGCGAGAATACACGCATTGACAGATGCCCACAGAAACGCAGGTATAGACTACACCTGCGTCTCTGTGGGCATCATCTATACCTGCGTCTACACAGTGTAATATGATTTTTCTTGTGTAGATGTGGAATTCTGGATCCTCCAACACCCCATTCAACAAGGAGAAATTCATGGGGGAGATGACCAATTATCTTGGTCACCCTCCCACTGCAGATGAGGTTTTCAGTGTGATGTCTGGGACACCTATCACATCTTTGCCTACACAGGGATCAGCTGAGGTACATGGATCGGCCGAAGCACGTACATCTACAAAGGCACATGTATCGAGTGAGGTAGAGAGTAGTGCACGTTGAGGGAGGAGGGAGAGTGGTGCGGGAGAACGAGGAGGTCGAGGGCTTTGTGGGGGTTGCCTAGGTGGTGGCTCTTGATCACCCTCACTAGAAAATGTGAGAGGTGGGCCTCCACAAATGTACTACTCTATCACTCATGTTGGTGGTATCTTGCATGACTTCGAGGGGAGGGAAGTGATAGCCTACTTGAGGAGTGTCGTGCATGCCACATACAAAGATTGCATGATTCCCTTCAAGCACCAAAAAAATGGTTTGTGGCAAGAGGTGCTGCGAGCAATACATAAAAGGTACCCTAATCTTGAGAATTCACAATTCTCAAATGATTGGGGACGATCAAAGGTGAGAGACACGCTTCATAACAAGAGGTCTCACCTTATGACGCGTGCCAAGGAGTCATTGTGGAGACAAGAGCAGGGGCGCCCTGGATATGGCCAACCACCCAATTGCCACCGCAAGGAGTGGAAAGAGGCCAAGAAGAGAGCAGCGGAGAAAATGACAAGTCGCCAGCATGCAGAGGCGCAACGTATCTAGATGGCAACCATGGGATCGTCGCATTATGGATCGGGTGGTAGGGAGTCATGAGAGGCTGAGTTTGTAATTATTATTTGATTTCTTTTTTAAAATTAAATTTTGTAATTTGTTTCACTTCATTATGTAGTGTGTTTTAATACGTTGTATGTTCAAATTGTTTTGTAGTTCCATATCTTTGGTAGGATGCCTACTCCTAGAGAGGTAGGCTACCATCGAGGTCATAATCGGGCGTCCACTTGGCAGCATTTCTACGAGGAGGGACTGATCACGGAGGAGCAATATAGTCGCACCATGAGGATTCCACCACTAGAAGAGGTATGTTTTATTTCTTATATGAAAAGTATAAATAACTCTAATTTATTATTTGTAATGGTATTTATATACTTTAATCCTTTGTGTAGGCAAACCTTGATGCAGTTGAGGATAGCGAAGGGAAGACTAGCAGTAGCGGTAGTGGCAACGGCAGCGGCACAGGCAGCGGTGGTGGTAGCGATAATGATGCCTCTTCTGAGGATATATAGAGGAGCCCCATGCATGCATGCCTCCCCTTGGCTTGTAATTTTCATTTTTGATATGTATTACTTTCAGCTAGTGCTTGCGACCATGACGTCACAAGCACTAGAACTCATAATGTAAAAACGCTTCATCTATATATATAAAATTTCGTGTGCTACATACATTTTTTTGTTTTCAGTATCCAATCTTTGAAATAATCTTTCTCTGTTTTTCCTAAGTATACAATTTGATGTTGATGGGGGGAAAAAAACTAGCTTCTCTTTGTTTTTTTTTTCATACCTCTGTTTTGCGTGTCTATCAGTGCGTCTAAATTGCAGGATAAATGAGCATCTATTCTCGTCAAAAACTTTCAGAGTAAACGCGGTTTTAGATGCGTAGATACACGCGTGTATAGACGCATAATATGAATATATCCACTTTTTTATAAATATGATTATATATTTACGTAGCGCGTTTATACGCTCGTTTATAGGGGCATCTAAATGTGCATGTAACTCTGATCATAAGTGCGCTTTTAGATGCGATTTTGTAGACGCGAAAATAGATGCGTTAATAAACACATCCGATATTTTTTTTCACAATTCAAATATTGCGTCTACAAGCGCGTCTATGGAGCCTTTTTGTTGTAGTGCAAGACGATCGAAAAAGGGAAGCGCTAAGGTAGGGGAGTACCCGCATCCGAAGCGACAGTTAAAGGCCATAGAAAAGGTGAAGGAATGGGTAGGAGGCCCAATAGCACCTCAAAGACGCTGAGCCCATCATAGAGGACGAGATCAATGATCTCTCCAGTATAATCATGCCAATATCACCGCCTCAACCTAAGTCAGTCGAAGCAATTGCGCCACAAGCAGTGCCGTTAAGACAAAGCCTTGACACGATAGAGCCACAGATTCGCGGCGGCCATTGACACGGACAATCTAGGCTAAGGGAAGGACGAGTATCTAACTATCTCCTGACCACGCTAGTGACCACCCCCGTAACACTTAGCCTGGGAGATATGCTTAAGCAGCACCCTACCCTATGGCAAGACCTTAAGCAGTGGGTTGAAGGATCACAAGGGCAAATCACGGCAAACCCCCGAGACCAGGATGCAGAAACGCAATTGCCAAGTTTGACGCTGCACTCCGCGCCTAGATCCTTGCATGTCAACGCCTTTTGGGAATGCTCTGAGATGCACGCTGTCCTACCGGTCCTAGCTCTAGGTGACACGACAAGAAAGGGAATCGTAGACACGGGAGCTGGTGTTAGTGTGCTTAGTCATGCAGTGCTTTAGACTTGGGGAAACCCACCTGTCGAAGCTGTTAGGTTTAATTTTGCGCTAGCAAATGGCATGATAGTGAAGCCATTCGGGGTACTGAAGAATTGGCCAGTGAAGCTCGCAGGTGTCGAGTTCTCTGTTGACTTTATATTCATGAAGGGAGTGGACTACGATGTCCTATTAGGCCGATCCTGGATGCGCAATACTAAAGTCATCGAAGATTGAGGTAACAGCTTGATCTTCCTTGGCAATAGAACAGACGCCGTAAGAATAAAGATGGACACTTGGAAGACCTCTCCAGTCGACCTAGACGCCATCTCTGCTATGCTCAAAGGGAACACTCAGGTCAAGAAGCCCTATGGGCCCTTGACCAAGTATATCCCAGGCCCCGAGGATGAGCGGGATTGGATGCACGTTCTCGCTACAATCGACCTGCCATTCTCACACCATGAGGCGTACGAGCAAGCCATCAAAATGATCGGCAAGACCAACGAAGCACTCTCTATACTAATTTTCATGATGGTAAGAAGCCACCGGGGAAAGCCTGAGCCTATCACGTTCCAAGTACCATCCAACAAAAGGGAACTCCAGGGGGTACTGGAATACCTAAGAGACTAGCAAGCTGGCAACCGAGCTGCAAATTTCAAACCACTCCAAGATCTCGTAGAGGATTCCAAGTGGCAATGGATCAGGGTGCATGATTTAAACCTTAGGTACAACTGGGCCCTAGTTCTTGACCAATGACACAAGGCATACCAAGCCCTAGGAGATGACGAGCAGTCGGATGACAGGGATTCCAGTGACGAATACAAAGATTGCCAATCCTTCAGCGAAGAGAGCGAGGGTGAAATAGATACCATAGAATACGACACTGAAGGACAATAAATTGAGCAGATACGAGCAGAGGCCAAGCCGTAGAAAAGGCAGACCCCTAGAATAGAGCGACGAGTCATGCGCATGAAATGTGATCGCGCTCGGTTGGAATGCATAGAAGCCATATAGCTTGAGCAAGTAGGCCGAGCCCAGCCAGGATTGACACGTCAGTACTTAGGACTGAATCACCATCTAAATTGCGGCCACCAGGGGAAACCACCTCTTCTAGTGAAGATGGAAGGTTTGACTCTGAATCGGAAGTTACTTCCGATAGTGATCCAGAGATCCCTAGGCCGCCCATGACCAGACGCACCAAGGAGGACCTACCCGTCCACCTGAGGCGTAGATGATTAAGGCAGGAAAAGGCAAAGCACCCCAGGGATACACAATCAGAAGAACAGCAAAGCCACACGACCTCCCTAAACGCTTCACAAAATTCAAAAAAGGGGATAGGGTGGTAGTTCTGTTAGGTGCCAAACATCAAGGCATGTCAAATTAGGCAAGCAAGCTAGATTACTATTTCCAAAGAGGGGGAGAATCAGCAGTTATCCTTTGGAAATGGTGCATTGTGATATTTGAGGTCCATGTCAAAATGTCTCATTGAGTGGGAGATGTAGGTTTTATATCACTTTCATTGATGACTTTAGCAGAATGACTTGGGTTTATTTCATGCAATATAAAAGTGAAGCCTTTGAAAGATTTTTGGAATTTCAAGCTATGATTGAAAACAATTTGGTTATTACATAAAATTCTTGAGGTTTGATAATGGAGGAGAGTACACGTCATATGAATTTTCAAATTGTTTGAGAGACCATGGAATCAAAAGACAAGTGGCATGCATGTATACACCTCAACAAAAATGGTGTGCTAGTAAGGAAGAACCATATCATTGCAGAGATTGCTAAGGCAATGATGAACCAAATGAATATTTCATTGACATATTTGGCAGAGGCAGTGCATACTACTGTAATATATATCATGAACATGACACCTACAACATTGACTCATCATGTATCACCATGTGAAAATATGTATGGCAAGACACCCATTGTTGCTTACTTCAGGGATTTTGGATGTGTTTGTTATGTTCATGGTCGTGATGATTTGAGGAAGAAGATGGAATCCAAGGCTATAAAATGCATCTTTCTTGGATACCCTAATGAGAAGAAGGGTTACAAATGCTATGATCCAGTGACTAAGGAAGTTTACATTAGTAGGGATGTCTGATTTAGTGAGTATGAATCATGGTACAAGCCCAAGATTGCAATGGACTTGGATTCTTATGAAAGTAGTGATGATGATGCTCATGGGAAGAAAATTTCAGCAAATGGTAAGCTTGGAAATCAACACTTGGAAGATATGTCTAGATCTCAGGAGAATGCAAAAAGTAGTGGTAGCTATAGTCCATGGAGTGGCAGGTTGAGGAGCTAACAAAAGAGTGCAAAAATTGCAAAAGGAAAGAGGCCTATGGCTGAAAGTATGGAATTCCTCATGTAAAAACTCTAGGTACTAGAAGTGCATGAAAATATGTGGCACCACATGCAAGAGCAATTGAGGCACCAAGTAGTGCACCTCAGTTGAGGGGATTAGAAAGGGTTAGATATCCTACTGATAGATTGACATATAATGGGTTCATGAAGCTACATTATGATTATATGTGTGGAACCTACTTGCTTTGAGGGAGTAGTGTGGAAAGCAAAGAATGGAGACAAGCTATGGATGAGGAGATGGATGCATTGAAGAAAAACAAAACTTAGGATTTAGTTCAGTTACCTCATGGAAAGAAATCAATTAGTTGGAAATGGATGTATAAAGTCAAGTGCTAATCGGATGGTTCTCTAGAAAGGTATAAAGAAAGGCTGGTTGCAAAGGATTATGCACAAACATATGGATTGGATTATGAGGAGACATTCTATCGAGTGGCAAAGATGACTACAGTGAGCTTCTATATATGTCTCGAAATTGTATCAAATGGATGTGAAAAATGCATTCTTGGATGGGAATTTAGAAGAGGAAGTGTACATGGATAAGCTTGAAGGATACGTGAATCCTAAATAGCTGCATTATGTATGCAAGTTGAAGAAGACATTGAATGGAATGAAGTAAGCACTGTAACGTGTCCACTAGTATCATCCAAGACACGTCTTAGCAGTCCATCGGAAAGGATGTCTAGAAAGCTTTACCCGGAATTCCCATGGAATGTTACGGGATTTGTGATCTAGGGCTTTCCCCGTCTGCCATGTAGCGGAAGTATTCTGGCGGTTCCCACTTAGGATCGACCGGAATTAGGGTTTTCCTGATTGGTTCTTTCCTAACAACAACTAGCGTCGGACCCAAGCGAACTACTTTACGCCGAAACGCCAGGTCCGGAGCGGATTCACGTTGCACATAGTTCAAGGAGAATGGGAAACGAGAGGGATGCAAAGCTCAACCTCTCTGCCATAAGGCATAGTCCCATTCCATTCCCCTAAAACAGCGTAAATAAGTTAAGACATAGGTCTAGGTCAATGCTTTCATTGTTCGAGTCCTTTGACAATCATCCCGCTGTTCTTCAAGATTTGAGAAAAGTTCCTGGCCAACCGGGACCACCCAACCGTAGGGTGGACCCATGGCCCATCCTTTGCACTTTCCTCGGTTTGTTTTAGTTATGTAATTATCTAACACATTAATTGGACATGTAACAATCATCTTCTTTTATTAATCCGTTAAGAACTGATTCCTTCACGTAATCTTATCCCGTGACATAGAAAAATAATATCAGACAAGTTCTTTACTAACATATCATCATATTTATCTTTGAAATACGAGGAGTTCTGCCTGTAGGCTTGTCCATAAACCAGTCGAAGGCCATCCAGCAATCCACAGGGATCACTTATTCCAAGTTTTCGCTCGTAGACTAGTATGCGGGTCTCGAGATCCAATCCCGAGTCACGTTAGCCTCTTGTGTACAGCCCAGAAGGCGAGGGATTTACGGCTAGAGCCCCCCCTAGCACCCAAGCATCCTCGTGCTCCAAGTAGCGCTCAATGGAGAGACCTCTCGCGGCGGGTTCGGTCCAAGTTCCCGGCGCGGTCAACAACCCCCTTGGTTAGGGTCAAGCAGACAGTCGGGGGTAACTGAAGCTGCCACTCCCTCCAGGCCTTCAACCTGAAGTATAGATATTCATTTAATTTGTAATTCATAAATCAAACAGTGCTCTAAAATCTATAGTAAGAACAAACATTTCCATTAATCGATCTTGTTGTTGGTAAACTGCTAAGGAAGGAGTCTTTCCTTTCGAACGCATCTAGCACTCGATCTGGGGTGCCTTGCAACTTGGCAAGATCCTTTATATTCTGGGTTAGGGCGTACCCTATTAACCCGATTTGGTCAACCCTAAAGCTCATTGGATACTTTAGTTTCCGATTTTTAACCCTCCTTACTTAGAAGGATATCAAAGAATACATCCTTTTGCAAGATAACTTGCGTAAGGATCCACCATTCTTGTTGAGGGTATTTAACCTTTCTTTTTGTGAATCAATCACAAGACCATATGACTTCGTACTTGCCATGCAAGTCCTGCATCGTAATATGCGATGAAACAATCCGTTTCAGTTTCTTTAAGCTGATGTTTGTCAGACCTAGGGTCTCCTAACTTTTATTATTTTCTCAGGGATAAACCCTAGTTCTTATTTTTTGGTTACAATTTACTGACCCTATATTTAGGGAATGTGGATAGGTATTTAAGGTATAGATGTTTCTTGGAATTTTGCTTCATTCCCAATGAATATTTCGCAGCATTTTTAATTTGGTTAACTCTAGAAGGTAATTTCGAGATTACTTCCGTATGATTTGTTATCTACATGTCAATTGACTTTTCAATCTTATACTCCATCGATTTGAGGTTAGGTTAAATCCAACTAATCTTCCCTTTTCTTTGCGAACAAACTCATGCTAAATAAGCAATCTTTCTCTTGCTAAGTTATGTAGTTAGCAATGACAACTTCCTAGAGTTTAAGCATCGCAAGAATCCTTTCATGATTTGCACTTTCCATGATGATTTGTTGTAAAGAGGAATAGGGGTTAATGGTGCAAGATGCAGTTTATATCTTCCAGACTTAACCGAAGTAAACTACTTTAGAGGATAAATAATCTTGCTCATAAATCGTTTCAATGCATAATACTTTTTTGAAGGAAAACTATGTTTATACTTTATTTATTTTGCATGTTTAATTAAATTAAATTCCTTCATCGTAAATAACTAGGACAAAATATATATCTTATCCCTAACAAATCATCTTGCATGTTTGCATTAAAACCGATATAAATTAAGAAGGAAAAACCTGGGTTTGGGGTGAGATATCCACATGGTTGCCGGGAGATGACCCTCCCGCAGCTACTCCTTGGACTTTCTTAGGCGGCATCACAGTTGTAATCCTTCGAACGTGAAAGAAGCTTTACACTCCCTTTCGGAATCCCACCGTCGCTTCAATACTCTTCTTCTCTTTATCGAGGCAAGGAATCGCTAAGGGATTAACCACGAGAAGGGGGTAGTAAGACCTTTAAGGTCTTAATTTCTTCGGGAGGGCAAGGTTTACAAATCCTAATGAAAAGGTCCTATAGGGATTTATATACGGTGAAAAGGGTGTGTGTGAGTGTGGTTTCAAAAACATATGAAGGGGCCTTGGGAGATATTTGGGCACAGGAGTGAAGGGTATAGGAAGGGGAATTCTTGGAGAGGTTTTTAGGGAACGGGGTGGAAAAGGCTTAGGGGTTTAAAACCGGGGGTGAAAGGGTAAAAGGGGAAAGGTGAAGGGTGAGGGGTTTATAGCACTGGGGGGAGGGCGGGGGGGGGGGGGGGGGGAGAAGGGTGTGTAAGAAAAAGGGGACACGCGGTTTCAAAAAAAAACACAAGAAGGGGCTTATAAATTTAAGCACGGGGGGGGGGGGGGGGGGGGGGAGTAATAAGGCTTTTCAAGCCTTAGTTCTTTTTGGGGGTTCCATCCATGGGAAGGGGTTTTATGGGGGCTCCACGGGAAAGGGCTTAATGGCTCCACGGGAAGGGGCTTAAGGGCTCCACGAGAAGGGGCTTAAGGATTTAAAAAAACCAAGGGAAAAGATTTGATGAGGCAATAACAAGGGGGGAAAAAGGCTTAAGAGAGCCCCCCCCTTGGAAGCTTCTAATAAGCTTCTTAGAAGCTTTTGGGGGAGGAAGTAGTCTTTCTCACGTCGCCTCCTATTCTACTCCCTCAATCTTGGCATCCTTTGGGAGCCCCGACATAGGGAAGAAAAGGAGGGAGGGACGTTTCTGTGGCAACAGGCTCTCTCTCTCTCTCTCTCTCTCTCTCTCTCTCTCCCTCTCTCTCTCTCTCTTTCTCTCTACATTTCGTGTTGATGGAGTGTGGGAGGAATGACTGATGCAGATGCAGAAGGATAGCGTTGGCGATCAGGATGATATGGTGCGACAGGATATGGTATTGAATTAGAGGCCACGAGACAATATTGGTGTTATGCGGTTGCAATAATAAAGATGATGGGCGGGCAAGGAGCAGCAGCTATCAATGAAGCAGCTGCAGACATAGCCTTCAAAATTCCCTCTCTTGTTCTATCCTGGCGGCGTCACGGCTCATTTCCCTCCTCCCCTAGCTCTCATGGTGAAGGGTTTTATAGGGGGAGGGAAGGAGTTCCTCCCTCACGGCGTGTCGCCCTGCATGAAAGTTCTGGATATGCAAGCTCCAACGATCAGGAGCTTGGTATCCTTACTAAATCCTTACTCCCCTCCAGCACGACCCGCCACCGAGAGAGGAAAAGAATATTTGATAGAGTAAAGCCGCCGAGAGAGGAGAAGAATATTTGATATATTACATTCTCTCCCCCTTGGAAGAATCAAGATGTCCCCATCTCGAGATAAACTGGGGATATTGATGGTTGAGAGTGCCTTCATCTACCCAAGTGGCATCCTCTTCGGGATAATCCTTCCACTAGACGAGGCATTGTCTGAAGGTTCTGGATCTTAATTGTCTCTCCCTAACATCTAAGAGCCTTAGTTCAAGGACTCCTTGACTAGGCATTACAATTTGTTGGTCATCAAGTACATGGTTAGGGTTGGGTACATATTTTTTCAATAGGTTGATATGGAATACATTGTGAACCTTTAGGTTCTAAGGGAGTTCCAATCTATAAGCATTAGGTCCTAGGCATTTGAGGATCTTGTATGGCCCACAATACCTTGGACTTAACTTCTTGCAATTTCCTAAGACTAGAGAACTCTTTTTAGGGCGTACACGAATGAAGACCATGTCTCCTTCTTCGAAGACTCTTTCTTGACGCTTCAAATCTACGTATGTCTTCTGTCTATCCTTGGCCGCTTGTATGTCCTATCTTATTGACTTTATTTGATCATCCATGTCTCCCAACATCTGTCTTGAAGCTTCAACCCTTAGGGTTGGATCAGAAAAGCTTAGGGGACTTTTGCAGTCATGACCATATAATGCTTTGAAAGGGGTCATCTGAATGCTTTGCTGGTAAGAAGCATTATAGGCGAATTCAATCAAAGGCAAGTATTGAATCCACCTCTTCAGCTCTCGATAGCAGTATGATGCCCTAAGCATATTCTCGATGACTTGATTTACTCGCTCTGTTTGGCCATCCATTTGGGGATGCTAGGCGGTGCTAAAACAGAGTTGAGTCCCAATAGCTTCAAAGATAGCTCTCCAGAAGTGTGATGTGAAGAGAGAATCACGATCACTAATGATTCTTCTGGGTAAACCATGTAGCTTGAATATCTCCTTGATAAACAATCTTGCAATGTCTGATGCTTTATAGTTTGTCTTTACTGGAATAAGGTGTGCAACCTTAGTAAGCATGTCAACCACAACCATGATGGAGTTGTATCCTCCCTAGACTTGGGATAGGCCTACAACAAAATCCATACTGACGAATTCCCATTTCATTTTGGGGATGTCAAGCAATTGCAGTTTCCCTGGCATCATGACATGTTCGGCTTTGATACGGTGGCAAGACAAACACTACCTAAAGAAAAGGCCCTATAGATATTTATAAATGGTGAAAAGGGTGTGTGTGAGTGTGGTTTCAAAAACATATGAAGAGGCCTTGGGAGATCTTTGGGCACAGGAGTGAAGGGTATAGGAAGGGGGATTCTTGGAGAGGTTTTTAGGACACTAGGTGGAAAAGGCTTAGGGGTTTAAAACCGGGGGTGAAAGGGTAAAAGGGGAAAGGTGAAGGGTGAGGGGTTATAGCACCGGGGGGGGGGGGAGGGTGCGTAAGAGAAAGGGGACACGGGGTTTCAAAAATAAACACAAGAAGGGGCTTATAAATTTAAGCGGGGGGGGGAGTAATAAGGCTTTTCAAGCCTTAGTTCTTTTTGGTGGTTCCATCCATGGAAAGGGGTTTTATGGGGGCTCCACGGGAAAGGGCTTAATGGCTCCACGAGAAGGGGCTTAATGGCTCCACGGGGAGGGGCTTAAGGGCTCCACGGGAAGGGGCTTAAGGATTTAAAGAAACTGGGGGAAAAGATTTGATGAGGCAGCAACAAGGGGGGAAAAGGGCTTAAGAGAGCCCCCCCTTGGAAGCTTCTTAGAAGCTTCTGGGGGAGGAAGTAGACTTTCTCACGTCGCCTCCTATTCTACTCCCTCAATCTTGGCATTCTTTGGGACCCCGGGCACATGGAAGAAAAGGAGGGAGGGATGTTTCTGCGGCAACAGGCTCTCTCTGTCTCTCTGTCTCTCTCTCTCTCTGCGTTTCGTGTTGATGGAGTGTGTGAGGAATGACTGATGTAGATGTAGAAGGATGGCGCTGGCGATCAGGATTGTAACGTGTCCACAAGAATCCTCTAGGACACGTCTTGGCAGTCCATCGGAAAGGCTGTCTAAAGAACTCCGCCCGGCACTCCCATGGAATGTTTCGGGTTTGGCAATCTAGGTCTCTCCGCGTCTGCCACGTAGCGGAAGTGTCCTGGCCGTTTCCCACTCAGGATCGACCGGAATTAAGGTTTTCTTGTTTGGTCATTAGCTAGCAGCAACTAGCGTCAGACCCGAGCGAACTACTTTACGCAGAAACGCCAGGTCCGAAGCGGATTCACGCTGCACTTGGTTCAAGGAGAATGGGAAACGAGAGGGATGCAAGGCTCGACCTCTCTGCCATAAGGCATAGTCCCATTCTGTTCCCCTAAAATAGCGTGAATCGGGTAATAGGTAATTCTAAGTCGTCGTTCTCATTATTCGTTTCGATGATCATCCTTCTGTTCGTCGAAGATTTTGAGAAAAGTTCCCGGCTAACCGGGACCACCCATCCATAGGACGGACCCATGGTCCATCCTCCGCACTTTCCTCGGTTTGTTTTAGTTATGTAATTACCTACCACATTAATTTGACATATATCAAACAGCTTCTTTGATTAACCCTGTTAAGCACTGGTTCCTTCACGTAATCTTATCACAGGACATAAAGAAAACAATGTCAAACAACTTCTTTATTATCATTTTATCCTTTTATCTTTGAAATACAAGGAGTTCCGCCCGTAGGCTTGATCATAATCCGCCCGAATGCTATCCAGTAATCCACCAGGGATCACCATTCCAAGCTTCTGCCCGTAGACTAGTATGCGGGCCTCGAGATCCAATCCCGAGTCACATTAGCCTCTTGTGCAGGTCCCGGAAGGCGAGGGATTTACGGCCAGAGCCCCCCCTGGCACCCAAGCGTCCTCCTGCTCCAAGTAGAACTCAACGGAGAGACCTCTCACGGCGGGTTCGGTCCACGTTCCCGGCATGGTCAACAACCCCCTTGGTTAGGGTCAGGCAGGCAGTCGGGGGTAACTGAAGCTGCCTCTCCCTTCAGGCCTTCAACCTGAAGTATTTAGATATCTTTCATTCTTTAGTTCCTTGAACAGACAATGCAAACAGTGCTTTCTAAATTATTACAAGCACAATCAGTTCCCGTGGACGTTAGCTGGCAAACTGTTAAGGAGTGACTCCTTCTCTCCGAATGCATCCCGCATTCGATCCGGAATCAATTGCAACATGGCAAGATTCCTATCGTCTTTGGGTTAGGGTCATACCCTATCAATACTTTTAGGTTTTATTAATGGTAGATCCCGGCGACCATGTCGCTTTAGTTTATTGACTAATCATTTGCGTCCAAGCAAATACCTAGCTTCCCCTTAACTTGGCAAATTTTGCCTAATGAGGATAGAGCAAGAGGATGACTACCCTTTCCCCTTGCAAGTTAAACTTGCGCAAGAACCTGCCAACCTTAATCCACGGAATGGCAAAACTTCTTACGATCAACCCGCAAGGCTAAGTGACGTTGCAATTTATTGCACAAGTGTTGTCTCCATTCCAAAAGATCATTTCACCTAATGAATGGCGTATTCAGGTCACGGAATTAACTTCAGACGAGAGGGAGGGTTTAGGTTGTCTTTTACCCACCCCATCCTTAATTTCACTAAAATCGACAATGTTTAGTCCTAGGGTTCCAACTCAATTCGAGTTTCATCATTTTAAATGCTTGGTCCTTAAGGTAGGAATCCTAGATTATTGTTTACATGAGCATCCAATTAGCTCAACATTTTGGGAATGTGGTTAGGACTATTGGGTTTGAAGGTTCTGATTTAGCGATAATGGAAAAACTTGGCCGAATCCTTAACGTGCTAATCCCTAGTTAGTGTTTGGGTTATCTATCGTTTTGACTGATTCATGTGAATACGAAATCCTTTGTGGCTAGGTGATTTGGGTAATTCACTATGCTTGTCTCGCGACAAGGATGAATCCTTCCTAGAGACAATAAACTAGATCTAAAGGAGAAAAAATAGTTGCAACTACCGCAATACATGTAAACATGTGATTCATTGTTTCTACGCATCACATGGTTCACAATAACTCTATCTTTCCTTGGTATAGTAAAAATGCATGATAATCTGAGTACTAGCTTTCCTAGGACCTACTAGGACTTACATCAAATAACCATGCCTACAACCTTGTTGTCTATACTTTAGAATCTCATGCTTTGATAAACCATGCGACCTTTCCTAAACACGGCTCCTGATGAATGAAATTTCTGCATGATGACTATGCAACACGCAACTTTCCCCTAGCTACAATGTAGTTAATGAAGTTCATACCAAACTAAAGCTAGTGTTAACTTATTCCATGTTACGTGCTACTTGCAAGTCCATAAGATCATTTTCGTACTCTTCTATTTCTTTTCGGATAATATCTTATGGGTGTTAACTTTTCCTCATGAATCATTACAAGGAAGATGTTGCCTAAAATGCGGCACACGCTTATTCCCACCATGTCTAGTAACCAAATGCACTTATCAATTTCATTTCTTTGCCCTACATGTTTAGACTCATTACTTTGATAATGTTCCAAAATAGCAACATGCAGCTAGTCTTTTAAGGCGGACAACTCCGGACTTGCAACCGTTTCAATTTCATGACATGCATCAACCTTATCTAATGTTTAAAGAGATAATTTATCAAATGTATTTTTAACGCTGCCACATTAAAAATAAGCGTAAAATGCATTCTCCCTTATGGAATTAAGCGCGCCTAAACATTTCTTTATGCGAGAATAAACTCGAAAAAAAAACCTCGACCTGTGGGCTCGGGGAGATATCCACTTGAATGCTTGGAGATGAACCTCCCGCAGGCGCACCTTGTGACTTTTTAGGGGCCATCGTAGGCGTGGTTTCGGCTTCTGGGTTGCCTTTGCGGTCTATGAATTGACTTGCCTTGGTATGCAGCCTCCAGACCTTTGCCTTTTTCCCTCGTATGTAGGAGATTCCTTCGCGGGACTTTGGATAAATGGTGCTTGCGGATGAATTCTTTAGGAAAAACCCGAGTGGCTAGGAATGGGTTCACGGATGGCTTGTGGCCTTTGAATTCTAATTGCGGGAAGCCTCTTACGAAGGATCTTGTGGGAGGGCTTTATAGCTTATTCCTCTTCTCTTCAAAGTCCCGGGGGGGTATGAATGGACTTTATGGGGATCTAGTGGGAAGGGGGCTTAAGAAAGCCCCCTTAGAAGCTTTTTAAGAAGCTTCTAGTCGTCTGCAGCAACGTCCAGGGGGGGGGGGTCGTGATCCAGGCGGGCGGCGGATTGTGGCGGTCTGGCGGCCGTGGCGGCGAACTATGGCGGGCTGGCGGACTGTGGCGGCAGCACGGCGACCTTCCTCCAGCACCGCGATCTCTCTCTAGCACGGCGACCTCCCTCCAGCACCGCGACCTCTCTCCCCTAGCCTCTTCCTAGGGGGTGTTTATATAGGCATGGGGGGGGGGGAGAAGGCCTCCACCACGTGGCCCCCCTTGCATGGGTTTCCCCCCTCCCATGCAGGCCACGACTTTCATATCCCCATCCTCCCCACACTCCCTCTTCTCCAGCCATGCATCGGCTGGAGAAAAAGGGGTAAAAATAAAAAAATTTGCCTTGAATTATTCAAATTGCCCCTCCCAAGAGGGTGTTTTTGTGAGACTTGCGATTTTGAACTTTCGGTTTTGATTTACCAATGCAGAGGACCCCATTTCTCGCGTGCGGGTCACACATTACACTGCCATTAATTTCAATGCAAGAGATAACCTTTGCACAAGGTTTACGTTGTGTGCGGGACGTCAATATTCACAGGTGGGAATATTACATTCTCTCCCCCTTAGAAGAATCGAGATTTCCTCATCTCGAGATAAACTGGGGATATTGAAGATTGAGAGAGTTTTCATCCATCCAGGTGGCATCCTCTTCGGGATAATCTTTCCACTGGACGAGGCATTCTTTCAAAGTTCTAGATCTTAACTGTCTCTCTCTAACATCTAAAATCTTTTCCGGTCTTAGTTCAAGGACTCCTTGACTAGGCATTACAACTTGTTGGTCATCAAGTACATGATTTGGGTTGGGTACATATTTTTTTAAGAGACTAATATGGAATACATTGTGAACTTTTAGGTTATCTGGAAGTTGCAATTTATAAGCATTGGGTCCCAGGAATTTGAGGATTTTATACGGACCACAATACCTTGGACTTAGCTTCTTGCATTCACCTAGAGATAGAGAACTCCTTTTTGGGCGTACACGAATGAAAACCATGTCTCCTTCTCCGAAGACCCTCTCTTGGCGTTTCAAATCCGCATATGCCTTTTGTCTATCTTTGGCTGCTTGTATGTCTTGTCTTATTGACTTTATTTGGTCATCCATGTCCTCCAACATTTGTCTTGAAGCTTCCACCCTTAGGGTAGGATCAGAAAAGTTTAGGGGACTTCGACAATCATGACCATACAGTGCCTGGAAAGGCGTCATTTGAATGCTCTGCTGGTAAGAAGCATTGTAAGCAAATTCTACTAACGGCAAGTATTGAATCCACCTCTTCGGCTCCCGACAGCAGTAAGCCCTAAGCATATCCTCAATGATTTGATTTACTCGTTCCGTTTGTCCATCTGTTTGGGGATGGTAGGCAGTGCTAAAACAGAGTTGAGTCCCAATAGCTTCAAAGATAGCTCTCCAGAAGTGTGATGTGAAGAGAGAATCACGATCACTAATGATTCTTCTGGGTAAACCATGTAGCTTGAATATCTCCTTGATAAACAATCTTGCAATGTCTGATGCTTTATAGTTTGTCTTTACTGGAATCAGGTGTGCAACCTTAGTAAGCATGTCAACTACAACCATAATGGAGTTGTATCCTCCTTGGACTTGGGGTAAGCCCACCACAAAATCCATACTGATGAATTCCCATTTCATTTGGGGAATGTCAAGTGGTTGCAATTTTCCTAGCATCAAGACATGTTCAGCCTTGATACGTTGGCAAGACAAACATTCAGTGACATATTTGAGAACATCACCCTTGAGCCTCTCCCAATGATAGCTCTTCCTAACTGCATTAAGAGTTTTTGCATAGCCAGGATGTCCTGCGAAAGGGGAATCATGAGCTTCCCATAATATCTTCTGCTTAAGTGACTGACTTGTTGGTATACATAGCCTTGTTCTATAGTAAATAAGTCCATTGTCAACAGAAAATTCATGATACTTGGCCTGATACTTCAGATTCTGATCCTTGGTAGATATTTCTTTTATCATTGCTTGGTAGGCTAAGTCATGGCATGCTTCCTCTCTAGCTAGTTCGAGTATAGGGTTGCTTGGCATGGATACCTTTGTAGCCAGAGATCTGGCCGTTGATGGATTCTGCAAGATTAGGGGGTTTAGGAATGCCTTGCGACTGAGTGCATCGGCAACTACATTCTCTTTCCTTGGTCGATACTTGATTTCAAAATCATACTCCTCCAATACTTCGATCCATCGACGTTGCCTCATGTTGAGCTCGTTCTGGGTAAAAATCCATTTGAGACTCTTATGATCTGTTACTAGAGTAAACTTGTTACCCAACAGGTAGTGTCTCCAAAGCTTTAGAGCATGGATGACAGCTAATAACTCCAGATCATGCGTGGCATAATTCTTTTCATGACTCTTCAATTTCCTCGAAGAATATGCTACGGGATGACCTTCCTGCATGAGTACACACCCCAAGGCAAGAATGCTGGCATCAGTTACTACCTCGAACTCCTTATTGAGGTCGGGAAGTTTCAGAATAGGTGCTGATACCAAACATTGCTTCAATTGATCGAAGCTATTTTGCTCGGGAGTTGACCATGTAATAGAAGTCTGCTTCTTTAGTAAGTCCGTAAGAGGTGCTGCAATCAAAGCATAGTTTTTGATAAAGACCCTATACCATCCCATCAAGCCAAGAAAACTGCGTATTTCTTTGATGGATACTGGTACTGGCCATTCAAGCACATCTCTGACTTTGGCTGGATCTACTGATATTCCTTCTGATGATACTATGAATCCTAGATACTCAATCTGACGTTTGAAGAATGCACACTTCTTCATTTTTGCATATAGCTTATGAGACCTCATTGTCTCAAGGACAATCCGTAGTTGAGATTCATGATCTTCTTCCTGTTTAGAATAGACTAAAGTATCATCGAAGAAGACAAGCACGAAATCATCAAGATATGGTCTAAAAATTTCCTGCATTAATCTATTGAAGGTGGCAGGTGCATTTGTAAGCCCGAATGACATAACCAAGAATTCAAAGTGCCCATATCTTGTATTGAAGGCCGTTTTTGGAATATCTTCATCCTTGATCCTGATTTGATAGTAACCTGACCTGAGATCAATTTTGGAGAAGATCTTTGCACCTTGAAGGCGATCGAGAAGCTCATCTATTCTAGGAATAGGATACTTGTTCTTGACTGTTGATTGATTCAACCCACGGTAATCAATACATAGTTGAAGTGTCCCATCTTTCTTTTTCTGGAATAGAACTGGAGCTCCCCATGGTGAGTTGTTGGGCTGGATGTAACCCTGGTTTAACAGTTGCTTGAGTTGTTCCTTCAACTCAATAGCTTCCGGAATGGACATTCTATAAGGTCTCTTTGCAATTGGCGCAGCTCCAGGTAAGAGCCTTATTTCATGGTCAACTTCCCTTGGAGGTGGAAGTTCAGTTAATTCCTCAGGGAATACGTCAGCGTATTCTTTTAGCCAAGAGGGTCCCTCATGAGACTCTTGCTTTTGATCTAACTTGTTGAGTTTGATCAAGTAAACAGGTAATCCTTTCCTAACCCCTTTTATGATCCGCGATACTTTGGCTAACTGGATCCTTGGCACTCCTGCCTCACCTTGAGTTGTAACAAACTCTCTTTCAGAGTTTCGAAAGGAAACTTGACCCTTTCCACAGTGGATGTGAGCGTCATTAGGCTTAAGCCAATCCATCCCGAGTAGACACTCATGGATGCCTAAGTTCATGACTCTGAATTTGACTGAGGTTTTCTTTCCTCCCAGATAGAACTCCTCCTTAGCAGTTTGCCTGGTACAAGTTACCTCACGACCGTTTGCCAATTCCACAAGTAGGGTAGGTGCTTCTACGGTGGCTATTCCTAATCTCTTAGCACACGCCGGTGAGATAAAGGAATGTGTACTGCCACAATCAATCAAGGTTTTGAAACCTTTACCTTGATAGTCCAACGGTGTTTGAATCAACGAGAACTGGCGATTCGGCCCCTTCTTGTGTAAAGCGGCATGGACCGTCGCTCTTTCGAATTCCGCTTCCATAGTCGGATCTTCCCCTTCTTCTGCATCACATCTTTGCCTATTGATAATGCAGGCAGCTCTTCCTCTTCCACGGGTGGCGGCTCCCTGACCGCGGCCTGCACCTTGACGGAGTCCTTCGCTAAGCTTGGGACATTGCCTTTTGAAGTGACCGAGTTCATTGCAGTGGAAACATCGGAGGTTTCGGCCATTACTGTGAGTAGGAACAAAGTTGTTGACGTTATTTGTCCTTGCTTTCTTCCTTTGTCCCTGATTGTGGCCTTGAACTCTCTTAACCTGGGGTTTGAATGCTCCTCTGTTCGGGTCGCTATAAGACCAATTCTTAATACCCCTTGGTTTAGCTTGCACTTCCTGAATTATAGGTGCCGCTCGAATGAGTGCATCCTAAAGATCTGATGGACGCATAGATTCGAGACGGGTATTTACAGGTGGATTTAAGCCTGCACAAAATTTGGACACCTGCTGTGTCGTGTCCATTTGTGGCGCATACTTTAACAGTGAGACAAACTTAGAGTAGTATGCGTCAAGGGTGAGTCCTAACTGTTTTAGCTCATAGAACTCATTCATTTTCTGTGTACGATATGCAGGTGGCAAATATCTGCCTTGCACGGCTTGCTTTAACTTCTCCCAGGTAACGGACCCCTCTGAAATCCCTTGATCCCTGCACCATTGTTTCCACCAAAGTCTGGCTTCACCGGTGAGTTTTAATTTGGCGAGCATGGCCTGATTGGTAGGTGCAGTACCAGTTGCTTCGAAGTAGTCCTCCATAGATTCAATCCAAATCTCAGCATCCGACTGGACGAATCTGCCTCTCCCGTCAAACTCGGGTGGCTTTATCTGTTTGAGGAGGAACTTCTTCTCCTGGATCACAATAGTACTTGATGTAGGGGGTGAATTTGGACCCTGTTCCTGGATAAAAGTTTTCTTAACATTATTGTATGATAATTAACATTAGCTTATCTTTAATTCATCTATCTCGTAAATCATGAAGCTACTTAATTTCCGTAACAACCCTGATACACAATCGGTTATTGATAAAAGAAATCCTTATTTATATTTACATGGCGTAGCCTTATACAACATCTCGTGTGATGATAATCCAATCATTACATTTAGTTTGGGGAGAACAACATTGTATTGGATTTGTCTATAGGAACTGTGTAATAGTAGGGTTTTGGGTCATGAATCTTTAGGAATCGATAACTCATCGGAAGCTCAGGATATCCTTTCCGCTGGAATCCATACTTCCCATGGCGGCCCAATACCTTAATCCTATCAGCTGGAATTACACGGGTTACTTCCTCATATACATATGAGTTCAATTCAACTCTCCGACCTTGAATATGCAAAGTCGAATTTACGTGAGCTTCCACAAAAATGAACAGCTTCACGATTTTCAAATCTTCCAACCACTTGATCCTCTTTAGGTTGGTTTGTAAATAAGCAAACCGGTGGGCAGCTATGTAGTAGATTCCTGAAGACCCAGTCCATCTTCGTTCTATATATAAAGGTGATGGATTATAAATCTGCTCCAGGATGTTCATCATTTCAATTCTCTGCCTATAATGCGGAGAATGCATTGCAGTCATAAACCTGATCCGGAACACCAAAAACTTGTTCCACGCTTCGTAATTCTGCAAGACAGTATTGAAGATGAGGAAATGTTTGGACAGCAACAATTTCTTTACTTCATTTTTAATGAAACATGAAAATAATTCCGTTGTTGGTCGGCTCTGATACCAACTGTAACGTGTCCACTAGAATCCTCTAGGACACGTCTTGGCAGTCCATCGGAAAGGCTGTCTAAAGAACTCCGCCCGGCACTCCCATGGAATGTTACGGGTTTGGCAATCTAGGTCTTTTCGCGTCTGCCACGTAGCGGAAGTGTCCTGGCCGTTTTCCACTGAGGATCGACCGGAATTAAGGTTTTCTTGTTTGGTCATTAGCTAGCAGCAACTAGCGTCAGACCCGAGCGAACTACTTTACGCAGAAACGCCAGGTCCGAAGCAGATTCACGCTGCACTTGGTTCAAGGAGAATGGGAAACGAGAGGGATGCAAGGCTCAACCTCTCTGCCATAAGGCATAGTCCCATTCCGTTCCCCTAAAATAGCGTGAATCGGGTAATAGGTAATTCTAAGTCGTCGTTCTCGTTATTCATTTCGATGATCATCCTTCTGTTCGTCGAAGATTTTGAGAAAAGTTCCCGGCTAACCGGGACCACCCATCCATAGGACGGACCCATGGTCCATCCTCCGCACTTTCCTCGGTTTGTTTTAGTTATGTAATTACCTACCACATTAATTTGACATATATCAAACAGCTTCTTTGATTAACCCTGTTAAGCACTGGTTCCTTCACGTAATCTTATCACAGGACATAAAGAAAACAATGTCAAACAACTTCTTTATTATCATTTTATCCTTTTATCTTTGAAATACAAGGAGTTCCGCCCGTAGGCTTGATCATAATCCGCCCGAATGCTATCCAGTAATCCACCAGGGATCACCATTCCAAGCTTCTGCCCGTAGACTAGTATGCGGGCCTCGAGATCCAATCCCGAGTCACGTTAGCCTCTTGTGCAGGTCCCGGAAGGCGAGGGATTTACGGCCAGAGCCCCCCCTGGCACCCAAGCGTCCTCCTGCTCCAAGTAGAACTCAACGGAGAGACCTCTCACGGCGGGTTCGGTCCACGTTCCCGGCGCGGTCAACAGCCCCCTTGGTTAGGGTCAGGCAGGCAGTCGGGGGTAACTGAAGCTGTCTCTCCCTTCAGGCCTTCAACCTGAAGTATTTAGATATCTTTCATCCTTTAGTTCCTTGAATAGACAATGCAAACAGTGCTTTCTAAATAATTACAAGCACAATCAGTTCCCGTGGACGTTAGCTGGCAAACTGTTAAGGAGTGACTCCTTCTCTCCGAATGCATCCCGCATTCGATCCGGAATCAATTGCAACATGGCAAGATTCCTATCGTCTTTGGGTTAGGGTCATACCCTATCAATACTTTTAGGTTTTGTTAATGGTAGATCCCGGCGACCATGTCGCTTTAGTTTATTGACTAATCATTTGCGTCCAAGCAAATACCTAGCTTCCCCTTAACTTGGCAAATTTTCCCTAATGAGGATAGAGCAAGAGGATGACTACCCTTTCCCCTTGCAAGTTAAACTTGCGCAAGAACCTGCCAACCTTAATCCACGGAATGGCAAAACTTCTTACGATCAACCCGCAAGGCTAAGTGACGTTGCAATTTATTGCACAAGTGTTGTCTCCATTCCAAAAGATCATTTCACCTAATGAATGGCGTATTCAGGTCACGGAATTAACTTCAGACGAGAGGGAGGGTTTAGGTTGTCTTTTACCCACCCCATCCTTAATTTCACTAAAATCGACAATGTTTAGTCCTAGGGTTCCAACTCAATTCGAGTTTCATCATTTTAAATGCTTGGTCCTTAAGGTAGGAATCCTAGATTATTGTTTACATGAGCATCCAATTAGCTCAACATTTTGGGAATGTGGTTAGGACTATTGGGTTTGAAGGTTCTGATTTAGCGATAATGGAAAAACTTGGCCGAATCCTTAACGTGCTAATCCCTAGTTAGTGTTTGGGTTATCTATCGTTTTGACTGATTCATGTGAATACGAAATCCTTTGTGGCTAGGTGATTTGGGTAATTCACTATGCTTGTCTCGCGACAAGGATGAATCCTTCCTAGAGACAATAAACTAGATCTAAAGGAGAAAAAATAGTTGCAACTACCGCAATACATGTAAACATGTGATTCATTGTTTCTACGCATCACATGGTTCACAATAACTCTATCTTTCCTTGGTATAGTAAAAATGCATGATAATCTGAGTACTAGCTTTCCTAGGACCTACTAGGACTTACATCAAATAACCATGCCTACAACCTTGTTGTCTATACTTTAGAATCTCATGCTTTGATAAACCATGCGACCTTTCCTAAACACGGCTCCTGATGAATGAAATTTCTGCATGATGACTATGCAACACGCAACTTTCCCCTAGCTACAATGTAGTTAATGAAGTTCATACCAAACTAAAGCTAGTGTTAACTTATTCCATGTTACGTGCTACTTGCAAGTCCATAAGATCATTTTCGTACTCTTCTATTTCTTTTCGGATAATATCTTATGGGTGTTAACTTTTCCTCATGAATCATTACAAGGAAGATGTTGCCTAAAATGCGGCACACGCTTATTCCCACCATGTCTAGTAACCAAATGCACTTATCAATTTCATTTCTTTGCCCTACATGTTTAGACTCATTACTTTGATAATGTTCCAAAATAGCAACATGCAGCTAGTCTTTTAAGGCGGACAACTCCGGACTTGCAACCGTTTCAATTTCATGACATGCATCAACCTTATCTAATGTTTAAAGAGATAATTTATCAAATGTATTTTTAACGCTGCCACATTAAAAATAAGCGTAAAATGCATTCTCCCTTATGGAATTAAGCGCGCCTAAACATTTCTTTATGCGAGAATAAACTCGAAAAAAAAACCTCGACCTGTGGGCTCGGGGAGATATCCACTTGAATGCTTGGAGATGAACCTCCCGCAGGCGCACCTTGTGACTTTTTAGGGGCCATCGTAGGCGTGGTTTCGGCTTCTGGGTTGCCTTTGCGGTCTATGAATTGACTTGCCTTGGTATGCAGCCTCCAGACCTTTGCCTTTTTCCCTCGTACGTAGGAGATTCCTTCGCGGGACTTTGGATAAATGGTGCTTGCGGATGAATTCTTTAGGAAAAACCCGAGTGGCTAGGAATGGGTTCACGGATGGCTTGTGGCCTTTGAATTCTAATTGCGGGAAGCCTCTTACGAAGGATCTTGTGGGAGGGCTTTATAGCTTATTCCTCTTCTCTTCAAAGTCCCGGGGGGGGTATGAATGGACTTTATGGGGATCTAGTGGGAAGGGGGCTTAAGAAAGCCCCCTTAGAAGCTTTTTAAGAAGCTTCTAGTCGTCTGCAGCAACGTCCAGGGGGGGGGGGGGGTCGTGATGCAGGCGAGCGGCCGATTGTGGCGGTCTGGCGGCCGTGGCGGCGAACTATGGCGGGCTGGCGGACTATGGCAGCAGCACGGCGACCTCCCTCCAGCACCGCGATCTCTCTCTAGCACGGCGACCTCCCTCCAGCACCGCGACCTCTCTCCCCTAGCCTCTTCCTAGGGGGTGTTTATATAGGCATGGGGGGGGGGGGGGGAGAAGGCCTCCACCACGTGGCCCCCCTTGCATGGGTTTCCCCCCTCCCATGCAGGCCACGACTTTCATATCCCCATCCTCCCCACACTCCCTCTTCTCCAGCCATGCATCGGCTGGAGAAAAAGGGGTAAAAATAAAAAAATTTGCCTTGAATTATTCAAATTGCCCCTCCCAAGAGGGTGTTTTTGTGAGACTTGCGGTTTTGAACTTTCGGTTTTGATTTACCAATGCGGAGGACCCCATTTCTCGCGTGCGGGTCACACATTACACTGCCATTAATTTCAATGCAAGAGATAACCTTTGCACAAGGTTTACGTCGTGTGTGGGACGTCAATATTCACAGGTGGGAATATTACAAGGATGATATGATGCGATAGGATATGGTATTGAATTAGAGGCTGCGAGACAAGATTGGTGTTATGGGGATGCAATAATAAAGATGATGGGCGGGCAAGGAGCAGTAGCTATCAATGAAGTAGCTGCAGATGTAGCCTTCAAAATTCCCTCTCTTTTTCTATCCTGGCGGCGTCATGGCTCATTTCCCTCCTCCCCTAGCTCTCATGGCGAAGGGTTTTATAGGGGGAGGGAAGGATTTCCTCCCTCACGGTGTGTCGCCCTACATGGACGTTCTGTATATGCAAGCTCCAACGAGGAGCTTGCTATCCTTACTAAATCCTTACTCCCCTCCAGCACGACCTACCGCCGAGAGAGGAAAAGAATATTTGATAAAGTAAAGCCACCGAGAGAGGAGAAGAATATTTGATATATTACAAGCACCAAGAGCTTGATGGGAGAGGACTAGCAGATTCTTGTGCAGGATGGAATTACAGCAAAGTATGGTTGATTACTCACTCTATGTGAGACATAGAGAAGATGGCATGGTTGTGGTTGTCATCTATGTTGATGACCTCATTATTACAAGTAAACTTAAGAGGGAGATTGCTAAAGTTAAGCATGGTCTTCATAAACAATTTGACATGAAGGAACTTGGTTTGTTGAGATATTTTTTGGGCATTGAGGCCATTTATACACCTCATGGTATTTGGTTGGTACATAGACAATATTATTTAGAGATGTTGGAGAAGCATGGCATGGCAATTGATACTCCCTTGGATGAGAACATCAAAATGATTAATGATGGAAAATATGTGAAAGAATATGTGACTATGTTTAGAAAGATGGTTAGTAGTCTTATCTACTTAACCATTAGAAGGATTGATTTGAGCTATGTTGTTGGATTCATTAGCCAATTGATGCAAAGATCATGTAAATCACAATTGGATGCAATGAGGAGAGTTGTAAGTTATGTGAAGAAGACTATTGGAGCTTGCTTATTCTATGAGAAGGGCATAAAGCCTACCTTGTTTTTGGGTATACTGATGCAGACTTGGCACGTAATCTTATGGATAGGAGATCTACCAGTGATTATGCATTTTCATTTGGATCATCCATGGTAAGTTGGAGTAGTGAAAAGCAACCTACAATTGCTTTATCAAGTATAGAAGCTAAGTACCAAGGTATTGTATTGGCAGCATGTGAGCAGACATGGCTAAGATTGGTTTTATGTGATATGGGGATTGAAATTGATGGTGGAGTCATCATATATTGTGAAAACATTAGTAGCATTATGTTGGCAAAGAACCTAGACTACCATGCCATGACAAAGCAGATAGAAGTGCACTATCACTTCATTAGAGAGAAGGTCATTGATGGATAGGTTGACTTGGTCCATGCCAACACAAATGACCAAGTTGTTGATATCTTTACCAAAGCATTAGGTAAAGATAATTTTGAGTATTTCAGGAGTGCACTTTTGAAGTATTGTCTCTGCAAGCTCATTCTAAGCTTGAGGGGGAATGTTGAGAAATAAGGCATAGCCTAAGCCCTTATCCTATGCTTGTATTAAGTAAGTGTGTGAGAGGCTCTGTAAAGTGCGCTAAAGGTCAAAGGGTCTATCTCTTTGGTGAGACTTGGAAAAGTAGATGGTTGAGAAGAATGAAAAAGAAAAAAATGAAGAAAGATTGAGCCTCCATATCCATCTGTCATCCACCTTCCATTGTGCATCCCCATCGAATCTCTCATCTACTCTCAAATCTACATATATATAGGTGACACCTAGTCTAGATAGGGTGAGCTATATATAGCTCCAACATATCAAAGTTTGGCCCTACAATGACACTTTCATATTGTAGACTATCACAATATATGCCATTGTGCTTAAACCCTTCTTTGATAAGCCTTTAGAATACTACCCATCCCTTCTCTTCCACTTTACTTAAGCTTATAACTTTTAAGAATAACTCAACTTTCAAGCTTTCCAAGGACTACTCGTCATCCACATCTGACTATGTATATCAACTTTCAAATTCACACAGCAAGATTGTAGTTGCGAGACCTTCCTCAGATCTATTTATGCAATCTCTTTAAATTTTCCCTATAACCAATGCTATGTATTCAAGGAAAAACTCCTCTAAGAGCCTTTTTAAAGACAACCCAATTTGTAGCTCTTGTATACAATTCCACTAATCATTCATGCAATATTTACACATTAGACAAACAAAATATTGGCTCCATCTATACTAAGAAACCCTATGAGAATGCATACTGCTTGCATATACTCAAAATTTTTTAACTCGGATGTATATCAAGGTTTTATCCTAGGATCTAGAAGTTTTTCTTAGTGGTGAAACCTTAGAAAAGAAGATAACATTCTGCTAGTTTGGAGATATATTTGAGTGGAAAAATATCAAAAGTCTTAATTATGAGCTATGCATCGCAATGTGGAGGTTAACTTTTTTCTCTTCTACTTTAAGATTCGAATCAATGCCATGCCATAATAAAAGCTAAATGTAGCTTAATTATAATTTTTCTTTAAGATAACTAGTTTGCAATAATATCTCTATAAGAAAAACATTAAGGAATACAAAAATTTCAAACATACTTAAAGGAACACATTTGATGGATAATAAGCTACCATTAATCATGCCTATGTGAGCCAATAGAGCCTCAAACTTTGAGAAAAGCCAAATATCAACTCAATAGAACCAAATTGAGAGAATGCGAAAGTTGAACAATGGTCTAAAATGTGTGAAGCATATAAATCCACTCTATGGATATATAATTTTCTTAACAAATAATTTAACACTAGTGAGGCATACTAAATTAATTGTCTAATATGTTGCACAAAGTGTTATGCCAAGATCTAACGTCCAATTGCACTAATATTCTACATTGATGAATGATCTTGGGATCAATAACCATGGTTTGGTCCCGCAACAACTTAATCCTATGTATGAACCAATTCTCGTATAAATTTTTAACCAAACCTTTAATACGATTTCAGATGGATTTTTGGAGTGGGTGCTTGGCTTTAGTGATGCAATGTTTCTAGTCCCGATAACAAAAGCTTGAAATTCATTATGGAAGATATTTTCAAAAGCATAGTATAGTAGCGAATGCAATGGTTCTTCTACAAGATATTGAAAGCTCAGAAATTTACTTGGTCCTAATATATTATTGCTCCCTTTGAGAAACGTTAATACATAAGAAAGTGGACTCTAAGCCAAAATAAAATGCTCTTCATAGTCTTTCACGAAACCATGTCCATGACTTGGAGAATTACGTTGACATTCACACAATTAGGATTTAGAAGCAAGACCAAGACATGATGGAAGGCGTTCAGTACGTTCAAGTGATATCATCAATCAGTTAAGTACTAGCACTCTGATAGCATATCACTTGGAGAAGCGGGCGGAATATCCATTATCACAAAGCATGAAACAACAACCAGTTGAAATGAAGGATGTTCAATACAACCAGATAGAGTGGCACTCTTCTGTACGGCAATTGCAAGCTCGTTGCCAAACTGAACAAACAAACAATCTAAGACTGACAGATTTTACACCATGGCCGGAGCAGGAGCGCTGGCTAGGCCAACGTTGTTGCAATACTTTTTGACCAAAGGGCACCGGCAGTATGGATGAGTGGCAGGTAGCTTCCTTAGTTGATCTAGATCACTAACTGCTGTGCTAAGACGCCATCATGCACCATAGCAGGAGCCTTTTCTCAAGAGTCCTTGAACAAAGGGCATTGGCAGTGCACCTTGTCCGCCGTCACCTCTAGTTGCTTAATCTGCATCTCATCCACCACGTCAGCCGCTATAACAACACACAACAAGGGAATGGAAGCGCAGACTTAATAAGTGCTAGATGAGTCACGATTATTTGCCCAAGTATGCAGCCTATTACAGTGCCATAACGCGATTAATAGAAGCCAACAAATTGAACGATGAGTGTAATAACATATGCTTTCGGTGACACCAACACTACTGAGAAAGAGTACAGAGATGCGAGGGAAAAATCGAGAGAGAGAGAGAGAGAGACAGCTTTGGCGCCCCTGAAAAGCTTCGCATCGGCTGTACTACGCCCGCCAGCCAGAACATGTAGCATGATCATCGCGAGGGTAATGGTAGGGATGAGAGTAATGGTCGACATGATGGCTCGCAGTGATTTCTTGCTTCCACAAGTCGACTATGCAAAGATTGCTAAACACCGCAGGTACAACGATAACTTCACAGCTCAGGTGCATATATAATAGTTGCATGCTCTCGAACCGTGTCGAGACGACCAACGCGCCCGCACGTCCAATGCGTGTACTGTGGCAGAAACCACTTGCCAGCCGAGTGTCAAGACCCTAGGTCAAGACCTTGCGCTAATTGCGGTAGGTTCGTTCATGATGTCGCACATTGTAGATTACCAAGAAGACTTCCATACTCACAATCTTATGGCCAGCCTTACCTAGCGAACAGGCTGCAACCATTCTTCGGAAGGGGACCCCCATTGGCTCTTCCCCTGCCTAACAATATGAAACCAACCATCCCTAGAATGGACATAAATCCTAGAGGCATTCCTAGATCGCCTGGTCCTTACGTGACCCACCCACCAAGCGATGCTCCAGTACACTATGTGGAGGAGCCGAACGATGAAGAGACTTACATATACCCTTACGTCTCCCATGATGACGAGGGTAACGCGGTCCTCATGGATTATTGACCCGTGCCGGTGATGGCGCTAGGATGAGGGCGAGGTAGAGGCCTAGGAGGGCAGCCCTAGGATCTGTTGGACTTGTGGTCACCCCGGTCATCTCTCATCACACTGCCCTGAAAGAGAGAAGCAAAACAGAGACAAGGCTGACCAAAGGTATGCAGAGTGCGGAATTACCCATCTTTTCATAGATTGCCCAAAGCGAAAGCCGTTCTCTAGCTCAGCCAACTTGCCATCCATCCCATTGGGTCTATTTGGTGTCGAAAATCCCGATGGGGAAGCCACACCTATTCCATTGCGGGTTACGACTCGAGTCCAAACGAAGCAAGCCGCCATCTCCTTGCCAGGACCTAGGAATCTTGACGCCACCTCGATAGGAAAGAAAAGCCGCAAGCAGAAAAAGAAGAGATCGGAAGCTAAGGTCGCACTAAAGACCAAGAGTGGTACGACTCTACCTGCGGGAAAGAAGGCTTCAGACGCAGAGGTAGAGACTTCAGCCCCTAACACTACAATAGAAACGAGGCATAGACGCGCAAAGTCGGGCGCATCTATCATAGCGTCTATAAGCACATGTAAACGTGCGTGTAAATAGACGCGACTTTTGCGTCTATATATCCGCACAAATAGATGCGCTTATACACGCAAAAATAGATGCACACGTCAAAATTCAAATCATACTTAAATCATTTCTTTTCAAACTACGCCTTTCCTTTCTTATGTTTTTTGCGGTTCTGAAGCTTGAATTTAGCCGACATGGAGTCTCTTCATGCCTCACCTCCTCATGACTCACCTCTTCTTTCATTTCAAACACACAAGAAGGGAAAAAGGAAAGCCAAGGAGAGGAAGAAAGAGAGAACAAGAGAGAAGAGAACAAGAAGAAGCAGCAAGCAAGGAAGCAAGCATCAAGGGAGGGTAACTTACCAAGAAGAGGAAGAAGGAGAAGGAAGAAGCGCCACCACCCGCCACACCAAACACCCAAGGTGAGTCTCTCTCTCTCTTTCTTTCTATCTTCCTCGCTTTGCTCTATCTGTGTATTTAGGATTTGTGATTCCATTATGTATTGCACTTTGTAAATCAATAATGGTGGTCGTCTGCTAAAATCATCCGACCAAGCGCGTCTAATAGCACATCTACATCCTAGTGTAGACGCGGATATAGACACGAAAAACGTTTCTCTGGGGCCGTGTCTTTGAGCGCATGTGCGGGCATGTGTGCTCTGCAGTGTGTACGCGAGAATACACGCATTGACAGATGCCCACAGAAACGCAGGTATAGACTACACCTGCGTCTCTGTGGGCATCATCTATACCTGTGTCTACACAGTGTAATATGATTTTTCTTGTGTAGATGTGGAATCCTGGATCCTCCAACACCCCATTCAACAAGGATAAATTCATGGGGGAGATGACCAATTATCTTGGTCGCCCTCCCACTGTAGATGAGGTTTTCAGTGTGATGTCTGGGACACCTATCACATCTTTGCCTACACAGGGATCAGCTGAGGTACATGGATCGGCCGAAGCACGTACATCTACAAAGGCACATGTATCGAGTGAGGTAGAGAGTAGTGCACGTTGAGGGAGGAGGGAGAGTGGTGCGGGAGAACGAGGAGGTCGAGGGCTTTGTGGGGGTTGCGTAGGTGGTGGCTCTTGATCACCCTCACTAGAAAATGTGAGAGGTGGGCCTCCACAAATGTACTACTCTATCACTCATGTTGGTGGTATCTTGCATGACTTCGAGGGGAGGGAAGTGATAGCCTACTTGAGGAGTGTCGTGCATGCCACATACAAAGATTGCATGATTCCCTTCAAGCACCAAAAAAATGGTTTGTGGCAAGAGGTGTTGCGAGCAATACATAAAAGGTACCCTAATCTTGAGATTTCACAATTCTCAAATGATTGGGGACGATCAAAGGTGAGAGACACGCTTCATAACAAGAGGTCTCACCTTATGACGCGTGCCAAGGAGTCATTGTGGAGACAAGAGCAGGGGCGCCCTGGATATGGCCAACCACCCAATTGCCACCGCAAGGAGTGGAAAGAGGCCAAGAAGAGAGCAGCGGAGAAAATGACAAGTCGCCAGCATGCAGAGGCGCGACGTATCTAGATGGCAACCATGGGATCGTCGCATTATGGATCGGGTGGTAGGGAGTCATGAGAGGCTGAGTTTGTAATTATTATTTGATTTCTTTTTTAAAATTAAATTTTGTAATTTGTTTCACTTCATTATGTAGTGTGTTTTAATACGTTGTATGTTCAAATTGTTTTGTAGTTCCATATCTTTGGTAGGATGCCTACTCCTAGAGAGGTAGGCTACCATCGAGGTCATAATCGGGCGTCCACTTGGCAGCATTTCTATGAGGAGGGACTCATCACGGAGGAGCAATATAGTCGCGCCATGAGGATTCCACCACTAGAAGAGGTATGTTTTATTTCTTATATGAAAAGTATAAATAACTCTAATTTATTATTTGTAATGGTATTTATATACTTTAATCCTTTGTGTAGGCAAACCTTCATGCAGTTGAGGATAGCGAAGGGGAGACTAGCAGTAGCGGTAGTGGCAATGGCAGCGGCACAGGCAGCGGTGGTGGTAGCGATAATGATGCCTCTTCTGAGGATATATAGAGGAGCCCCATGCATTCATGCCTCCCCTTGGCTTGTAATTTTCATTTTTGATATGTATTACTTTCAGCTAGTGCTTGCGACCATGACGTCACAAGCACTAGAACTCATCATGTAAAAACGCTTCATCTATATATCTAAAATTTCGTGTGCTACATATATTTTTTTGTTTTCAGTATCCAATCTTTGAAATAATCTTTCTCTGTTTTTCCTAAGTATACAATTTGATGTTGATGGGGGGAAAAAAACTAGCTTCTCTTTGTTTTTTTTTTTCATACCTCTGTTTTGCGTGTCTATCAGTGCGTCTAAATTGCAGGATAAATGAGCATCTATTCTCGTCAAAAACTTTCAGAGTAAACGCGGTTTTAGATGCGTAGATACACGCGTGTATAGACGCATAATATGAATATATCCACTTTTTTATAAATATGATTATATATTTACGTAGCGCGTTTATACGCTCGTTTATAGGCGCATCTAAATGTGCATGTAACTCTGATCATAAGCGCGCTTTTAGATGCGATTTTGTAGACGCGAAAATAGACGCGTTAATAAACACATCCGATATTTTTTTTCACAATTCAAATATTGCGTCTACAAGCGCGTCTATGGAGCCTTTTTGTTGTAGTGCAAGACGATCGAAAAAGGGAAGCGTTAAGGTAGGGGAGTACCCGCATCCGAAGCGACAGTTAAAGGCCATAGAAAAGGTGAAGGAATGGGTAGGAGGCCCAATAGCACCTTAAAGACGCTGAGCCCATCATAGAGGACGAGATCAATGATCTCTCCAGTGTAATCATGCCAATATCACCGCCTCAACCTAAGTCAGTCGAAGCAATTGCGCCACAAGCAGTGCCGTTAAGACAAAGCCTTGACACGATAGAGCCACAGATTCGCGGCGGCCATTGGCACGGACAATCTAGGCTAAGGGAAGGACAAGTATCTAACTATCTCCTGACCACGCTAGTGACCACCCCCGTAACACTTAGCCTGGGAGATATGCTTAAGCAGTACCCTACCCTATGGCAAGACCTTAAGTAGTGGGTTGAAGGATCACAACGGCAAATCACGGCAAACCCCCGAGACCAGGATGCAGAAACGCAATTGCCAAGTTTGACGCTACACTCCGCGCCTAGATCCTTGCATGTCAATGCCTTTTGGGAATGCTCTGAGATGCACGCTGTCCTACCGGTCCTAGCTCTAGGTGACACGACAAGAAAGGGAATCGTAGACACGGGAGCTGGTGTTAGTGTGCTTAGTCATGCAGTGCTTTAGACTTGGGTAAACCCACTTGTCGAAGCTGTTAGGTTTAATTTTGCGCTAGCAAATGGCATGATAGTGAAGCCATTCGGGGTACTGAAGAATTGGCCAGTGAAGCTCGCAGGTGTCGAGTTCTCTGTTGACTTTATATTCATGAAGAGAGTGGACTACGATGTCCTATTAGGCCGATCCTGGATGCGCAATACTAGAGTCATCGAAGATTGGGGTAACAGCTTGATCTTCCTTGGCAATAGAACAGACGCCGTAAGAATAAAGATGGACACTTGGAAGACCTCTCCAGTCGACCTAGACGCCATCTGTGCTATGCTCAAAGGGAACACTCAGGTCAAGAAGCCCTATGGGCCCTTGACCAAGTATATCCCAGGCCCCGAGGATGAGCGGGATTGAATGCATGTTCTCGCTACAATCGACCTGCCATTCTCACACCATGAGGCGTACGAGCAAGCCATCAAAATGATCGGCAAGACCAACGAAGCACTCTCTATACTAATTTTCATGATGGTAAGAAGCCACCGGGGAAAGCCTGAGCCTATCACCTTCCAAGTACCATCCAACAAAAGGGAACTCCAGGGGGTACTGGAATACCTAAGAGACCAGCAAGCTGGCAACTGAGCTGCAAATTTCAAACCACTCCAAGATCTCGTAGAGGATTCCAAGTGGCAATGGATCAGGGTGCACGATTTAAACCTCAGGTACAACTGGGCCCTAGTTCTTGACCAACGACACAAGGCATACCAAGCCCTAGGAGATGACGAGCACTCGGATGATAGGGATTCCAGTGACGAATACAAAGATTGCCAATCCTTCAGCGAAGAGAGCGAGGGTGAAATAGATACCATAGAATACGACAGTGAAGGACAATAAATTGAGCAGATACGAGCAGAGGCCAAGCCGTAGAAAAGGCAGACCCCTAGAATAGAGCGACGAGTCATGCGCATGGAATGTGATCGCGCTTGGTTGGAATGCATAGAAGCCATATAGCTTGAGCAAGTAGGCCGAGCCCAGCCAGGATCGACACATCAGTACTTAGGACTGAATCACCATCTGAATTGCAGCCACCAGGGGAAACCGCCTCTTCTAGTGAAGATGGAAGGTTTGACTCTGAATCGGAAGTTACTTCCGACAGTGATCCAGAGATCCCTAGGCCGCCCAAGACCAGACGCACCAAGGAGGACCTACCCGTCCACCTGAGGCGTAGATGATTAAGGCAGGAAAAGGCAAAGCACCCCAAGGATACACAATCAGAAGAACAACAAAGCCACAGGACCTCCCTAAACGCTTCACAAAATTCAAAAAAGGGGATAGGGTGGTAGTTCTGTTAGGTGCCAAACGTCAAGGCATGTCAAATTAGGCAAGCAAGCTAGATTACTATTTCCAAAGAGGGGGAGAATCAGCAGTTATCCTTTGGAAATGGTGCATTGTGATATTTGAGGTCCATGTCAAAATGTCTCATTGAGTGGGAGATGTAGGTTTTATATCACTTTCATTGATGACTTTAGCAGAATGACTTGGGTTTATTTCATGCAATATAAAAGTGAAGCCTTTGAAAGATTTTTGGAATTTCAAGCTATGATTGAAAACAATTTGGTTATTACATAAAATTCTTGAGGTTTGATAATGGAGGAGAGTACACGTCATATGAATTTTCAAATTGTTTGAGAGACCATGGAATCAAAAGACAAGTGGCATGCATGTATACACCTCAACCAAAATGGTGTGATAGTAAGGAAGAACCATATCATTGCAGAGATTGCTAAGGCAATGATGAACCAAATGAATATTTCATTGACATATTTGGCAGAGGCAGTGCATACTACTGCAATATATATCATGAACATGACACCTACAACATTGACTCATCATGTATCACCATGTGAAAATATGTATGGCAAGACACCCATTGTTGCTTACTTCAGGGATTTTGGATGTGTTTGTTATGTTCATGGTCGTGATGATTTGAGGAAGAAGATGGAATCCAAGGCTATAAAATGCATCTTTCTTGGATACCCTAATGAGAAGAAGGGTTACAAATGCTATGATCCAGTGACTAAGGAAGTTTACATTAGTAGGGATGTCTGATTTAGTGAGTATGAATCATGGTACAAGCCCAAGATTGCAATGGACTTGGATTCTTATGAAAGTAGTGATGATGATGCTCATGGGAAGAAAATTTCAGCAAATGGTAAGCTTGGAAATCAACACTTGGAAGATATGTCTAGATCTCAAGAGAATGCAAAAAGTAGTGGTAGCTATAGTGCATGGAGTGGCAGGTTGAGGAGCTAACAAAAGAGTGCAAAAATTGCAAAAGGAAAGAGGCCTATGGCTGAAAGTATGGAATTCCTCATGTAAAAACTCTAGGTACTAGAAGTGCATGAAAATATGTGGCACCACATGCAAGAGCAATTGAGGCACCAAGTAGTGCACCTCAGTTGAGGGGATTAGAAAGGGTTAGATATCCTATTGATAGATTGACATATAATGGGTTCATGAAGCTACATTATGATTATATGTGTGGAACCTACTTGCTTTGAGGGAGTAGTGTGGAAAGCAAAGAATGGAGACAAGCTATGGATGAGGAGATGGATGCATTGAAGAAAAACAAAACTTAGGATTTAGTTCAGTTACCTCATGGAAAGAAATCAATTAGTTGGAAATGGATGTATAAAGTCAAGTGCTAATCGGATGGTTCTCTAGAAAGGTATAAAGCAAGGCTGGTTGCAAAGGATTATGCACAAACATATGGATTGGATTATGAGGAGACATTCTATCGAGTGGCAAAGATGACTACAGTGAGCTTCTATATATGTCTCGAAATTGTATCAAATGGATGTGAAAAATGCATTCTTGGATGGGAATTTAGAAGAGGAAGTGTACATGGATAAGCCTGAAGGATACGTGAATCCTAAATAGCTGCATTATGTATGCAAGTTGAAGAAGACATTGAATGGACTGAAGTAAGCACTGTAACGTGTCCACTAGTATCATCCAAGACACGTCTTAGCAGTCCATTGGAAAGGATGTCTAGAAAGCTTTACCCGGAATTCCCATGGAATGTTATGGGATTTGTGATCTAGGGCTTTCCCCGTCTGCCATGTAGCGGAAGTATTCTGGCCGTTCCCACTTAGGATCGACCGGAATTAGGGTTTTCCTGATTGGTTCTTTCCTAACAACAACTAGCGTCGGACCCAAGCGAACTACTTTACGCCGAAACGCCAGGTCCGGAGCGGATTCACGTTGCACATAGTTCAAGGAGAATGGGAAACGAGAGGGATGCAAAGCTCAACCTCTCTGCCATAAGGCATAGTCCCATTCCATTCCCCTAAAACAGCGTAAATCAGTTAAGACGTAGGTCTAGGTCAATGCTTTCATTGTTCGAGTCCTTTGACAATCATCCCGCTGTTCTTCAAGATTTGAGAAAAGTTCCTGGCCAACCGGGACCACCCAACCGTAGGGTGGACCCATGGCCCATCCTCTGCACTTTCCTCGGTTTGTTTTAGTTATGTAATTATCTAACACATTAATTGGACATGTAACAATCATCTTCTTTTATTAATCCGTTAAGAACTGATTCCTTCACGTAATCTTATCCCGTGACATAGAAAAATAATATCAGACAAGTTCTTTACTAACATATCATCATATTTATCTTTGAAATACAAGGAGTTCTGCCTGTAGGCTTGTCCATAAACCAGTCGAAGGCCATCCAGCAATCCACAGGGATCACTTATTCCAAGTTTTCACTCGTAGACTAGTATGCGGGTCTCGAGATCCAATCCCGAGTCACGTTAGCCTCTTGTGTACAGCCCAGAAGGCGAGGGATTTACGGCTAGAGCCCCCCCTAGCACCCAAGCATCCTCGTGCTCCAAGTAGCGCTCAATGGAGAGACCTCTCGCGGTGGGTTCGGTCCAAGTTCCCGGCGCGGTCAACAACCCCCTTGGTTAGGGTCAAGCAGACAGTCGGGGGTAACTGAAGCTGCCACTCCCTCCAGGCCTTCAACCTGAAGTATAGATATTCATTTAATTTGTAATTCATAAATCAAACAGTGCTCTAAAATCTCTAGTAAGAACAAACATTTCCATTAATCGATCTTGTTGTTGGTAAACTGCTAAGGAAGGAGTCTTTCCTTTCGAATGCATCTAGCACTCGATCTGGGGTGCCTTGCAACTTGGCAAGATCCTTTATATTCTGGGTTAGGGTGTACCCTATTAACCCGATTTGGTCAACCCTAAAGCTCATTGGATACTTTAGTTTCCGATTTTTAACCCTCCTTACTTAGAAGGATATCAAAGAATACATCCTTTTGCAAGATAACTTGCGTAAGGATCCGCCAGTCTTGTTGAGGGTATTTAACCTTTCTTTTTGTGAATCAATCACAAGACCATATGACTTCGTACTTGCCACGCAAGTCCTGCATCATAATATGCGATGAAACAATCCGTTTCAGTTTCTTTAAGCTAATGTTTGTCAGACCTAGGGTCTCCTAACTTTTATTATTTTCTCAGGGATAAACCCTAGTTCTTATTTTTTGGTTACAATTTATTGACCCTATATTCAGGGAATGTGGATAGGTATTTAAGGTATAGATGTTTCTTGGAATTTTACTTCATTCCCAATGAATATTTCGTAGCATTTTTAATTTGGTTAACTCTAGAAGGTAATTTCGAGATTACTTCCGTATGATTTGTTATCTACATGTCAATTGACTTTTCAATCTTATACTCCATCGATTTGAGGTTAGGTTAAATCCAACTAATCTTCCCTTTTCTTTGGAACAAACTCATGCTAAATAAGCAATCTTTCTCTTGCTAAGTTATGTAGTTAGCAATGACAACTTCCTAGAGTTTAAGCATCGCAAGAATCCTTTCATGATTTGCACTTTCCATGATGATTTGTTGTAAAGAGGAATAGGGGTTAATGGTGCAAGATGCAGTTTATATCTTCTAGACTTAACCGAAGTAAACTACTTTAGAGGATAAATAATCTTGCTCATAAATCGTTTCAATGCATAATACTTTTTTGAAGGAAAACTATGTTTATACTTTATTTATTTTGCATGTTTAATTAAATTAAATTCCTTCATCGTAAATAACTAGGACAAAATATATATCTTATCCCTAACAAATCATCTTGCATGTTTGCATTAAAACCGATATAAATTAAGAAGGAAAAACCTGGGTTTGGGGTGAGATATCCACATGGTTGCCGGGAGATGACCCTCCCGCAGCTACTCCTTGGACTTTCTTAGGCGGCATCACAGTTGTAATCCTTCAAACGTGAAAGAAGCTTTACACTCCCTTTCGGAATTCCACCATCGCTTCAATACTCTTCTTCTCTTTATCGAGGCAAGCAATCACTAAGGGATTAACCACGAGAAGGGGGTAGTAAGACCTTTAAGGTCTTAATTTCTTCGGGAGGGCAAGGTTTACAAATCCTAATGAAAAGGCCCTATAGGGATTTATATACGGTGAAAAGGGTGTGTGTGAGTGTGGTTTCAAAAACATATGAAGGGGCCTTGGGAGATATTTGGGCACAGGAGTGAAGGGTATAGGAAGGGGGATTCTTGGAGAGGTTTTTAGGGAACGGGGTGGAAAAGGCTTAGGGGTTTAAAACCGGGGGTGAAAGGGTAAAAGGGGAAAGGTGAAGGGTGAGGGGTTTATAGCACCGGGGGGAGGGCGGGGGGCGGGCAGAAGGGTGTGTAAGAAAAAGGGGACACGCGGTTTCAAAAAAAAACACAAGAACGAGCTTATAAATTTAAGCACGGGGGGGGGGGGGGGGAGTAATAAGGCTTTTCAAGCCTTAGTTCTTTTTGGGGGTTCCATCCATGGGAAGGGGTTTTATGGGGGCTCCACACGGGAAAGGGCTTAATGGCTCCACAGGAAGGGGCTTAAGGGCTCCACGAGAAGGGGCTTAAGGATTTAAAAAAACCAAGGGAAAAGATTTGATGAGGCAATAACAAGGGGGGAAAAAGGCTTAAGAGAGCCCCCCCTTGGAAGCTTCTAATAAGCTTCTTAGAAGCTTTTGGGGGAGGAAGTAGACTTTCTCACGTCGCCTCCTATTCTACTCCCTCAATCTTGGCATCCTTTGGGAGCCCCGACATAGGGAAGAAAAGGAGGGAGGGACGTTTCTGCGGCAACAGGCTCTCTCTCTCTCTCTCTCTCTCTCTCTCTTTCTCTCTGCATTTCGTGTTGATGGAGTGTGGGAGGAGTGACTGATGCAGATGCAGAAGGATGGCGTTGGCGATCAGGATGATATGGTGCGATAGGATATGGTATTGAATTAGAGGCCACGAGACAATATTGGTGTTATGCGGTTGCAATAATAAAGATGATGGGCGGGCAAGGAGCAGCAGCTATCAATGAAGCAGCTGCAGACATAGCCTTCAAAATTCCCTCTCTTGTTCTATCCTAGCGGCGTCACGGCTCATTTCCCTCCTCCCCTAGCTCTCATGGTGAAGGGTTTTATAGGGGGAGGGAAGGAGTTCCTCCCTCACGGCGTGTCGCCCTGCATGAAAGTTCAGGATATGCAAGCTCCAACGATCAGGAGCTTGGTATCCTTACTAAATCCTTACTCTCCTCCAGCACGACCCGCCACCGAGAGAGGAAAAGAATATTTGATAAAGTAAAGCCACTGAGAGAGGAGAAGAATATTTGATATATTACATTCTCTCCCCCTTGGAAGAATCAAGATGTCCCCATCTCGAGATAAACTGGGGATATTGATGGTTGAGATTGCCTTCATCTACCCAAGTGGCATCCTCTTCGGGATAATCTTTCCACTAGACGAGGCATTCTCTGAAGGTTCTGGATCTTAATTGTCTCTCCCTAACATCTAAGATCCTATCAGGCCTTAGTTCAAGGACTCCTTGACTAGGCATTACAATTTGTTGGTCATCAAGTACATGGTTAGGGTTGGGTACATATTTTTTCAATAGGTTGATATGGAATACATTGTGAACCTTTAGGTTCTAAGGGAGTTGCAATCTATAAGCATTAGGTCCTAGGCATTTGAGGATCTTGTATGGCCCACAATACCTTGGACTTAACTTCTTGCAATTTCCTAAGACTAGAGAACTCTTTTTAGGGCGTACACGAATGAAGACCATGTCTCCTTCTTCGAAGACTCTTTCTTGACGCTTCAAATCTACGTATGTCTTCTGTCTATCCTTGGCCGCTTGTATGTCCTGTCTTATTGACTTTATTTGATCATCCATGTCTCCCAACATCTGTCTTGAAGCTTCAACCCTTAGGGTTGGATCAGAAAAGTTTAGGGGACTTTTGCAGTCATGACCATATAATGCTTTGAAAGGGGTCATCTGAATGCTTTGCTGGTAAGAAGCATTATAGGCAAATTCAATCAAAGGCAAGTATTGAATCCACCTCTTCAGCTCTCGACAGCAGTATGATGCCCTAAGCATATCCTCGATGACTTGATTTACTCGCTCTGTTTGGCCATCCATTTGGGGATGCTAGGCGGTGCTAAAACAGAGTTGAGTCCCAATAGCTTCAAAGATAGCTCTCCAGAAGTGTGATGTGAAGAGAGAATCACGATCACTAATGATTCTTCTGGGTAAACCATGTAGCTTGAATATCTCCTTGATAAACAATCTTGCAATATCTGATGCTTTATAGTTTGTCTTTACTGGAATAAGGTGTGCAACCTTAGTAAGCATGTCAACCACAACCATGATGGAGTTGTATCCTCCCTAAACTTGGGATAGGCCTACAACAAAATCCATACTGACGAATTCCCATTTCATTTTGGGGATGTCAAGCGATTGCAGTTTCCCTGGTATCATGACATGTTTGGCTTTGATACGGTGGCAAGACAAACACTCGGTGACATATTTGAGAACGTCACCTTTGAGCCTCTCCCAATGGTAGCTCTTCCTAACTGCATTAAGAGTCTCAGCATAGCCAGGATGTCCTATGAAAGGAGAATCATGAGCTTCCCACAATATCTTCTGCTTAAGTGATTTGTTTGCTGGTATACACGGCCTTGTTCTATAGTAGGCAAGTCCATTATCAATGGAAAATTCCTGATACCTAGCCTACAGCTTTTGGTTCTGGTCCTTGATAGAGATCTCCTTTAACATTGATTGGTAGATCAAATCATGGCATGCTTCCTCTCTAGCTAATTCAAGTATAGGGTTGTTTCGCATAGATATTTTCATAGCTAGAGATCTGGCCCTTGATGGATTCTGCAAGATTATGAAATTTAGAAATGCCTTGCGACTAAGTGCATCGGCAACTACATTCTCTTTCCCTGGTCGGTACTTGATTTCAAAGTCATATTTGTCCAACACTTTAATCCACCGACGTTGCCTCATGTTGAGCTCCTTCTGGGTAAAGATCCATTTGAGACTCTTATGGTCCGTTACTAGAGTAAACTTGTTACCCAACAGGTAGTGTCTCCAGAGCTTTAGAGCATGGATGACAGCTAGTAATTCCAGATCATGTGTAGTATAATTCTTTTCATGACTCTTCAATTTCCTTGAAGAGTATGCTACTGGATGACCTTCCTGCATAAGTACACACCCCAAGGCAAGAATGCTAGCATTAGTTACTACCTCGAATTCCTTATTCAGGTCTGGAAGTTTTAGAATAGGTGTTGATACCAAACTTTGCTTTTATTTGTCGAAGCTATTCTGTTCGGGAGTTGACCATGTAATGGAAGTGTGCTTCTTCAGTAAATCCATCAGAGGTGCTGCAATCAAAGCATAGTTTCTTATGAAGACCCTATACCATCCTGTCAATCCAAGAAAGCTACGTATCTGTTTGACGGACACTGGTGTTGGCCACTCAAGCACATCTCTGACCTTGGCTGGGTCAATTGATATTCCTTCTGCTGATACTATGAATCCAAGATATTCAATCTGATGTTTTAAGAATGCACACTTCTTCATTTTTGCATACAGCTTATATGACCTCATTATCTCAAGGACAATCCAAAGTTGAGGTTCATGATCTTCTTTTTGTTTAGAATAGACTAAAATGCCATCGAAGAAGACAAGCACGAAATCATCAAGATATGGCCTAAAGATATCCTACATTAACCTATTGAAGGTGGCAGGTGCATTCGTAATCCCGAATGACATAACTAGGAACTCAAAGTGCCCATATCTTGTATTGAAGGCCGTCTTTGGGATATCTTCTTTCTTGATCCTTATCTGATAGTAACCTGACTTAAGATCAATCTTGGAGAAGATCTTTGCGCCCTGAAGACGATCAAGAAGCTCATCTATTCTAGGAATAGGATACTTGTTCTTGACTATTGATTGATTCAACCCTCAGTAATCAATACATAGTCGAAGTGTCCCATCTTTCTTTTTCTGGAATAGTACTGGAGCTCCCCACGGTGAATTGCTAGGCTGGATGTAGCCCTGATCTAACAATTTCTTGAGTTGTTCCTTCAACTCAATTGCTTCTAGTATGGACATTCTATGAGGTCTCTTTGCAATTGGTGCAGCTCCAGGTACTAACCTAATCTCATGATCCACTTCTCTTTGAGGCAGAAGTTTAGTCAACTCTTCAGGAAATACGCCCGCGTATTCCTTTAGCCAAGAAGGTCCTTCATGAAACTCTTGCTTTTGATCTAATTTGTTGAGTTTGATCAAGTATACAGGTAATCCTTTTGTGACTCCTTTTATGATTCGAGATACTTTGGCCAATTGGATTCTTGGCACTCCTACCTCACCTTGAGTTGTGACTAATTCCCTTTCAGAGTTTTGAAAGGAAACCTGACCCTTTCCACAATGAATGTGGGCATCGTTGGGCCTAAGCCAATCCATTCCGAGTACACACTCATGGATACCTAAATTCATGACTCTGAATTTAACCGAAGTCTTCTTTCCTCCCAAAGAGAATTCCACCTTAGTAGTTTTCCTGGTACAAGTAATCTCACGACCATTTGTCAATTCCACAAGCAGGGTAGGTGCTTCTACTGTGGCTGTTCCTAATCTTTTTGTACATGCTGGAGAGATAAAGGAATGTGTGCTACCACAATCAATCAAGGTCTTGAAATCTTTACCTTGATAGTCCGACGGTATCTGAATCACCGAGAACTGGCGATTCGGCCCTTTCTTGTGTAAAGCGGCATGGACTGTCGCTCTTTCGAATTTTGCTTCCATGGTCGGATCTTCCTCTTTTTCTTCTTTGCATCTTCGCCTATTAGCAATGCAGGCGGTTATTCGTACTCTTCTATTTCTTTTTCGTACTCTTCTATTTCTTTTCGGATAATATCTTATGGTTGTTAACTTTTCCTCATGAATCATTACAAGGAAGATGTTGCCTAAAATGCGGCACACGCTTATTCCCACCATGTCTAGTAACCAAATGCACTTATCAATTTCATTTCTTTGCCCTACATGTTTAGACTCATTACTTTGATAATGTTCCAAAATAGCAACATGCAGCTAGTCTTTTAAGGCGGACAACTCCGGACTTGCAACCGTTTCAATTTCATGACATGCATCAACCTTATCTAATGTTTAAAGAGATAATTTATCAAATGTATTTTTAACGCTGCCACATTAAAAATAAGCATAAAATGCATTCTCCCTTATGGAATTAAGCGCGCCTAAACATTTCTTTATGCGAGAATAAACTCGAAAAAAAAACCTGGACCTCTGGGCTCGGGGAGATATCCACTTGAATGCTTGGAGATGAACCTCCCGCAGGCGCACCTTGTGACTTTTTAGGGGCCATCGTAGGCGTGGTTTCGGCTTCTGGGTTGCCTTTGCGGTCTATGAATTGACTTGCCTTGGTATGCAGCCTCCAGACCTTTGCCTTTTTCCCTCGTACGTAGGAGATTCCTTCGCGGGACTTTGGATAAATGGTGCTTGCGGATGAATTCTTTAGGAAAAACCCGAGTGGCTAGGAATGGGTTCACGGATGGCTTGTGGCCTTTGAATTCTAATTGCGGGAAGCCTCTTACGAAGGATCTTGCGGGAGGGCTTTATAGCTTATTCCTCTTCTCTTCAAAGTCCCGGGGGGGGGGTATGAATGGACTTTATGGGGATCTAGTGGGAAGGGGGCTTAAGAAAGCCCCCTTAGAAGCTTTTTAAGAATCTTCTAAGAAGCTTCTAGTCACCTGCAGCAACGTCCAGGGGGGGGGGGTCGTGATCCAGGCGGGCGGCGGATTGTGGCGGTCTGGCGGCCATGGCGGCGAACTATGGCGGGCTGGTGGACTGTGGCGGCAGCACGGCGACCTCCCTCCAGCACCGCGATCTCTCTCTAGCACGGCGACCTCCCTCCAGCACCGCGACCTCTCTCCCCTAGCCTCTTCCTAGGGGGTGTTTATATAGGCATGGGGGGGGGGGAGAAGGCCTCCACCACGTGGCCCCCCTTGCATGGGTTTCCCCCCTCCCATGCAGGCCACGACTTTCATATCCCCATCCTCCCCACACTCCCTCTTCTCCAGCCATGCATCGGCTGGAGAAAAAGGGGTAAAAACAAAAAAAATTGCCTTGAATTATTCAAATTGCCCCTCCCAAGAGGGTGTTTTTGTGAGACTTGCGGTTTTGAACTTTCGGTTTTGATTTACCAATGCGGAGGACCCCATTTCTCGCGTGCGGGTCACACATTACACTGCCATTAATTTCAATGCAAGAGATAACCTTTGCACAAGGTTTACGTCGTGTGCGGGACATCAATATTCACAGGTGGGAATATTACAAGGATGATATGATGCGATAGGATATGGTATTGAATTAGAGGCTACGAGACAAGATTGGTGTTATGCGGATGCAATAATAAAGATGATGGGCGGGCAAGGAGCAGTAGCTATCAATGAAGTAGCTGCAGATGTAGCCTTCAAAATTCCCTCTCTTTTTCTATCCTGGCGGCGTCATGGCTCATTTCCCTCCTCCCCTAGCTCTCATGGCGAAGGGTTTTATAGGGGGAGGGAAGGAGTTCCTCCCTCACGGTGTGTCGCCCTACATGGACGTTCTGTATATGCAAGCTCCAACGAGGAGCTTGCTATCCTTACTAAATCCTTACTCCCCTCCAGCACGACCTACCGCCGAGAGAGGAAAAGAATATTTGATAAAGTAAAGCCACCGAGAGAGGAGAAGAATATTTGATATATTACAAGCACCAAGAGCTTGGTGGGAGAGGACTAGCAGATTCTTGTGCAGGATGGAATTACAGCAAAGTATGGTTGATTACTCACTCTATGTGAGACATAGAGAAGATGGCATGGTTGTGGTTGTCATCTATGTTGATGACCTCATTATTACAAGTAAACTTAAGAGGGAGATTGCTAAAGTTAAGCATGGTCTTCATAAACAATTTGACATGAAGGAACTTGGTTTGTTGAGATATTTTTTGGGCATTGAGGCCATTTATACACCTCATGGTATTTGGTTGGTACATAGACAATATTATTTAGAGATGTTGGAGAAGCATGGCATGGCAATTGATACTCCCTTGGATGAGAACATCAAAATGATTAATGATGGAAAATATGTGAAAGAATATGTGACTATGTTTAGAAAGATGGTTAGTAGTCTTATCTACTTAACCATTAGAAGGATTGATTTGAGCTATGTTGTTGGATTCATTAGCCAATTGATGCAAAGATCATGTAAATCACAATTGGATGCAATGAGGAGAGTTGTAAGTTATGTGAAGAAGACTATTGGAGCTTGGTTATTCTATGAGAAGGGCATAAAGCCTACCTTGTTTTTGGGTATACTGATGCAGACTTGGCACGTAATCTTATGGATAGGAGATCTACCAGTGATTATGCATTTTCATTTGGATCATCCATGGTAAGTTGGAGTAGTGAAAAGCAACCTACAATTGCTTTATCAAGTATAGAAGCTAAGTACCAAGGTATTGTATTGGCAGCATGTGAGCAGACATGGCTAAGATTGGTTTTATGTGATATGGGGATTGAAATTGATGGTGGAGTCATCATATATTGTGAAAACATTAGTAGCATTATGTTGGCAAAGAACCTAGACTACCATGCCATGACAAAGCAGATAGAAGTGCACTATCACTTCATTAGAGAGAAGGTCATTGATGGATAGGTTGACTTGGTCCATGCCAACACAAATGACCAAGTTGTTGATATCTTTACCAAAGCATTAGGTAAAGATAATTTTGAGTATTTCAGGAGTGCACTTTTGAAGTATTGTCTTTGCAAGCTCATTCTAAGCTTGAGGGGGAATGTTGAGAAATAAGGCATAGCCTAAGCCCTTATCCTATGCTTGTATTAAGTAAGTGTGTGAGAGGCTCTGTAAAGTGCGCTAAAGGTCAAAGGGTCTATCTCTTTGGTGAGACTTGGAAAAGTAGATGGTTGAGAAGAATGAAAAAGAATAAAATGAAGAAAGCTTGAGCCTCCATATCCATCTGTCAACCACCTTCCATTGTGCATCCCCATCGAATCTCTCATCTACTCTCAAATCTACATATATATAGGTGACACCTAGTCTAGATAGGGTGAGCTATATATAGCTCCAACATATCAAAGTTTGGCCCTACAATGACACTTTCATATTGTAGACTATCACAATATATGCCATTGTGCTTAAACCCTTCTTTGATAAGCCTTTAGAATACTACCCATCCCTTCTCTTCCACTTTACTTAAGCTTATAACTTTTAAGAATAACTCAACTTTCAAGCTTTCCAAGGACTACTCGTCATCCACATCTGACTATGTATATCAACTTTCAAATTCACACAGCAAGATTGTAGTTGCGAGACCTTCCTCAGATCTATTTATGCAATCTCTTTAAATTTTCCCTATAACCAATGCTATGTATTCAAGGAAAAACTCCTCTAAGAGCCTTTTTAAAGACAACCCAATTTGTAGCTCTTGTATACAATTCCACTAATCATTCATGCAATATTTACACATTAGACAAACAAAATATTGGCTCCATCTATACTAAGAAACCCTATGAGAATGCATACTGCTTGCATATACTCAAAATTTTTTAACTCGGATGTATATCAAGGTTTTATCCTAGGATCTAGAAGTTTTTCTTAGTGGTGAAACCTTAGAAAAGAAGATAACATTCTGCTAGTTTGGAGATATATTTGAGTGGAAAAATATCAAAAGTCTTAATTATGAGCTATGCATCGCAATGTGGAGGTTAACTTTTTTCTCTTCTACTTTAAGATTCGAATCAATGCCATGCCATAATAAAAGCTAAATGTAGCTTAATTATAATTTTTCTTTAAGATAACTAGTTTGCAATAATATCTCTATAAGAAAAACATTAAGGAATACAAAAATTTCAAACATACTTAAAGGAACACATTTGATGGATAATAAGCTACCATTAATCATGCCTATGTGAGCCAATAGAGCCTCAAACTTTGAGAAAAGCCAAATATCAACTCAATAGAACCAAATTGAGAGAATGCGAAAGTTGAACAATGGTCTAAAATGTGTGAAGCATATAAATCCACTCTATGGATATATAATTTTCTTAACAAATAATTTAACACTAGTGAGGCATACTAAATTAATTGTCTAATATGTTGCACAAAGTGTTATGCCAAGATCTAACGTCCAATTGCACTAATATTCTACATTGATGAATGATCTTGGGATCAATAACCATGGTTTGGTCCCGCAACAACTTAATCCTATGTATGAACCAATTCTCGTATAAATTTTTAACCAAACCTTTAATACGATTTCAGATGGATTTTTGGAGTGGGTGCTTGGCTTTAGTGATGCAATGTTTCTAGTCCCGATAACAAAAGCTTGAAATTCATTATGGAAGATATTTTCAAAAGCATAGTATAGTAGCGAATGCAATGGTTCTTCTACAAGATATTGAAAGCTCAGAAATTTACTTGGTCCTAATATATTATTGCTCCCTTTGAGAAACGTTAATACATAAGAAAGTGGACTCTAAGCCAAAATAAAATGCTCTTCATAGTCTTTCACGAAACCATGTCCATGACTTGGAGAATTACGTTGACATTCACACAATTAGGATTTAGAAGCAAGACCAAGACATGATGGAAGGCGTTCAGTACGTTCAAGTGATATCATCAATCAGTTAAGTACTAGCACTCTGATAGCATATCACTTGGAGAAGCGGGCGGAATATCCATTATCACAAAGCATGAAACAACAACCAGTTGAAATGAAGGATGTTCAATACAACCAGATAGAGTGGCACTCTTCTGTACGGCAATTGCAAGCTCGTTGCCAAACTGAACAAACAAACAATCTAAGACTGACAGATTTTACACCATGGCCGGAGCAGGAGCGCTGGCTAGGCCAACGTTGTTGCAATACTTTTTGACCAAAGGGCACCGGCAGTATGGATGAGTGGCAGGTAGCTTCCTTAGTTGATCTAGATCACTAACTGCTGTGCTAAGACGCCATCATGCACCATAGCAGGAGCCTTTTCTCAAGAGTCCTTGAACAAAGGGCATTGGCAGTGCACCTTGTCCGCCGTCACCTCTAGTTGCTTAATCTGCATCTCATCCACCACGTCAGCCGCTATAACAACACACAACAAGGGAATGGAAGCGCAGACTTAATAAGTGCTAGATGAGTCACGATTATTTGCCCAAGTATGCAGCCTATTACAGTGCCATAACGCGATTAATAGAAGCCAACAAATTGAACGATGAGTGTAATAACATATGCTTTCGGTGACACCAACACTACTGAGAAAGAGTACAGAGATGCGAGGGAAAAATCGAGAGAGAGAGAGAGAGAGACAGCTTTGGCGCCCCTGAAAAGCTTCGCATCGGCTGTACTACGCCCGCCAGCCAGAACATGTAGCATGATCATCGCGAGGGTAATGGTAGGGATGAGAGTAATGGTCGACATGATGGCTCGCAGTGATTTCTTGCTTCCACAAGTCGACTATGCAAAGATTGCTAAACACCGCAGGTACAACGATAACTTCACAGCTCAGGTGCATATATAATAGTTGCATGCTCTCGAACCGTGTCGAGACGACCAACGCGCCCGCACGTCCAATGCGTGTACTGTGGCAGAAACCACTTGCCAGCCGAGTGTCAAGACCCTAGGTCAAGACCTTGCGCTAATTGCGGTAGGTTCGTTCATGATGTCGCACATTGTAGATTACCAAGAAGACTTCCATACTCACAATCTTATGGCCAGCCTTACCTAGCGAACAGGCTGCAACCATTCTTCGGAAGGGGACCCCCATTGGCTCTTCCCCTGCCTAACAATATGAAACCAACCATCCCTAGAATGGACATAAATCCTAGAGGCATTCCTAGATCGCCTGGTCCTTACGTGACCCACCCACCAAGCGATGCTCCAGTACACTATGTGGAGGAGCCGAACGATGAAGAGACTTACATATACCCTTACGTCTCCCATGATGACGAGGGTAACGCGGTCCTCATGGATTATTGACCCGTGCCGGTGATGGCGCTAGGATGAGGGCGAGGTAGAGGCCTAGGAGGGCAGCCCTAGGATCTGTTGGACTTGTGGTCACCCCGGTCATCTCTCATCACACTGCCCTGAAAGAGAGAAGCAAAACAGAGACAAGGCTGACCAAAGGTATGCAGAGTGCGGAATTACCCATCTTTTCATAGATTGCCCAAAGCGAAAGCCGTTCTCTAGCTCAGCCAACTTGCCATCCATCCCATTGGGTCTATTTGGTGTCGAAAATCCCGATGGGGAAGCCACACCTATTCCATTGCGGGTTACGACTCGAGTCCAAACGAAGCAAGCCGCCATCTCCTTGCCAGGACCTAGGAATCTTGACGCCACCTCGATAGGAAAGAAAAGCCGCAAGCAGAAAAAGAAGAGATCGGAAGCTAAGGTCGCACTAAAGACCAAGAGTGGTACGACTCTACCTGCGGGAAAGAAGGCTTCAGACGCAGAGGTAGAGACTTCAGCCCCTAACACTACAATAGAAACGAGGCATAGACGCGCAAAGTCGGGCGCATCTATCATAGCGTCTATAAGCACATGTAAACGTGCGTGTAAATAGACGCGACTTTTGCGTCTATATATCCGCACAAATAGATGCGCTTATACACGCAAAAATAGATGCACACGTCAAAATTCAAATCATACTTAAATCATTTCTTTTCAAACTACGCCTTTCCTTTCTTATGTTTTTTGCGGTTCTGAAGCTTGAATTTAGCCGACATGGAGTCTCTTCATGCCTCACCTCCTCATGACTCACCTCTTCTTTCATTTCAAACACACAAGAAGGGAAAAAGGAAAGCCAAGGAGAGGAAGAAAGAGAGAACAAGAGAGAAGAGAACAAGAAGAAGCAGCAAGCAAGGAAGCAAGCATCAAGGGAGGGTAACTTACCAAGAAGAGGAAGAAGGAGAAGGAAGAAGCGCCACCACCCGCCACACCAAACACCCAAGGTGAGTCTCTCTCTCTCTTTCTTTCTATCTTCCTCGCTTTGCTCTATCTGTGTATTTAGGATTTGTGATTCCATTATGTATTGCACTTTGTAAATCAATAATGGTGGTCGTCTGCTAAAATCATCCGACCAAGCGCGTCTAATAGCACATCTACATCCTAGTGTAGACGCGGATATAGACACGAAAAACGTTTCTCTGGGGCCGTGTCTTTGAGCGCATGTGCGGGCATGTGTGCTCTGCAGTGTGTACGCGAGAATACACGCATTGACAGATGCCCACAGAAACGCAGGTATAGACTACACCTGCGTCTCTGTGGGCATCATCTATACCTGTGTCTACACAGTGTAATATGATTTTTCTTGTGTAGATGTGGAATCCTGGATCCTCCAACACCCCATTCAACAAGGATAAATTCATGGGGGAGATGACCAATTATCTTGGTCGCCCTCCCACTGTAGATGAGGTTTTCAGTGTGATGTCTGGGACACCTATCACATCTTTGCCTACACAGGGATCAGCTGAGGTACATGGATCGGCCGAAGCACGTACATCTACAAAGGCACATGTATCGAGTGAGGTAGAGAGTAGTGCACGTTGAGGGAGGAGGGAGAGTGGTGCGGGAGAACGAGGAGGTCGAGGGCTTTGTGGGGGTTGCGTAGGTGGTGGCTCTTGATCACCCTCACTAGAAAATGTGAGAGGTGGGCCTCCACAAATGTACTACTCTATCACTCATGTTGGTGGTATCTTGCATGACTTCGAGGGGAGGGAAGTGATAGCCTACTTGAGGAGTGTCGTGCATGCCACATACAAAGATTGCATGATTCCCTTCAAGCACCAAAAAAATGGTTTGTGGCAAGAGGTGTTGCGAGCAATACATAAAAGGTACCCTAATCTTGAGATTTCACAATTCTCAAATGATTGGGGACGATCAAAGGTGAGAGACACGCTTCATAACAAGAGGTCTCACCTTATGACGCGTGCCAAGGAGTCATTGTGGAGACAAGAGCAGGGGCGCCCTGGATATGGCCAACCACCCAATTGCCACCGCAAGGAGTGGAAAGAGGCCAAGAAGAGAGCAGCGGAGAAAATGACAAGTCGCCAGCATGCAGAGGCGCGACGTATCTAGATGGCAACCATGGGATCGTCGCATTATGGATCGGGTGGTAGGGAGTCATGAGAGGCTGAGTTTGTAATTATTATTTGATTTCTTTTTTAAAATTAAATTTTGTAATTTGTTTCACTTCATTATGTAGTGTGTTTTAATACGTTGTATGTTCAAATTGTTTTGTAGTTCCATATCTTTGGTAGGATGCCTACTCCTAGAGAGGTAGGCTACCATCGAGGTCATAATCGGGCGTCCACTTGGCAGCATTTCTATGAGGAGGGACTCATCACGGAGGAGCAATATAGTCGCGCCATGAGGATTCCACCACTAGAAGAGGTATGTTTTATTTCTTATATGAAAAGTATAAATAACTCTAATTTATTATTTGTAATGGTATTTATATACTTTAATCCTTTGTGTAGGCAAACCTTCATGCAGTTGAGGATAGCGAAGGGGAGACTAGCAGTAGCGGTAGTGGCAATGGCAGCGGCACAGGCAGCGGTGGTGGTAGCGATAATGATGCCTCTTCTGAGGATATATAGAGGAGCCCCATGCATTCATGCCTCCCCTTGGCTTGTAATTTTCATTTTTGATATGTATTACTTTCAGCTAGTGCTTGCGACCATGACGTCACAAGCACTAGAACTCATCATGTAAAAACGCTTCATCTATATATCTAAAATTTCGTGTGCTACATATATTTTTTTGTTTTCAGTATCCAATCTTTGAAATAATCTTTCTCTGTTTTTCCTAAGTATACAATTTGATGTTGATGGGGGGAAAAAAACTAGCTTCTCTTTGTTTTTTTTTTTCATACCTCTGTTTTGCGTGTCTATCAGTGCGTCTAAATTGCAGGATAAATGAGCATCTATTCTCGTCAAAAACTTTCAGAGTAAACGCGGTTTTAGATGCGTAGATACACGCGTGTATAGACGCATAATATGAATATATCCACTTTTTTATAAATATGATTATATATTTACGTAGCGCGTTTATACGCTCGTTTATAGGCGCATCTAAATGTGCATGTAACTCTGATCATAAGCGCGCTTTTAGATGCGATTTTGTAGACGCGAAAATAGACGCGTTAATAAACACATCCGATATTTTTTTTCACAATTCAAATATTGCGTCTACAAGCGCGTCTATGGAGCCTTTTTGTTGTAGTGCAAGACGATCGAAAAAGGGAAGCGTTAAGGTAGGGGAGTACCCGCATCCGAAGCGACAGTTAAAGGCCATAGAAAAGGTGAAGGAATGGGTAGGAGGCCCAATAGCACCTTAAAGACGCTGAGCCCATCATAGAGGACGAGATCAATGATCTCTCCAGTGTAATCATGCCAATATCACCGCCTCAACCTAAGTCAGTCGAAGCAATTGCGCCACAAGCAGTGCCGTTAAGACAAAGCCTTGACACGATAGAGCCACAGATTCGCGGCGGCCATTGGCACGGACAATCTAGGCTAAGGGAAGGACAAGTATCTAACTATCTCCTGACCACGCTAGTGACCACCCCCGTAACACTTAGCCTGGGAGATATGCTTAAGCAGTACCCTACCCTATGGCAAGACCTTAAGTAGTGGGTTGAAGGATCACAACGGCAAATCACGGCAAACCCCCGAGACCAGGATGCAGAAACGCAATTGCCAAGTTTGACGCTACACTCCGCGCCTAGATCCTTGCATGTCAATGCCTTTTGGGAATGCTCTGAGATGCACGCTGTCCTACCGGTCCTAGCTCTAGGTGACACGACAAGAAAGGGAATCGTAGACACGGGAGCTGGTGTTAGTGTGCTTAGTCATGCAGTGCTTTAGACTTGGGTAAACCCACTTGTCGAAGCTGTTAGGTTTAATTTTGCGCTAGCAAATGGCATGATAGTGAAGCCATTCGGGGTACTGAAGAATTGGCCAGTGAAGCTCGCAGGTGTCGAGTTCTCTGTTGACTTTATATTCATGAAGAGAGTGGACTACGATGTCCTATTAGGCCGATCCTGGATGCGCAATACTAGAGTCATCGAAGATTGGGGTAACAGCTTGATCTTCCTTGGCAATAGAACAGACGCCGTAAGAATAAAGATGGACACTTGGAAGACCTCTCCAGTCGACCTAGACGCCATCTGTGCTATGCTCAAAGGGAACACTCAGGTCAAGAAGCCCTATGGGCCCTTGACCAAGTATATCCCAGGCCCCGAGGATGAGCGGGATTGAATGCATGTTCTCGCTACAATCGACCTGCCATTCTCACACCATGAGGCGTACGAGCAAGCCATCAAAATGATCGGCAAGACCAACGAAGCACTCTCTATACTAATTTTCATGATGGTAAGAAGCCACCGGGGAAAGCCTGAGCCTATCACCTTCCAAGTACCATCCAACAAAAGGGAACTCCAGGGGGTACTGGAATACCTAAGAGACCAGCAAGCTGGCAACTGAGCTGCAAATTTCAAACCACTCCAAGATCTCGTAGAGGATTCCAAGTGGCAATGGATCAGGGTGCACGATTTAAACCTCAGGTACAACTGGGCCCTAGTTCTTGACCAACGACACAAGGCATACCAAGCCCTAGGAGATGACGAGCACTCGGATGATAGGGATTCCAGTGACGAATACAAAGATTGCCAATCCTTCAGCGAAGAGAGCGAGGGTGAAATAGATACCATAGAATACGACAGTGAAGGACAATAAATTGAGCAGATACGAGCAGAGGCCAAGCCGTAGAAAAGGCAGACCCCTAGAATAGAGCGACGAGTCATGCGCATGGAATGTGATCGCGCTTGGTTGGAATGCATAGAAGCCATATAGCTTGAGCAAGTAGGCCGAGCCCAGCCAGGATCGACACATCAGTACTTAGGACTGAATCACCATCTGAATTGCAGCCACCAGGGGAAACCGCCTCTTCTAGTGAAGATGGAAGGTTTGACTCTGAATCGGAAGTTACTTCCGACAGTGATCCAGAGATCCCTAGGCCGCCCAAGACCAGACGCACCAAGGAGGACCTACCCGTCCACCTGAGGCGTAGATGATTAAGGCAGGAAAAGGCAAAGCACCCCAAGGATACACAATCAGAAGAACAACAAAGCCACAGGACCTCCCTAAACGCTTCACAAAATTCAAAAAAGGGGATAGGGTGGTAGTTCTGTTAGGTGCCAAACGTCAAGGCATGTCAAATTAGGCAAGCAAGCTAGATTACTATTTCCAAAGAGGGGGAGAATCAGCAGTTATCCTTTGGAAATGGTGCATTGTGATATTTGAGGTCCATGTCAAAATGTCTCATTGAGTGGGAGATGTAGGTTTTATATCACTTTCATTGATGACTTTAGCAGAATGACTTGGGTTTATTTCATGCAATATAAAAGTGAAGCCTTTGAAAGATTTTTGGAATTTCAAGCTATGATTGAAAACAATTTGGTTATTACATAAAATTCTTGAGGTTTGATAATGGAGGAGAGTACACGTCATATGAATTTTCAAATTGTTTGAGAGACCATGGAATCAAAAGACAAGTGGCATGCATGTATACACCTCAACCAAAATGGTGTGATAGTAAGGAAGAACCATATCATTGCAGAGATTGCTAAGGCAATGATGAACCAAATGAATATTTCATTGACATATTTGGCAGAGGCAGTGCATACTACTGCAATATATATCATGAACATGACACCTACAACATTGACTCATCATGTATCACCATGTGAAAATATGTATGGCAAGACACCCATTGTTGCTTACTTCAGGGATTTTGGATGTGTTTGTTATGTTCATGGTCGTGATGATTTGAGGAAGAAGATGGAATCCAAGGCTATAAAATGCATCTTTCTTGGATACCCTAATGAGAAGAAGGGTTACAAATGCTATGATCCAGTGACTAAGGAAGTTTACATTAGTAGGGATGTCTGATTTAGTGAGTATGAATCATGGTACAAGCCCAAGATTGCAATGGACTTGGATTCTTATGAAAGTAGTGATGATGATGCTCATGGGAAGAAAATTTCAGCAAATGGTAAGCTTGGAAATCAACACTTGGAAGATATGTCTAGATCTCAAGAGAATGCAAAAAGTAGTGGTAGCTATAGTGCATGGAGTGGCAGGTTGAGGAGCTAACAAAAGAGTGCAAAAATTGCAAAAGGAAAGAGGCCTATGGCTGAAAGTATGGAATTCCTCATGTAAAAACTCTAGGTACTAGAAGTGCATGAAAATATGTGGCACCACATGCAAGAGCAATTGAGGCACCAAGTAGTGCACCTCAGTTGAGGGGATTAGAAAGGGTTAGATATCCTATTGATAGATTGACATATAATGGGTTCATGAAGCTACATTATGATTATATGTGTGGAACCTACTTGCTTTGAGGGAGTAGTGTGGAAAGCAAAGAATGGAGACAAGCTATGGATGAGGAGATGGATGCATTGAAGAAAAACAAAACTTAGGATTTAGTTCAGTTACCTCATGGAAAGAAATCAATTAGTTGGAAATGGATGTATAAAGTCAAGTGCTAATCGGATGGTTCTCTAGAAAGGTATAAAGCAAGGCTGGTTGCAAAGGATTATGCACAAACATATGGATTGGATTATGAGGAGACATTCTATCGAGTGGCAAAGATGACTACAGTGAGCTTCTATATATGTCTCGAAATTGTATCAAATGGATGTGAAAAATGCATTCTTGGATGGGAATTTAGAAGAGGAAGTGTACATGGATAAGCCTGAAGGATACGTGAATCCTAAATAGCTGCATTATGTATGCAAGTTGAAGAAGACATTGAATGGACTGAAGTAAGCACTGTAACGTGTCCACTAGTATCATCCAAGACACGTCTTAGCAGTCCATTGGAAAGGATGTCTAGAAAGCTTTACCCGGAATTCCCATGGAATGTTATGGGATTTGTGATCTAGGGCTTTCCCCGTCTGCCATGTAGCGGAAGTATTCTGGCCGTTCCCACTTAGGATCGACCGGAATTAGGGTTTTCCTGATTGGTTCTTTCCTAACAACAACTAGCGTCGGACCCAAGCGAACTACTTTACGCCGAAACGCCAGGTCCGGAGCGGATTCACGTTGCACATAGTTCAAGGAGAATGGGAAACGAGAGGGATGCAAAGCTCAACCTCTCTGCCATAAGGCATAGTCCCATTCCATTCCCCTAAAACAGCGTAAATCAGTTAAGACGTAGGTCTAGGTCAATGCTTTCATTGTTCGAGTCCTTTGACAATCATCCCGCTGTTCTTCAAGATTTGAGAAAAGTTCCTGGCCAACCGGGACCACCCAACCGTAGGGTGGACCCATGGCCCATCCTCTGCACTTTCCTCGGTTTGTTTTAGTTATGTAATTATCTAACACATTAATTGGACATGTAACAATCATCTTCTTTTATTAATCCGTTAAGAACTGATTCCTTCACGTAATCTTATCCCGTGACATAGAAAAATAATATCAGACAAGTTCTTTACTAACATATCATCATATTTATCTTTGAAATACAAGGAGTTCTGCCTGTAGGCTTGTCCATAAACCAGTCGAAGGCCATCCAGCAATCCACAGGGATCACTTATTCCAAGTTTTCACTCGTAGACTAGTATGCGGGTCTCGAGATCCAATCCCGAGTCACGTTAGCCTCTTGTGTACAGCCCAGAAGGCGAGGGATTTACGGCTAGAGCCCCCCCTAGCACCCAAGCATCCTCGTGCTCCAAGTAGCGCTCAATGGAGAGACCTCTCGCGGTGGGTTCGGTCCAAGTTCCCGGCGCGGTCAACAACCCCCTTGGTTAGGGTCAAGCAGACAGTCGGGGGTAACTGAAGCTGCCACTCCCTCCAGGCCTTCAACCTGAAGTATAGATATTCATTTAATTTGTAATTCATAAATCAAACAGTGCTCTAAAATCTCTAGTAAGAACAAACATTTCCATTAATCGATCTTGTTGTTGGTAAACTGCTAAGGAAGGAGTCTTTCCTTTCGAATGCATCTAGCACTCGATCTGGGGTGCCTTGCAACTTGGCAAGATCCTTTATATTCTGGGTTAGGGTGTACCCTATTAACCCGATTTGGTCAACCCTAAAGCTCATTGGATACTTTAGTTTCCGATTTTTAACCCTCCTTACTTAGAAGGATATCAAAGAATACATCCTTTTGCAAGATAACTTGCGTAAGGATCCGCCAGTCTTGTTGAGGGTATTTAACCTTTCTTTTTGTGAATCAATCACAAGACCATATGACTTCGTACTTGCCACGCAAGTCCTGCATCATAATATGCGATGAAACAATCCGTTTCAGTTTCTTTAAGCTAATGTTTGTCAGACCTAGGGTCTCCTAACTTTTATTATTTTCTCAGGGATAAACCCTAGTTCTTATTTTTTGGTTACAATTTATTGACCCTATATTCAGGGAATGTGGATAGGTATTTAAGGTATAGATGTTTCTTGGAATTTTACTTCATTCCCAATGAATATTTCGTAGCATTTTTAATTTGGTTAACTCTAGAAGGTAATTTCGAGATTACTTCCGTATGATTTGTTATCTACATGTCAATTGACTTTTCAATCTTATACTCCATCGATTTGAGGTTAGGTTAAATCCAACTAATCTTCCCTTTTCTTTGGAACAAACTCATGCTAAATAAGCAATCTTTCTCTTGCTAAGTTATGTAGTTAGCAATGACAACTTCCTAGAGTTTAAGCATCGCAAGAATCCTTTCATGATTTGCACTTTCCATGATGATTTGTTGTAAAGAGGAATAGGGGTTAATGGTGCAAGATGCAGTTTATATCTTCTAGACTTAACCGAAGTAAACTACTTTAGAGGATAAATAATCTTGCTCATAAATCGTTTCAATGCATAATACTTTTTTGAAGGAAAACTATGTTTATACTTTATTTATTTTGCATGTTTAATTAAATTAAATTCCTTCATCGTAAATAACTAGGACAAAATATATATCTTATCCCTAACAAATCATCTTGCATGTTTGCATTAAAACCGATATAAATTAAGAAGGAAAAACCTGGGTTTGGGGTGAGATATCCACATGGTTGCCGGGAGATGACCCTCCCGCAGCTACTCCTTGGACTTTCTTAGGCGGCATCACAGTTGTAATCCTTCAAACGTGAAAGAAGCTTTACACTCCCTTTCGGAATTCCACCATCGCTTCAATACTCTTCTTCTCTTTATCGAGGCAAGCAATCACTAAGGGATTAACCACGAGAAGGGGGTAGTAAGACCTTTAAGGTCTTAATTTCTTCGGGAGGGCAAGGTTTACAAATCCTAATGAAAAGGCCCTATAGGGATTTATATACGGTGAAAAGGGTGTGTGTGAGTGTGGTTTCAAAAACATATGAAGGGGCCTTGGGAGATATTTGGGCACAGGAGTGAAGGGTATAGGAAGGGGGATTCTTGGAGAGGTTTTTAGGGAACGGGGTGGAAAAGGCTTAGGGGTTTAAAACCGGGGGTGAAAGGGTAAAAGGGGAAAGGTGAAGGGTGAGGGGTTTATAGCACCGGGGGGAGGGCGGGGGGCGGGCAGAAGGGTGTGTAAGAAAAAGGGGACACGCGGTTTCAAAAAAAAACACAAGAACGAGCTTATAAATTTAAGCACGGGGGGGGGGGGGGGGAGTAATAAGGCTTTTCAAGCCTTAGTTCTTTTTGGGGGTTCCATCCATGGGAAGGGGTTTTATGGGGGCTCCACACGGGAAAGGGCTTAATGGCTCCACAGGAAGGGGCTTAAGGGCTCCACGAGAAGGGGCTTAAGGATTTAAAAAAACCAAGGGAAAAGATTTGATGAGGCAATAACAAGGGGGGAAAAAGGCTTAAGAGAGCCCCCCCTTGGAAGCTTCTAATAAGCTTCTTAGAAGCTTTTGGGGGAGGAAGTAGACTTTCTCACGTCGCCTCCTATTCTACTCCCTCAATCTTGGCATCCTTTGGGAGCCCCGACATAGGGAAGAAAAGGAGGGAGGGACGTTTCTGCGGCAACAGGCTCTCTCTCTCTCTCTCTCTCTCTCTCTCTTTCTCTCTGCATTTCGTGTTGATGGAGTGTGGGAGGAGTGACTGATGCAGATGCAGAAGGATGGCGTTGGCGATCAGGATGATATGGTGCGATAGGATATGGTATTGAATTAGAGGCCACGAGACAATATTGGTGTTATGCGGTTGCAATAATAAAGATGATGGGCGGGCAAGGAGCAGCAGCTATCAATGAAGCAGCTGCAGACATAGCCTTCAAAATTCCCTCTCTTGTTCTATCCTAGCGGCGTCACGGCTCATTTCCCTCCTCCCCTAGCTCTCATGGTGAAGGGTTTTATAGGGGGAGGGAAGGAGTTCCTCCCTCACGGCGTGTCGCCCTGCATGAAAGTTCAGGATATGCAAGCTCCAACGATCAGGAGCTTGGTATCCTTACTAAATCCTTACTCTCCTCCAGCACGACCCGCCACCGAGAGAGGAAAAGAATATTTGATAAAGTAAAGCCACTGAGAGAGGAGAAGAATATTTGATATATTACATTCTCTCCCCCTTGGAAGAATCAAGATGTCCCCATCTCGAGATAAACTGGGGATATTGATGGTTGAGATTGCCTTCATCTACCCAAGTGGCATCCTCTTCGGGATAATCTTTCCACTAGACGAGGCATTCTCTGAAGGTTCTGGATCTTAATTGTCTCTCCCTAACATCTAAGATCCTATCAGGCCTTAGTTCAAGGACTCCTTGACTAGGCATTACAATTTGTTGGTCATCAAGTACATGGTTAGGGTTGGGTACATATTTTTTCAATAGGTTGATATGGAATACATTGTGAACCTTTAGGTTCTAAGGGAGTTGCAATCTATAAGCATTAGGTCCTAGGCATTTGAGGATCTTGTATGGCCCACAATACCTTGGACTTAACTTCTTGCAATTTCCTAAGACTAGAGAACTCTTTTTAGGGCGTACACGAATGAAGACCATGTCTCCTTCTTCGAAGACTCTTTCTTGACGCTTCAAATCTACGTATGTCTTCTGTCTATCCTTGGCCGCTTGTATGTCCTGTCTTATTGACTTTATTTGATCATCCATGTCTCCCAACATCTGTCTTGAAGCTTCAACCCTTAGGGTTGGATCAGAAAAGTTTAGGGGACTTTTGCAGTCATGACCATATAATGCTTTGAAAGGGGTCATCTGAATGCTTTGCTGGTAAGAAGCATTATAGGCAAATTCAATCAAAGGCAAGTATTGAATCCACCTCTTCAGCTCTCGACAGCAGTATGATGCCCTAAGCATATCCTCGATGACTTGATTTACTCGCTCTGTTTGGCCATCCATTTGGGGATGCTAGGCGGTGCTAAAACAGAGTTGAGTCCCAATAGCTTCAAAGATAGCTCTCCAGAAGTGTGATGTGAAGAGAGAATCACGATCACTAATGATTCTTCTGGGTAAACCATGTAGCTTGAATATCTCCTTGATAAACAATCTTGCAATATCTGATGCTTTATAGTTTGTCTTTACTGGAATAAGGTGTGCAACCTTAGTAAGCATGTCAACCACAACCATGATGGAGTTGTATCCTCCCTAAACTTGGGATAGGCCTACAACAAAATCCATACTGACGAATTCCCATTTCATTTTGGGGATGTCAAGCGATTGCAGTTTCCCTGGTATCATGACATGTTTGGCTTTGATACGGTGGCAAGACAAACACTCGGTGACATATTTGAGAACGTCACCTTTGAGCCTCTCCCAATGGTAGCTCTTCCTAACTGCATTAAGAGTCTCAGCATAGCCAGGATGTCCTATGAAAGGAGAATCATGAGCTTCCCACAATATCTTCTGCTTAAGTGATTTGTTTGCTGGTATACACGGCCTTGTTCTATAGTAGGCAAGTCCATTATCAATGGAAAATTCCTGATACCTAGCCTACAGCTTTTGGTTCTGGTCCTTGATAGAGATCTCCTTTAACATTGATTGGTAGATCAAATCATGGCATGCTTCCTCTCTAGCTAATTCAAGTATAGGGTTGTTTCGCATAGATATTTTCATAGCTAGAGATCTGGCCCTTGATGGATTCTGCAAGATTATGAAATTTAGAAATGCCTTGCGACTAAGTGCATCGGCAACTACATTCTCTTTCCCTGGTCGGTACTTGATTTCAAAGTCATATTTGTCCAACACTTTAATCCACCGACGTTGCCTCATGTTGAGCTCCTTCTGGGTAAAGATCCATTTGAGACTCTTATGGTCCGTTACTAGAGTAAACTTGTTACCCAACAGGTAGTGTCTCCAGAGCTTTAGAGCATGGATGACAGCTAGTAATTCCAGATCATGTGTAGTATAATTCTTTTCATGACTCTTCAATTTCCTTGAAGAGTATGCTACTGGATGACCTTCCTGCATAAGTACACACCCCAAGGCAAGAATGCTAGCATTAGTTACTACCTCGAATTCCTTATTCAGGTCTGGAAGTTTTAGAATAGGTGTTGATACCAAACTTTGCTTTTATTTGTCGAAGCTATTCTGTTCGGGAGTTGACCATGTAATGGAAGTGTGCTTCTTCAGTAAATCCATCAGAGGTGCTGCAATCAAAGCATAGTTTCTTATGAAGACCCTATACCATCCTGTCAATCCAAGAAAGCTACGTATCTGTTTGACGGACACTGGTGTTGGCCACTCAAGCACATCTCTGACCTTGGCTGGGTCAATTGATATTCCTTCTGCTGATACTATGAATCCAAGATATTCAATCTGATGTTTTAAGAATGCACACTTCTTCATTTTTGCATACAGCTTATATGACCTCATTATCTCAAGGACAATCCAAAGTTGAGGTTCATGATCTTCTTTTTGTTTAGAATAGACTAAAATGCCATCGAAGAAGACAAGCACGAAATCATCAAGATATGGCCTAAAGATATCCTACATTAACCTATTGAAGGTGGCAGGTGCATTCGTAATCCCGAATGACATAACTAGGAACTCAAAGTGCCCATATCTTGTATTGAAGGCCGTCTTTGGGATATCTTCTTTCTTGATCCTTATCTGATAGTAACCTGACTTAAGATCAATCTTGGAGAAGATCTTTGCGCCCTGAAGACGATCAAGAAGCTCATCTATTCTAGGAATAGGATACTTGTTCTTGACTATTGATTGATTCAACCCTCAGTAATCAATACATAGTCGAAGTGTCCCATCTTTCTTTTTCTGGAATAGTACTGGAGCTCCCCACGGTGAATTGCTAGGCTGGATGTAGCCCTGATCTAACAATTTCTTGAGTTGTTCCTTCAACTCAATTGCTTCTAGTATGGACATTCTATGAGGTCTCTTTGCAATTGGTGCAGCTCCAGGTACTAACCTAATCTCATGATCCACTTCTCTTTGAGGCAGAAGTTTAGTCAACTCTTCAGGAAATACGCCCGCGTATTCCTTTAGCCAAGAAGGTCCTTCATGAAACTCTTGCTTTTGATCTAATTTGTTGAGTTTGATCAAGTATACAGGTAATCCTTTTGTGACTCCTTTTATGATTCGAGATACTTTGGCCAATTGGATTCTTGGCACTCCTACCTCACCTTGAGTTGTGACTAATTCCCTTTCAGAGTTTTGAAAGGAAACCTGACCCTTTCCACAATGAATGTGGGCATCGTTGGGCCTAAGCCAATCCATTCCGAGTACACACTCATGGATACCTAAATTCATGACTCTGAATTTAACCGAAGTCTTCTTTCCTCCCAAAGAGAATTCCACCTTAGTAGTTTTCCTGGTACAAGTAATCTCACGACCATTTGTCAATTCCACAAGCAGGGTAGGTGCTTCTACTGTGGCTGTTCCTAATCTTTTTGTACATGCTGGAGAGATAAAGGAATGTGTGCTACCACAATCAATCAAGGTCTTGAAATCTTTACCTTGATAGTCCGACGGTATCTGAATCACCGAGAACTGGCGATTCGGCCCTTTCTTGTGTAAAGCGGCATGGACTGTCGCTCTTTCGAATTTTGCTTCCATGGTCGGATCTTCCTCTTTTTCTTCTTTGCATCTTCGCCTATTAGCAATGCAGGCGGTTATTCGTACTCTTCTATTTCTTTTTCGTACTCTTCTATTTCTTTTCGGATAATATCTTATGGTTGTTAACTTTTCCTCATGAATCATTACAAGGAAGATGTTGCCTAAAATGCGGCACACGCTTATTCCCACCATGTCTAGTAACCAAATGCACTTATCAATTTCATTTCTTTGCCCTACATGTTTAGACTCATTACTTTGATAATGTTCCAAAATAGCAACATGCAGCTAGTCTTTTAAGGCGGACAACTCCGGACTTGCAACCGTTTCAATTTCATGACATGCATCAACCTTATCTAATGTTTAAAGAGATAATTTATCAAATGTATTTTTAACGCTGCCACATTAAAAATAAGCATAAAATGCATTCTCCCTTATGGAATTAAGCGCGCCTAAACATTTCTTTATGCGAGAATAAACTCGAAAAAAAAACCTGGACCTCTGGGCTCGGGGAGATATCCACTTGAATGCTTGGAGATGAACCTCCCGCAGGCGCACCTTGTGACTTTTTAGGGGCCATCGTAGGCGTGGTTTCGGCTTCTGGGTTGCCTTTGCGGTCTATGAATTGACTTGCCTTGGTATGCAGCCTCCAGACCTTTGCCTTTTTCCCTCGTACGTAGGAGATTCCTTCGCGGGACTTTGGATAAATGGTGCTTGCGGATGAATTCTTTAGGAAAAACCCGAGTGGCTAGGAATGGGTTCACGGATGGCTTGTGGCCTTTGAATTCTAATTGCGGGAAGCCTCTTACGAAGGATCTTGCGGGAGGGCTTTATAGCTTATTCCTCTTCTCTTCAAAGTCCCGGGGGGGGGGTATGAATGGACTTTATGGGGATCTAGTGGGAAGGGGGCTTAAGAAAGCCCCCTTAGAAGCTTTTTAAGAATCTTCTAAGAAGCTTCTAGTCACCTGCAGCAACGTCCAGGGGGGGGGGGTCGTGATCCAGGCGGGCGGCGGATTGTGGCGGTCTGGCGGCCATGGCGGCGAACTATGGCGGGCTGGTGGACTGTGGCGGCAGCACGGCGACCTCCCTCCAGCACCGCGATCTCTCTCTAGCACGGCGACCTCCCTCCAGCACCGCGACCTCTCTCCCCTAGCCTCTTCCTAGGGGGTGTTTATATAGGCATGGGGGGGGGGGAGAAGGCCTCCACCACGTGGCCCCCCTTGCATGGGTTTCCCCCCTCCCATGCAGGCCACGACTTTCATATCCCCATCCTCCCCACACTCCCTCTTCTCCAGCCATGCATCGGCTGGAGAAAAAGGGGTAAAAACAAAAAAAATTGCCTTGAATTATTCAAATTGCCCCTCCCAAGAGGGTGTTTTTGTGAGACTTGCGGTTTTGAACTTTCGGTTTTGATTTACCAATGTGGAGGACCCCATTTCTCGCGTGCGGGTCACACATTACACTGCCATTAATTTCAATGCAAGAGATAACCTTTGCACAAGGTTTACGTCGTGTGCGGGACATCAATATTCACAGGTGGGAATATTACAAGGATGATATGATGCGATAGGATATGGTATTGAATTAGAGGCTACGAGACAAGATTGGTGTTATGCGGATGCAATAATAAAGATGATGGGCGGGCAAGGAGCAGTAGCTATCAATGAAGTAGCTGCAGATGTAGCCTTCAAAATTCCCTCTCTTTTTCTATCCTGGCGGCGTCATGGCTCATTTCCCTCCTCCCCTAGCTCTCATGGCGAAGGGTTTTATAGGGGGAGGGAAGGAGTTCCTCCCTCACGGTGTGTCGCCCTACATGGACGTTCTGTATATGCAAGCTCCAACGAGGAGCTTGCTATCCTTACTAAATCCTTACTCCCCTCCAGCACGACCTACCGCCGAGAGAGGAAAAGAATATTTGATAAAGTAAAGCCACCGAGAGAGGAGAAGAATATTTGATATATTACAAGCACCAAGAGCTTGGTGGGAGAGGACTAGCAGATTCTTGTGCAGGATGGAATTACAGCAAAGTATGGTTGATTACTCACTCTATGTGAGACATAGAGAAGATGGCATGGTTGTGGTTGTCATCTATGTTGATGACCTCATTATTACAAGTAAACTTAAGAGGGAGATTGCTAAAGTTAAGCATGGTCTTCATAAACAATTTGACATGAAGGAACTTGGTTTGTTGAGATATTTTTTGGGCATTGAGGCCATTTATACACCTCATGGTATTTGGTTGGTACATAGACAATATTATTTAGAGATGTTGGAGAAGCATGGCATGATAGGATGTAAGACAATGGATACTCCCTTGGATGAGAACATCAAAATGATTAATGATGGAAAATATGTGAAAGAATATGTGACTATGTTTAGAAAGATGGTTAGTAGTCTTATCTACTTAACCATTAGAAGGCTTGATTTGAGCTATGTTGTTGGATTCATTAGCCAATTGATGCAAAGATCATGTAAATCACAATTGGATGCAATGAGGAGAGTTGTAAGTTATGTGAAGAAGACTATTGGAGCTTGGTTATTCTATGAGAAGGGCATAAAGCCTACCTTGTTTTTGGGTATACTGATGCAGACTTGGCACGTAATCTTATGGATAGGAGATCTACCAGTGATTATGCATTTTCATTTGGATCATCCATGGTAAGTTGGAGCAGTGAAAAGCAACCTACAATTGCTTTATCAAGTATAGAAGCTAAGTACCAAGGTATTGTATTGGCAGCATGTGAGCAGACATGGCTAAGATTGGTTTTATGTGATATGGGGATTGAAATTGATGGTGGAGTCATCATATATTGTGAAAACATTAGTAGCATTATGTTGGCAAAGAACCTAGACTACCATGCCATGACAAAGCAGATAGAAGTGCACTATCACTTCATTAGAGAGAAGGTCATTGATGGATAGGTTGACTTGGTCCATGCCAACACAAATGACCAAGTTGTTGATATCTTTACCAAAGCATTAGGTAAAGATAATTTTGAGTATTTCAGGAGTGCACTTTTGAAGTATTGTCTTTGCAAGCTCATTCTAAGCTTGAGGGGGAATGTTGAGAAATAAGGCATAGCCTAAGCCCTTATCCTATGCTTGTATTAAGTAAGTGTGTGAGAGGCTCTGTAAAGTGCGCTAAAGGTCAAAGGGTCTATCTCTTTGGTGAGACTTGGAAAAGTAGATGGTTGAGAAGAATGAAAAAGAATAAAATGAAGAAAGCTTGAGCCTCCATATCCATCTGTCAACCACCTTCCATTGTGCATCCCCATCGAATCTCTCATCTACTCTCAAATCTACATATATATAGGTGACACCTAGTCTAGATAGGGTGAGCTATATATAGCTCCAACATATCAAAGTTTGGCCCTACAATGACACTTTCATATTGTAGACTATCACAATATATGCAATTGTGCTTAAACCCTTCTTTGATAAGCCTTTAGAATACTACCCATCCCTTCTCTTCCACTTTACTTAAGCTTATAACTTTTAAGAATAACTCAACTTTCAAGCTTTCCAAGGACTACTCGTCATCCACATCTGACTATGTATATCAACTTTCAAATTCACACAGCAAGATTGTAGTTGCGAGACCTTCCTCAGATCTATTTATGCAATCTCTTTAAATTTTCCCTATAACCAATGCTATGTATTCAAGGAAAAACTCCTCTAAGAGCCTTTTTAAAGACAACCCAATTTGTAGCTCTTGTATACAATTCCACTAATCATTCATGCAATATTTACACATTAGACAAACAAAATATTGGCTCCATCTATACTAAGAAACCCTATGCGAATGCATACTGCTTGCATGTACTCAAAATTTTTTAACTTGGATGTATATCAAGGTTTTATCCTAGGATCTAGAAGTTTTTCTTAGTGGTGAAACCTTAGAAAAGAAGATAACATTCTGCTAGTCTGGAGATATATTTGAGTGGAAAAATATCAAAAGTCTTAATTATGAGCTATGCATCGCAATGTGGAGGTTAACTTTTTTCTCTTCTACTTTAAGATTCGAATCAATGCCATGCCATAATAAAAGCTAAATGTATCTTAATTATAATTTTTCTTTAAGATAACTAGTTTGCAATAATATCTCTATAAGAAAAACATTAAGGAATACAAAAATTTCAAACATACTTAAAGGAACACATTTGATGGATAATAAGCTACCATTAATCATGCCTATGTGAGCCAATAGAGCCTCAAACTTTGAGAAAAGCCAAATATCAACTCAATAGAACCAAATTGAGAGAATACGAAAGTTGAACAATGGTCTAAAGTGTGTGAAGCATATAAATCCACTCTATGGATATATAATTTTCTTAACAAATAATTTAACACTAGTGAGGCATACTAAATTAATTGTCTAATATGTTGCACAAAGTGTTATGCCAAGATCTAACGTCCAATTGCACTAATATTCTACATTGATGAATGATCTTGGGATCAATACCCATGGTTTGGTCCCGCAACAACTTAATCCTATGTATGAACCAATTCTCGTATAAATTTTTAACCAAACCTTTAATACGATTTCAGATGGATTTTTGGAGTGGGTGCTTGGCTTTGTTGATGCAATGTTTCTAGTCCCGATAACAAAAGCTTGAAATTCAATATGGAAGATATTTTCAAAAGCATAGTATAGTAGCGAATGCAATGGTTCTTCTACAAGATATTGAAAGCTCAGAAATTTACTTGGTCCTAATATATTATTGCTCCGTTTGAGAAACGTTAATACATAAGAAAGTGGACTCTAAGCCAAAATAAAATGCTCTTCGTACTCTTTCACGAAACCATGTCCATGACTTGGAGAATTACGTTGACATTCACACAATTAGGATTTAGAAGCAAGACCAAGACATGATGGAAGGCGTTCGGTACGTTCAAGTGATACCATCAATCAGTTAAGTACTAGCACTCTGATAGCATATCACTTGGAGAAGCGGGCGGAATATCCATTATCACAAAGCATGAAACAAGAACTAGTTGAAATGAAGGATGTTCAATACAACCAGATAGAGTGGCACTCTTCTGTACGGCAACTGCAAGCTCGTTGCCAAACTGAACAAACAAACAATCTAAGACTGACAGATTTTACACCATGGCCGGAGCAGGAGCGCTGGCTAGGCCAACGTTGTTGCAATACTTTTTTATCAAAGGGCACCGACAGTATGGATGAGTGGCAGGTAGCTTCCTTAGTTGATCTAGATCACTAACTGCTGTGCTAAGACGGCATCATGCACCGCAGCATGAGCCTTTTCTCAAGAGTCCTTGAACAAAGGGCATTGGCAGTGCACCTTGTCCGCCGTCACCTCTAGTTGCTTAATCTGCATCTCATCCACCACGTCAGCCGCTATAACAACACACAACAAGGGAATGGAAGCGCATACTTAATAAGTGCTAGATGAGTCACGATTATTTGCCCAAGTATGCAGCCTATTACAGTGCCATAACGCCATTAATAGAAGACAAAAAATTAAACGATGAGTGTAATAACATATGCTTTCGGTGACACCAACACTACTGAGAAAGAGTATAGACATGCGACGGAAAAATCGAGAGAGAGAGAGAGAGAGACTGCTTTGGCGTCCCTGAAAAGCTTCGCATCGGCTGTACTACGCCCGCCAGCCAGAACATGTAGCATGATCATCGCGAGGGTAATGGTAGGGATGAGAGTAATGGTCGGCATGATGGCTCGCAGTGATTTCTTGCTTCCACAAGTTGACTATGCAAAGATCGCTAAACACCGCAGGTACAATGATAACTTCACAGCTCAGGTGCATATATAATAGCTGCATGCTCTCGAACCGTGTCGAGACGACCAACGCGCCCGCACGTCCAATGCGTGTACTGTGGCAGAAACCACTTGCCAGCCGAGTGTCAAGACCCTAGGTCAAGACCTTGCGCTAATTGCGGTAGGTTCGTTCATGATGTCGCACATTGTAGATTACCAAGAAGACTTCCATACTCACAATCTTATGGCCAGCCTTACCTAGCGAACAGGCTGCAACCATTCTTCGGAAGGGGACCCCCATTGGCTCTTCCCGTGCCTAACAATATGAAACCAACCATCCCTAGAATGGACATAAATCCTAGAGGCATTCCTAGACCGCCTGGTCCTTACGTGACCCACCCACCGAGCGATGCTCCAGTACACTATGTGGAGGAGCCGAACGATGAAGAGACTTACATATACCCTTACGTCTCCCATGATGACGAGGGTAACGTGGTCCTCATGGATTATTGACCCGTGTTGGTGATGGCGCTAGGATGAGGGCGAGGTAGAGGCCTAGGAGGGCAGCCGTAGGATCTGTTGGACTTGTGGTCACCCCGGTCATCTCTCATCACACTGCCCTGAAAGAGAGAAGCAAAACAGAGACAAGGCTGACCAAAGGTACGCAGAGTGCGGAATTACCCATCTTTTCATAGATTGCCCAAAGCGAAAGCCGTTCTCTAGCTCAGCCAACTTGCCATCCATCCCATTGGGTCTATTTGGTGTCGAAAATCCCGATGGGGAAGCCACACCTATTCCATTGCAGGTTACGACTCGAGCCCAAACGAAGCAAGCCGCCATCTCCTTGCCAGGACCTAGCAATCTTGACGCCACCTCGATAGGAAAGAAAAGCCGCAAGCAGAAAAAGAAGAGATCGGAAGCTAAGGTCGCACTAAAGACCAAGAGTGGTACGACTCTACCTGCGGGAAAGAAGGCTTCAGACGCAGAGGCAGAGACTTCAGCCCCTAACACTACAACAGAAACGAGGCATAGACGCGCATGTTAGACTTGCAAAGTCGGGCGCATCTATCATAGCGTCTATAAGCACATGTAAACATGCGTGTAAATAGACGCGACTTTTGTGTCTATATATCCGCACAAATAGATGCGCTTATACACGCAAAAATAGATGCACACGTCAAAATTCAAATCATACTTAAATCATTTCTTTTCAAACTACGCCTTTCCTTTCTTATGTTTTTTGCGGTTCTGAAGCTTGAATTTAGCCGACATGCAGTCTCTTCATGCCTCACCTCCTCATGACTCACCTCTTCTTTCATTTCAAACACACAAGAAGGGAAAAAGGAAAGCCAAGGAGAGGAAGAAAGAGAGAACAAGAGAGAAGAGAACAAGAAGAAGCAGCAAGCAAGGAAGCAAGCATCAAGGGAGGGTAACTTACCAAGAAGAGGAAGAACGAGAAGGAAGAAGCGCCACCACCCGCCACACCAAACACCCAAGGTGAGTCTCTCTCTCTCTTTCTTTCTATCTTCCTTGCTTTGCTCTATCTGTGTATTTAGGATTTGTGATTCCATTATGTATTGCACTTTGTAAATCAATAATGGCGGTCGTCTGCTAAAATCAACCGACCAAGCGCGTCTAATAGCACATCTACATCCTAGTGTAGACGCGGATATAGACACGAAAAACGTTTCTCTGGGGCCGTGTCTTTGAGCGCATGTGCGGGCATGTGTGCTCTGCAGTGTGTACGCGAGAATACACGCATTGATAGATGCCCACAGAAACGCAGGTATAGACTACACCTGCGTCTCTGTGGGCATCATCTATACCTGCGTCTACACAGTGTAATATGATTTTTCTTGTGTAGATGTGGAATCCTGGATCCTCCAACACCCCATTCAACAAGGAGAAATTCATGGGGGAGATGACCTATTATCTTGGTCGCCCTCCCACTGCAGATGAGGTTTTCAGTATGATGTCTGGGACACCTATCACATCTTTGCCTACACAGGGATCAGCTGAGGTACATGGATCGGCCGAAGCACGTACATCTACAAAGGCACATGTATCGAGTGAGGTAGAGGGTAGTGCACGTTGAGGGAGGAGGGAGAGTGGTGCGGGAGAACGAGGAGGTCGAGGGCTTTGTGGGGGTTGCCTAGGTGGTGGCTCTTGATCACCCTCACTAGAAAATGTGAGAGGTGGGCCTCCACAAATGTACTACTCTATCACTCATGTTGGTGGTATCTTGCATGACTTCAAGGGGAGGGAAGTGATAGCCTACTTGAGGAGTGTCGTGCATGCCACATACAAAGATTGCATGATTCCCTTCAAGCACCAAAAAAATGGTTTGTGGCAAGAGGTGCTGCGAGCAGTACATAAAAGGTACCCTAATCTTGAGAATTCACAATTCTCAGATGATTGGGGACGATCAAAGGTGAGAGACACGCTTCATAACAAGAGGTCTCACCTTATGACGCGTGCCAAGGAGTCATTGTGGAGACAAGAGCAGGGGCGCCCTGGATATGGCCAACCACCCAATTTCCACCACAAGGAGTGGAAAGAGGCCAAGAAGAGAGCAGCGGAGAAAATGACAAGTCGCCAGCATGCAGAGGCGCGACGTATCTAGATGGCAACCATGGGATCGTCGCATTATGGATCGGGTGGTAGGGAGTCATGAGAGGCTGAGTTTGTAATTATTATTTGATTTCTTTTTTAAAATTAAATTTTGTAATTTGTTTCACTTCATTATGTAGTGTGTTTTAATACGTTGTATGTTCAAATTGTTTTGTAGTTCCATATCTTTGGTAGGATGCCTACTCCTAGAGAGGTAGGCTACCATCGAGGTCATAATCGGGCGTCCACTTGGCAGCATTTCTACGAGGAGGGACTCATCACGGAGGAGCAATATAGTCGCGCCATGAGGATTCCACCACTAGAAGAGGTATGTTTTATTTCTTATATGAAAAGTATAAATAACTCTAATTTATTATTTGTAATGGTATTTATATACTTTAATCCTTTGTGTAGGCAAACCTTGATGCAGTTGAGGATAGCGAAGGGGAGACTAGCAGTAGCGGTAGTGGCAATGGCAGCGGCACAGGCAGCGGTGGTGGTAGCGATAATGATGCCTCTTCTGAGGATATATAGAGGAGCCCCATGCATGCATGCCTCCCCTTGGCTTGTAATTTTCATTTTTGATATGTATTACTTTCAGCTAGTGCTTGCGACCATGACGTCACAAGCACTAGAACTCATAATGTAAAAACGTTTCATCTATATATATAAAATTTCGTGTGCTACATACATTTTTTTGTTTTCAGTATCCAATCTTTGAAATAATCGTTCTCTGTTTTTCCTAAGTATACAATTTGATGTTGATGGGGGGAAAAAAACTAGCTTCTCTTTGTTTTTTTTTTTCATACCTCTGTTTTGCGTGTCTATCAGTGCGTCTAAATTGCAGGATAAATGAGCATCTATTCTCGTCAAAAACTTTCAGAGTAAACGCGGTTTTAGATGCGTAGATACACGCGTGTATAGAGGCATAATATGAGTATATCCACTTTTTTATAAATATGATTATATATTTACGTAGCGCGTTTATACGCTCGTTTATAGGCGCATCTAAATGTGCATGTAACTCTGATCATAAGCGCGCTTTTAGATGCGATTTTGTAGACGCGAAAATAGACGCGTTAATAAACACATCCGATATTTTTTTTCACAATTCAAATATTGCGTCTACAAGCGCGTCTATGGAGCCTTTTTGTTGTAGTGCAAGACGATCGAAAAAGGGAAGTGCTAAGGTAGGGGAGTACCCGCATCCGAAGCGACAGTTAAAGGCCATAGAAAAGGTGAAGGAATGGGTAGGAGGCCCAATAGCACCTCAAAGACGCTGAGCCCATCATAGAGGACGAGATCAATGATCTCTCCAATGTAATCATGCCAATATCACCGCCTCAACCTAAGTCAGTCGAAGCAATTGCGCCACAAGCAGTGCCGTTAAGACAAAGTCTTGACACGATAGAGCCACAGATTCGCGGCGGCCATTGGCACAGACAATCTAGGCTAAGGGAAGGACGAGTATCTAACTATCTCCTGACCACGCTAGTGACCACCCCCGTAACACTTAGCCTGGGAGATATGCTTAAGCAGCACCCTACCCTATGGCAAGACCTTAAGCAGTGGGTTGAAGGATCACAAGGGCAAATCACGGCAAACCCCCGAGACCAGGATGCAGAAACGCAATTGCCAAGTTTGACGCTGCACTCCGCGCCTAGATCCTTGCATGTCAACGCCTTTTGGGAATGCTCTGAGATGCACGCTGTCCTACCGGTCCTAGCTCTAGGTGACACGACAAGAAAGGGAATCGTAGACACGGGAGCTGGTGTTAGTGTGCTTAGTCATGCAGTGCTTTAGACTTGGGGAAACCCACCTATCGAAGCTGTTAGGTTTAATTTTGCGCTAGCAAATGGCATGATAGTGAAGCCATTCGGGGTACTGAAGAATTGGCCAGTGAAGCTCGCAGGTGTCGAGTTCTCTGTTGACTTTATATTCATGAAGGGAGTGGACTACGATGTCCTATTAGGCCGATCCTGGATGCGCAATACTAGAGTCATCGAAGATTGGGGTAACAGCTTGATCTTCCTTGGCAATAGAACAGACGCCGTAAGAATAAAGATGGACACTTGGAAGACCTCTCCAGTTGACCTAGACGCCATCTGTGCTATGCTCAAAGGGAACACTCAGGTCAAGAAGCCCTATGGGCCCTTGACCAAGTATATCCCAGGCCCCGAGGATGAGTGGGATTGGATGCACGTTCTCGCTACAATCGACCTGCCATTCTCACACCATGAGGCGTACGAGCAAGCCATCAAAATAATCGGCAAGACCAACGAAGCACTCTCTATACTAATTTTCATGATGGTAAGAAGCCACCGGGGAAAGCCTGAGCCTATCACCTTCCAAGTACCATCCAACAAAAGGGAACTCCAGGGGGTACTGGAATACCTAACAGACCAGCAAGCTGGCAACCGAGCTGCAAATTTCAAACCACTCCAAGATCTCGTAGAGGATTCCAAGTGGCAATGGATCAGGGTGCACGATTTAAACCTCAGGTACAACTGGGCCCTAGTTCTTGACCAACGACACAAGGCATACCAAGCCCTAGGAGATGACGAGCAGTCGGATGACAGGGATTCCAGTGACGAATACAAAGATTGCCAATCCTTCAGCGAAGAGAGCGAGGGTGAAATAGATACCATAGAATACGACACTGAAGGACAATAAATTGAGCAGATACGAGCAGAGGCCAAGCCGTAGAAAAGGTAGACCCCTAGAATAGAGCGACGAGTCATGCGCATGGAATGTGATCGCGCTTGGTTGGAATGCATAGAAGCCATATAGCTTGAGCAAGTAGGCCGAGCCCAGCCAGGATCGACACGTCAGTACTTAGGACTGAATCACCATGTGAATTGCGGCCACCAGGGGAAACCACCTCTTCTAGTGAAGATGGAAGGTTTGACTCTGAATCGGAAGTTACTTCCGACAGTGATCCAGAGATCCCTAGGCCGCCCATGACCAGACGCACCAAGGAGGACCTACCCGTCCACCTGAGGCGTAGATGATTAAGGCAGGAAAAGGCAAAGCACCCGAAGGATACACAATCAGAAGAACAGCAAAGCCACAGGACCTCCCTAAACGCTTCACAAAATTCAAAAAAGGGGATAGGGTGGTAGTTCTGTTAGGTTCCAAACGTCAAGGCATGTCAAATTAGGCAAGCAAGCTAGATTACTATTTCCAAAGAGGGGGAGAATCAGCAGTTATCCTTTGGAAATGGTGCATTGTGATATTTGAGGTCCATGTCAAAATGTCTCATTGAGTGGGAGATGTAGGTTTTATATCACTTTCATTGATGACTTTAGCAGAATGACTTGGGTTTATTTCATGCAATATAAAAGTGAAGCCTTTGAAAGATTTTTGGAATTTCAAGCTATGATTGAAAACAATTTGGTTATTACATAAAATTTTTGAGGTTTGATAATGGAGGAGAGTACATGTCATATGAATTTTCAAATTGTTTGAGAGACCATGGAATCAAAAGACAAGTGGCATGCATGTATATACCTCAACAAAAATGGTGTGGTAGTAAGGAAGAACCATATCATTGCAGAGATTGCTAAGGCAATGATGAACCAAATGAATATTTCATTGACATATTTGGCAGAGGCAGTGCATACTACTGCAATATATATCATGAACATGACACCTACAACATTGACTCATCATGTATCACCATGTGAAAATATGTATGGCAAGACACCCATTGTTGCTTACTTCAGGGATTCTGGATGTGTTTGTTATGTTCATGGTCGTGATGATTTGAGGAAGAAGATGGAATCCAAGGCTATAAAATGCATCTTTCTTGGATACCCTAATGAGAAGAAGGGTTACAAATGCTATGATCCAGTGACTAAGGAAGTTTACATTAGTAGGGATGTCTGATTTAGTGAGTATGAATCATGGTACAAGCCCAAGATTGCAATGGACTTGGATTCTTATGAAAGTAGTGATGATGATGCTCATGGGAAGAAAATTTCAGCAAATGGTAAGCTTGGAAATCAACACTTGGAAGATATGTCTAGATCTCAAGAGAATGCAAAAAGTAGTGGTAGCTATAGTGCATGGAGTGGCAGGTTGAGGAGCTAACAAAAGAGTGCAAAAATTGCAAAAGGAAAGAGGCCTATGGCTGAAAGTATGGAATTCCTCATGTAAAAACTCTAGGTACTAGAAGTGCATGAAAATATGTGGCACCACATGCAAGAGCAATTGAGGCACCAAGTAGTGCACCTCAGTTGAGGGGATTAGAAAGGGTTAGATATCCTATTGATAGATTGACATATAATGGGTTCATGAAGCTACATTATGATTATATGTGTGGAACCTACTTGCTTTGAGGGAGTAGTGTGGAAAGCAAAGAATGGAGACAAGCTATGGATGAGGAGATGGATGCATTGAAGAAAAACAAAACTTAGGATTTAGTTCAGTTACCTCATGGAAAGAAATCAATTAGTTGGAAATGGATGTATAAAGTCAAGTGCTAATCGGATGGTTCTCTAGAAAGGTATAAAGCAAGGCTGGTTGCAAAGGATTATGCACAAACATATGGATTGGATTATGAGGAGACATTCTATCGAGTGGCAAAGATGACTACAGTGAGCTTCTATATATGTCTCGAAATTGTATCAAATGGATGTGAAAAATGCATTCTTGGATGGGAATTTAGAAGAGGAAGTGTACATGGATAAGCCTGAAGGATACGTGAATCCTAAATAGCTGCATTATGTATGCAAGTTGAAGAAGACATTGAATGGACTGAAGTAAGCACTGTAACGTGTCCACTAGTATCATCCAAGACACGTCTTAGCAGTCCATTGGAAAGGATGTCTAGAAAGCTTTACCCGGAATTCCCATGGAATGTTATGGGATTTGTGATCTAGGGCTTTCCCCGTCTGCCATGTAGCGGAAGTATTCTGGCCGTTCCCACTTAGGATTGACCGGAATTAGGGTTTTCCTGATTGGTTCTTTCCTAACAACAACTAGCGTCGGACCCAAGCGAACTACTTTACGCCGAAACGCCAGGTCCGGAGTGGATTCACGTTGCACATAGTTCAAGGAGAATGGGAAACGAGAGGGATGCAAAGCTCAACCTCTCTGCCATAAGGCATAGTCCCATTCCATTCCCCTAAAACAGTGTAAATCAGTTAAGACATAGGTCTAGGTCAATGCTTTCATTGTTCGAGTACTTTGACAATCATCCCGCTGTTCTTCAAGATTTGAGAAAAGTTCCTGGCCAACCGGGACCACCCAACCGTAGGGTGGACCCATGGCCCATCCTCTGCACTTTCCTCGGTTTGTTTTAGTTATGTAATTATCTAACACACTAATTGGACATGTAACAATCATCTTCTTTTATTAATCCGTTAAGAACTGATTCCTTCACGTAATCTTATCCTGTGACATAGAAAAATAATATCAGACAAGTTCTTTACTAACATATCATCATATTTATCTTTGAAATACGAGGAGTTCTGCCTGTAGGCTTGTCCATAAACCAGTCGAAGGCCATCCAGCAATCCACAGGGATCACTTATTCCAAGTTTTCGCTCGTAGACTAGTATGCGGGCCTCGAGATCCAATCCCGAGTCACGTTAGCCTCTTGTGTACAACCCAGAAGGCAAGGGATTTACGGCTAGAGCCCCCCCTAGCACCCAAGCATCCTCGTGCTCCAAGTAGCGCTCAATGGAGAGACCTCTCGCGGCAGGTTCGGTCCAAGTTCCCGGCGCGGTCAACAACCCCCTTGCTTAGGGTCAAGCAGACAGTCGGGGGTAACTGAAGCTACCACTCCCTCGAGGCCTTCAACCTGAAGTATAGATATTCATTTAATTTGTAATTCATAAATCAAACAGTGCTCTAAAATCTCTAGTAAGAACAAACATTTCCATTAATCGATCTTGTTGTTGGTAAACTGCTAAGGAAGGAGTCTTTCCTTTCGAATGCATCTAGCACTCGATCTGGGGTGCCTTGCAACTTGGCAAGATCCTTTATATTCTGGGTTAGGACGTACCCTATTAACCCGATTTGGTCAACCCTAAAGCTCATTGGATACTTTAGTTTCCGATTTTTAACCCTCCTTACTTAGAAGGATATCAAAGAATACATCCTTTTGCAAGATAACTTGCGTAAGGATCCGCCATTCTTGTTGAGGGTATTTAACCTTTCTTTTTGTGAATCAATCACAAGACCATATGACTTCGTACTTGCCACACAAGTCCTGCATCGTAATATGCGATGAAACAATCCGTTTCAGTTTCTTTATGCTGATGTTTGTCAGACCTAGGGTCTCCTAACTTTTATTATTTTCTCAGGGATAAACCCTAGTTCTTATTTTTTGGTTACAATTTACTGACCCTATATTGAGGGAATGTGGATAGGTATTTAAGGTATAGATGTTTCTTGGAATTTTACTTCATTCCCAATGAATATTTCGTAGCATTTTTAATTTGGTTAACTCTAGAAGGTAATTTCGAGATTACTTCCGTATGATTTGTTATCTACATGTCAATTGACTTTTCAATCTTATACTCCATCGATTTGAGGTTAGGTTAAATCCAACTAATCTTCCCTTTTCTTTGGAACAAACTCATGCTAAATAAGCAATCTTTCTCTTGCTAAGTTATGTAGTTAGCAATGACAACTTCCTAGAGTTTAAGCATCGCAAGAATCCTTTCATGATTTGCACTTTCCATGATGATTTGTTGTAAAGAGGAATAGGGGTTAATGGTGCAAGATGCAGTTTATATCTTCTAGACTTAACCGAAGTAAACTACTTTAGTGGATAAATAATCTTGCTCATAAATCGTTTCAATGCATAATACTTTTTTGAAGGAAAACTATGTTTATACTTTATTTATTTTGCATGTTTAATTAAATTAAATTCCTTCATCGTAAATAACTAGGACAAAATATATATCTTATCCCTAATAAATCATCTTGCATGTTTGCATTAAAACCGATATAAATTAAGAAGGAAAAACCTGGGTTTGGGGTGAGATATCCACATGGTTGCCGGGAGATGACCCTCCCGCAGCTACTCCTTGGACATTCTTAGGCGGCATCACAGTTGTAATCCTTCGAACGTGAAAGAAGCTTTACACTCCCTTTCGGAATTCCACCATCGCTTCAATACTCTTCTTCTCTTTATCGAGGCAAGGAATCACTAAGGGATTAACCACGAGAAGGGGGTAGTAAGACCTTTAAGGTCTTAATTTCTTCGGGAGGGCAAGGTTTACAAATCCTAATGAAAAGGCCCTATAGGGATTTATATACGGTGAAAAGGGTGTGTGTGAGTGTGGTTTCAAAAACATATGAAGGGGCCTTGGGAGATATTTGGGCACAGGAGTGAAGGGTATAGGAAGGGGGATTCTTGGAGAGGTTTTTAGGGAACGGGGTGGAAAAGCCTTAGGGGTTTAAAACCGGGGGTGAAAGGGTAAAAGGGGAAAGGTGAAGGGTGAGGGGTTTATAGCACCGGGGGGAGGGCGGGGGGGGGGCAGAAGGGTGTGTAAGAAAAAGGGGACACGCGGTTTCAAAAAAAAACACAAGAACGAGCTTATAAATTTAAGCACGGGGGGGAGGGGGGGGGGGGAGTAATAAGGCTTTTCAAGCCTTAGTTCTTTTTGGGGGTTCCATCCATGGGAAGGGGTTTTATGGGGGCTCCACACGGGAAAGGGCTTAATGGCTCCACAGGAAGGGGCTTAAGGGCTCCACGAGAAGGGGCTTAAGGATTTAAAAAAACCAAGGGAAAAGATTTGATGAGGCAATAACAAGGGGGGAAAAAGGCTTAAGAGAGCCCCCCCTTGGAAGCTTCTAATGAAGCAGCTGCAGACATAGCCTTCAAAATTCCCTCTCTTGTTCTATCCTAGCGGCGTCACGGCTCATTTCCCTCCTCCCCTAGCTCTCATGGTGAAGGGTTTTATAGGGGGAGGGAAGGAGTTCCTCCCTCACGGCGTGTCGCCCTGCATGAAAGTTCTGGATATGCAAGCTCCAACGATCAGGAGCTTGGTATCCTTACTAAATCCTTACTCTCCTCCAGCACGACCCGCCACCGAGAGAGGAAAAGAATATTTGATAAAGTAAAGCCGCTGAGAGAGGAGAAGAATATTTGATATATTACATTCTCTCCCCCTTGGAAGAATCAAGATGTCCCCATATCGAGATAAACTGGGGATATTGATGGTTGAGATTGCCTTCATCTACCCAAGTGGCATCCTCTTCGGGATAATCTTTCCACTAGACGAGGCATTCTCTGAAGGTTCTGGATCTTAATTGTCTCTCCCTAACATCTAAGATCCTATCAGGCCTTAGTTCAAGGACTCCTTGACTAGGCATTACAATTTGTTGGTCATCAAGTACATGGTTAGGGTTGGGTACATATTTTTTCAATAGGTTGATATGGAATACATTGTGAACCTTTAGGTTCTAAGGGAGTTGCAATCTATAAGCATTAGGTCCTAGGCATTTGAGGATCTTGTATGGCCCACAATACCTTGGACTTAACTTCTTGCAATTTCCTAAGACTAGAGAACTCTTTTTAGGGCGTACACGAATGAAGACCATGTCTCCTTCTTCGAAGACTCTTTCTTGATGCTTCAAATCTACGTATGTCTTCTGTCTATCCTTGGCCGCTTGTATGTCCTGTCTTATTGACTTTATTTGATCATCCATGTCTCCCAACATCTGTCTTGAAGCTTCAACCCTTAGGGTTGGATCAGAAAAGTTTAGGGGACTTTTGCAGTCATGACCATATAATGCTTTGAAAGGGGTCATCTGAATGCTTTGCTGGTAAGAAGCATTATAGGCGAATTCAATCAAAGGCAAGTATTGAATCCACCTCTTCAGCTCTCGACAGCAGTATGATGCCCTAAGCATATCCTCGATGACTTGATTTACTCGCTCTGTTTGGCCATCCATTTGGGGATGCTAGGCGGTGCTAAAACAGAGTTGAGTCCCAATAGCTTCAAAGATAGCTCTCCAGAAGTGTGATGTGAAGAGAGAATCACGATCACTAATAATTCTTCTGGGTAAACCATGTAGCTTGAATATCTCCTTGATAAACAATCTTGCAATATCTGATGTTTTATAGTTTGTCTTTACTGGAATAAGGTGTGCAACCTTAGTAAGCATGTCAACCACAACCATGATTGAGTTGTATCCTCCCTAGACTTGGGATAGGCCTACAATAAAATCCATACTGATGAATTCCCATTTCATTTTGGGGATGTCAGGCGATTGCAGTTTCCCTGGCATCATGACATGTTTGGCTTTGATACGGTGGCAAGACAAACACTCGGTGATATATTTGAGAACGTCACCTTTGAGCCTCTTCTAATGGTAGCTCTTCCTAACTGCATTAAGAGTCTCAGCATAGCCAGGATGTCCTATGAAAGGAGAATCATGAGCTTCCCACAATATCTTCTGCTTAAGTGATTTGTTTGCTGGTATACACGGCCTTGTTCTATAGTAGGCAAGTCCATTATCAATGGAAAATTCCTGATACTTAGCCTACAGCTTTTGGTTCTGGTCCTTGATAGAGATCTCCTTTAACATTGATTGGTAGATCAAATCATGGCATGCTTCCTCTCTAGGTAATTCAAGTATAGGGTTGTTTCGCATAGATATTTTCATAGCTAGAGATCTGGCCCTTGATGGATTCTGCAAGATTATGAAATTTAGAAATGCCTTGCGACCAAGTGCATCGGCAACTACATTCTCTTTCCCTGGTCGGTACTTGATTTCAAAGTCATATTTGTCCAACACTTTAATCCATCGACGTTGCCTCATGTTGAGCTCCTTCTGGGTAAAGATCAATTTGAGACTCTTATGGTCCGTTACTAGAGTAAACTTGTTACCCAACAGGTAGTGTCTCCAGAGCTTTAGAGCATGGATGACAGCTAGTAATTCCAGATCATGCGTAGTATAATTCTTTTCATGACTCTTCAATTTCCTTGAAGAGTATGCTACTGGATGACCTTCCTGCATAAGTACACACCCCAAGGCAAGAATGCTAGCATTAGTTACTACCTCGAATTCCTTATTCAGGTCTGGAATTTTTAGAATAGGTGTTGATACCAAACTTTGCTTTTATTTGTCGAAGCTATTCTGTTCGGGAGTTGACCATGTAATGGAAGTCTGCTTTTTCAGTAAATCCGTCAGAGGTGCTGCAATCAAAGCATAGTTTCTTATGAAGACCCTATACCATCCTGTCAATCCAAGAAAGCTACGTATCTCTTTGACGGACATTGGTGTTGGCCACTCAAGCACATCTCTGACCTTGGCTGGGTCAATTGATATTCCTTCTGCTGATACTATGAATCCAAGATATTCAATCTGATGTTTTAAGAATGCACACTTCTTCATTTTTACATACAGCTTATGTGACCTCATTATCTCAAGGACAATCCAAAGTTGAGGTTCATGATCTTCTTCTTGTTTAGAATAGACTAAAATGCCATCGAAGAAGACAAGCACGAAATCATCAAGATATGGCCTAAAGATATCCTACATTAACCTATTGAAGGTGGCAGGTGCATTCGTAATCCCGAATGACATAACTAGGAACTCAAAGTGCCCATATCTTGTATTGAAGGCCGTCTTTGGGATATCTTCTTTCTTGATCCTTATCTGATAGTAACCTGACTTAAGATCAATCTTGGAGAAGATCTTTGCGCCCTGAAGACGATCAAGAAGCTCATCTATTCTAGGAATAGGATACTTGTTCTTGACTATTGATTGATTCAACCCTCGGTAATCAATACATAGTCGAAGTGTCCCATCTTTCTTTTTCTGGAATAGTACTGGAGCTCCCCACGGTGAATTGCTAGGCTGGATGTAGCCCTGATCTAACAATTTCTTGAGTTGTTCCTTCAACTCAATTGCTTCTAGTATGGACATTCTATGAGGTCTCTTTGCAATTGGTGCAGCTCCAGGTACTAACCTAATCTCATGATCCACTTCTCTTTGAGGCAGAAGTTCAGTCAATTCTTCAGGAAATACGCCCGCGTATTCCTTTAGCCAAGAAGGTCCTTCATGAGACTCTTGCTTTTGATCTAATTTGTTGAGTTTGATCAAGTATATAGGTAATCCTTTTGTGACTCCTTTTATGATTCGAGATACTTTGGCCAATTGGATTCTTGGCACTCTTGCCTCACCTGGAGTTGTGACTAATTCCCTTTCAGAGTTTTGAAAGGAAACCTGACCCTTTCCACAATGAATGTGGGCATCGTTGGGCCTAAGCCAATCCATTCCGAGTAGACACTCATGGATACCTAAATTCATGACTCTGAATTTAACCGAAGTCTTCTTTCCTCCCAAAGAGAATTCCACCTTAGTAGTTTGCCTGGTACAAGTAATCTCACGACCATTTGTCAATTCCACAAGCAAGGTAGGTGCTTCTAATGTGGCTGTTCCTAATCTTTTTGTACATGCTGGAGAGATAAAGGAATGTGTGCTACCACAATCAATCAAGGTCTTGAAATCTTTACCTTGATAGTCTGACGGTATCTGAATCACCGAGAACTGGCGATTCGGCCCTTTCTTGTGTAAAGCGGCATGGACTGTCGCTCTTTCGAATTTTGCTTCCATGGTCGGATCTTCCTCTTTTTCTTCTTTGCATCTTTGCCTATTAGCAATGCAGGCGGTTATTCCTCTTCCTTGGGTAGCAGCTCCTTGACCACGGCCTGTTCCTTGGAGAGGCGCTTGGCGATGTCCTCCGCCGAGCTTGGGACATTGCCTCTTGAAGTGACCGGGTTCATTGCAGTGGAAACAACGAAGGTTTCGGCCATTACTTTGAGTAGGAACAAAGTTGTTGATGTTATTCGTCCTTGCTTTCTTTCTTCATCCTTGATTATGACCTTGAACTCTCTTCATTAGAGGTCTAAATGCTCCTCTATTCAGGTCATTAAAAGACCAATTTTTGTTACCCCTTCGTCTAGCTTGCACCTCCTGAATTATAGGCGCTGCTCGAATGAGTGCATCCTGAAGATTTGATGGACGCATAGATTCGAGACGGGTATTTACTGGTGGATTTAAGCCCGCACAAAATTTAGACACCTGCTGTGTCATGTCCATCTGTGGCGCATACTTTAAAAGTGAGATGAATTTAGAGTAGTATGCATCAAGAGTGCGTCCTAGCTTTTTTAGCTCATAGAACTTGTTCATTTTCTGCGTGCGATATGCAGGTGGTAAGTATCTTCCCTGCACGGCTTTCTTCAGCTTCTCCCAAGTAACAGATCCCTCTTCAATCCCTTGATCCCTGCACCATTGCTTCCACCAAAGTCAGGCTTCGCCGGTGAGTTTTAACTTTGCGAGCATAGCCTGATTGGCGGGTGCAGTACCAACTGCTTCAAAGTAATCCTCCATGGATTCAATCCAAATTTCAGCATCAGCGTGAATGAATCTGCCTCTCCCGTCAAACTCGGGTGGCTTAATCTGCTTGAGAAGGAACTTGTTTTCCTGGCTCACAGCAGTACTTGATGTAGGAGGCAAATTAGGAACTTGTACTTGGGGTTGTGCCTGAATAAAGGTTTTCTTAACGTTATTATATGATATTGGATGTTAGCTTCTATCACATATTTAATTCTTCTATCTCTTAAACAATGTAGCTACTTAACTGCTTATCAACTCTTATACACAGCCAGGCATTGATAAAAGAAGTCTTTATTTGTATTTATATGGGCGTAGCCCTTTCGAATACAACGTTTCATGCGATGATAAGCCAATTGTTACATTTAGTTTGGGGAGAACAACATTGTATTGCATTTATCTACAGGAACTGTGTAATAGTAGGGTTTTGGGTCATGGATCTTCAGGAATCGATAACTCATTGGAAGTTCATGATATCCTTTCTATTGGAATCCATACTTCTCATGGCAGCCCAACACTTTAATCCTGTCGGCGGGGATTACACGAGTTACTTCCTCATATACATATGAGTCCATCTCAACCCTCCGACCTTGAATATGTAAAGTCGAATTTACATGAGCTTCCACAAAAATGAACAACTTCACAACTTTCAGGTTTCCCAACCACTTGATCCTCTTTAGGTTGGTCTGTAGATAAGCAAACCGGTGGGCGGCTATATAATAGATTCCTGAAGCACCTGTCCATCTTCGTTCCATGTACAAAGGTGATGGATTATAGATCTCCTCCAGAATGTTCATCATCCGAATTCTTTGTCTATAAAGTGGAGATCGCATTGCAGTCATAAACATGACTCGAAATACTTAGGATCGATCAGAATTAGGGTTTTCCTAATTAGTCCTTTCCTAACAGCAACTAGCATCGGACCCAAGCGAACTACTTTACGCAGAAACGCGAGGTCTAAAGCGGATTCACGCTCCACTTGGTTCAAGGAGAATGGGAAACGAGAGGGATGCAAAGCGCAACCTCTTTGCCATAAGGCATAGTCCCATTCCATTTCCCTAAAATAGCGTAAATTGGTTAAGACATAACTTTAGGTCAATGCTTTCATTGTTCGAGTCCTTTGACAATCATCCCGCTGTTCTTCGAGATTTGAGAAAAGTTCATGACCAACCGGGACCACCCAACCATAGGACGGACCCATGGCCCATCCTCCGCACTTTCCTTGGTTTGTTTTAGTTATGTAATTATCTAACACATTAATTGGACATGTAACAATCAGCTTCTTTAATTAATCCGTTAAGCACTGATTCCTTCACGTAATCTTATCACGTGACATAGAAAAACAATATCAGACAAGTTCTTTATTAACATATCATCATATTTATCTTTGAAATACAAGGAGTTCTGCCCGTAGGCTTGTCCATAAATCGGCCGAAGGCCATCCAACAATCCACAAGGATCACTTATTCCAAGTTTCCGCTCGTAGACTAGTATGCGGGCCTCGAGATCCAATCCCGAGTCACGTGAAGCCTCTTGTGCAGGGCCCTGAAGGCGAGGGATTTTCAGCCAGAGCCCCCCTGGCACCCAACCGTCCTCCTGCTCCATGTAGCGCTCAACGGAGAGACCTCTCACTGTGGGTTCGGTCCACATTCCCGGCGCGGTCAACATCCCCTTGGTTAGGGTGAGGTAGATAGTGGGGGGTAACTAAAGCTGCCACTCCCTTCAGGCCTTCAACCTGAAGTATAGATATTCATTTAATTTGTAATTCATAAATCAAACAGTGCTCTAAAATCTCTAGCATGCACAAACATTTCCATTAATCGATCTTGTTGTTCGCAAACTGCTAAGAAAGGAGTCTTTCCTTTCCAATGCATCTAGCACTCGATCTGGGGTGCCTTGCAACTTGGCAAGATCCTTTATATTTTGGGATTAGGGCATACCCTATTAACCCAATTTGGTCAACCCTAAAGTTCATTGGATACTTCAGTTTCCTGTTTTTAACCCTCCTTACTTAGAAGGATATCAAAGAATACATCCTTTTGTAATATAACTTGCATAAGGATCCACCATCCTTGTTGAGGGTATTTAACCTTTGTTTTTGTGAATCAATCACAAGACCATATGACTTCGTACTTGCCACACAAGTCCTGCATCGTAATATGCGATGAAACAATCCGTTTCAGTTTCTTTATGCTGATGTTTGTCAGACCTAGGGTCTCCTAACTTTTATTATTTTCTCAGGGATAAACCCTAGTTCTTATTTTTTGGTTACAATTTACTGACCCTATATTGAGGGAATGTGGATAGGTATTTAAGGTATAGATGTTTCTTGGAATTTTACTTCATTCCCAATGAATATTTCGTAGCATTTTTAATTTGGTTAACTCTAGAAGGTAATTTCGAGATTACTTCCGTATGATTTGTTATCTACATGTCAATTGACTTTTCAATCTTATACTCCATCGATTTGAGGTTAGGTTAAATCCAACTAATCTTCCCTTTTCTTTGGAACAAACTCATGCTAAATAAGCAATCTTTCTCTTGCTAAGTTATGTAGTTAGCAATGACAACTTCCTAGAGTTTAAGCATCGCAAGAATCCTTTCATGATTTGCACTTTCCATGATGATTTGTTGTAAAGAGGAATAGGGGTTAATAGTGCAAGATGCTGTTTATATCTTCCAGACTTAACCGAAGTAAACTACTTTAGTGGATAAATAATCTTGCTCATAATTCGTTTCAATGCATAATACTTTTTTGAAGGAAAACTATATTTATAATTTATTTATTTTGCATGTTTAATTAAATTAAATTCCTTCATCGTAAATAACTAGAACAAAATATATATCTTATCCCTAAAAATTCATCTTGCATATTTGAATTAAAACCGATATAAATTAAGAAGGATAAACCGCGGTTTGAGGTGAGATATCCACATGGATACCGAGAAATGACCCTCCCGCAGCTACTCCTTGGACTTTCTTAGGCGGCATCATAGTTGTAATCCTTCGAATGTGAAAGCAGCTTTACCCTCCTTTTCGAAATTCCACCGTCGCTTCAATACTCTTCTTCTCTTTATCGAGGCAAGGAATCGTTAAGGGATTAACCACGAGAAGGGGGTAGTAAGACCTTTAAGGTCTTAATTTCTTCATGAGGCCAAGGTTTACAAAGCCTAAAGAAAAGGCCCTATAGATATTTATACATGGTGAAAAGGGTGTGTGTGAGTGTGGTTTCAAAAACATATGAAGAGGCCTTGGGAGATCTTTGGGCACAGGAGTGAAGGGGGATTCTTGGAGAGGTTTTTAGGACACTGGGTGGAAAAGGCTTAGGGGTTTAAAACCGGGGGTGAAAGGGTAAAAGGGGAAAGGTGTAGGGTGAGGGGTTTATAGCATCGGGGGGGGAGGGTGCGTAAGAGAAAAGGGGACACGGGGTTTCAAAAAAAAACACAAGAAGGGGCTTATAAATTTAAGCACGAGGGGGGGGGGGGGGGGGAAGTAATAAGGCTTTTCAAGCCTTAGTTCTTTTTGGTGGTTCCATCCATGGAAAGGGGTTTTATGGGGGCTCCACGGGAAAGGGATTAATGGCTCCACGAGAAGGGGCTTAATGGCTCCACGGGGAGGGGCTTAAGGGCTCCACGGGAAGGGGCTTAAGGATTTAAAAAAACCGGGGGAAAAGATTTGATGAGGCAGCAACAAGGGGGGAAAAGGGCTTAAGAGAGCCTCCCCTTGGAAGCTTCTTAGAAGCTTATGGGGGAGGAAGTAGACTTTCTCACGTCGCCTCCTATTCTACTCCCTCAATCTTGGCGTCCTTTGGGACCCCCGGCACGTGGAAGAAAAGGAGGGAGGGACGTTTCTGCGGCAACAGGATCTCTCTGTCTCTCTCTCTCTGCATTTCGTGTTGATGGAGTGTGTGAGGAATGACTGATGCAGATACAGAAGGATGGCACTGGCGATCAGGATGATATGATGCGACAGGATATGGTATTGAATTAGAGGCTGCGAGACAAGATTGGTGTTATGCGGATGCAATAATAAAGATGATGGGCGGGCAAGGAGCAGTAGCTATCAATGAAGTAGCTGCAGACGTAGCCTTCAAAATTCCCTCTATTTTTCTATCCTGGCGGCGTCATGGCTCATTTCCCTCCTCCCCTAGCTCTCATGGCGAAGGGTTTTATAGGGGGAGGGAAGGAGTTCCTCCCTCACGGTGTGTCGCCCTACATGGCCGTTCTGTATATGAAAGCTCCAACGAGGAGCTTGCTATCCTTACTAAATCCTTACTCCCCTCTAGCACGACCTACCGCCGAGAGAGGAAAATAATATTTGATAAAGTAAAGCCACCGAGAGAGGAGAAGAATATTTGATATATTACAAGCACCAAGAGCTTGGTGGGAGAGGACTAGCAGATTCTTGTGCAGGATGGAATTACAGCAAAGTATGGTTGATTACTCACTCTATGTGAGACATAGAGAAGATGGCATGGTTGTGGTTGTCATCTATGTTGATGACCTCATTATTACAAGTAAACTTAAGAGGGAGATTGCTAAAGTTAAGCATGGTCTTCATAAACAATTTGACATGAAGGAACTTGGTTTGTTGAGATATTTTTTGGGCATTGAGGCCATTTATACACCTCATGGTATTTGGTTGGTACATAGACAATATTATTTAGAGATGTTGGAGAAGCATGGCATGATAGGATGTAAGACAATGGATACTCCCTTGGATGAGAACATCAAAATGATTAATGATGGAAAATATGTGAAAGAATATGTGACTATGTTTAGAAAGATGGTTAGTAGTCTTATCTACTTAACCATTAGAAGGCTTGATTTGAGCTATGTTGTTGGATTCATTAGCCAATTGATGCAAAGATCATGTAAATCACAATTGGATGCAATGAGGAGAGTTGTAAGTTATGTGCCCGCCCATTGATAGCTGTTGTAAGTTATGTGAAGAAGGGCATAAAGCCTACCTTGTTTTTGGGTATACTGATGCAGACTTGGCACGTAATCTTATGGATAGGAGATCTACCAGTGATTATGCATTTTCATTTGGATCACACATGGTAAGTTGGAGCAGCGAAAAGCAACCTACAATTGCTTTATCAAGTATAGAAGCTAAGTACCAAGGTATTGTATTGGCAGCATGTGAGCAAACATGGCTAAGATTGGTTTTATGTGATATGGGGATTGAAATTGATGGTGGAGTCATCATATATTGTGAAAACATTAGTAGCATTATGTTGGCAAAGAATCTAGACTACCATGCCATGACAAAGCAGATAGAAGTGCACTATCACTTCATTAGAGAGAAGGTCATTGATGGATAGGTTGACTTGGTCCATGCCAACACAAATGACCAAGTTGTTGATATCTTTACCAAAGCATTAGGTAAATATAATTTTGAGTATTTCAAGAGTGCACTTTTGAAGTATTGTCTTTGCAAGCTCATTCTAAGTGTGAGGGGGAATGTTGAGAAATAAGGCATAGCCTAAGCCCTTATCCTATGCTTGTACTAAGTAAGTGTGTGAGAGGCTCTGTAAAGTGCGCTAAAGGTCAAAGGGTCTATCTCTTTGGTGAGACTTGGAAAAGTAGATGGTTGAGAAGAATGAAAAAGAATAAAATGAAGAAAGCTTGAGCCTCCATATCCATCTGTCAACCACCTTCCATTGTGCATCCCCATTGAATCTCTCATCTACTCTCAAATCTACATATATATAGGTGACACCTAGTCTAGATAGGGTGAGCTATATATAGCTCCGACATATCAAAGTTTGGCCCTACAATGACACTTTCATGTTGTAGACTATCACACTATATGCAATTGTGCTTAAACCCTTCTTTGATAAGCCTTTAGAATACTACCCATCCCTTCTCTTCCACTTTACTTAAGCTTATAACTTTTAAGAATAGCTCAACTTTCAAGCTTTCCAAGGACTACTCGTCATCCACATCTGACTATGTATATCAACTTTCAAATTCACACAGCAAGATTGTAGTTGCGAGACCTTTCTCAGATCTATTTATGCAATCTCTTTAGATTTTCCCTATAACCAATGCTATGTATTTGAGGAAAAACTGCTCTAAGAGCCTTTTTAAAGACAACCCAATTTGTAGCTCTTGTATATAATTCCACTAATCATTCGTGCAATATTTACACATTAGACAAACAAAATATTGGCTCCATCTATACTAAGAAACCCTATGAGAATGCATACTGCTTGCATATACTCACAAAATTTTAACTCGGATGTATATCAAGGTTTTATCCTAGGATCTAGAAGTTTTTCTTAGTGGTGAAACCTTAGAAAAGAAGATAACATTCTGCTAGTCTGGAGATATATTTGAGTGGAAAAATATCAAAAGTCTTAATTATGAGCTATGCATTGCAATGTGGAGGTTAACTTTTTTCTCTTCTACTTTAAGATTCGAATCAATGCCATGCCATAATAAAAGCTAAATGTATCTTAATTATAATTTTTCCTTAAGATAACTAGTTTGCAATAATATCTCTATAAGAAAAACATTAAGGAATACAAAAATTTCAAACATACTTAAAGGAACACATTTGATGGATAATAAGCTACCATTAATCATGCCTATGTGAGCCAATAGAGCCTCAAACTTTGAGAAAAGCCAAATATCAAGTCAATAGAACCAAATTGAGAGAATACGAGAGTTGAACAATGGTCTAAAGTGTGTGAAGCATATAAATCCACTCTATGGATATATAATTTTCTTAACAAATAATTTAACACTAGTGAGGCATACTAAATTAATTGTCTAATATGTTGCACAAAGTGTTATGCCAAGATCTAACTTCCAATTGCACTATTATTCTACACTGATGAATGATCTTGGGATCAACAACCATGGTTTGGTCCCGCAACAACTTAATCCTATGTATGAACCAATTCTCGTATAAATTTTTAACCAAACCTTTAATACGATTTCAGATGGATTTTTGGAGTGGGTGCTTGGCTTTGTTGATGCAATGTTTCTAGTCTCGATAACAAAAGCTTGAAATTCAATATGGAAGATATTTTCAAAAGCATAGTATAGTAGCGAATGCAATGGTTCTTCTACAAGATATTGAAAGCTCAGAAATTTACTTGGTCCTAATATATTATTGCTTCGTTTGAGAAACGTTAATACATAAGAAAGTGGACTCTAAGCCAAAATAAAATGCTCTTCGTACTCTTTCACGAAACCATGTCCATGACTTGGAGAATTACGTTGACATTCACACAATTAGGATTTAGAAGGAAGACCAAGACACGATGGAAGGTGTTCGGTACGTTCAAGTGATACCATCAATCAGTTAAGTACTAGCACTCTGACAGCATATGACTTGGAGAAGCGGGCGGAATATCCATTATCACAAAGCATGAAACAAAAACCAGTTGAAATGAAGGATGTTCAATACAACCAGATAGACTGGCACTCTTCTGTACGGAAACTGAAAGCTCGTTGCCAAACTGAATAAACAAACAATCTAAGACTGATAGATTTTACACCATGGCCAGAGTAGGAGCACTGGCTAGGCCAACGTTGTTGCAATACTTTTTGACCAAAGGGCACCGGCAGTATGGATGAGTGGCAGGTAGCTTCCTTAGTTGATCTAGATCACTAACTATTGTGCTGAGACGCCATCATGCACCGTAGCAGGAGCCTTTTCTGAAGAGTCCTTGAACAAAGGGCATTGGCAGTGCACCTTGTCCGCCGTCACCTCTAGTTGCTTAATCTGCATCTCATCCACCACGTCGGCCGCTATAACAACACACAACAAGGGAATGGAAGCGCATACTTAATAAGTGCTAGATGAGTCACGATTATTTGCCCAAGTATGCAGCCTATTACAGTGCCATAACGCAATTAATAGAAGACAACAAATTGAACGATGAGTGTAATAACATATGCTTTCGGTGACACCAACACTACTGAGAAAGAGTATAGACATGCGAGGGAAAAATCGAGAGAGAGAGACAGCTTTGGCGTCCCTGAAAAGCTTTGCATCGGCTGTACTACGCCCGCCAGCCAGAACATGTAGCATGATCATCGCGAGGATAATGGTAGGGATGAGAGTAATGGTCGACATGATGGCTCGCAGTGATTTCTTGCTTCCACAAGTCGACTATGCAAAGATCGCTAAACACCGCAGGTACAACGATAACTTCATAGCTCAGGTGCATATATAATAGCTGCATGCTCTCGAACCGTGTCGAGATGACCAACGCGCCCGCACGTCCAATGTGTGTATTGTGGCGGAAATCACTTGCCAGCCGAGTGTCAAGACCCTAGGTCAAGACCTTGCACTAATTGCGGTAGGTTCGGTCATGATGTCGCACATTGTAGATTACCAAGAACACTTCCATACTCACAATCTTATGGCCAGCCTTACCTAGCGAACAGGCTGCAACCATTCTTCGGAAGGGACCCCCATTGGCTCTTCCCGTGCCTAACAATATGAAACCAACCATCCCTAGAATGGACATAAATCCTACAAGCATTCCTAGACCGCCTGGTCCTTACGTGACCCACCCACCGAGCGATGCTCCAGTACACTATGTGGAGGAGCCGAACGATGAAGAGACTTACATATACCCTTACGTCTCGCATGATGACGAGGGCAACGCGGTCCTCATGGATTATTGACCCGTGCCGGTGATGGCGCTAGGATGAGGGCGAGGTAGAGGCCTAGGAGGGCAGCCGCAGGATCCGTTGGACTTGTGGTCACCCCGGTCATCTCTCATCACACTGCCCTGAAAGAGAGAAAAAAAACAGAGACAAGGCTGACCAAAGGTACGTAGAGTGCGGAATTACCCATCTTTTCATAGATTGCCCAAAGCGAAAGCCGTTCTCTAGCTCAGCCAACTTGCCATCCATCCCATTGGGGCTATTTGGTGTCGAAAATCCCGATGGGGAAGCCACACCTATTCCATTGCGGGTTATGACTCGAGCCCAAACGAAGCAAGCCGCCATCTCCCTGCCAGGACCTAGCAATCTTGACGCCACCTCGATAGGAAAGAAAAGCCGCAAGCAGAAAAAGAAGAGATCGGAAGCTAAGGTCGCACTAAAGACCAAGAGTGGTACGACTCTACTTGCGGGAAAGAAGGCTTCAGACGCAGAGGCAGAGACTTCAGCCCCTAACACTACAACAGAAACGAGGCATAGACGCGCATGTTAGACGCGCAAAGTCGGGCGCGTCTATCATAGCGTCCATAAGCACATGTAAACGTGCGTGTAAATAGACACGACTTTTGCGTCTATATATCCGCGCAAATAGACGCGCTTATACACGCAAAAATAGACGCACATGTCAAAATTCAAATCATACTTAAATCATTTCTTTTCAAACTACGCCTTTCCTTTCCTATGTTTTTTGCGGTTCTGAAGCTTGAATTTAGCCGACATGTAGTCTCTTCATGCCTCACCTCCTCATGACTCACCTCTTCTTTCATTTCAAACACACAAGAAGGGAAAAAGGAAAGCCAAGGAGAGGAAGAAAGAGAGAACAAGAGAGAGGAGAACAAGAAGAAGCAGCAAGCAAGGAAGCAAGCATCAAGGGAGGGTAACTTACCAAGAAGAGGAAGAAGGAGAAGGAAGAAGCGCCACCACCCACCACACCAAACACCCAAGGTGAGTCTCTCTCTCTCTTTCTTTCTATCTTCCTCGCTTTGCTCTATCTGTGTATTTAGGATTTGTGATTCCATTATGTATTGCACTTTGTAAATCAATAATGGCGGTCGTCTGCTAAAATCAGCCGACCAAGCGCGTCTAATAGCACATCTACATCCTAGTGTAGACGCAGATATAGACACGAAAAACGTTTCTCTGGGGCCGTGTCTTTGAGCGCATGTGCGGGCGTGTGTGCTCTGCAATGTGTACGCGAGAATACACGCATTGACAGATGCCCACAGAGACGCAAGTATAGACTACACCTGCGTCTCGGTGGGCATCATCTATACATGCGTCTACACAGTGTAATATGATTTTTCTTGTGTAGATGTGGAATCCTGGATCCTCCAACACCCCATTCAACAAGGAGCAATTCACGGGGGAGATGACCAATTATCTTGGTCGCCCTCCCACTGCAGATGAGGTTTTCAGTGTGATGTCTGGGACACCTATCACATCTTTGCCTACACAGGGATTAGCTGAGGTACATGGATCGGCTGAAGCACGTACATCTGCAGAGGCACATGTATCGAGTGAGGTAGAGGGTAGTGCACATCGAGGGAGGAGGGAGAGTGGTGCGGGAGAACGAGGAGGTCGAGGGATTTGTGGGGGTTGCCTAGGTGGTGGCTCTTGATCACCCTCACCAAAAAATGTGAGAGGTGAGCCTCCACAAATGTACTACTCTATCACTCATGTTGGTGGTATCTTGCATGACTTCGAGGGGAGGGAAGTGATAGCCTACTTGAGGAGTGTCGTGCATGCCACATACAAAGATAGCATGATTCCCTTCAAGCACCAAAAAAATGGTTTGTGGCAAGAGGTGCTGCGAGCAGTACATAAAAGGTACCCTAATCTTGAGAATTCACAATTCTCAGATGATTGGGGATAATCAAAGGTGAGAGACACGCTTCATAACAAGAGGTCTCACCTTATGACGCGCGCCAAGGAGTCATTGTGGAGACAAGAGCATGGGCGCCCTGGATATGGCCAACCACCCAATTGCCACCGCAAGGAGTGGAAAGAGGCCCAGAAGAGAGCAGCGGAGAAAATGACAAGTCGCCAGCATGCTGAGGCGCGACGTATCTAGATGGCAACCATGGGATCGTCGCATTATGGATCGGGTGGTAGGGAGTCATGGGAGGCTGAGTTTGTAAGTATTATTTCATTTCTTTTTTAAAATTAAATTTTGTAATTTGTTTCACTTCATTATGTAGTGTGTTTTAATACGTTGTATGTTCAAATTGTTTTGTAGTTCCATATCGTTGGTAGGATGCCTACTCCTAGAGAGGTAGGCTACCATCGAGGTTATAATCGGGCGTCCACTTGGCAGCATTTCTACGAGGAGGGACTCATCACGGAGGAGAAATATAATCGTGCCATGAGGATTCCACCACTAGAAGAGGTATGTTTTATTTTTTATATGAAAAGTATAAATAACTCTAATTTATTATTTGTAATATTATTTATATACTTTAATCCTTTGTGTAGGCAAACCCTGATGCAGTTGAGGATAGCGAAGGGGAGACTAGCAGTAGCGGTAGTGGCAACGGCAGCGGTACAGGCAGTGGTGGTGGTAGCGATAATGATGCCTCTTCTGAGGATATATAGAGGAGCCCCATGCATGCATGCCTCCCCTTGGCTTGTAATTTTCATTTTTGATATGTATTACTTTCAGCTAGTGCTTGCGACCATGACGTCACAAGCACTAGAACTCATAATGTAAAAACATTTCATCTATATATATAAAATTTCGTGTGCTATATACATTTTTTTGTTTTCAGTATCCAATCTTTGAAATAATCGTTCTCTGTTTTTCCTAAGTATACAATTTGATGTTGATGGGGGGAAAAAAACTAGCTTCTCTTTGTTTTTTTTTTCATATCTCTGTTTTGCGTGTTTATCAGTGCGTCTAAATTGCAGGATAAATGAGCATCTATTCTCGTCAAAAACTTTCAGAGTAAACGCGGTTTTAGATGCGTAGATACTCGCGTGTATAGACACATAATATGAATATATCCACTTTTTTATAAATATGATTATATATTTACATAGCGCGTTTATACGCTCGTTTATAGGCGCATCTAAATGTGCATGTAACTCTGATCATAAGCGCGCTTTTAGATGCGATTTTGTAGATGCGAAAATAGACGCGTTAATAAACACGTGCGATATTTTTATTCACAATTCAAATATTGCGTCTACAAGTGCGTCTATGGAGCCTTTTTGTTGTAGTGCAAGACGACCGAAAAAGGGAAGTGCTAAGGTAGGGGAGTACCCGCATCCGAAGCGACAGTTAAAGGCCATAGAAAAGGTGAAGGAACGGGTAGGAGGCCCAATAGCACCTCAAAGACGCTGAGCCCATCATAGAGGACGAGATCAATGATCTCTCCAGCGTAATCATACCAATATCACCGCCTCAACCTAAGTTAGCCGAAGTAATTGTGCCACAAGTAGTGCCGTTAAGACAAAGCCTTGACACGATAGAGCCACAGATCCGCGGCGGCCATTGGCACGGACAATCTAGGCTAAGGGAAGGACGAGTATCTAACGATCTCCTGACCACGCTAGTGAGCACCCCCGTAACACTTAGCTTGGGAGATCTGCTTAAGCAGCACCCTACCCTATGGCAAGACCTTAAGCAGTGGGTTGAAGGATCACAAGGGCAAATCATGGCAGACCCTCGAGACCAGGATGCAGAAACGTAATTGCCAAGTTTGACGCTGCACTCCGTGCCTAGATCCTTGCACGTCAACGCCTTTTGGGAAGGCTCTGAGATGCACCCTGTCCTACCGGTCCTAGCTCTAGGTGGCATGACAAGAAACGGAATCGTAGACACGGGAGCCGGTGTTAGTGTGCTTAGTCACGCAGTGCTTTAGACTTGGGAAAACCCACCTGTCGAAGCTGTTAGGTTTAATTTCGCGCTAGCAAATGGCATGATAGTGAAGCCATTCGGGGTACTGAAGAATTGGCCAGTGAAGCTCGCAGGTGTCGAGTTCTCTGCTGACTTTATAGTCATGAAGGGAGTGGACTACGATGTCCTATTAGGCCGATCCTGGATGCGCAATACTAGAGTCATCGAAGATTGGGGTAACAGCTTGATCTTCCTTGGCAATAGAACAGACGCCGTAAGAATAGAGATGGACACTTGGAAGACCTCTCCAGTCGACCTAGACGCCATCTCTGCTATGTTCAAAGGGAACACTCAGGTCAAGAAGCCCTATGGGCCCTTGACCAAGTATATCCCAGGCCCCAAGGATGAGCGGGATCGGATGCACGTTCTCGCTACAATCGACCTGCCATTCTCAGACCATGAGGCGTATGAGCAAGCCATCAAAATGATCGGCAAGACCAACGAAGCACTCTCTATACTAATTTTCATGATGGTAAGAAGCCACCGGGGAAAGCCTGAGCCTATCACCTTCCAAGTACCATCCAACAAAAGGGAACTCCAGGGGGTACTGGAATACCTAACAGACCAGCAAGCTGGCAACCCAGCTGCAAATTTCAAACCACTCCAAGATCTCGTAGAGGATTCCAAGTGGCAATGGGTCAGGGTGCAGGATTTAAACCTCAGGTACAACTGGGCCCTAGTTCTTGACCAACGACACGAGGCATACCAAGCCCTAGGAGATGACGAGCAGTCGGATGACAAGGATTCCAGTGACGAATACAAAGACTGCCAATCCTTCAGCGAAGAGAGCGAGGGTGAAATAGATACCATAGAATACGACACTGAAGGACAAGAAATTGAGCAGATACGAGCAGAGGCCAAGCCGTAGGAAAGACAGACCCCTAGAATAGAGCGACGAGTCATGCGCATGGAATGTGATCGCGCTTGGTTGGAATGCATAGAAGCCATATACCTTGAGCAAGTAGGCCGAGCCCAGCCAGGATCGAGACGTCAATACTTAGGACTGAATCACCATCTAAATTGCGGCCACCAGGGGAAACCACCTCTTCTAGTGAAGATGGAAGGTTTGTCTCTGAATCGGAAGTGACTTCCGACAGTTATCCAGAGATCCCTAGGCCGTCCATGACCAAACGCACCAAGGAGAACCTACCCGTCCACCTGAGGCGTAAATGATTAAGGCAGGAAAAGGCAAAGCACCCCAGGGATACACAATCAGAAGAACAACGAAAGCCAAAGGACCTCCCTAAATGCTTCACAAAATTCAAAAAAGGGGATAGAGTGGTAGTTCTGTTAGGTGCCAAACGTCAAGGGCAGACGAGCAAACCAATCGAAGGACCATCCAAAGTCAAGGAGGTAGACCTAGCCCTGGAAGGGGAAACACACTGACCAGTGTTCATTGCTGATGACTTGACTGGTAAAGAAGAATTGAGTCTTGTCGCTCTCTTGCAGGAGTACATAGACGTTTTTGCGTGGTCCTTAGAAGAGCTACAAGGGGTAGATCCGAGTGTTGTGACTCACAACGTACCCATGACAACGGACGCAACGCCGGTCAAGCAGCGACCGTACCCTATGAATCCAAAACATGGTCATGCTGTCAAAGAGGAAATTGACAAGGTGATGAGAGCTGGATTCATTTACAAAATTGAGCACATATAGACTAGGTATCACCCACAGTCATTGTGATGAAGAAGAACGGAAAAATCCAAGTGTGCATCAATTACAAGAAGGTGAACACTGCTATGAAGAGAGACAACTATCCATTGCCATATGTCGAGCACGTGCTTGAGAGGGTGGCAGGCAAAAAAGCCTACAGTTTTTTGGATGGCTTCTCAGGGTACAACCAGGGGCAAGTGCATCCTGCCGATAGGCACAAGACTGCCTTTGCCACTGCGTGGAGCATCTTTGCATACATAGTCATGCCCTTCGGGTTGACCAATGCCTCCGTCACTTTCCAACGCCTCATGTGCACCATCTTTAAGGACATGCTTCGTAAGGAGTTAGAGGTCTTTGTCGATGACGTGTGTGTCCATTCAACCTGAATCGAACACTTAGACAAACTCCGCGCAGTCTTTTAACGGTGCTGCTTATATCGTCTATCCTTGAATCCCTTGAAGTGTTAGTTTTGGGTCAAGCACGGATGCATCTTAGGACACGTGGTGTCGAGGAACGGCACTGCCACTAACTTCTCGAAGGTCAGGGTTATTGTTGACCTTCCACCCCTAATTAATTACAAGGGAGTTCAATGTTTCTTAGGCTATACAGGATACTATCGACGGTTTGTGCTGAACTACGCCCTGATCGCCAGACCATTGTACAAACTGCTAATTGTCTTCGAGTGGACCGAGGCATGCCAACGAGCATACAAAGAATTGAAAAAGGCTCTAACAGCAGCACAAATTCTACAAGCCCTAGATTGAACCATTACCTTCCACATGCACATCGATGCTTCTAAGTTTGCCGTGGGGGTAGTGCTGTACCAACCTGGGGAGCACAACTTAGATTACCCGGTGAGCTTTGCTAGCAAACAACTCACTGAGATGGAGATGAATTACTCGACAACAGAAAGGGAGAGATTAGCCATGGTGTTCGCTGTGAAGAAATTCCGGCATTATCTATTGGCCACATCCTTCATCTTTTTCGTGGACCATCAAGCCCTGCTCTATTTAGTGAACAAACCTTGTGCTACGGGCGCATAGCTCGATGGATCCTCCTACTCCTAGAGTTTGATTTCTTTGTGGTAGTACAAAAGGGAAAACAACATTACATGGCTAATCACAAGTCACGCATCCCCACAAGAGAAGCCGCTAGACAAGGCATCATTGACGAGTTACCTGACGCCCACTTATTTCACCTGTCTAGTGAGAGAGATTTATTTAAGGCTGATCTACCGCCATATTGGGCGGACGACATAGTCCAAGTTCTTGAGCACGGACTGCTTGAGCGACCAGTAGAAAAGGCCCGAATTACGTGCTTGATCCTGAAGATCCAGCCCTACCAGTTGATTGCAGGTCAACTCTATAGGCTGGGGCAAGACGGATTGTTGCGTAGGTGCGTGTGTGAGCATGAGATGCATGATGTGCTCTCAAAGGTGCACAGCAGCATTGCGGGAGGACACTTTAGTGGAGACATGACAGCACGGAAGGTGCTGTAGTCTCAACTATGCTGGCCTACACTTTTCCGTGACACCAAGAGATTCGTCATGCATTGTGACAAGTGCCAACGGACAAAAGTCCTGATTCGTAAAGATCAAATGGAGTTGACCCCAATTATTGCTTGCCAACCCTTCGAAAAATGGGGAATTGACTTCATAAGACCCATCAGTCCTGCGGGCAGTACTCACAAGCCAAGTACATCGTAGTGGCCACGGATTACCTCACAAAATGGGCAGAGGCAAGAGCCACATGAAAAAATGACGCTAGGACGACTGCCAAGTTCTTATGGGAGCAAGTGATCTCGGGCTTCGGCTACCGTATCGAACTGGTTAGCGACCAAGGCACACACTTCATCAACGAAGTGATAGCACATCTCTTATCTACCTTTCTCATAATCCATCGCATATCCTGACCATACTACCCTCAGGCTAATGGCCAGGCAGAATCAACTAACAAGATTCTTATCAACGTCCTGGTTAGCGACCAAGGCACACACTTCATCAACGAAGTGATAGCACATCTCATATCCACCTTTCTCATCATCCATCACAGATCCTCACCATACTATCCTCAGGCTAATGGCCAGGCAGAATCAACTAACAAGATTCTTATCAACGTCCTGACTAAAGTAGTCTTAGCCTCACGGAGCGACTGGGACAACAAGTTGATGGCAGCCTTGTGGGCCTACCGCATAGCTTATAAAACGGCAATTCTACTATTAGAATTCTTCGTTCTTGGCCTAAAACTTCAAGAACGATGGGAAGGGGAGGAGGCATGGACGCAACGCCTGGTTGAGCTGGAATGCCTATTAGAAACTCATCTTCTAGCCACCCACGCTCTTATCTATGAGAAAGCACAACGCAAGAGCGAGTTTGGCAAGCATATCAAGCAGCACAAGTTTGAACAGGGTGACTTAGTGCTCCTTTACTCAGTGAAAGGGTATAAGTAAAAAATGAAATTCAGAGGTCTCGGACCCTTCAAGGTTCGTGCAATCAGCCGAACCGGAAATGTCAAGCTTGAGACCCTAGACGGTGAAGGAATAGGCTTCTTCAATGGCAGTTGTGTCAAGAAGTACTTCCCTCCCACGTATCCTTTGCATGAGCCACCAATGTTAGGACCGTCGGTCAACGTACGAGTAGCTACAATCACTGAAATCAATGAAGATGATGAGGAAGCTGTAGAACCCGCTTATCTCCGTGTCACGGTCGCTGCCAAGCAAATATACACTTTTAATGCCTTGATCGACGAGGGAGCAGACTTCAATGCTTAACCCACAATCATTGGATCCAACTTGGCAAACCATTACTTCAACCCACAACTGCCAAGTTAAACCCATATGGAGTTCAATCATATGCACTTCTCGGTAAGTGCAGAGTCGCCATTTCCATCGAGTCTGAGACTATTCCAATGCTTTTTTACGTGTTGCCAAGTGCTACAGACGCAAGCACGGAGTCACTATTAGGGAAAACCTTAAAAAAGCAGACTCGCTGCAATGTTGATTATGAGTTGCAGCGCATCCACCTAGCAATAGGCAACGTGCGCATTGTCATAGCTTTCAGCAAGGGCTGCGCGACACCATTACCGTCCGCAAAGCCACCGATAGAAACATCCATAGGCAAGACTAAGGAGGGGATAGCACGGCTACCGCTCCCCGTCTTCCATAAATCGCAGCCCGCAGTGACCAAATCAACGGCCCAATAGCCTTGCCTCCAGTGGGCACCTAAACAACCGCGACAACCGCCTAGGAATAGACGCACCTATCCTCATAAGACCCAGCACTCTAAACCTAGGAGGCCAAGACGCAATCACAAGAAGAGCCGCGTGATCAAACAAAGATGGGTCCCTAAAGCCCTCTTCCATGCGCAAGGCTACTATAAGGGAAATACCTCACTGTGGATCTCTAAAGCCCCCATGGCCAAAGGCACTAGTCGTATGCCACCCCCAAGCTTGATCAGCCCACGTTCCTCAACACAGCAAAACCATAGGCCGCAGCGCTCTCCAGAGCCCCAACCATTCGACTATGCTTCAGCCCAAGAGAGTCGCAAAAATCTATCGACCCAAGCAAGAGCCACAGTTACAGGAGGCATCACCCGACCAAGTCAATCCGACTTGCCAAAGCAAAGCTGAATATAGCAGTCTATCTGTTAAGGCTGACCCTAATCCACCCATGTTCCAAGCAGCCCAATCGCAAGCTCAAGGAAACTTCCAAGCGCCCATCTTCGTTGTAAAAAATGCTTGTTTTGCCAAACCTCAATCACCTGTTGGCCTTACGCCCTCCTACGAAAGAAAATCCTTTTTGGCGCTAGCCGCTGACCTTGCAGAGGACACCGGGGATGACATAGTGGAATGCATTAAATGACTCGATGCCACCTTCGTATTGCTAGCCCTTAACTACGACCGCTTGGACTTGGGTCTATTGGAAGAACCCTTTGCAATGGAAGTGCGCAATATGCCTTGCTCTTGGGAGACTTATGAATTCGCATTTGCAAAAGCTTCTCGCTCTGCTTGTTGAGTTGCTCAGTAGCGAGATATCCAAAGAGCAAGCCATTAAACAACGTCTCATCACATCATACGATCCACAGAAGACTTCTGCTATCACTGACCAAGAGATTGCATGGTTATCCCACCTTGTTGACACTGGATCACCTTTCTTGAGGCAATGGTACGCCCTTAGGTTGCAATGGGAAGTTGACGGATGTCGCATAATGACCAATGCCAAGCCATCAAAACGGTAGAGTATGATCCCACTTACGTCGCGCCTACCTCTTATAGAGTGTTAACCACTCTTCGAAGCCGACCCATGGACAAGCATATCAAGGGGCATCCCTACCTTGACCACCTCTTAACAGAGGAAGAGCTCCACATCACAAGTCGGGTTGACTCTGGTGACTTCCTCACAGATGTCCTCACATACATCACACACGTAGGAATTCGACCCTTTGATCTGGACCGCGCAACTCAACTGGAATATAATTCAAATTTCTACACTTGGATCATTCACAAGTAACTCCTACCCCAACATGCCGAAAGACCCTAACCTTTTGACCCCTAATCCTAGGAAGGATTCTTTTCAAGTTGGAAGGGGAGGGGGTATAGTGAAGGTGAAAGGAATCAGATGGGACTCACAAATGACCGCATAAGCATCCAGGACATCCCTGACACAGAAGCTAGGTTGCAGGCCAAGTTGGTACATGTGCTCTTCTCCAGCCAGCGTTACAATTCCTTGATGCATCGAATTAGCGTACCAGTGCTGGAGAATGTAGCAGCCCGTACCATAGACGAAGTAGATTGGAATGGGCACGTGCAGAAAACGATTGATCAAGTGGCCAAAGCGCTAGCCCTAGGAAGTGATATTCCAACAGGTGGAGAATCTGTGGCTTCTAAAGTTACTAAAAGAAAGAAAGCCTCCTCCAAATCCTCCTTCATCGGGTATGGAGGAGTCTTGACTGCACTCATCCAGGAGGCAGTGAAGGAAGCACAGGAGGCGGAAGAGGGAGAAGGAGAAACGCCAAAGAGGTCGCCTCCTCACTAGGGCAAAGATAGGTCCACCGACAGAACTGAAATAGAAGAAAAAGGGGAGGGATAGAGTAGCAAAAAGACAATCAGGAAAACCAAGAAAAAGACGACGCAGAGGAAGAAGAAGGACGACGAGGGCAGAAAGAAGGAGAGAGAAGACTTGGAAAGGGCAAAGAAAGGGTCCCTAAAAGAAGCAAAGGAGAGAGAGAGAACAAAGAGATGGGAGGAGGAGAAGGAAAAAGAGGAATTATAGAAAGTGAAGGAGGTGTCGAAATAAGAAGCAGAAGAGAAGAAAAGGAGGGAAAAAGAACAAAAAGGAAAAAAGAAGAAAGAGCAGAGAAAAGCGGAGGAGGAAAGGAAGAGAAAAGCGGATGAGGAAGAGGAAGAGCTACGAAGGAAGGAGGAAGAGGACCTGGCGGAAGCCACCCACCGGTCCATTGAACAACAGAGCCGAGCAGATGAACTGAGGAGCCTGCACCTGCGTAGAGAAGAGGGGCTAGGGTCTAGCACACAAGTGCCAGAGTTTGTGCCATCTCTAGTCCCTGAGGGCAAGGGCAAGGCCCCGATCCATCCGATTCCTACCCTCCTGGTACGCTCCGCTGAACCCACCACCATTACCCCCAGCATCCCGACCAGTGCAGACGTGTCAAACTTCGTGGCGTGGATGCAATATTTCATCAACAAAGAGATGGGCCAGGGACAGAGCACAGAAACCACGGCCACAGGACAGAAGAAGCCAGCTACAGATGCGGAGTCCAAGCAAGAGCCCAAAAAGCAGAAAGTCGAAGCCTCAACCTTGATCATCCACAAAACGTTGACACCATCAGCTAATAACGATAAATACGTCACCGAGCTGCTCTCCCAATTGGAGAAAGCTAAGGAGGAACGCAAGATAGCCATGGCTGAGTTGACAATCGAGAAGGAATTAGTGGCCGCCTTCCAGCTGGATAAAACAAGAATGATAGCCTTGCAGTAGAGGAAGATTGCAGATCTCAGACAAGAAATGAAGGCTAAGGATGAGAGGGAGGAGCACTGGAGGCAGCAGCTCGAAAACGAGACACAGGAGCTAGTAAACATGCAAAGAGAGCACAAGCTCCTAATAGTACAGTACTAGGAGCTTGCTGTGAAATCTTCTCAGATTGATGTACTTGTGGCTGAGCTGAATGCGAGGGATGAAGAAAGAAGACAAGGCAGGGAGGAACAGCAGGAGGAAATCGAGCGCCTGATAGACCAGCTAACCTCAGAAAAAGAAGAGCAAGAGAGGCTAGTCAGGGAATTGGAAGACTATGAGTAGAAACTCATGATGCTAACCCTAAAGCAAGGAGAGAGCTTGGAAGTAATGAACAAAAGAGTAGAGGAGTGGGCTGCGCATAATGAAAAGAGGGTGAAGACACTGGCGCGGTGCCTTGCTATGGCAGAGAAGGAGAAAATCATCGTAGAGAGCAAGGCAAAAGCAGCCCAAGTGGCCTTCAACACTCAACATAAAGCCTTATTTAACACCATCCTGGACACCACCCACACAGCGCAAGGAAAGTCATTGGAGGTGACATAGAGAAAGCTCGGCATGGCGCAGAGATCCCTACATGCTGGATTGCAGATGCTACCCTTACCTGCGGAGGTTAGGCTGAGCAACAAAAATACCTATTGCTGGCCGGCCTAACCCCCCAGGAGATCGATACCCTCCGATTCGAGGAAGAAGCAGCACACACAGAACGACAGGGGGAGGAAGCAGAACTGAAAATCGATATGAATTGATTCAGGGAGGATGTAGTCCCCCAACCCCCCTTATCGTAGTCTCAAGAACCACCACAAGAAGACCCATCTACGGAAAGAAAAGCCGCCTCTAAGGAAAGATGCAAAAAGCTGGTGGAGGAAGCCAGGAAAGAGCTGAGAGCCAGGCTAGCTGTGCTACCATCCGCACCTCTCTCACCATGCCCTGATGATCTTCCCGCAAGATTCCACGCAGAACTGGTGCTGTGGGAAATACAGGAACTAGGAAAGGATCCATTCCCCTTTAGTTTCCTCCTACCCAACAGTTTGCGGAGGGTTGGCCTGCCGCTCAAGGTGATGGATGAGGTAATCACGGTCGGTGGCCGGTTGGGGCAAAAATGGCTAGAAAAGTGAGAAAATACCCCGACCTCTTGGCGCACAGAAGCGGCCGACTACTGGAAAAATAAAGTTTTTGAAGTCCCACACACTGTACAGGGCTACAAAAGCCCACCCCTATGGAGGAGGCGAGTATGCGACATCAGCATGCTTGCCTCGCAGAACTGGTGCTGTGGGAAATACAGGAACTAGGAAAGGATCCATTCCCCTTTAGTTTCCTCCTACCCAACAGTTTGCGGAGGGTTGGCCTGCCGCTCAAGGTGATGGATGAGGTAATCACGGTCGGTGGCCGGTTGGGGCAAAAATGGCTAGAAAAGTGAGAAAATACCCCGACCTCTTGGCGCACAGAAGCGGCCGACTACTGGAAAAATAAAGTTTTTGAAGTCCCACACACTGTACAGGGCTACAAAAGCCCACCCCTATGGAGGAGGCGAGTATGCGACATCAACATGCTTGCCTGGATGGCGTTTTGTAACACCCTGTCATTTGAGCGGAACAACCCTACCTACATGGCGTACCCTCGAAGGATAGGGGTAGATTTTGATGCCACCCTCCACGGGCGGTACAACTTTCCTATTATTTATAATTCAACTATAGTTTCCTTCGAGCATGCCCTTCTTTTTACTGCCGCCGAAAGCCTAGATGAGTCTATGACGCGCTTTCTTGCAGATTTTTCCTCATGTCCTGACCCCGCTTTTGTAACAAGTTGTAATTACCTTAGGTTACATAGGCTACTTCTTAAGCAGGACCCGACTCCACAAGAGCGCGGTATACCTCCCTTATTCTTTGATCCTAATGCTATAGACAACTGCGCCATGGCTCGTCTTATGATGAGGGCTAGTCTCCTTCCCTCTTTTTGCCTAGCCCTCCTAGAAGATAAAAACGACAGCCAATTCACTAGGTGCAATCACCCTTTCCTCTCCACCACTTCGACGCTTCATGTCCGCATGAATCTGAAAGATTACATGCAAAGTCGCCAATTTTTGAGTAAATCTATCCGACCCCCTTCCCTTCCTCATTCCGATGAAGACAATTAGGCCTATTTATCATTTCCAAAAAAAAAGAAAAAAGAAAAAAAGAAAAGAAAAGAGAAATGCACCACAATCACTGCACCTAGGGTTTTCCCTAGCCCCCTTTCCACTTTCAGACCTGTCACCCTAAGACTTGCACCGCACCTGCAAGGATGCACAAACCGGGTCCTCAAGTGTGGGACATTACCAAGGGCTTGCCCAAGGTCTGCCCAAGGTTCGACCCATCTCCCAATTCTACTGCCATGGGCACCACACACTACACGGAGAGACAGACACACCCCTTAGGGAGTGCACAACTTTTCTTGTAGGTTATGTTTGAGTTTCAACAAATGGCTACTCCGCTGAAGAGGATCACCCACGTCATCCTTTAATGACCAAAACTTCCTTCCATGTGCCGGCATCCAGCCATCTACTTGCTGATGGCTACCATAATTGAACCAAGTCAAGAGAGATTTGCCATTGGCATAGATCTTGGAACCTCATCTTCCAAAGATGCATGCCCAATGCCTCAAGATCTACAAATCGCTTATTGATTCCACCAGCCTGAAGAATTTCAATGCAGGGTTGAAGATCTTCAATGATTGTACTGAAGATCTTCAACTCAAAGACAAAGACCTTCAAATCAACGACACAAATTTTCAATACGCAGACAAACTATATCTTTGTCAAGACAGAGTTCGGGGGGGGGCTTCTCCAGAATAAATCCCTCCAATACCATCCTCCTAATGGATTGCTTATTGCTTCAAGCGTTTCTAATGCTCAAGGGACGACCGACTACATAACGAACGCCACAACTGTGTGAAAGATGCCGAGCATCTTCATGGAGCCTAAAGCATGCCGGAACCCCTCCTGGTCATCGTCACTAAACTCCATCAACTCTCATTCACACAACCACCTTGGAAGAAGGTGTCATCCCCCCACCAGTTCCACCTCACAGCAACCCTAACTAGCCACTACTTCCCAACGCAGTGCCATGGGACTAGCACTTGGCTAGGAGAGGGGTAATGTTACCGTGTTTCTCGCCTGTTTCCCCCAACACAGAGGAGCAGAAAATAGATAAAAGAAAATAGCCAGAAAGGCGCATTGACCGGTAACCAGACCCTGAAAAATTTAAATGTACGACCCTCAAAAAGTCTCAGTGTCACCCTAAGGCGACGAAAGAGTAGAAGATGCACCATCAAATATGAAAGCGCTCCAGAATCCTTGTAAAAGAGCGCCAGGATCGCTCCTGTGCAAATTGTATGCATTAGTTGGGAATAGGATGAAATTACAGTGGTGGAAAAGAAGGGCCTAGGCTACAGCCGGCCATGTAAACAAGGGAATAACCACCCAAAAGGGATTTAGGGTTTTGTATATAAAGTTGAAAAGTGAATAATAAGCTCATTCTTTGGTGTGTGGCAAAAAAGAGTCTTCTTTTTCCTCTCTTCTTCTCTCCTTCTTGCTTCTATGTGCTCTTGAGAGAGGGAGTGTGAGAGTGTGAAGGAGTGAGTGTGTGTGGAAGTGAGGAATCAAGAGGGTGAAGCTCTTCACCATCTCCTCTTCTCTTCTTCTCTTCTCTTTTCTTGCGCGCGCGGCTATGGAGGATGGATCTTGGAGATGGAGGAGGCTTGAGGATGCTTGAGCTAGCATCAAGAATCGTGGAGCTACCGGAGTGCAAGAGAGAGGAGGGTACTCGATCAAGTATCAAGGTAAGGTCACTACACTCGTAGGATCGAAGGCGTGTCAGCTAGGTGAGAGATAGCCATTAGAGCTCGCTTGGAATGCTTGAAACAATAAGTGGTCCGTGGGTCTTGGTGGTTGAGCAAAAGCTCCCAGAGCGGATCCTTACACAAGCTATCTTGCAAGAGGATGAATACTTTAGTATGCTTCTTAATATTGTTTACCATGGTGTCTTTTAACTCTTTGACAAATTAGGCATTCAGATACAAAATTAGATACATCAATGTCCATGTGTGGCTGATAAAAATCTTCAATTAGTGTACGCAAAGTAGATATAATTCCTCTATGACCTTGGTATGGGGAACAATGAATTTCATGCAAAACAATTGATCGAAATGGAACAGTTAAACATAATCCTTTTTCATAAAACATAAATCCATTAGTGTAAGACAATGAATCAATAAGAATCCAATTATTTGCAACTAGTTTATTCCAATCAGCATAAAAAGTAGGATCTTGGTGATAATCTTTCATTGGGATAAGAGAATCAAATGATATCACCAAAATATTGTGAATTGTGGGTCTTCTACTCAAAGTATCAGCAACAACATTCTCTTTTTTAAGTTGATATTGTATAAGGGAATGAAAACTTTGAATAAAAGAAGCCCATTTAATGGCCGGTCAGATATTTGTGGTTGACTAATGTAACGTGTCCGCTAATATCATCCAGGACACATCTTAGCAATCCATCGGAAAGAATGTCTAGAAAGCTCTGCCTGGCACTCCCATGGAATGTTACGGGGTTTGCGATCTAGGGCTTTTCATGTCTGCCATGCAGTGGAAGTATTCCGGCCGTTTCCACTTAGGATCGACCTGAATTAGGGTTTTCCCGTTTGGTCATTTCCTAACAGAAACTAGCGTCGAACCCAAGCGAACTACTTTACGTAGAAACGCCAGGTCCAAAGCGGATTCACGCTACACTTGGTTCAAGGAGAATGGGAAGCGAGAGGGATGCAAAGCTCAACCTGTCTGCCATAAGGCATAGTCCCATTCCGTTCCCCTAAAACAACGTAAATCCGGTTAAATCATAACTCTAGGTCAACGTTTTTGTTATTCGTGTCCTTTGACAATCATTCCGCTGTTCCTCGTGATTTGAGAAAAGTTTTCGGCCAACCGGGACCACCCATCCGTAGGACGGACCTATGGCCCATCCTACGCACTTTCCTTGAGTTGTTTTAGTTATTTAATTATCTAACACATTAGTTGGACATGTAACAACCAGCTTCTTTAATTAACCCATTAGGCATTGGCTCCTTCACGTAATCTTATCACTTCACATAGAAAAACAATATCAGACAAGTTCCTTATTAACAGGTCATCATATTTATCTTTGAAATACAAAGAGTCCAACCTGTAGGCTTATCCACAATCCGCCCGAAGGTTATCGAGTAATCCACAGGGATTATTAATCCAAGTTTCCGTCCGTAGACTAGTATGTGGGTCTCGAGATCATATCCCGAGTCACGTTAGCCTCTTGTGCAGGACCCGGAAGGCAAGGGATTTACGGCCAGAGCCCCCCCGGCACCCAAGCGTCCTCCTGCTCCAAGTAGCGCTCAACAGAGAGACCTCTCGTGGCGAGTTAGGTCCTCGTTCTCAGCGCGGTCAACAACCCCCTTGGTTAGGGTCAGACAGGTAGTCCGGGGTAATTGAAGCTACCTCTTCCTTCAGGACTTTAACCTGAAGTATAGATATCCATTTTATATTTTAACTCATTGATCAAACAAAGCCAAACAGTGCTCTAAAATCTAAAGCAAGCACAAACATTTCCATTGATCGTTTTTGTTATTGGTAAACTACTAAGGAATGAATCCTTCCTTTCGAATGCGTCCAGCACTCGATCCAAGATGACTTGCAACTTGGCAAGATCCCCTATATCCTGGGTTAGGGCGTACCCTATTAACCCAACTTGGACAAACCTTGACTTCATTACTTTAGTATCATTCTTGGATGCAATCCCAAGGCATGGATGCAATCCCAAGGTATGCAATCCCAAGAAATTACAATCTATACTGCAAATCACAACTAATATACTTGTTCTTCTCCCAGTATAAGGTCCATAGTGCAGCATGGTCACGTGGACGACATTTCAGAGTAGAGCGCATCGACAAGTTACGCTCGACAATGGACTGTGGAGTGATGGCAATGTTTAAGCAGGAAAGCCGACAACGTGCCATAGTTCCAAACCGTGTAGTTGCAAAGATGGAGTATTTTGGATGTTTACAGAGTATCCTTGCAGTGGACTATCGAAGTTTCTCCGTTACCATATTTGATGTGCAATGGTTCAAGGTTGCTCTCGAAGGAGCAGGTGAACCTGTTCGGCAAGGACCGAGTGGCTTTGTTGAGATTGACTCAATGAAGAAGTGGACTGATTTGAGTGATACATTTGTTTTGCCAAATCACTGTGAGCAGGTAAGCATCCCTAATACTTGATGCGCTTTAGCAATCTCAAAGTGGACTTTATACTAATCGTAATATGAATCAGGTCATTTTTTTTCCTAATCCGCAACAACCTCAACGGTGGTATGTCATTCCCATGACATCTAGGAGTATCCCAGTGTTTGCTAGAACCCCCGTACCGATCGTAGAAGAGACACCCTTAATAGCAGCAATGACAGAAGGTATACAAGAAACTAGGATGAACTGCCTGGAGGACCAATACATCTCACCTATGGAGATAGAGGATGGGTTTTTTGAAAATGAACCAGAGTCCTCATTTTGTGGAGAATTTTGTATAGATCTTCCGGTGTATATTGAGCTATGTCAAGATGAGATTGTGGAACCTAAACAAAAGTGAATCGATAAAAATGTTCCTCCCACTACATCATGTCCACTTTTTGCAAATCGGTTAGGAGAGATTGTATGTTTTTGGAGTATTGTATTTTATATTATCTAAATTTTTTATTATTTTAAAATGAAGTCTTGCAAATGAAGTCTTAGTTTTATTATGTCTTGCAATTCATTATCAAATTCACTTATTTTTCCTTGTATGTGCAGGTTTAGGATTTGGGCACAGATGGCAGCATGAGCCGGGATTTTACAGATGATGACATCAACGCGATGCTAGCGCGTTTCTCATTGGAGTAGCTAGCACGCATCGATCTCCAGTAGACATAGTCGCAGGTCTCGCTTTGCTTCAGAGTCACGTGGTCGAGGAGGAGGTAGCTCCTGTTGTGGGTACGCGGATGCAGTCTCTCCCACTCGCACTGCCACCAGGGAGTGGACACCGTCTTTCACTGGCGGGGAGACGTCTACTGCTCCCACTCCTTCACGCACCCCACCGATCACTCCGAGGGCTGACAAGAAGTACACAAAACCCACTTCTCCAGGTATGTATTTTCGCATGAAGATTTTCGTAGTAGCACTAATCAATTCAAATTGTGTTTGACACATTTGTATTAATGTCCTGAAAGTACCCGTTTGCCAAATCTTGTAGGTTACTCGTATCTCATAGATAAGGCCTCTGGCCATTTATACATGAATGATGATGGAAAAGCTGTCATCTCTAGGATGCATGACTTGTGCCAACAAGTATTTCGGCACAACATTACAGATAAATGAAAGGAGATCCCAGATGCCAGAAAGGAGTACATAATCGATACATTGTATGAAGAGTTCCCTCAGCCCTCTAGCAATGATAGATTTTCGAGAGGGTGGATGATGACGGGTATGCGTGACTATCAGTCGCATAGGCGGTCTGATGCATGCGAAGCAGTCAAGCAGGGAAAATCGAAGCCGGAGTGGCTGGATACAGAGGACTGGAGTAATCTCCAAGATGAGGCGACATCCACTCCAAACAAGTGAAAGCAGCAGAAGGACGCAACAAAGGCGCGCTTGGACACAGGATTGGTGCATCACCTTGGTAGCGGCGGCCACGCAACATTCGTGGCAGATTTTGTAAGTACTAATAGGGTAGAGTACTCTAATTTAATGACATCCATGTTGATGTATGTATTTCGAACATGAATCTCAAGTACGTTGTTTTTCAATGTTTGTGTGCCACAGTAAGGTTTTATGAATCGCGATTGACTGCACTGGAGGTGACATACGGGGAGAAGCATGGTTTGAGTGCCCTGATCGAGAAACTAAATGCTCGCGGAGGATCGGTAAGTAGTAATAAATATCATTCCTAATTTGAGAAATCTGTCATTATATGTTAGTTTGTATTTGGTACTCACAATTATATATGCATTTGTTGTTGCAGACTCCCTTCGATATGTCTAGGTTCAGGATTTGGGCACGGATGGCAGGATGAGTCGGAATTTTACAGATGACGACGTCGACGCGATGCTAGCGCGTTTCTCACTGGAGCAGCTAGCACGGTTCAGAGATAGAGTGGAGGCATAGCTTTTCCGTTCCACCTCACCACGATCGGTAGACTCTAGACAGTCCGATGCATGGGTCTCCAGTAGACGCAGTCGCAGGTTTCGCTTTGCTTCAGAGTCATGTGGTCAAGGAGAAGGTAGCTCCTGTTGTGGGTACGCGGATGCAGTCTCTCCCACTCGCACTGCCACCAGGGAGTGGACACCGTCTTTCACTGGCGGGGAGACGTCTACTGCTCCCACTCCTTCACGCACCCCACCGATCACTCCGAGGGCTGACAAGAAGTACACAAAACCCACTCCTCCAGGTATGTATTTTCGCATGAAGATTTTCGTAGTAGCACTAATCAATTCAAATTGTGTTTGACACATTTGTATTAATGTCCTGAAAGTACCCGTTTGCCAAATCTTGTAGGTTACTCGTATCTCATAGATAAGGCCTCTGGCCATTTATACATGAATGATGATGGAAAAGCTGTCATCTCTAGGATGCATGACTTGTGCCAACAAGTATTTCGGCACAACATTACAGACAAGTGGAAGGAAATCCCAGATGCCAGCAAGGAGTACATAACCGATACATTGTATCGAGAGTTCCCTCAGCCCTCTAGCAATGATAGATTTTTGAGAGGGTGGATGATGACTTGTATGCATGACTATCAGTCGCATAGGCAGTCTGATGCACGCGAAGCAGTCAAGCAAGGAAAATCAAAGCCGGAGTGGCTGGATACAGAGGACTAGAGTAATCTCCAGGATGAGGCGATATCCACTCCAAACAAGTGGAAGCAGCAGAAGGACGCAGCAAAGGAGGGCTTGGACGCAGGATCGGTGCATCACCTTGGTAGCGGCGGCCACGCAACATTCGTGGCAGATTTTGTAAGTATTAATAGGTTAGAGTATTCTACTTTAATGACATCCATGTTGATGTATGTATTTCGAACATGAATCTCAAGTACGTTGTTTTTCAATGTTTGTGTGCCACAGCAAGGTTTTACGAATGGCGACCCGACTGCACTGGAGGTGACATACGAGAAGAAGCATGGTTTGAGTGTCCCGATCGAGAAAATCTATGCTTGCAGAGGACCGATATCATTCCTAATTTGAGAAATCTGTCATTATATGTCAGTTTGTATTTGGTACTCACAATTATATATGCATTTGCTGTTGCAGACTCCCTTCGATATGCCACTACAGCGAGAGGAGTTTTCTGATGTGGATGAGTCGTAGAGAGCAGATTAGGCTACATAGGATTACTCCCCATCTTGTATTATGTATGGCATTATGGCCTCTATCCTCCATATGTAATAGAAAAGTATATATGATTCGGACTTCTATGTTGCCCCAATGACTCCATATTTGCTTTTTCGTAGTAGCACTTCTCAATTTAAGTTTTGTTCTTTTCTTTATCAATGCAGTACACATTTTTGTTAATTAATGTCATGAAAGTACTTGTTTGCAAAGTCTTGTAATTATTTGGGATTGATTGTCTAACTTCTTTGACAGCAGGAAATGTCCCTTAGCCCTATGTGGCTCTAACTATGGCAAGGCTACATCTGCAGCTCTGCCACAAAAAAAAATTATTCTCTGCAACCGTCGGTATCAGTGTCGGAAAATTATTCTGCAATCATCAGTATTAGTGTCAGAAATTGTCTGTAACCGTCGGTATTAGCATCGGTATCTGCATCACTAAATAGCGATGCAAATAGCGACGATTTTCTAGCGATGCTAATACCGACGCTAATATCAACGACGGGGATATTTTTTATATTTCATAATGCTCTCCCAAGATGAATCCTCCTATGTCAACTCCCATCTAAATGAGAACTATATTCCTCTTGAATAACATATGAGACTATGTTGAAGCTCTCAAATCCAATTACGTATTGTTCATAATGTTGCTCAATAGCCTTGCATATACTGAACATGCTACTATATCACCCTCTAATGTAGGCTACGATGTCTTCTATAGCTTGTATTTTTTTTCCTTTTGTCCTCATTTTTTCCTTATCTCTAATAACAGTTGTATAATCCTCTCCCTTGCTTATACATATTGAAGCCTTACTTTATCTTCCAATGAATATACCAAAGTGCTAAATGTACCATTCAAAAAACTAGGCGATCTTCCACCTCAAAACCTCCCCTTCTAGAGAAGCAAGACATATTTCTTCAAGTCCCTTTCCCCTTCTCTATTTCTTCTCTTTGACTTGGTGTAAATGAAGTCTAAAATAGCTATAGCAATACTACCCTCTTCTCTTTTCAGAACCAGTTCTAACTTCTGAATTTTCAAAAAGACTCATAAAACACAATATTCAATATGTACTTCTATATAATTTCTATTTTGAATCTTCTTTGAAAAGGACCCGTGAAAACACAATCTATACTTTTGTATAATTTCTTTTTTCTTCCCAATCATGCTTACTAAAAAAAATGTCCTCTTGTACGTACTCTACACTTGTATAGAGTTTCTTGTTTTCAATTCCAATCAAGCTTGCCAAAGAACATATCCTCTTGTTTTTTCTCATTCCAAACTTAGACTCCTATTTTCTATTAACAATCATCTCATGTTCAATAGGAAGTGATGACCCTTTCACTCTTTCTCATCTTTCTTACTTTATTTTTGTATTTTTCTCCATAATGCTTTACATTTTCTTCTTTTCTTTTTGTCTTTGTTGGTAAGGCATCCAGAACAATACAAGCATATACTAGACAAAAAGCATAGGTATACACATAAGACACAAAGATACAAATCTCTCTTTATCATGCACACATATGAAAGGATTATTCAAGAAACATAAGGAGAACAATAGACATAGTGAACCTCATCAAAACATTCATAATTATGCATATCATATATTACACTCTAGTACATGGACATGCACATGTATACATGCACGAGTGCACGTGTCTATGCACGCACGCACACATTAATGCATCCACTCATAAAAACTAGGAAATGGTATATACATGTTCATCACTCTTTTCTCACCAGTATTGAATGAAATATAGCCTACACTAACTACACAACCCTTTTGAAATCCCTTAAGGCATGATGAAAGAAATGAAGCTAATTTCTCACACTAGGACCCTTTATCTAGGCTCTTACACATCCCTTGTGCAGCGGTAAGAATATCATGCTTATGCTCTTGATGAAAATATACCCAAGCACATGTGCATCTAATAGTAGATGCAATTAAGATCATGACATGCATGTCATGGTCCCAATGCACAAAAAAGAGAAATTAATGCATTGAAATGTTATTTGCATACTCTATTTTGACATTTCCATGCACCATGCAAATGCTAACATAGATTATTGGATTGAATTATGCCTTTTGATTGTCAAGACTTCATCCCTCAACTAGAAGGTTTAGCTTCACTCTCATACATGCTCCTAACACTCTTGATGAAAAGTATGATCATCAAAAATATTGATTTAAGCTAAAGTAGTTGGGGTAAAAAAGAAGGGACCCCCATGATTTTTATTTTGTAGGTAGGTGGACAAATGTTTGGCTAATTAATGGTAAAGAAGTTAGAAAATTGGGCAATTATTATGTGAAAATCCTAATTTAAAGCTATTTTTGGGTGAATTGTAGGCCAAAATAAGTAATCTTTTGTATATATGGGCTTATTTTTTGTTAAAACTCTAGCTCAATAACCAAAAAAACCTCCAAAAAATAGCATTTTGTGCTAAAATTGGTCCCTAACTTTTATCTTGGAAGTAGTCCTTCATGGTCCATGTCTAACCCTTTCCCCTTCCACATTGTATCCAAGGTTCTCAATTAGCATAAGAATTTTCCAACATATTGTGTAAGAGGTGTGTGTTCAATGAGGGTGCAAACTCTCATGCATGTCCAACAAAGTTTGTTGAGGATAGACTAAATGGGCCTCATCCCATGTGGTGCAAGAAAATGGTATAATTCAATGCATTAACCTAGATCCTTGTTTCCAATTTGTGGAAAAGCTAGGGCTTGGAAATATTATCTCTTCTTCGTGTTGTTTTCCTCTTTTTCAGACCAAATGCTTCTCAGTGTACATAACTTTTTTTACCTCCAGAGAAAGTGTTATAGACATTGTGGATATCAAAGTAAATAGAACTAATGAGCTACTTAACTCAAACTTAGTTATCATTATCATTTGGCTCTCCCAAGCAATTACTTGTTTATGTTTTCACATCACCATTAAGATCTCATTGTATAGTCTCTATGGTTCCTTTTGCTTCAATTCCTATAATATAAATATGAATGGTAGATAAAATGACTTTTTATGGCACCTTTCATGAAACATCAACAAAGAAAGGGAAAAGGGAGAAATGGGAACAGGAGACTAAATCAAGCATGTGCAAAGTACCACACTTTGTGGTTATTAAATTTGTGATTTTTAATGGCCTTTTTAAGTAGCACTCGCTTACATATCTAATGGCACATCACTATTATGATATGTATATAATGCTCTTGCATAACTCCTTCACTAGTCACTCATACCTTTATTCTCCTAGTTCCAATATAAAAATAAACGGCAAATTTAAACCTAAAGGCTATTTTTCAAAGGTTTTGCTGACCATTGGACTAAATTTTTGAACATGAAAACTCAAGAAATAGCCCATACATTTAAAATTTTATAGTTTTGTGCTAGAAATTCATCCCAACATAGCGGAAAAATCATGCATTCTCATAATATTTGTCCCATTTTGTAAACTCCACCTTTGATCAACCAAACATTCTCCAACCTATTTACAAACTGAAAATCATACTGTCTCTTATTTTTTAACCTACCTAAAACTCCTTACTTACCCACTCTAGTATATAGGAGAAACAAACATACATTAATTAGGAAGAAAACACAATTCACCAACTACCATCTCAACTAGTAGTCGTGTCACTTTTTGAGACCTATGCAAGAACCCTCACTTTCATAGCATCTCACCAAATTCATAATTCTTACCATCTAATTTGTGATTCCCTCTGCCTCTTCATCAATAATATTTCTTATCCCTTCACCATTACTTCATATAGTCAGCGTGGATGGGATATTAAAGTATTAGATGTTATCTAGAAGGTTAAACCTTGGCTTGGATAGTGAAGTATGGGACATTAAATAGGAGGGTAAACCCTAGCACATGTGATGAAGTATTAGGCATTACCTAGGAGGATAAACCTAAGTCTCTACTATTCTTTATATGAGGTGGCACCAATTTGAGTATACCCACATCATCGTTAAAAGTAGTGTTAACAATGAATCCATCTATTTTGGCATCTTTCTAACAATGGGACTTGGGCTATCGGCCAAGAAAATACATCTCTCAGTCTATACGTCCATCATTACTATGTGAGAGAGGTTGACAATGATGATGAGAGGCCAAGGTAGTGAGTGTTAGAGTTGAGAGGATGATATAGCGAGGGTGAGTGTGGGAGCCTCTTCTCCACCTCTTCTCTTCTCTTCTGCTTTCCTTGTCTAACCTACAAAGTCTCGCAGCATGATCAAGATTTAGTGCTAGGTGATAGAGGAGATAGTGGAGGGGCAGGCGAGAAGTGTAGGCACAAATGTAGGAGCCCAATGAGAGTAGAATATAATGGCGCTATCTATCCTGTTTGTGAAGAAAGCTGAATTAGTTTACTATGCTAGGCTATGCATTGTCTTAGCTTGTTTAGTTTCGAGGGTGTTTGAAACACTAGATGGGACCACCCCCATGCCGCATTCCCCCTTACTAGTCTTTGAGGAGGGTGAGTTAACCACAAGTGGAAGAGAATAGAATTCCCGAATCCCCACACAGTCAACGTGATGAACTGACGGTACAGGCTTATAGCTTCTCCTACACAAAGATTTCCATGAAAAACAAAACATGGAAATGCGTACGCGAGGCTACAAACACGAGGAGGGTGGAGAATCCAGGCGGCACACGGATCGAGACTCGAGTAGGGCGCAAGTAGACGCGGTTCGAGAGCATGCGGCTACTATATATGCACCTGAGCTGTGAAGTTATAGTTGTACCTGCGGTGTTTAGCGATCTTTGCATAGTCGACTTGTGGAAGTAAGAAATCACTGCGAGCCATCATGTCGACCATTACTCTCATCCCTACCATTACCCTCGTGATGATCCTGCTACATGTTGTGGCTGGCGGGCGTAGTACAGCCGATGCGAAGCTTTTCAGGGACGCCAAAGGTCTCTCTCTCTCTCTCTCTCTCTCGATTTTGCGTTCTCCTGTCTGTACTCTTTATCAGTAGTGTTGGTGTCACCGAAAGCATATGTTATTACACTCATCGTTCAATTTGCTGTCTTCTGTTAATCGCGTTATGGCACTGTAATAGGCTGCATTCTTGGGCAAATAATCGTGACTCATCTAGCACTTATTAAGTCTGCGCTTCCATTCCCTTCTTGTGTGTTGTTACAGCGGCCGACGTGGTGGATGAGATGCAGATTAAGCAGCTGGAGGTGACGGCGGACAAGGTGCACTGCCAATGCCCTTTGTTCAAGGACTCTTGCGAAAAGGCTCCTGCTGCGGTGCATGATGGCGTCTCAGCAGCAGCTAGTGATCCAGATCAACTAACGAAGCTACCTGCCACTCATCCATACTGCCGGTGCCCTTTGGTCGAGAAGTATTGCAACAACGTCGGCCCAGCCAGCGCTCCTGCTCCGGCCATGGTGTAAAATCTGTCAGTCTTAGATTGTTTGTTTGTTCGGTTTGGCAACGAGCTTGCAGTTGCCGTACGGAAGAGTGCCACTCTATCTGGTTGTATTGAACATCCTTCATTTCAACTGGTTTTTCTTTCATGCTTTGTGATAATGGATATTCCGCCGGCTTCTCCAAGTGATATTCTGTCGGAGTGCTAGGACTTAACCGATTGATGGTATCACTTGAACGTACCGAACGCCTTCCATCGTGTCTTGGTCTTCCTTCTAAACCCTAATTGTGTGAATGTCAACGTAATTCTCCAAGTCATGGACATGGTTTCGTGAAAGAGTACGAAGAGCATTTTATTTTGGCTTAGAGTCCACTTTCTTATGTATTAACGTTTCTCAAACGAAGCAATAATATATTAGGACCAAGTAAATTTCAGAGCTTTCAATATCTTGTAGAAGAACCACTGCATTTGCTACTATACTATGCTTTTGAAAATATCTTCCATATTGAATTTCTAGCTTTTGTTATCGAGACTAGAAACATTGCATCAACAAAGCCAAGCAACCACTCCAAAAATCCATCTGAAATTGTATTAAAGGTTTGGATAAAAATTTAAACGAGAATTGGTTCATACGTAGGATTAAGCTATTGCCAGACCAGACCATGGTTGTTGATCCCAAGATCATTCATCAATGTAGAATATTAGTGCAATTGGAAGTTAGATCTTGGCATAACCCTTTGTGCAACATATTAGACAATTAATTAAGTATGCCTCGCTAGTGTTAAATTATATGCTTCACACACTTTAGACCATTATTCAACTTTCGTATTCTCTCAATCTGGTTCTATTGTGTTGATATTTGGCTTTTCTCAAAGTTTGAGGCTCTATTGGCTCACATAGGCATGATTCATGGTAGCTTATTATCTATCAAATGTGTTCCTTTAAGCATGTTTGAAATTTTTGTATTCTTTAATGTTTTTCTTATAGAGATATTATTGCAAACTAGTTATCTTAAGGCAAAATTATAATTAAGAAACATTTAGATCTTATTCTAGCATGACATTTATTCGAATCTTAAAGAAGAAGAGATAAAAGTTAACCTCCACATTGTGATGCATAGCTCATAATTAAGACTTTTGATATTTTTCCACTCAAATATATCTCCAGACTAGTAGAATGTTATCTTCTTTTCTAAGGTTTCACCACTAAGAAAAACTTCTAGGTCCTAGGATAAAACCTTGATATACATATGAGTTAAGTATTTGAATATTAGAATAAGAATTTGAAAAATTTGTTGTACTTTGGAGAGGCACATAGCTTGGAGTAAATAAACTTCAAGGAGGATATGCAGAAATGAAAGTAGCCATGATGATTTCGAAGGATTCATTTTATCCAAAAATGATCTTCTAGTGTCCAACTAAAGATGATGAAAAATTAGATAATTAAAAAGAACACATTGTAGAAGGAAAGCACTAAGATGGATTCTTTGCATGGATTTTTCAAAAATTGCTTAATATATACATGAATAGTAAATAAGTGTATATATGAGATTTCGAGATGCACTACAAGGGTACACACATATAGCAACGCTAACTAGCGACGTTTTCTTTTCGGCGTCGGTATTAGCCTCGGTATTATCATTGGTATCTGCATCTTTAAAAACGTCGGTATTTGCGTTGGTATTGAGAAACGCAAATATCGACGTTTTTAAAAACGTAGATACCTTTAGCGACACAAATACCCACATTTTTTAAGACGTAGATACTGATGCTAATAGCCATGACTTACTGCGGTAAAATTTCACCGAAACCCGAACATTTGTTTCATATGAGCGCGCGAAGGCAGAGAGAAAGAAAGGATTGTGAGCAAGAGAGGGAGGTGAGCAAGGAAGCAAGCCGTGAGCCGCACGCGAGGACAGGAGTGTCGCCCGAACGAAGAGGTCGTGGAAGAAGAAGAGAGCATGACGATATGCCCTGTTTTGGTTTCTTTACAATCTTTGTTTTGCTTTGCAATGTAGGTTAGAAAGTGTTGGTTTGTCTTCGATCTTTGTGTTGCTTTGCAATGTAGGTTAGGAAATATTGAAAGAGAGAGAAATGGAAGCGAGTGTTTTCAAAAATTTTCTTGTGTTGGTTTTTATTCTTTACAATGTAGGTACGAAAATGTATGTGTGTGAGGACGGTTTAGAGCTAACCTCAAAGATAGATAAGTTTAGAGCCGACCTCAAAGATAGATAAGTTTAGAGACGAACTCAAAGAGATATGTATGAAAATTTAAGAAAAAGGACCTAAAATATATACAGTGGAGTGGTCCCAATATACAATATAGAATCTTTATTAAATTATCATTCCATTACATCGCGGTCAGGATGTCTAGCACTCACGACCAACATGGTGGTGATCATGAGGCTTGGCTCAATCAACGTGTCCCCTGTCGATGCACGCAAAGCAAATTGGCCATTCGTCGAAAACGTTGTTTGTCCATAGAGCATGTGCAATGGTATGGAGAGTTTTGAGTTGAGATAATCGACTAAGCAGTCTTGAATTACGAGATTGCGGTAAGTTCTCTCTCATTACGTACTATATGACATGTAACTGATTTAAGTATAACAGTTTGGGGTTATCTTAGAAGTTAGCTCCTTAACGTCCTTTATAGGGTCAGGGCCATGTCGATACATTACAGTTCACAGATCTCTTGCGTCCAGTAAGACGGGTTCGTCCACGCTCTATACAAATGCCTTCCGAGATAACTAACTATCTCATAGAAGGTGATAACTCTCAACCCCCTTCTATGGGTGAGAATGCTGGAGACATGGACGATCCTCCTACTTTTTTGGAGCCGGAGTTAGAGGACATGATCGAATGATTTCTTCCGACGGACTCGGAATCCCAAGATCCTTTAATTACGGAAGCTGCCATTCCATTGTATGATGGGAGTCGGGAATCCCGTTTGAAGACACTTCTTACATTGTTGAGCATACAAACAAAGTATGGATGGAGCGATGCGAGTGTGATAGAGCTATTAAGGTATATTATGATGTGTATGATTCTTTATTCAAAGCCATTAAAATGTGCTATATAGCACTCTAATAACGTGCTTCATTGCAATTTGTAGAACGTTGAAATCTTATATTTTTCCTATCCAAAACACGATGTCTGAGTCTCGTGACGATGCAAGACAAGTGCTGCGAAAGCTATGCATGGGTTATAATTGCATTCATGCTTGCCCCAATGATTATGTTCTCTTCCGGGGAGAGTTTGAATTGTTGGCCACATGTCCCAAGTGCGGTACGGATAGGTATCGAAATGAATTGCAAGGACAGATTGTTCCGCAAAAGGTTTTGAGGCACTTTCTGCTGATACCGCGTGTTCGTCACATTTTTCGGACCAAGAGTTTTGCGAATTTGACTACATGGCATGCGGAAAATCAATCCACTGATGGTGTACAGCGTACACCATAGCTGACTCAGAAGCATGGCATCACATTGACGAGACTTTCCTTGAATTTGCAAAGGAGGCGAGGAATATACGATTTGGTCTTGCCATGGATGGGGTAAATCCTTTTGGTTTACGTTCCAACTCCTATAGTGTATGGCCCGTGGTCCTTGTTAACTACAATATACCACCATGGCTTTCCACCAAGAAAGGACACCTTTTTCTCATCTTGCTTGTGCCTGGACGATACAAAGTCAAGAATATGGATGTCTACCTCTCTCCACTGATTGATGAGCTAAAAGAGTTGTGGGAGGGAATTGTAGTGGAGGACATGAGCAAACATATTGGTAGGCGATCCACAACTATAAGGAAAATTCTTACGTGGACCATGCATGACTTTCCAGGTTATGGAGAATGCTCTAGTAAAGCATGTTTTCTTATTTTGCTAGTTTTCTTTGAGCGATGTTGGTATTATGACATGCCTCATTGTACATGTGTGTTCTGTAGGGCTAGTCACGTCAGGTTACCATGCATGTCCTCTGTGTGGACCAAGGTTGGATTCTCGTATGTCAAAATCTATGAAGAAGATGGTATTTGAGGGACATCGAGTTGTTTTGCCAGAGGGTCATGTATGGAGAGAAGGATTTCTTGGTTGCCCTCCTGCGAGAATGAAAGCACTGAGCTGGTTTGATCGCAGGACGGTGGACCAAGACTCGCTTCCCAGTGGAATGTGACGCTTCTCAATTTTCTATGAGCTGACTTATTGGAAAAAACTGAAGATTAACCACCTTTTAGATCCCATGCACATTTTTAAGAATGTGGGTAGCTTGCTATGGGACCACCTCACTGGGCAGCGAGACACATTAGGAGCGAGGATGGATTTGAAAGCAGTAGGAAAGATGGAAACATATTAGCCTGTAAGTGGCATCGACGGTCGAGTGCAATTGCCGCACGCTGCTTGGGTTTTGTTTGGCAATGAAGTGCAACTAGTAAAGAAAAACATCAAGTCCTTTTGCACGCGGACTGGCCTAATGCATTCTCTCAAGACAGCATTCACAAAGGATGACCAATTGATAGGACTCAAATCCCATGATTGGCATAAGATGTGTCAGGTATGTACGATATGAGGCTGCGTATGGCATGACTCTACATATTAGATTTCAGAATCTCCGTTTGTTTATACACAATGTTAATTACATGGTTTTCACAGTTTGTATTGCCGATCGCAATCGGGGGGTCTCTGACATCGGAGGTACGGACAACCATTTACAAATTTTTTGAGTTGGTTCAGTTTGTCTCCCAAAAAGAGATTCACACATCATCGATTGAGTCCGCGAAATGCATGGCAGTAGAGAGTGCTTGTCTTTTGGAGAACTATCCTCCCACTAGCATGCTCACGATACAAACCCATCTTCTAGTGCATATTGTAGATGAATTGCAGGTTGCAAGTCCAGTCCATAGTCGATGGATGTTTTTCCTTGAACGCTTCATGAAGAACTTAAACGGATTTGTGCGACAACGTGCTCATCCTAAGGGTAGCATGGCTGAAGGTTGGCTAGTGTCGGAGGCCTTGGTGTACATTTCTGAGTGGTTGTCCACTGTCGACCGGGACAAAGGCTTGATATGGTCACTTAAGGAGGATCATCGTTTGAATGGAGATGTCCTAGTGTGAAATGGAATAGAGAAGAAGATGGATGCATCCATGGAGTCCAAGGTGAACCGATTTTGTATGCTGCATAGCACTACGATGGAGAAGTGGCTGCAACGGTATGAGGATGCTCGCGTTCAGCAAGAGTCTACAAGATTTGACTTTCGACGGAGTCACAGCAATGGCCCATTCGATATCCGAAGGGCTTAGAGGAGATGCCTCTACTCATGTTCACTAGATGGCTACATGAGGCCCTAACCAAAGCATCTCAAGATGGAGAAATAGTTACTGAAGAAGAGTGGGACTTCTCACGTGGATGCAATCCCAAGGAATGGATGCAATCCCAAGGTATGCAATCCCAAGAAATTACAATCTATACTGCAAATTGCAACTAATATACTTGTTCTTCTCCCAGTATAAGGTCCATAGTGCAGCATGGTCACGTGGACGTCATTTCAGAGTAGAGCACATCGACAAGTTACGCTCGACAATGGACTGTGGAGTGATGGCAATGTTTGAGCAGGAAAGCGGATGACGTGCCACAGATCCAAACCATGTAGTTGCAGAGATGGAGTATTTTGGATGTTTACAGAGTATCCTTGCAGTGGACTATCGAATTTTCTTCGTTACCATATTTGATGTGCAATGGTTCAAGGTTACTCTTGAAGGAACAGGTGAAACTGTTCAGCGAGGGCCGAGTGGATTTGTTGAGATTGACTCAACGAAGAAGTGGACCAATTTGAGTGATACATTTGTTTTGCTAAATCACTGTGAGCAGGTAAGCGTCCCTAATACTTGATCACTACAACAAAAAGACCTCATATACGCACATTTAGACACGATTTTTGAATACAGAGAAAAACTTACGGGCGCGTCTATCTGCCCGTCTATTTGTGTGTATATCATTCCGCATCTATAATCGCATATATCGACGAATTTACACGCACAAATAGACGCGCAATAGACACACATATACACGCGCATATAGACACGCTTTTAGACGCGCTTTTACAAGCACTGATAGACGCGAACGGAAAACAAAAAATATCATTTTTTAAAAAAATATATTAATTTTCTTTTTTAATTTGAATTATGCAGCGCGTGTATGAGCGCGTGTAGTCTGCAATATAGACGTGCGAATAAACGCGAATTACCTGCAATTTAGACGCGCTGATAGATGCGAAAAATAGAACTGGAAAAAAAAAACCAAAGATTGTGTATTTGGAAAAAAGACAATGTATCTTACGGGTACGAGAATTGAAAGTAAAAGTCCATGTATTCATTATATATCAAAGCAGTTACAAGGGAAGTTTTGAGTGCTTACGACCTAAAGCGTGGCCGCAAGTAGTAGACTCAAAGAGATATCATATATATACAAGAAAAGAAGGCCTCATGAGGAGGTATGGTGCTCCTCTACGAATCTGAAGAGGAAACATCCTCATTAGTACCACCATGGCTACTAGCGTTGCTATCTCCCTTCTCGCTATGCTCCACATCCGGGTTCGCCTACACACACAAAAGATCAGGGTTGCTTACATAGACAAGGTGAAGAAAAAGTTATAATTAGTTATACTTTTAATAGGAAAGTAAGAAAAACATACCTCCTCTGGCTGTCGAATCCTCATGGCCCGGTTGTATTGGTCCTCAGTGATGAGACCCTCCTCATAAAAGTGAAGCCATGTCGCTGCGCAGTTATGGCCTCGACGGTAACCTACCTCTCTAGGGGTAGGTGTCCTACCAACGATGGTAGTCTGCAAAACATTTAGAGATATACAAAAAATTACACGTCACAATATATTATACTAAAATATATAAAGAGTTTAAAGAAATATAAATTTAAAAAAACTAGAAATCAAAATATACTTACAAACTCTGCCTCCCACGACTCTCTGTCGCCCGATCCGTAATGCGAGGATCCCATGGTTTCCATTTGGATCCGTCATGCCTCTACGTGCTGGCGACTCTTCACTTTCTCGGTTGCTTTCTTCTTGGCTTTCTTCCACTCTATGCGGTGGCACATAGGTGGTTGGCTGTAGGCTCCACGCCCCTCCTCCAGCCTCCGCACTGAGTCCTTGGCCCGTGTCATGAGGTGGGATCTTTTGTTGTGAAGCATATCCCTCACTTTTGTACGTCCCCAATCATCTGAGAATCGCTGACCCTCAGGATTTGGGTACCTCCTATGGACTGCCCTCAACACCTCCTGCCACAAGCCACTTTTCTGATTTTTCAAGGCAATGAAACAATCTTTATACGTCGTATGCATGATGCTCCTCATGTACGCCATTACATCCCTTTCCTCATCATCATGAAATATGCCACCGACATCTATAACTCTATAGTAATGGCGTACAACCTCCTCTACATGATCTATTGGTGAGGGTGATCGCTCGCCACCTCCTAGGCAACCCCCACACAACCCTCGTCCTCCCCCTCGACTCTCCCTCCTCCCTCTCTGTCGATTGCCCTCTGCCTCGCTGGACACACGAGCTTCTGCAGATGCACGTGCTTCTACATATGCTTGTGCTTCAGCCGATGCACATGGAGTACGTGGAATACTTGCAAATGGAGTACCTGCATATGGAGTACTTGCATATGGAGTACCTGTATGTGGAGTACCTGCATGTGGAGTCTGGGAAGTAGTGCCAGGCAAAGATGCTAGAGGTGTCCCAGACATGACACTGAACACCTCGTCCGCTGTGGGAGAGTGGCCAAGGTGTCTGGTCATCTCTCCCATGAAGTCTTTCCTACTAGGAAAACCTTCAAAAAATGCATTGATCCCCCTGCCAAAGGAGGCCAATGTATCATTCATGCGATCCACATCTGGGTCATTGCTAGATGAACCAAGATATGACATCTGCAAAAAAAACACAGGAAAAAGACAAATTTATTTGCATACAAAAAATCATATATTACCTACATTTTCAAATAGCTTTCTTTATACATTGAGTAGAACACTTAAGTGCTAATGCTTCTCTTAAACAACAAAACTGATAAACACTTAAGTGACTATCCATAGAGTAGAGGGCACATTGAGGCCTATATGCCTAGGTGAGGGCTCTAATTCACGAGATCTCTGGGAGTAGAACACACAAGTTTCAATCTCACTTTATGTAAAGAATGTAATGTTTGTATAAATGTGTATAAAAGTATACCATTTCCTAATTTGTCACTTTTAGATCTAACTAGACTTCTATTTAGGAGTTAATCAATACCACGCAACAAGATTCTGCTCTAGGTGATGTCACACAATAGGACCTTGCTCAAAAGTATTTATTATTGATTGTAGCCTTATAAACTTGAATATAGGAAAATTTATAAAAGACTATGACTAGGGTGTCCTAAATTGTAGCATAGCTTTTCTATTGCATAGAAAAACACTACATTGCAGTTTTTAAGCCTTTGATATAACATTGCAGTTCATCGTCTGTCCAGCGCGTCTATTTGCGCATCTAACGTGCAGCACAGACGTGCTGCCAGACGCGCATCCCAAGTCAATGTGCATCTACAATCGAGTGTAGACTGCAGGTCAACCTTCTCTGCAGTGTGTGTATCATCGCGTATACATTCCAGAGCACACGCGCCAGCACGCGTGCTCTAAGACGTGCTCTTAGATGCTTTGAGAGGAGACATTTTTATGCGTCTATGTCCGCGTCTACACTGAGATGTAGATGCGCTAGCAGACGCGTTGGGTCGGCCGATTTCAGGCCGACGACAGCCATTGATGATTTACATAATGCAATACATAATGGAATCACAAATAAATCCTAAATACACAGACATAGCAAAGAGAGGAAGAGAGAAACAAAGAGAGAGAGAGAGAGAGAGAGAGAGAGAGAGAGAGAGAGAGACTCACCTTGGGTTTTTGGTGTGGCGGGTGGTGGCGCTTCTCCTTCTCCTTCTTCCTCTCCTTGGTAAGTTACCCTCCCTTGATGCTTGTTTGCTTGCTTGCTGCTTCTTTTTGTTCTCCTCTTTCTTATTCTCTCTTTCTTCCTCTCCTTGGCTTTCCTTTTTCCCTTCTTGTGTGTTTGAAATGAAAGAAGAGGTGAGTCATGAGGAGATGAGGCATGAAGAGACTGCATGTCGGCTTAACTCAAGCTTGAGAACCGTAAAAAATGCAAGAAAGGAAAGGCGCAGTTTGAAAAGAAATGACTTAAGTATGGTTTGAATTTTGACGTGTGCGTCTATTTTTATGTGTCTATGTGCATCTATTTTTCAGATAGACGCGAAAATAGACGCATAGGTAAACACAGATTTAGACACGCATTTGGGATTTATCATAATTTTTTGTTTTTAAGATAAGTTTTGATAGTGAATTCTTCTTAAGTTTTAATAAGTTAAGATAAGTTAAGATAAGTTTTAAGATGATGATTTTTGTGTATTTAAAATTAAGATCTTATGTAAACATATGAATGAAAAATATTTTGATGTTGTCATGAATTAGGTTTAATCATGTCGACGTTGTCATCACCTAGTGCGGTGCAAGCTGGTGAGTCAGTGAGCACATCCTCAAGTGAGGATGAAACATTGCGTCTTCATAATCGAGATGCATGGCTATGACGAAAAATTAAATGCATGTGTGATCGTTGTTGAGGGTGTATTTTTCGAGCACGTCGAATTGCAATGTCACACCTCAGCTTGTATGGAGAATGGGACCAAGAAAAATCACTGGTATTCATTGTATTTTTTTACCACTAAGATTGCTAGTCTATGTTACAAGAATTATATATCAACGTACATGAAACTCCCTTTTGTGGTTGAGTAGGATTGGACCCAGAGGAAAGATTGAGCTACCCCATGCACCTTGGATATTGTCAAAGAATGAGGAAAAAATAGTGAAGGAACAAATATATAGCTTTCGAACACCCAAAGGATGTATGAGATGTCTCAAGGGAGCCATTTTGACTACTCAATTACATTTACTCGTACATTTGATTGATGAGATCACACTTTGTGGGGCAGTTCATGTAAGGTGGATGTTTTTTCTTGAGCGCTTCATGAAAACCTTGAAAGATTTTGTGAGGCAAAAAGCACGGCCTGAGGGAAGTATGGGTGAGGATTGGTTAGTGCAATCATCCCTTGTTTATATCTCTGAATATCTTACTGAAGTGGATCCCTCTCAACCACGACTATGGAAAGATGATGAAAACTTGAGGATGACCTGTATAGTACCTCAAGGAAAAGGAATGAGTAAAGTGCTAACAAAAGAAGAACTTTGTAAGTTAAATAGTTTTTGTGTGCTCAATAGTGATGTTATGAGCAAATGGGTGACACTATATAATGAAGCAAGGGCAAGAAGAAAAAGAAAAAGATAAGAATTTCGCACTAGATATGGATGTAATGTCTCATTTTCAGATCATCTAAATGCGCTCCCACGTCATATTGACATAGATTGGTTACATGAGAAAATGGAGAGAATGGCAAAACAGGAGAAAATCAATATATCTCAAGAAGAGTGGGAATACACACGAGGTTGCTTATCAAAGGTGAGAAATACTATCAATTAATTTGTTTTTATAAGTTTTATTTTATATAAATAATTGACATGTTTGATCTTTTATCTTTGACTACTAGTGCACATTATTCAATGCACTTTGGTGTGACGTTAAACATCTTCAAACTCAACGTATAGATGAAAAGAGAAATACCCAAGATTGTGGTGTCCTTTCTCACTTCGAGGCTGCCAATGGTACCATGGAAGGTTATTGTGGCTTGATCTAAGATATTCTGAAGCTTGACTTCAGACGATTCTTTATATATGTATTGGATGTGAAGTGGTTTAAAGAAGTGGTAACAAATGGTGAGCATTGCACTATCAGACGTCATCCAAGTGGTTTTGTAATCATTGACTCTACAAAATTTCACCAAAACAAGAATGACACATTAGTACTACCTCAACAATGCAAGCAGGTATATATGCAAAGGCTAATTTTTTTATATGTATACATATGATACATATACACAATATAATAAGTACTTAAGTTTTTTGCTTTTGTTTTTCAAATACAGGTTGGGTATCATCCAATGGTAAACAATAACCGATGGTGGTATGTCATCCCTATATCTAATTGTTCAAAACCAATATATGGTAATATTACCGACATGGAGATAGCAGATGACAATCCAACAAATAATGATGATGTGTATGATGACACCATAATGGATAATATGTGTGATATAGTACAAGATCAACCTTGCGATGATATTCAAGGAAACATAGAAGAAGACAATGATGTGATTGTCGATGATATTGATGAAGTTATTGAGCAATATATTTGGACATCTGATAGTGGGATAGACTTATTTATTTCGTTACCTCTTGGTAACATAGACCTAGAAATAGATAGTTTAGCAAGGGCTGATCTCATTGAAGATGAGATGGATCATTCACTGTAATATACTTAATTTACTTATTGATTCAATATATGTATATTTCTAATTCTATGCTTTTTATCATGTGCACACGTGCATACTCAAGAATCAATAGTCAATTTTAAAGCAAGCATTGAATTTTTCATAATAAAAAGGAAGTATCTTTTATCATCTTCAAGTACATAGAGAAATTACGAGATACATATTGCAATGCTTGCTACTAATTGTAAGGTTTCTGTCGCTTGCCGCTAATTACTTATATCATGCTTGTCAACTGGAGGAACTGTCATTCATTAGAGAGCAATGACAAAGAAATTATTAACTCTATTGTTTTAATTCAATGATTCAATGTGTATTCTTAATTCTATGGTTTTTATCATGCGTACATGTGCATGCTCAAGAATCAATTTCAGGTGGTTAAATAATTATTAACTTTGGTTTTTCAATTATGTGAATTGCTAATTTTAGGTGGTTAAATAATTGTGCGTCTGATAGTGCATCAATATTAGCGTCTATTTGTGCGGATATATATATAGACGCAAAATTCGCATCTATTTACACGTACGTTTACACGCATTTATAGACGCTCTGATAGACGCGCCCGACTTTGCGCGTCTATGCCTCGTTTCTGTTGTAGTGGTGCGCTTTAGCAATCTCAAAGTGGACTTTTATACTAATCGTAATATGGATCAGGTAGGTTTTTTTCCCTAGTCCGCAACAACCTCAATGGTGGTATGTCATTCCCATGACATCTAGGAGTATCCCAGTGTTTGCCAGAAACCCCGTACCGATCGTAGAAGAGAAACCTTTAATAGCGGCAATGACAGAAGGCATACAAGAAACTAGGATGAACTGCCTGGAGGACCAAGACATCTCAGCTATGGAGATAGAGGAGATAGACGATGGGTTTTTTGAAAATGAAGCAGAGTCCTCATTTTGTGGACAATTTTGTATAGATCTTCCGGTGTATACTGAGCTATGTCAAGATGAGATTGTGGAACCCTAAACAGTGACTCGATCAAAACGTTCCTCCCACTACATCATGTCCACTTTTTGTAAATCGATTAGGACAGTTTGTATATTTTTGGAGTATCGTATTTTGTATTATCTAAATTTTTTATTATTTTAAAATGAAGTCTTGCAAATTAAGTCTTATTTTTATTATCTCTTACAATTCATTATCAAATTGACTTATTTTTCCTTGTATGTGTAGGTTTAGGATTTGGGCACGGACGGCAGGATGAACCGGGATTTTACAGATGACGACATCGACGCGATGCTAGCGCGTTTCTCATCGGAGCAGCTAGCACGAGTCAGAGATAGAGCCGATGCACAGCTTTCCCGTTCCACCTCAGCACGATCGGTATTTGGTATTCACAATTATGTATGCATTTGCTGTTGCAGACTCCCTTCGATATGCCACTACAGCGAGAGGAGTTTTCTGATGTGGATGAGTCGTAGAGAGCAGATTAGGCTACATAGGATTACTCCCCATCTTGTATTATGTATGGCATTATGGCCTCTATCCTCCATATGTAATAGCAAAGTATATATGATTCAGACTTCTATGTTGCCCCAATGACTCCATATTTTATTTGTCGCAGTAGCACTTCTCAATTTAAGTTTTGTTATTTTCTTTATCAATGCAGTGCACATTTTTGTTAATTAATGTCATGAAAGTACTTGTTTGCAAAGTCTTGTAATTATTTGGGATCAATTGTCTAACTTCTTTGACAGTAGGAATTGTCTCTTAGCCCTATGTGGCTCTAACTGTGGCAGGGCTGCATCTGCAGCTCTGCCACAAAAACATTTTATTCTCTGCAATCGTCGGTATCAGCGTCGGAAAATTATTCTGCAATCGTTGGTATTAGCGTCGAAAATTGTCTATAACTGTCGCTATTTTCATCGGTATTAGCATCGGTATCTGCGTTGCTAAATAGCGATGCTAATACCGACGACGGGTGTATTTTTTATATTTCATAATGCTCTCCTAAGATGAATCCTCCTATGTCAACTCCCATCTAAATGAGATCTATATTCCTCTTGAATAACATATGAGACTATGTTGAAGCTCTCAAATCCAATTTTCTATTGTTCATAATGTTGCTCAATAGCCTTGCATATATTGAACATGCTACTATATCACCCTCTAATGTAGGCTACGATGTCTTCTATAGCTTGTGATTTCTTTTCCTTTTGTCCTCATTTTTTCCTCCTCTCCAATAACGGTTGTATACTCCTCTCCCTTGCTCATACCTATTGAAGCCTTACTTTATCTTCCAATGAATATACCAAAGTGCTAAATGTACCATTCAAAAACTAGGCGATCTTCCACCTCAAAACCTCCCCTTCTAGAGAAGCAAGACATATTTCTTCAAGTCCCTTTCCCCTTCTCTATTTCTTCTCTTTGACTTGGTGTAAATGAAGTCTAAAATAGCTATAGCAATACTACCCTCTTCTCTTTTGAGAACTAGTTCTAACTTCCAAATATTTTTCAAAAAGACTCATAAAACACAATATTCAATATGTACTTCTATATAATTTCTATTTTTAATCTTCTTTGAAAAGGACCCGTGAAAACACAATCTATACTTTTGTATAATTTCTTTTTTCTTCCCAATCATGCTTACTAAAAACAATGTCCTCTTGAACATACTCTACACTTGTATAGAGTTTCTTGTTTTCAATTCCAATCAAGCTTGCCAAAGAACATATCCTCTTGTTTTTTCTCATTCCAAACTTGGAATCCTATTTTCTATTAACAATCATCTCATGTTCTTCTCCCAGTATAAGGTCCATAGTGCAGCATGGTCACATGGACGACATTTCAGAGTAGAGCACATCGACAAGTTACGCTCGACAATGGACTGTGGAGTGATGGCAATGTTTGAGCAGGAAAGCCGACGACGTGCCATAGATCCAAACCGTGTAGTTGCAAAGATGGAGTATTTTGGATGTTTACAGAGTATCCTTGTAGTGGACTATCGAAGTTTCTCCTTTACCATATGTGATGTGCAATAGTTCAAGGTTACTCTCGAAGGAGCGGGTGAACCTGTTTGGCGAGGGCCAAGTGGCTTTGTTGAGATTGACTCAACGAAGAAGTGGATCGATTTGAGTGATACATTTGTTTTGCCAAATCACTATGAGCAGGTAAGCATCCCTAATACTTGATGCGCTTTAGCAATCTCAAAGTGGACTTTATACTAATCGTAATATGGATTAGGTCGTTTTTTTCCCTAATTCGCAACAACCTCAATGGTGGTATGTCATTCCCATGACAACTAGGAGTATCCCAATGTTTGCTAGAACCCCCGTACCGATCGTAGAAGGGATACCTTTAATAGCGGCAATGACAGAAGGCATACAAGAAACTAGGATGATCTTCCTGGAGGACCAAGACATCTCACCTATGGAGATAGAGGAGATAGAGGATGGGTTTTTTGAAAATGAAGTAGAGTCCTCATTGTGTGGAGAATTTTGTATAGATCTTCAGGTGTATACTGAGCTATGTCAAGATGAGATTGTGAAACCCTAAACAAAAGTGACTTGAACAAAACGTTCCTCCCACTACATCATGTCCACTTTTTGCAAATGAGTTAGGACAGTTTGTATGTTTTGGAGTATCGTATTCTGTATTATCTAATTTTTTTCATTATTTTAAAATGAAGTCTTGCAAATTAAGTCTTTGTTTTATTCTGTCTCGCAATTCATTATCGAATTGAGTTATTTTTCCTTGTATGTGTAGGTTTAGGATTTGGGCACAAATGGCAAGATGAGTCGGGATTTTACAGATGATGACATCGACGCGAAGCTAGTGCGTTTTTCACCAGAGTAGCTAGCACGGAGTCGAGGCATAGCTTTTCAGTTCCACCTCAGCACGATCGGCAGACTCTAGACGGTCTGATGCATGGGTTATAATTGCATTCATGCTTGCCCCAATGATTATGTTCTCTTCCGGGGAGAGTTTGAATTGCTGGCCACATGTCCCAAGTGCGGTGCGGACAGGTATCGAAATGACTTGCAAGGACAGACTGTTCCGCAGAAGGTTTTGAGGCACTTTCCGCTCATACCACGTGTTCATCACATTTTTTCAGACTAAGAGTTTTGCAAATTTGACTACATGGCATGCGGAAAATCAATCTACTGATGGTGTACAGCATACACCAGCTGACTCAGAAGCATGGCATCACATTGACGAGACTTTCCCTGAATTTGCAAAGGAGGCGAGGAATCTACGATTTGGTCTTGCCCGTGGTCCTTGTTAACTACAATATACCGCCATGGCTTTCCACCAAGAAAGGACACCTTTTGCTCAGCTTGCTTGTGCCTGGACGATACAAAGTCAAGAATAAGGATGTCTACCTCTCTCCACTGATTGATGAGCTAAAGGAGTCGTGGGAGGGAATTGTAGTGGAGGACATGAGCAAACATATTGGTAGGCGATCCGCAACTATAAGGGCAATTCTTATGTGGACCATGCATGACTTTCCAGGTTATGGAGAATGCTCTGGTAAAGCGTGTTTTCTTATTTTGCTAGTTTTCTTTGAGCGATATTGGTATTATGACATGCCTCATTGTACATGTGTGTTCTGCAGGGCTAGTCACATCACGTTACCAAGCCTGTCCTCTGTGTGGACCAAGGTTGGATTCTCGTATGTCAAAATCTATGAAGAAGATAGTATTTGAGGGACATCGGGCTTTTTTGCCAGAGGGTCATGTCATGAGAGAAGGATTTCTTGGTCCCCCTCCTGCGAGAATGAACGCACTGAGCTGGTTTGATCGCAGGATGGTGGACCAAGACTCGCTTCCCAGTGGAATGCGACGCTTCTCAATTTTCTATGAGCTGACTTATTGGAAAAAACTGAAGATTAACCACCTTTTAGATCCCATGCACATTTTTAAGAATGTGGGTAGCTTGCTATGGGACCACCTCACTGGGCAGCGAGACACACTAGGAGCGAGGATGGATTTAAAAGCAGTGGGAAAGATGGAACCATATTGGCCTGTAAGTGGCGTCAACGGTCGAATGCAATTGCTGCGCGCTCCTTGGGTTTTGTCTGGCAATGAAGTGAAACGAGTAAAGGAAAACATCAAGTCCTTTCGCATGCCGACTGGCCTAATGCGTTCTCTCAAGACAGCATTCACAAAGGATGACCAACTGACAGGACTCAAATCCCATGATTGGCATAAGATGTGTCAGGTATGTATGGTATGAGGCTACGTATGGCATGATTCTGCATATTAGATTTCAGAATCTCCATTTGTTTATACACAATGTTAATTACATGGTTTTCACAGTTCGTATTGCAGATCGCAATCGCGGGGTCTCTCACATCGGAGGTACGGACAACCATTTACAAATTGTCCGAGCTGGTTCAGTTTGTCTCCCAAAAAGAGATTCACACATCATTGATTGAATCCGCGAAATGCATGGCAGTAGAGACTGCTTGTCTTTTGGAGAAGTATCCTCCCACTAGCATGCTCACGATACAAACCCATCTTCTAGTGCATATTGTAGATGAATTGCAGGTTGCAGGTCCAGTCCATAGTCGATGGATGTTTTTCCTTGAACGATTCATGAAGACCTTAAAGGGATTTGTGCGACAATGGGCTCGTGCTAAGGGTAGCATAGCTGAAGGTTGGTTAGTGTCGGAGGCCTTGGTGTACATTTCTGAGTGATTGTCCCACTGTGGACCGGGACAAAGGCTTGATATGGTCAGTTAAGGAGGATGATCGTCTGAATGGAGATGTCCTAGTGGGAAACGGAATAGAGAAGAAGATGGATGCATCCATGGAGTCCAAGGTGAACCGATTTTGTATGTTGCATAGCGCTACGATGGAGAAGTGGCTGCAACGGTATGAGGATGCTCACGCTGAGCGAGAGTCTACAAGATTTGACTTTTGACGGAGTCACGGCAATGGCCCATTTGATATCCGAAGGGCTTAGAGGAGATGCCTCTACTCATGTCCACTAGATGGCTACATGAGGCCCTAACCAAAGCATCTAAAGATGGAGAAACAGTTACTGAAGAAGAGAGGGACTTCTCACGTGAATGCAATCCCAAGGTATGGATGCAATCCCAAGGTATGCAATCCCAAGAAATTACAATCTATACTGCAAATTGCAACTAATATACTTGTTCTTCTCCCAGTATAAGGTCCATAGTGCAGCATGGTCACGTGGACGTCATTTCAGAGTAGAGCACATCGACAAGTTACACTCGACAATGGACTGTGGAGTGATGGCAATGTTTGAGCAGGAAAGCGGATGGCGTGCCACAGATCCAAACCGTGTAGTTGCAGAGATGGAGTATTTTGGATGTTTACAGAGTATCCTTGCAGTGGACTATTGAATTTTCTCCGTTACCATATTTGATGTGCAATGGTTCAAGGTTACTCTCGAAGGAGCAGGTGCAACTGTTCGGCGAGGAACGAGTGAATTTGTTGAGATTGACTCAACGAAGAAGTGTACCGATTTGAGTGATACATTTGTTTTGCCAAATCAGTGTGAGCAGGTAAGCGTCCCTAGTACTTGATGCGCTTTAGCAATCTCAAAGTGGACTTTTATACTAATCGTAATATGGATTAGGTCATTTTTTCCCTAATCCGCAACAACCTCAATGGTGGTATGTCATTCCCATGATATCTAGGAGTATCCCAGTGTTTGCCAGAACCCCCGTACCAATCGTAGAAGAGACACCTTTAATAGCGGCAATGGCAGAAGGCATACAAGAAACTAGGATGAACTGCCTGAAGGACCACGACATCTCACCTATGGAGATAGAGGAGATAGAGGATGGGTTTTTTGAAAATGAAGCAGAGTCCTCATTTTGTGGAGAATTTTGTATAGATCTTTCGGTGTATACTGAGCTATGTCAAGATGAGATTGTGGAACCCTAAACAAAAGTGACAATCATGTATCTAACAGTTGCATTTTGTTTTCTTTGCAACATTCCATTACAAATTGCGATCCCACTAGCCTAAAGACTCAATATGCTGAGAGACACGGTCTCACAACATTGATCGATAGATTGTATGTATGTAGTGGCCTAGTAAGTCACTCATCTTTCTTGCCCATAGTTCCTAATTTTAGTTAAAATTCATTATTGTATGGTGGACTGATGTATAGTTGTTTCTTTTTTTGCAGAGTCCATTTGATGCTCCTTTGTGGCGGGACGAGCTTTCAAATTGCGAGGATCTATAGCTCACGCTTGGATCCATGGAGCGCACATCCTCTTCTTTTTTGGTCCTTTGATTTACTAAGCATTTTTTGTGCGCTATGTTATTATCCTCCTTTGTATCTTGCCACGATTCCATGAGTGCTTTCATTAAGCAATCTTGTATTTATTTTATATATTAGTCTTGTGCATTCAAGTACACCTTGCCTTCGTTTTGATGACCATTGTACACTTTACTATAACTCTTTTGTATGGCCCAAATACAGCACATAGTGCTACATGTGGCCATAAAATTGTTTCCCTTGTAACCATCACTATTAGCATCGCAAATTTACCTGCATGCATTGCTATTATCTTTGCACTTTGCATCGCAAACCATCGCTATTTGCATTGTTATTTGCATCACAAATAGCGACGCAAATAGTGATGTCGATAGCAACAGTTCTATGGTGTTGCTAATATGTATGGCCCAAATACAACACATAGTGCTACATGTAGCCACAAAAGTTTTTCCCCTGTAACCATCACTATTAGCATCGCAAATCTACCTTCATACATTGCTATTATTGTCGCAATTTGCATCGCAAACCATCGCTATTGACGTCACTATTTACATCGTTATTTACATCGCAAATAGCGATGCAAATAGTGATGTCGATAGCAACAATTCTATGGTGTTGCTAATACCAACGTGTTTAGTGATGTTGCATGAAATTTTTCTGGTGAACATTTTCATCACTTTGAACGTCAATATGCGGCTTGTATCTTGTAGTGCTTGTCCAAGAGAAATCTATAGATAGTCTCCATAGTATTTATAGTAAGAGCTCTTCCCTCCACCTAGTTTGTTACTTTCTACAGTGTGAGTACAAGATACTACATTTTCCACTGACCTATAGGCATTGTTACTAAAGCAACCATCCATTTATAGTGCATGGAAAATGGATAAGTTGACTGCAATCGACTCTATGTCCCACAATAGAGTACACTTAGTAAATTTTGCATGATTCCACAAATTGCGCAATGTCTTTATACACGCCATGCTAGGAGTATCTTTCTTTTAACTTTTAAAAGGTATCCACACACACCTCTCGAACTAGCCCACAGGCTCTCATGGAACTCCCACCTAACCTATACCTATATGGTTCTGTCTCTAAGAACTCACAGTGGAGCCCCTCTCTTCTTCCTAACATGCTTCTATATATAGCGATCCTTAAAGCAAAAAACAATGATTCTTTCTCTGTATCCTTTTGAGCTCTTCATCTATCTAGACTTCCCTCATCACTTATATTACTATTGTCATAGTGACCAAGGGGTGATCATTAGATCATATAATTTTAGTTTGAATAGGAGGGGGGGTATTCTTTTGATTATGGGTTAACTCTTCAAGGGTTAAAGATTTGGAAAGAAGAAAATGACGATGAGAAAAAGAAAAAACGAAATGAAGAGGGGGGTGTGTTGAGCCATCATATGGAGGGGAAGAGGTGCCATCTTCTCTCAATATTGAGAGCGGGAGAGAGGAGGGAATCCTCTTCAATCTACTCATCTTCTTAATCATTATTTCCACCCTTAAAAATTATTGTCATCATCTCTCAAATCATCACCTTGTCTCCATCCATCATCCTTTTCATTCTTGTGATGACTCATCATAACAAGGATTACCATATGTGACCATTCTCCAATCTTTCTTGGGCAAGGAGGATCACCTTGTGATCAAGACTACAATAAATCATCCAAATTTGTGATCATGCTGACCTCTATTATCATACTGACAAAGAGAAGGAAAAAATTTCCTTAATTTTTCTTTTAACATGTGTAGTAAAGGTTAATTAAAAGAATCATTTGAGCTTAGTTACAATGGGTGTAGAGAACAATGATTTGAGTATGAATTGTGAAGTGCAAAGAATGGGAAGAAATGGAAGTGATTGTTAAGTGACCAAGAGAGCATATCAAATTCAATTGTTGGACTATGAAGATCAGACTAGGACTCGCGAGAAATTTTCAAGTGTGTCGTTGCTTTATCAAATAACAGTATGAAATTTTTTTAATTTATTATTCCTAGTATTTTTAATCTATACATCAAAACTTAGTTATAAAATTTTGCACTTTTTTGATATTTTTCTAATAAAAGTGCTATATTTTAAAATTTAAAAGTGATTATTCTTTATAAAAATAAGGATTTTTATTAATGAAAATTATATATGTTAAAAAATTACAATAATCTACACAATAGTCAAGAATGCCATTTATAAATCTTAGTAATGTTTTTGAGATTTTAGAGAAAGAGAAACTAGTTTAAATGCATTTTCAAAAGAAATATTTACATGAGAATGTTATGTTTCCAACTGTATGCAAAATGAAATATATACATTATGTTGATTCATATTATATGAGATTAGGGAGGAATACATGACACTTTCTTATTAGTCTTAGAATTGACAAGTTTACTTATTATCTATGAGAATGAATAATATAGAATAGATTATAGTTGCAAAATAAAATGTAATATTTCATAAACAAAACTAGAGTTTACATTTAATTAATATGATGGCATGAGAAGAGGCCTTAGCATTAGTGCTAAATTTGTATATTTTGATTATATAAATATCATTGGGTTGATTGAATAGGTGAAGAGAGGAGGGCCAACAACGCAGTTTATTAATTAGAAAGAAAAATTTCGGGTTTTGAAAATAAGCTATGTATGTTTATGCAAGAGAGCAAAAAATGAGATTTGTTTTTATCTTGCTTATTATTTAATTTATAATAAAGGAAAGTATGATGTTTTCATTACAAGTGAAAATAGATTAAATATTTAAATATTAATGAGCAACAATGAACTTTGTTTTATGGAGAGGGGCGATATTTCTAATAGTGAAATTAAAACATGGGTTCTTGGAACATTAGTAAATCTCTTTGAATGATTTACGTTTGAATAAATAAAAGGTATTAATTTATAAAGTTGAAGAGATAAATTTAAGAAGGAACTTAAATAGTGTATGACTATAGACCTACTAGACCTTCTTTCTAAAACAAACTTTTTCAAAGTTAAATAACAAAATCCTGAATAATTTGCCACTGAGATGGAAACAAGTAAATTATAAGGGGGCCACCCTTGAAAGAAGGAGGAAAATCATAGCTAGCTTAGGATTAGAATGCTAGTGTTTAATCTAGAGACCTAGCCATGTGTCATTATTAAAAAAGGAAGCAAAAGGGGCTAGCTATGCTTACTTAGCTCTTAGACATTATGTAATATTAGCTAGACTACTATAACAAAAGAGTGGCTTAAATACTTAGAAGTCTAGTCAAGATTTTAGTGATAAATACCCCCTATTTAGTGTAATAACTCTTAGGAGTTGGCTTGGAAACCTGGTTAAAAGTGGCTTAGTGTTTGGATAGTGACTAGCTAGAGTATAAATCTCCCATGGAATTAATAGCCTTGGCAACAAAGGCCTCAGTAAACTCATTAAAAATAGATCCTACATCTACATTCTTTATCTTTCAACACTATTTTCAGCATTCATGACTATTGAGATTTTAGCCAACATATCCATAAAGTTCAGCTTTAAAAACAACCTCAACATGTAGTTATCCTTAGCCAAAGTACCATATTTGTTAAGCTCTTTTCTAACCTAACGTACACATCCCTTTTTAGCCATGCACATGTCTTTAATACTATTGAGTTTTCCCCTATTTTTTTCTATCCATTTTTTAAAACGAGCAACAAAGATAATTTTCCCTTTTCTTGGAGGAGAAATATCCTCTACAATAGCACTAACAGAGCCTCTATTTACAACAATGCCATTTGAAAACCCTTGAATTCCCTAGTATTAGATGAAACAATATTATCTCTAAGAGTATCCCCATTATTGGGATGACTAATACACACAATTAAAAATTAAAGTGCTCTTATACCATCTCTACTTCTCATAGGAGCATAGGATTAACCATCATCAATCACTTTAGTATCCATCCTTATAGTTGATAGAATGAATGGTTGCCCCAAGATAACTAAATAACTATCAGAATCTTTCATAAAGAAGTGCTATCCATCACAAACATCTCCATTATTCACTCTAACATTTCGACATGTAGCATAAAGATATTTGAATGAGTTATTTGTAGCCTACATACACCATCTAGGATCTACATCCACTGGCCAATCACCATTCTCGTATAGATTGCATGCCATAATGTGAACTTCAGACCCATGGCCTAATAATGCAATACATACCTTTACAATAGTTTCCATTGTAGCTCATGCCCACTGTGAGTGAGAATAAAGACTCCTAAGAAAAACAAATTTTTCCATCGTCATAAGACTACTATTGTGTCACTCCTTTTTGTGTAGTGTTGTTTATCATGTCATTTTCAATCGCATCACCTTTGCATGCATTCATAGAACTATAAGATTCTTCAATGTCCAACCCATATGTTTCATTGATGCCAAATTTTTCAATTACTTATGCATACCCCCTTTACCATGTTGGGATGTAGAGAGAGAAGATATCTAGAGATGCAAGAGGGAGAGAAGAGACACTCCATATACACTCCCAAAGACTATATCATATTGACCACAATCTACATGTATATATATATATAGGTGAGTACTAGTTTAGATAGGGTGATCTATATATAGCTCCAACACCCCCACTCAAAGAAAGGTCTCTAGTTGCAGATGAAAAAAACCATGGCGGAGTATAAGGGAAAAATTCAAGCTCCTATATACAAATGTACAAACATGACCAAGAAGGGTTATTTTGTGCATGTAAAGTAAATCGGTACATGTGAAGGGAAGTTGAATATGTATGTACAAAGATGACCAAGAGTTGTGAGGTGTATGTGCATATGTGAAGTGTATGGTGCATGCAAGGAGTATGTACAATGGCACTATAATGGCATAGTAGATGAATTCCCAAAGATTGAAGTTGAGATAGATCCAAGTTTCGAGCATATCAGAGTGAGCGTGCTTCATTGAATTCGTTGGTGAATATATCTATAGTCATTTGATTGATTGGACAATGTTAAAATCATGATTGTGCCTTTCTTTACTTTATATCAAACGTAATGATAATGCATTGCAATATGTTTAGACTTGTTATGTTGAACATAGTCTTTATCAAGACTAATAGCACTTTGGTTATCTTATCGAAGTGGTGAGCTCGAGAGAGGAGGATGGCCAATAGCAACATAATGTTGTTTCTTGCTAGTTCAAGAAATAAGAAAACCATTGATAAATAAATAATTTCCACTCTCGTAGAATGGGTAGATAAGTGAGAGCTTGCCAAATCTAGATCTGTATAACCCAAAAGTTGAAGTGAATGTAGAGAATCAGAGTGCTATGGGCACCAATAAACCAACCCAAAGTCTTTAGTGCATTTCAAATACTTAAAAACTCGTTTAGCTGAGTCGAATGTTTAATACATGGAGAAATAAGATAATGTCCAAGAAAATTTGTTACAAAAGCCATGCTAGGGTGAGAATTTAAGCCAATAAATTGAAGACATCCAAAAATATGAGGATAAGGTTGATGTAATACTAATTATCCATCATTCTACAGATAGTGAGAGTTTTGGGTACAACTCACAAGACAATGAATACTAGCAGGATGTGTAGAGCCCAAACCAAACTTTTGAATAATACATTCAATGAAGTTTGTTTGACACAATAATAAAACACCATTTACTTGATATGATTGAATCTGAATACCAAGACATGAGTATATATCTCCCAGATCGCCAATGTTTAATGCATAAGATAAAACCTTCTTAACTTGTTGAACGAAGTTGAGATTGTTAGAACCAAGTGTCATATCATCCACATATAGAGAAAGAATAACAAAACTATAATTGCATTGCTTGACATATGAGCTAGGATCAGAAGAACAAGAGATAAAACCTTATTTTATAAGAAAGAGATCAATCTTTTGATACCAAGTTTGTGAATATTATTGGAGACCATACATCACCGGATGAATTCTACGAGTAAGATTTTCCTTATGTTTGACTAAAAATCCATGTGGTTGCTCCATGTATATGTCTTTCTCTAAATCGTCATTAAGAATAGTAGCTCTCACATCCATTTGGTAAACGTCCAAATCAAACTCAATAGCAAAAACTAATAAGACTCGAAAATTAGTAATATGAACTACATGTGAGAAAGTTTATTGATAATGAAATCGTGCAATTTGTGAGAAAATTTTGGAAAATAGCCTTGCTTTGAATTTTTCAAATGTTTCATCCCTTTTTTTTCCTTATAAACCGACTTGCATTTAATAGTAGTACATCTAGGCGATAACTTAGCTAGAACCCATGTACCTTTGGAGAGGAGATTCATACTCACCTTTCGTGGCCTCCTACCATTGTACCTTTTGTGAGGATAACATGGAATCACTGTAAGAGATAGGATATTCAAAAATATTGAGAGAATTCTCAAGAGTATTAGCATCATAAACATGATAAGTACCATGCTCATTATCAATTGGAAAATCAACATAAAGATCAACACCAATGTCATCATTAGCAATAATAGGTAAACATTGTGGATCTTGATTTGAAGAGTCAATATTATCATGTGAAGGAGGTTTATCATCATATAAAAAATGAAAAAAAGTGAGTAATGACTTTGTATCATCAATGTCCTCTAGTAACCACGTCTGCACAACATCCTCCCAAGACCGTGTGCTACCCATTTGGAAATAGAATCATGACTTATGATTACCTTCTTGAAAGATGGATCATAAAACTGGTATCCCTTAAAGAAAGTTGAATATCCAATGAAAATAACTTTCAAATTGGGAGGATCAAGTTTTCTACAACTCTCTTTGGGTACATGAATATAAGCAATACATCCAAAAGTTTTTTAATATAAAATAGAAGAAGTTTCACCCATCCAGGTAGTAATTGGCATTTCACTAGAGGGAGCAAGTGTGAGAAGATGATTCTACATAGATACTGCTATTAAGATTGCTTTAGCACCCTAGAAACATCGAGATAAGCTAAATTGAATGATCATATATATCGCATGGCATTGAGAATAGTCCTATTATTGCATTTAGCAATACCATTATGTTGAGGAGAGTAGGAGATCGTATATATATGATGAATACCTTGATTATTACAATAATCATCAAAATCATTTGAAATGTGTTCTCCACCATTATCAATGTGAAGTTTTTTAATGCGATGACCAATATCAAATTCTGCATATTTTGTATATTGCTTAAAAGATAATAAAGCTTTTAATTTTTTTCGCAAGAGAAAAACAATAGTATATCTTGAGAAGTCATCAATATAAGTCATGAAATACCAATATTGAGATTTTCATGAAGGAAAATGTTCACAAATATCAGTGTGAATAAGATCAAGCAAATGTCTAGAATGGGTTGTGGTGAAAATGGAAAAGGGTTTGTTAAGATTGCAAGGAGAGCTCTAACAACATTTGCAATGTTTTCATTTAAAGATAAATAAAAAATATTACCATTTAAAGGAGAAATAGCTATGGTTTGGCCATCTTTCTGAATCCGACACTTGGTATGGTCAAAAGTGAGAAAGAGACCAAGATCCACAAATCTTGCAACTAGAAAATGATTCCTTTCTAGATCTAGGAAATATAGAGCTCCAAATAGAATTCTTGTTGAAGAAAGAGTACCCAGATACAAATCACCTATACCTTTGACTTGGCAGGTTGTGTCATTAGCAAGATAAACTAGTTTCTTGATAGGAATAGAATGATAATTATGTAACCATTGGGGCTGATATGTCATGTTTTCCATGGTACCATAATCAATAATAAAAAGAGATCCATCACAAACATGAAGCATCCTTTTCTAAGAGATAGAATAACTCACACAATTTTCTTCTTCAGTAGTGTTGTCATGTGTAGCAAAACATGCTCTATTACAATTTAAATCAAAATGCCTCTTGAAACATAGATGGGTTGCATGATCACTCTTTTTTAAGTATTCACAAAGAGAATAATCTCTAGATAAACATGGTTCTTTATTTGTAATGCCATGTTCTTAATCATATTGTTTACCCTAGCAATCATCTTTAGTGTGACCATTTCTGTTGCAATAAGAATAATGTCTTTTAGGAAACTTGAGACAAGAGAAGTTACCACCACAACAACTACTACATGTAGAGTGTACAAAGGAATGCTTCAAGCATGTAAAGATTGGTCGATTTGTTCTAAGTATGTGTCCTCTTGTGAGATCATAACTGTTTTTTGATTTTTGTGTCATCGTTCATGTCATTGGAAATATTCAATCAAAGATATACAAGTTTGATCAAAATTGATCCTATTTTTGTTAGATAATATGGTAACAATATTATCATAAGCAAGATCCTTTACAACATCAAAAAGATGTATAACCAATTGCTTTCATGGAATAGCATCACCAGCAATAGCAAGCTAATTGATAATACTCTTGAATGATTTAATATGTGTTATCATAGAAGTCGCGATATTGTATTGTAACATAGTGAGATAACTATGTAGATAAAGTGTTTCTGTAATAGATTTCTTCTCAAAATTTGCTACCAAATACTCCCATATATCTTATGAGGCTTAAAGATTACATACATCAAGCATAAGATATTGTTGAAGAGTAGAAAGAATATACTAACAAGGTGCTTTGTCACGTTTGACCCACTCATTATGAATAGTTTGTCATTCTTCAAAGACAGGTCCTTTAATTACAAGGGTATTATCATGAGCATGATCAATTTGTTAAGGTGGATATTCATAACTACAAAAAACAATGTCATGCAAGTCATTGCCTTTAAGAATTAGCAATATTTTTACTTTCCACCCAAGGAATCCTTGTCCTTGAAAGTGAGGAATGGAATGTTTTCCAAAAGAAAATCAGTTGATGATTACAGAATTCGATATAGCTGGCTGAGAGAATGCATAGAGTATGAGATCAAAGAGTTTGTACACCATATAAGAAACGACAAGACCAAAGTGCAGCACAACATACCGTATGTAGAAGCTATGTTGTAAGGAAAGATGTTTAGTTCAAAAAGCATACTTCAAAAGAAAGAGACCCAAGATAGACAAAACATGGGTAAGAAATAAAGCGATCCAAAATAGACAAAACATGTGAGATAAAAAATTGGTTAAACTTGGACGATAAATATGAACAATTCTGAAGACGTTATCACTTTACTCTTTGGCCAAGAATAGATGATGGTTTGGCTAGTTATGGTAGAAAGAAAGAAACATAGAAACACAAGAGTGAGTAGTTGTGATGAAACCTGTGTTGTAGAAGTTTGCATGAAAAGTTATTATCCTGTTTGTTTTCTTGTTTCAAGTCCAGTTTACCTAAATTGACGTAGCTTTTGAGTTTCCCAAAAAGAAACTTTTACGATGTCCAAGTGAGGCATAAGATATTACATCAAATTTAAGCATGAAAATAACACGAATCAAGAATTGAAGAGATACTATACATGTATACTTTTTTATTGTCTTCTTCAAGGAATTGGTTGTAGTCAATCATGGTAGCTTTGATACCATGTTGACATGTAGAGAGAGAATATATGTAGAGACGTGAGAGGGAGAGAAGAGACACACCATATACACTCCCAAACAAAGACTATATCATATTGATCACAATCTTATTGAGAAAAAAGGCATAGCCTAAGCCCTTATCTATGTCTGTATTAGGGAAGTGTGTGAGAGGCTATGTAAAGTGCCATAAAGGACAAAGGTTCTATGTCTTTAGTGAAAGATGTCGAAAAGTAGATAGTTGAGAAGAATGAAAATGAAGAAAGCTTGAGCCTCCATATCCCTGTCTCAACCACCTTTGGTTGTGCATCCCCATCAAATCTCTCATCTACTCTCAATTGGTATCATAGCGATAAGGTTAAGACCTCTGACTATATTGATCGCAATTATAGCGATTTGCCACATGATAGTTCTGCAAGAAGTGTATCAAAAGCCTAAAATTGGACCTAAAAGGTCCTTTGCATTCACACTAGCAAAGGGCTTTCTTTACAAGGCTGATTAGAGAAAAACTACTACACTTCATTGGACAAGGCCTCCAATTGATGAAGCTTGAGAGATCTACCATCTCATGAATCCCAAGAAGATCTCCGAATTTTTAGTATGACAAGACCAAAGATGAGTTATTGAGATCTACCAACTAGAGAATGAAAGGCAGTATGGCCGGTTGTCGCAATGCATAGGGTTGAAGGTCACCTCAAGGGTTTGGCAAGAGAAGAATGTATGGGGTTTCAAGAGCTTGGACTCCGGAGATCGTAGAGATAAGGGAAGGGTTGAAGGTTTCAAGCCAAGTTCTTGAAGATAAGAGATAGCAGGGTGAAGGTAGATTTAGGGAGAGGAGTAGATGAAAAAAAAGAGATTCTAAGAGATTGAAGATGTAGAAGAATACCCCCAAAAAGAATTAGAAAATATAGAAGAATACTAACAGAGATGCCTGTCGGTTTCTTTCAACATAACTCTAATAGACAAAAAAGTGTACAAAATAATACCTTCCTCTATGATGCTCAAATCACCAATCTGATGCTTCCATTGGATCTAAAAGGAGGGTTCAATACCAAGGCACTTGGCCAGATCACTTCTTCTTCATCTCCCACTTTGGAATGTTGTTCACTGCCTGAAAACAGCGATCACGCATCGTGCGATTTCTCTAATCTCTCTTTTTATATAAAATCCACTCAAATGGGTTGAAAGCTACATTTTTTCATTTACATGTCATCCTAATCTAGAAGTTGTCTATAGTTTTATGGATTTTTATAAGAGACAATATGTAGAATATAAAAAATTGACTAAAAACTTGTACAAAAAAATCTAATATTTTGAACCATGGACACTAACACTAATGCCTAAAGTGGCATTGGCTCTCTAAATCTAAAAGGAAGCCACACTCTAGATTTTTTTTTTTCACGGCGTGCAAGTAGCGGCACAACATCCACCCCCCCCTAGTCTGCACATCCTCTGGCATGTGCCAAAGTCTTACGAATTTGCAGTGCTAGAAGAAGTATCTTCTGCCATGTCAATGTCTTCATCTTCTGCATCTTCTTCTTCCTCTATGTCTTCATGCTCTTGAAGTATATTCAGGTCTTCTAGCTCATATGTTGAACTTTCTCTTCGTTTGAAGACCTTGATTCTTTTTCCAACTATGGGTATCTTCATGCTTGTTCCATCCAATTCAACCAATGAATATGTGGCATTGTCATGAACAACCTTTACCACACATGGGCCAAACCAATGTTTTACCATCTTTCTAGAAGCACTATATTGATTGTCTAGCCTTTTGTCATAGACAAGTACCTAATCATTTTCTTGAATTGCTCTTGGCCGAAGTCGATGTTGCTTATCAAATCTTCTTTTGTTTTGTAGTCTTGCTATCTTTAGCTTCTCAGTTGTTGCTTGAACATCTTCAAGCCTTGTTTCTAGCTGCCATATGTGCAATGTCAGCAACTCTTCTCTACTGATGCCTTCCTCCAAGGTAGAAGACTCCATGTGACAATAGATTCTTCAATTGGCACAATTGGTTGTGCCCATGCTTAAGTTTAGCTGGCATATAGCCAGTCACTATACTGTGAGTAGTCCAGTCAGCCCATAATGCAAAAGGTATCATTTTAGGCCATTCTTTGACCTTTTCTCTACAAGACTTTGCTAGATCTTTGAGAATAGACTGGTGCCTGAAAAAACTACAAGTAGAGGGAGACTAAGATGAAACAAGCATAGGTTAGCAGCTCAATGTCAACTTCTGCTACATTATTATCCAACCATATCTCCAAAAACAGTCCACACACTAAAATGGTATTCTCAAAAGATAGATACACCAAACTTAAGGACACTTTACATACAACCACAGGATAGGACATATTTATCAACACTCCCCCTCAAGCTCAGAATGAGCTTGCACACATAAGACTCCAAGTGCACTCTTGAAGTACTCAAACTTATCTTTACCTAATGCTTTGGTAAAGATATCAGCAACTTGTTCATTGGTCTTCACATGGACCAAGTCAATCTCTCCATCAATGACTTTTTCTCTAATGAAATGATAGTGCACTTCTATGTGTTTTGTCCTTGCACGGTAGACTAGGTTCTTTGCCAACATAATGCTGCTAATATTGTCACAATACATAATAACTCCACCATCAATCTCTATCCCCACGTCATATAGGATCAATCTCAGCCATGTCTGCTCACATGCTGCCAATGCAATGCCTCTATATTCTGCTTCAGTGCTTGATAGAGCAACTGTAGATTGCTTCTTACTGCTCCAACTTACCATGGCTGATCCAAATGAGAATGCATAGCCACTAGTAGATCTTCTATCGACAGAGCTACCTGCCCAATCTGCATCTGAGTATCCAAACAATGCAGGCTTGATTCCTTTTTCATAAAACAGCCCAAATCTAGCTGTCTTCTTCACATATCTAAGAACTCTTCTCACTACATCCAAATGTGATTTGCATGGTTTCTACATAAATGACTTATCAATCCAACAGCGTAACTCAAGTCTGGTCTTGTAATGGTCAAGTAGATAAGACTACCAACCATCTTTCTGAACATAGTAACATCCTCAACATAAGATCCATCATCCATCAACTTAGCATTTTGATCCAATGGTGTATCAACCGGTTTGCATCCTATCATGCCATATTTTTCCAACATCTCCAATGCATATTGCCTTTGTATCAGCCATATACCATGAGGTGTGTCAATAACCTCAATACCCAAGAAGTATCTCAACAAACCAAGGTCCTTTATATCAAACTCTTTATGTAACCCATGCTTGAATTCAGTAATCTCCTTCTCAAGTGTACTTGTAATAATGAGATCATCAACATAGATGACCACAACAACCATACCATCTTCTGTATGCCTCACATAAAGTGAATAATCAGCTTTGCTCTGCTGAAATCCCATATTGTATAAGAATTTGTTGATTCTATCACACCATGCTCTTGGTGCTTGCTTCAGTCCATATAAAGCCTTCTTCAACCTGCATACATAATGTGGGTATTTTGGATCCACATAGCCCTCTGGTTGATCCATGTACACTTCCTCTTCTAAGTTGCCATTCAAAAATGCATTTTTCACATCCATTTGATAAAGCCTCCAACCATAGATAGAAGCCAAAGCAGTTATCGATCTTACTGTCATCATTTTAGCTACTGGACTGAATGTTTCTTCATAGTCCAAACCATAAGTCTGTGCATATCCTTTTGCAACTAGCCTTGCTTTATACCTTTCAAGAGAACCATCTGACTTACATTTGACCTTGTAAACCCATTTACATCCAATGGACTTTTTTCCATAAGGTAGTTTCACCAAATCCCAAGTCTTATTTTTCCTTAGTGCATCCATCTCTTCATCCATTGCTTGTCTCCACTCTTTGCTCTCTACTGCTTCTTCAAAGCAAGTAGGCTCCACATGTTGTACATAAGAAACCATGTATGCATAATGCATCTTCATGAACCCATTATAAGTCAATCTATCAACTAGATACCTTACCCTTTCTGACCTTCTCAATTGAGGTGCACTATTGTGTGTCTCATCTGATCTAGCATGTGGTGGCACATACTTTCCTACACTTCTAGTGCCAGGTGTTTTAACATGCAGAATGCCATACTCGTCATCTATAGATTCATCTTCTGAACTTTTAGTCATTGGTCTCTTACCTTTTGCAACTTCTACACTCCTTTGTGCACTTCTTAATCTACCACTCCATGGACTGTAGCTACCATTGCTTTCCACATTCTCTTGAGGTCTTGAAGCATCTTCCACATGCTGATTTTCAGCCTTGTTGTTTGCTGAAATTTTTCTTCCATAGCCATTATCATCATTGCTTTCATAGGAATCAACATCCACTGCAATTTTGGGCTTGTACCATGATTCATATTCATTGAATTTGACATCTCTGCTTATGTATACTTCCTTACTCACCGGATCATAGCATTTGTATCCCTTATTCTCATCAAGATATCCAAGGAAAATGCATTTTACAGCCTTAGGTTCCATCTTCTTTCTCAAATCATCCGGAACATGAACATAACAGACACATCCAAAGACTCTAAGATATGCAACAGTGGGTTTCATGCCATACATTCTCTCATATGGTGACATATTATGAATCAAGGTTGTAGGTGTTCTATTCATAATGTGAACTGCAGTATGCACTGCTTCTGCCCAATATGACAATGGCATGTTCATTTGGTTCATCATTGCCCTTGCGACCTCTGCAATAATCTGATTCTTCCTTTCAGCCACACCATTTTGCTGAGGTGTATACCTGCATGTCAATTGCCTTTTGATACCATGATCTCTCGAGAAGTTACAAAACTCATATGACATGTACTCTCCACCATTATCTGACCTCAAACATTTTATGTAGCATCCAAACTGCTTTTCAACCATAGATTTAAATTCCAAGAACTTTTCAAATGCTTCACTTTTATGCTGCATAAAGTACACCCAAGTCATCCTGCTGAAATCATCAATGAAAGTGATATAGAATCTACATTTTCCGCTCATGGAAACATTCTGACATGGGCCCCAAATATCTGAGTGTATTATTTCCAAAGGATAGCTGCTTATTCTCCCCCTCTTTGGAAATGGCAATCTGGACTGCTTACCAAATTGACAAGCCTCGCATACATGATCAAAATTCACATATCCTAAATGCGGTAGACCACGGACTATCTGTTTTGATTGCATTTGCTTCAATCTTTTCAAATTAACATGACCAATCCGTCTATGCCATAATTCCGCATCCTTATCTTGCCCATGTCCTCTCTCAACATACATAGAGTTTTGAATCAGTGGAGTACCTACATCCAAAGCAAACAATCTTCCTTTCTTTCTACCATGAGCAATCACCCTGCTAGTTCTCCCATTATGGAACTCTTCAATAAAACATCCAAACTTATTGAATCTCACCTGTAATCCTTGATCTTTCATTTGACCAACCGATGCTAGGTTCTTAGTTATTGTGGGCACATAAAGTACATCACCAAACTTGTTCTCAATCCCATCTTTAGTAACAAGTGGCACACTACCAATATGAGTAATTTTTTGTAAAGTATCATCACGAGTGGCAACATATTCATCATTTATGCATTTTCTCCTTGCTATCAAACCACTCAGCATGATGAGTCATGTGGTTTGTAGCTCCTAAATCCAAAAACCAATCATTGTCACTAAGAGATGAGTCATGCTCCCAAGCACATGCTCCATAGCAAATAGGTGACCTCTAGGCGATCCACCTCTAGGGCCATAACTTGTACCACCATAAGTGCCTGCATAGTGGTCGTATTGGGTCCTTCCACGACCCCTAGACATAGCATTCTATTTTTGATAACAATCCCTCTCAAAGTGACCAAAATGCCCACAATAATGACAAGTGCTATCTCTTTGTGAAGAAGGACTAGACTGTCCTCTTCCTCTAGGGAAAGATCTCCCCCTACCTCTATATATGAAGTCACCACAACCAAAGTTACCAATTCCATGAGCAAAACCATAATTACTACGACCAGGTGAAGATCCTCTAGCTCTAGATGAGCTGCCACGACCTCTCTGGTGAGAGAAGACACTATCTCCACCTGCATTTTTGCCACTGCTAGATGCATTCAATCCCAACTTGATTTCTTCTGTAAGTAGCAATCCAATAAGCTCCTCAAAGTTAGGCATATAGCCTCCCCTAACGGAAATATAGGTATCCAAAGATTTAAAAGCTGGTCCGAGCCCATTTAGTGTCAGTGACACTAAATCATCATCATCAAATAGGTGCATTAATGGATGCAAGGTCTTCTGAAATTTGCTTGATTTCTGCCACATAGTCATTGATACTGCGATTGCCTCTCCATGCACCATGTAATCTCTTCTTAAGTTGTATCTTACGAGCCTCTGTACATGTTTCATACACTTTTTCTATGATTTTCCATGCCTCCTTACAAGTATTTGCCTTTTTGATGTGAGGAATCAATGTTTCTGAAATACATATGGAGATCCAATGCAAAACCTTCCTGTTCTTCCCAGTCCAATCCTTTTACGCTTTCTTTTGCTCTTCACTTGGATGTTCGGGAACTTCTGGACATTCATCATGACCTGTTATGAGGTCCCATAGACATCTACCCATCAATAAATTCTCCATCCTGTAAGACCAAACACTATAGTTGTCTTTGGTCAATTTGTCTCCCATGATCTGAGTGATCTGTGCTGTGTCAGACATTATGATTGCTGCAAATTCAGAAGAAAACAACAATACAATTTGTCCAGAAATGGTATTCAGCAATATGATTATCGTACATGTGTCCAAAAATTGTCATATACATCCATCCATGATGCCAACATGTCATACATTCAATTCCCAGTAAGAACCATCCAAATCGGATTCCACACGATGTCTGTATGACCCAAAATGTATTAAAACATGGGTCTAAAGTTGACCACTTTTCTTGCAATTTTTAAATTTCTTTTGGCTCAAGTCTGTCAAGCAAGGTATTTGGTTTTTCCTGTAGATTGTGGCATAGTCTGGAGTTCTGGATTGTATTTATGGCACTTGAAGCATACTATCCCTGCACTTGGCACTTCTACAATGGGGCGCAAAACAAAGGAATGGTCAATGTATATCTTTGCTATTTTTGCATCAGTTTCAGAAGAATTCACATAACGCATTGAGAAGTCATAGACGAGCTGCAAATGTGGCCAAGCTGGTTCCAGGGCATGTTCCTCCTCTTCAGGATCAAAAGCCTCTGACCCTGAATTCTCATGGCCAGATGATGGCAGGGCTCTGAAAAGGTTTACTGATATCATTCTGAAACATTCTTCGGTAACAGCTTCTGTGAGTTTCGCAGTCCCAGAGGCCACATATTCAACAAGCTCTAGTAGAGTCTACCGCTTTATCTCCTTCTCCTTTACGTTTTTAGTAGGATCAGTAAAGTCAAAGACCACACAGCACAGGCTAAGTTTCTTCAAAAATAGGATTTTCCTTTCAGAGCTGGGCACGTCTCTGAAGGAGGGCAAGGGTTCAGTATAGTACGAACTAGCACTGCCATTAGCGCTTGGAAGTGTCTTCTCTCTGCCACCAACAGGGTATCGTTGAGCTGCAGGAATGTGAGTTATAGATGATCTCGTTCCAGGACCACTTCCGGCGTTCCGAGCTATGGCATGACCCGTTAATCCACTTTGAAGGGTGGGATCAATCGTTCCATCACTACGTTGTGATATCAAATGACAAAACTGCAAGTAGAGGGAGACTAAGATGAAACAAGCACAGGTTAGGAGCTCAATGTCAACATCTCCTCCATTATTCTCCAACCATATCTCCAAAAATAGTCCACACACTAAAATGGTATCCTCAAAAGATAGATACCCCAAACTTAAGGACACTTTACATACAACCACAGGAGAGGACATACTTATCAATAGTGCCCTCTCTCACTTTTCCCATTGCCTTCAGGGTTGTAGGCTGATGTTAAAGCCAACTTAATACCCAATTGAGCAAAGAAGTTGTGTGCCTCATTAGCATCCAACTCTCCTCTATCTACAATTACTTTACCCACATAACCATATCTACAAAACACTTCTTCAAGCAAAAAACAAAAAATAGCTTGAGTGAATTTGGTTGTTAAGGCTTTGCCCTCAACTTGATTGGTTAGATCCTCTCTTGCAAGCACTAAATATCGCATATTCCATATTCCTGTAGGAATGGTTACAAGATCAATAACCCATCTATAATCTATAGACAAGGGATCAGTCGGTTGTAACCCATCTGGATGCTTGACTATAAAATACATTTGACACACATAACATGTTTGAACAAAATGTGCTATGTCCTGATACATGTTCTCCCACCAATATTTTTCTTTGATTGTAATAAAGGCTCCCCATATGCCTCTATGTTTTTCCCACAAGCTTTCATGAAATTCCTTCATTATCTGTTTTTGCAACCTTTTTCTACCTACAACTCGGATAGGTGATCCTTTCTTCTTCTTTGCATGCTTCCATAGATGTCATTCTTTAAGAAAAAAACCATAAGCTTTCCTCTTGATATGCTTGAACTCCTAATCAGTCCAAGTCTCCTTCTTCTTCATTGTGCTCAAATATTGTCCGATCTTCAACCAATCTTCTTCATAATCTTCTTCAAGCAAATGAGCTAGAACTTGAGCAATGCAATAAGCATGTTGGCTTCTAGTTGACTACCCTATTACTAAACAGAAAGCAAAGGTATACACATAAGACACAAAGATACAAATCTCTCTTTATCATCCACACATATGAAAGGATTATTCAAGAAACATAAGGAGAACAATACACATAATGAACCTCATCAAAACATTCATAATTATGCATATCATATATTACACTCTAATACATGGATATGCACATGCATGCATACATGCACGTGTGCACGTGTCTCTGCACGCACACACACATTAATGCATCCACTCATAAAACTAGGAAATGGTATATACATGTTCATCACTCTTTTCTCACTAGTATTGAATGAAATATAGCCTACACTCACTACACAACCCCTTTGAAATCTCTTAAGACATGATGAAAGAAATGAAGCTAATTTCTCACACTAGTACCCTTTATTTGGGCACTTAAACATCCCTTGTCCAGCGGTAAGAATATCATGCTTATGCTCTTGATGAAAATATAACCAAGCACATGTGCATCTAATAGTAGATGCAATTAAGATCATGACATGCATGTCACGGTCCCAATGCACAAAAAAGAGAAATTAATGCGTTGAAATATTATTTGCATACTCTATTTTGACATTTCCATGCGCCATGCAAATGCTAACATAGATTATTGGATTGAATTATGCCTTTTGATTGTCAAGACCTCATCCCTCAACTAGAAGGTTTAGCTTCACTCTCATACATGCTCCTAACACTCTTGATGAAAAGTATGATCATCAAAAATATTGATTTAAGCTCAAGTAGTTGGGGTAAAAAAAAAGGGATCCCCATGATTTTTATTTTGTAGGTACGTGGACAAATGTTTGGCTAATTAATGGTAAAGAAGTTAGAAAATTGGGCAATTATTATGTGAAAATACTAATTTAAAGCTATTTTTGGGTGAATTGTAGGCCAAAATAAGTAATCTTATGTATATATGGGCTTATTTTTTGTTAAAACTCTAGCTCAATAACCAAAAAAACCTCAAAAAAATAGCATTTTGTGCTAAAATCGGCCCCTAATTTTTATCTTGGAAGTAGTCCTTCATGGTCCATGTCTAACCCTTTCCCCTTCCACATTGTATCCAAGGTTTTCAATTAGCATAAGATTTTTCCAACATATTGTGTAAGAGGTGTGTGTTCAATGAGAGTGCAAACTCTCATGCATGTGCAACAAAGTTTGTTGAGGATAGACTCAATGGGCCTCATCCCATGTGGTGCAAGAAAATGGTATAATTCAATGCATTAACCTAGATCCTTGTTTTCAATTTGTGGAAAAGATAGGGCTTGTAAAACTTATCTCTTCTTCGTGTTGTTTACCTCTTTTTCACACCAAATGCTTCTCAATGTACATAATTGTTTTTTACCTCCATAGAAGGTGTTATAGACATTGTGGTTATCAAAAGAAATAGAACTAGTGAGCTACTTAACTTAAACTTAGTTATCATTATCATTTGGCTCTCCCAAGCAATTGCTTGTTTATGTTTTCACATCACTATTAAGATCTCATTGTATAGTCTCTATGGTTCCTTTTGCTTCAATCCCTATAATATAAATATGAATGGTAGATAAAATGACTTTTTGTGGCACTTTTCATGAAACATCAACAAAGAAAGGGGAAAGGGAGAAATGGGAAGAGGAGAATAAAACAAGCATGTGTAAAGTACCACACTTTTTGGTTATAAAATTTGTTATTTTCAATGGCCTTTTCAAGTAGCACTCTCTTACATATTTAATGGCACATCACGGTTATGATATGTATATAATGCTCTTGCATAACTCCTTAATTAGTCACTCATACCTTTATTCTCCTAGTTTCAATGTAAAAATAAAGGGAAAATTTTAACCTAAAGGGTATTTTTCAAAGGTTTTGCTGACCATTGGACTACATTTTTGAACATGAAAACTCAAGAAATAGACCATATATCAACATTTTTATAGTTTCGTGCTAGAAATTCATCCCAACACAGCCAAAAAATCATGCATTCACATAATGTTAGTCCCATTTTCTAAACTCCACCTTTGATCAACCAAACATTGTCCAACCTATTTATAAACTGAAAATCATACTGTCTCTTATTTTTTAATCTACCTAAAACTCCTTACTTACCCACTCTAGTATATAGGAGAAACAAACATACATTAAGAAGGAAGAAAACAAAATTCACCAACTATTGCGTAGTCATTTTTCGCGAAGTCATTGGGCTAGGGAAACTACAGAAACAATGGTAAAAATTGGAGAAAAACAAGTGCCTTATGTTACTTTGGTGGATCATGGTTCAGAGATTAATCTCATAGTTCGTGGAGTTTATGAAAGTAATAGATGGCCTATGGATGTAGAGCATGGGCAGCGTATGAGAGCCGCCAACAATACTGCAGGTGATTTGTATGTTGCCTGTCCCAGTGTCAAGATTCCTATTGGAGATGTAGAGGAGGATTTCCATTTCTTTGTGCAGGATTCATGCTCTTACCCCATAATCCTTGGACAGCCATCATCACAGAGATGCGCATGGAAATGAAAGTAATGGATGATGGATCTTTTTATGCACGGATTCGCAGTAAATATGGTATGAGAGCAGTCCAGTTTATGACTGTGTGTGTTAACCGTGCAAGAAACAGGGATACTCTTCCAGATGCACCATTGCCCACTATGAGGGATTCGGGTTTTCATTAGGTACCATTGTCCCGCGAGACGACAGTGGTACAGAGCAGAGGAGATTGGAGTTCTCGCCTCCTTGCAGTAGTGTTTTCTCCTCCAGTTTTGTTGGAATTTCAGAGTTCGATGAGTTATCAGAAGATTTCTAAGTTGCCTAGAGCTGCTAGGCAGTACATATGCAGGAAGGAGAAAAATTTGAAAAATGCAAGTATTTTAGAGGATGATGAGCACATAGATGGGATGTATGATAGTACGATTTATGCAGATACGATGACAAAGATGAAAAATATGCTGAAAATTGATATGCAAAGTTCTCACAGTAATGTATCAGTGCGCAGTCCCTGGATATGTTTCATAAAATTTCAGATTTTGTGTCACAGATAGAGTCAGAGGCTGAGGTGACTCAGCAAAAAGTGTTGATTGCTGAAGAAATTCAGAAAACAGAGCTTCCGGCTGATTATGATCAGCCTACAGAGACACAGAGGGCTGAAAACTTTCAGCCAACAGAGTTTACTGCTAAAATATTTCAGTATCTAGAGTTTAAGGTTGTTTCTATGCAATCCATAGAGCAGAGAAATAAGCCCATTAGTGCAGAATTGCTAATTTACAACATGATTTGATTAGTACAGAGGATCATAATGAAGCCAAAGTTGACACAAAATACAAGACTCTGGATAAGAAGGTGAAGCCGGTAGCTGTACCGCTTCCACCTGACAGTGATCAGTAAATAGAGAGGGCTGCCAAACAGCCAATTTTGAGGAATCTAAAGCATATAGGCCATAAATTTTCAGCAGAGACTCTTGCTGAATTAAAAATTGAAAATGGTGATTTCTTGCTACCCTCAGAGAAGAAATGCTTTCAGGATATGCTTGAGCGACATGGAAAGGGGTTTGCTTTTTTTTCGCATGAGATTGGATGTGTGAATCCAGATATTGTTGCCTCTATGGTGATCTTTACTATTCTTCATATTCCATGGAACCTTCGACCTATTCCAGTGCCTAAGGCACACTTACCAAAGTTAATTGACTTGTTGAATAATAAAATCAAGATGCGAATCCTAGAGCCTTCATCTGCACCATACTCAAATAGGTGGTTTACGGTTCCAAAGAAAAATGGTACTCTCTGATTTATACAAGACATGAAGCCAGTGAACAGAGTTATTATCAGGAATGTTGGTATAGGTCTAGTTGTGGATGAGTTTGCAGAACCATTTGCTGGACGTACCAATATCTATTCTTTAGGTGACTTGTATTCGGGATATGATCAGTTTCAACTGGCTTTGGAAAGCAGGCACCACTATGAGAACTCCTATTGGGCTTGTCAGGATGTGTACCTTGCCTCAAGGTGCCACTAATTCTGTTACACATATGATGAATGCTATGCATAAGGTCCTTCGTGAGCATATACCTCAGCTTACCATGCCTTTCTTGGATGATGTGCCCATTAAGGGGTGTGCAGAAGAAGAGAAGAATGAGAGTCTAAATGAGCAGGGATGCAGATACTTTGTGGCTGATCATATTTTAGCTTGTGAAAAGATTTTGGCCAGGTTAGAAAAAGTGAACTTGACACTATCAGGGCAAAAATCTATTTTTGGAGTAAATGAGGTTGTCATTTTTGGACATATGTGTGGGTATTATGGCAGGAAACCTTCATCTGAGAAAGTGGATGCTATAGGTAATATTACGGAGTATTCTACCACTTCTGAGGTACAAAGATTCATTGGAGCCTCTATGTTTTACATGATTTGGATACCCCATTTTGCACACATAGCAAATTGTTTATATCAGCTGCTAAAAAAGGGGCAGAAATTTTATTGGGATGAGAGCCACACTAGAGCCATGCAGAAATTGAAGAAGTTATTCCAGATTGCTTCTACTCTTAGGAAAGCAGATTATAATTGTAGAAGGCCTATTGTATTGACAGTTGACACTAGTCCAATTGGTATAGGTTGGGCTATGGGTCAAGATGATGTAGATGGAAACACATATGCTATTCGGTTTGGGGCAAAAGTCCTAAACGAGAGACAGAGGAGGTATCCTCAAATCAAAAGGAAATTACTGGGAATTGTTACGGCTCTCAAATGTGACAAGGAGTACTTTATTGGAGCCTCAGTTGTGGTAGAGATAGATTGCTTTCCATTGATAGGTATGATTACGAGTTGCTCTACTCCGGATATAGCTATGTTTAGATGGATTGCATACATCAAGTCATTAAATCCAGAATTTAAACACATAGCAGGGAAGGACAATCCAATGGTGGATATGCTATCTAGAGCTAGATATGATGAGGAGGAGACACTACTTGCAGAAGAGGATGATGCAGAAATTTTAGCGGCTATGGTTGATCATGTTTGTCATGTCTATGATATTGTGGCTTTCAAAGAAGGACTCTATGTTGGAGATTGGTTGCAGATTGGCAAGTATCTTAGTACACTAAGCAAAAGAGATGAATGGACAGATGAAGAGTTCAAGAAGATCAGAAGAAAATCCTATGGTTATTTTCTCAAGGACGGATTTCTTTGGAAGCACCCGAAGAAAAAAAGAGGATTACCCTTGCGGGTTGTCTGTGATAAAGAGACCCAGTTAGAGGTGATGAGGGAGTTTCATGAGAGTCCTTGGGCTGGTCATAGAGGAGTATGGGCTACTTATGAGAAAATCAAGGAAAATTATTGGTGGAAAGGCATGTACAGAGATGTTTCTCACTTTGTAGAGACTTGCAGAGACTGAAAGATGTATTTCGTAGTGCGTCATCAAGATGAGCTTTATCCGACCTATCTACTATGCATTGATTGCAAGTGGGTAGTTGACTTGGTTACTATGCCTATGGGTCTATGGCAGATGAGGTATATTGTTTTGGCTAGAGAGGATCTTACCAATCATGTTGAGGGCAGACCTTTGAGAACGAAGACCACTAGTGCAATGTGTAAGTTCTTATTGGAAGAAATTTTATGTAGGTATGGCTGTGTGGGTAAGATCACTGTAGATCGCAGTGAATTGGATGCAGATGAAGTTAGGGAGTTTTTCTCTCAACTAGGAATCAAGTTGGCTCTAACCAAAACATACAATCCAGATGAAAATGGAAAGAGTGCAAGAGGGCATCTGCCGATAGTGAAAGCATTAGCCAAAGCATGCAGAGGACGGATTGGAGAATGGCCGAGACTTCTACCATTTTCTTTGTGGGTTGATCGTACGACTCAAAGTGTTACCATAGGATATATGCCCGTAGAGTTGATGTATGGTCAAAAACCGGTTATGCCGACTGAGACTTATGCTTTGACTTGGTCAGTTTTACCTTGGCAGGAGGATTTGACGAGAGAGGAGCTCTTAGCTCTTCAGATCGGGCAGTTGGAGAGAAGACTAGAGGATATTCAGCTAGCTATTGACAAGTTGAAGGCTGCTAGACTTAGAAATAAGGAAAGGTTTTATAGCAGGCATCGCTTGCGGCCTAGAGCAATAAAAGAGGGAGATTGGGTATTAGTCTTTGATAGCAGCCTTGAAAATCAACATATTGTACTTCCGAAGATGGTGAAAAGATGGTTTGGGCCGTACATAGTCAAACATGTCTTTGACAATGCAACATATGAGCTGATAGAATTGGATGGGACAGTGCTTAGAGTGTCTATTGCAAGAAAAAGAATCAAGATTTTCAAAAAAAGAGATGATGAGGATTATGCATTGGAAGAATTTACAAGAGAAGAGCAACGAAAAGAAACTCCAGTAGAAGAGACAGATGATATGACAGATAATCTTGTTGATATATCGCAAATACACAATGACGAGATTGATCTATTTGTGGATCTTGACGACAATGATCATGGGTAGTTGGTCCATCCGGAGGATGCACAGGATCAGAGGGGGTGGATGTCGTACTGCTGTGCATCCGAGGTGTGGGGTCCGCCAAAAATTTGTGTGTGAGACATTTGTTACTTTGTACATACTTAGTCGTTGTGTTTGCATTTTTGTTCTACGTGGGTAGCATAGTAGAGAGAGGGGTCTTTTGCTGCGTTTCCTTTCAGGTGGGGTTGCACCTGATAGGTGCGCCTTCAACAATGGTGGGCATGATGGGATGCTTTCAACCTATGTTGAGCAGGGTCAAGGCGAGAAGGCATTACAACTATACAAACAGATGCAAGAGAAGGGCATTTTCTCAAATCAACAGACATTTAAGATCACATTTCAAGCATGTGGTACCCTCATTGAGAAGGAAAATGTTTTGAGCATGGATGGTAAACCAAGAAAAGTTTCTTGGGAAATTTACCGAGCATTACATGGAGATGCTCACAAGAAGGGCTTCACTTCAGATGCTTTTGTTAACATCACTCTTGTTAGTATCTATGGTAAATGTGGCATCATTTTAGAAGTAGAGAGCATGTTTGATGGGCTGTTTGATCAGGACATTGTTGCATGGAATGTTATGATCTCACGATATTTTGACTTGGGTAAGGCAAAGAAGGCTCTGCAGCTGTATAGTCAAATGCTAGTTGAAGGAATGAGTCCTAATAAGCCAACATTTCTTGGTGTCCTCCAAGCATGTGGTTCACTTGTAGAGAAGGGATGTACTGTTGCTTTAGAGATTGGTAGGGCATTGCATGCTGCTGCTGCACCAGTGTTACCTGCTCTTGCCTCTCGTCGAAACCTCATCAAGGAATGCCTTTCTGATACCCTGAGCCCTCCACTGAAGTTCGAAAGACCGCAGTTGCAACTTGTCTCCCAGGTTTTGATTTCTCTAAGACATCATTTGTCTCAAGGATGCATGGTACTGTAACATAGAGAGGCTCATCAGGTTTATGTTGTAGAAAGTTTACTGGTATTGTTGTTGAGGGTGGATATTCGCAGCCATGTTTCAAAGTGTCCAAAAATGTTGATTAGAGTCTTCTTTTTCCAACAAGGTGATTGGAGAAGTGTTTTTGTCAGAGGCAAACACAGAAGTTGAGGCTTGTGATAGTGAAAGTAGATACTGCTACCAATGATGGGGGAAATCCAATTCCACCTCTTCAGCCAGAATCTCCTAGTGGGCAGTTTCTAATTAAACTACTCCAGAGCCATCCTCACCTCTTTTTAGCTATTGTTGAGCAACAAGTTGAGACGCTTGCTGAAGACAAAGATATTGCTACAGGTAAAAAGGGGTTAGCATGTATGGCAAGTGTGGCAGTGTGGAGAAAGCAAAGAAGACATTTGATGCTTTGTCAGACCGCAAGATTGTGTCATGGAATGCAATGCTTTCAGCATATATTGAGCATGGTGAAGTCGAGAAAGCCATGGGGCCTGATTAGGCTAATGCAAAAGGAAAGGGAGAAGGCCGCTTTTTTGAGGGGAAAAAAGGGCCGCTTTTCTGGAAAAAGGGGACCTGCTTTGTATCGGGCCCGGGTAGAAAAAGCAAAGGCTGAAGATGCAAGCATCGGGGAGAGATTTTTTATCAAATCGAGAAGCGTTTGATTATGGTGGAGGAGGAGGACCATGTGTGGAACATTGGATTACTTGGACATATACACTAAGGATTCCCTTACTACATGAAGCAGATAACCAGGTTGCTCCCAATTCTGGAAGCTTGCACGATTCGATCATATTTCATGTTCTTCTATGGAATCAGAGAGGCCTTGCCAACTCTCCCAGTGATATCACATATCCTTTTGTCTTCTTGTTCTTTCTTCGTATCAGAGAGGCCTCTTCCATTGTCTTATCCTTGAATAACTTGCATTGCCCTTGCCTGAATGGATTATATTGCCATCCATATAGATACAACCTATTCGAGCTTGCCTCCACATCGCAGCTTTTGATCCTGAGCACGAAGATGGTTACCAAGAATTGTGTGAAAAGAAGAAGACATCTTACAAGTCTTTTCCGGTTATGAATGAAGGAACTTAGATTTTTGAATTCAAATTTTGTGATGTCAGGATTGTCACCATTGGCTGATGCAATACCTTGAGAATTTACTCATTTCTCAATCAGTTATCTTAGATGTTATCTAGAAGGTTAAACCTTGGCTTGGATAGTGAAGTATGGGACATTAAATAGGAGGGTAAACCCTAGCACATGTGATGAAGTATTAGGCATTACCTAGGAGGATAAACCTAAGTCTCTACTATTCTTTATATGAGGTGGCACCAATTTGAGTATACCCACATCATCGTTAAAAGTAGTGTTAACAATGAATCCATCTATTTTGGCATCTTTCTAACAATGGGACTTGGGCTATCGGCCAAGAAAACACATCTCTCAGTCTATACGTCCATCATTACTATGTGAGAGAGGTTGACAATGATGATGAGAGGCCAAGGTAGTGAGTGTTAGAGTTGAGAGGATGATATAGCGAGGGTGAGTGTGGGAGCCTCTTCTCCACCTCTTCTCTTCTCTTCTGCTTTCCTTGTCTAACCTACAAAGTCTCGCAGCATGATCAAGATTTAGTGCTAGGTGATAGAGGAGATAGTGGAGGGGCAGGCGAGAAGTGTAGGCACAAATGTAGGAGCCCAATGAGAGTAGAATATAATGGCGCTATCTATCCTGTTTGTGAAGAAAGCTGAATTAGTTTACTATGCTAGGCTATGCATTGTCTTAGCTTGTTTAGTTTCGAGGGTGTTTGAAACACTAGATGGGACCACCCCCATGCCGCATTCCCCCTTACTAGTCTTTGAGGAGGGTGAGTTAACCACAAGTGGAAGAGAATAGAATTCCCGAATCCCCACACAGTCAACGTGATGAACTGACGGTACAGGCTTATAGCTTCTCCTACACAAAGATTTCCATGAAAAACAAAACATGGAAATGCGTACGCGAGGCTACAAACACGAGGAGGGTGGAGAATCCAGGCGGCACACGGATCGAGACTCGAGTAGGGCGCAAGTAGACGCGGTTCGAGAGCATGCGGCTACTATATATGCACCTGAGCTGTGAAGTTATAGTTGTACCTGCGGTGTTTAGCGATCTTTGCATAGTCGACTTGTGGAAGTAAGAAATCACTGCGAGCCATCATGTCGACCATTACTCTCATCCCTACCATTACCCTCGTGATGATCCTGCTACATGTTGTGGCCGGCGGGCGTAGTACAGCCGATGCGAAGCTTTTCAGGGACGCCAAAGGTCTCTCTCTCTCTCTCTCTCTCTCGATTTTGCGTTCTCCTGTCTGTACTCTTTATCAGTAGTGTTGGTGTCACCGAAAGCATATGTTATTACACTCATCGTTCAATTTGCTGTCTTCTGTTAATCGCGTTATGGCACTGTAATAGGCTGCATTCTTGGGCAAATAATCGTGACTCATCTAGCACTTATTAAGTCTGCGCTTCCATTCCCTTCTTGTGTGTTGTTACAGCGGCCGACGTGGTGGATGAGATGCAGATTAAGCAGCTGGAGGTGACGGCGGACAAGGTGCACTGCCAATGCCCTTTGTTCAAGGACTCTTGCGAAAAGGCTCCTGCTGCGGTGCATGATGGCGTCTCAGCAGCAGCTAGTGATCCAGATCAACTAACGAAGCTACCTGCCACTCATCCATACTGCCGGTGCCCTTTGGTCGAGAAGTATTGCAACAACGTCGGCCCAGCCAGCGCTCCTGCTCCGGCCATGGTGTAAAATCTGTCAGTCTTAGATTGTTTGTTTGTTCGGTTTGGCAACGAGCTTGCAGTTGCCGTACGGAAGAGTGCCACTCTATCTGGTTGTATTGAACATCCTTCATTTCAACTGGTTTTTCTTTCATGCTTTGTGATAATGGATATTCCGCCGGCTTCTCCAAGTGATATTCTGTCGGAGTGCTAGGACTTAACCGATTGATGGTATCACTTGAACGTACCGAACGCCTTCCATCGTGTCTTGGTCTTCCTTCTAAACCCTAATTGTGTGAATGTCAACGTAATTCTCCAAGTCATGGACATGGTTTCGTGAAAGAGTACGAAGAGCATTTTATTTTGGCTTAGAGTCCACTTTCTTATGTATTAACGTTTCTCAAACGAAGCAATAATATATTAGGACCAAGTAAATTTCAGAGCTTTCAATATCTTGTAGAAGAACCACTGCATTTGCTACTATACTATGCTTTTGAAAATATCTTCCATATTGAATTTCTAGCTTTTGTTATCGAGACTAGAAACATTGCATCAACAAAGCCAAGCAACCACTCCAAAAATCCATCTGAAATTGTATTAAAGGTTTGGATAAAAATTTAAACGAGAATTGGTTCATACGTAGGATTAAGCTATTGCCAGACCAGACCATGGTTGTTGATCCCAAGATCATTCATCAATGTAGAATATTAGTGCAATTGGAAGTTAGATCTTGGCATAACCCTTTGTGCAACATATTAGACAATTAATTAAGTATGCCTCGCTAGTGTTAAATTATATGCTTCACACACTTTAGACCATTATTCAACTTTCGTATTCTCTCAATCTGGTTCTATTGTGTTGATATTTGGCTTTTCTCAAAGTTTGAGGCTCTATTGGCTCACATAGGCATGATTCATGGTAGCTTATTATCTATCAAATGTGTTCCTTTAAGCATGTTTGAAATTTTTGTATTCTTTAATGTTTTTCTTATAGAGATATTATTGCAAACTAGTTATCTTAAGGCAAAATTATAATTAAGAAACATTTAGATCTTATTCTAGCATGACATTTATTCGAATCTTAAAGAAGAAGAGATAAAAGTTAACCTCCACATTGTGATGCATAGCTCATAATTAAGACTTTTGATATTTTTCCACTCAAATATATCTCCAGACTAGTAGAATGTTATCTTCTTTTCTAAGGTTTCACCACTAAGAAAAACTTCTAGGTCCTAGGATAAAACCTTGATATACATATGAGTTAAGTATTTGAATATTAGAATAAGAATTTGAAAAATTTGTTGTACTTTGGAGAGGCACATAGCTTGGAGTAAATAAACTTCAAGGAGGATATGCAGAAATGAAAGTAGCCATGATGATTTCGAAGGATTCATTTTATCCAAAAATGATCTTCTAGTGTCCAACTAAAGATGATGAAAAATTAGATAATTAAAAAGAACACATTGTAGAAGGAAAGCACTAAGATGGATTCTTTGCATGGATTTTTCAAAAATTGCTTAATATATACATGAATAGTAAATAAGTGTATATATGAGATTTCGAGATGCACTACAAGGGTACACACATATAGCAACGCTAACTAGCGACGTTTTCTTTTCGGCGTCGGTATTAGCCTCGGTATTATCATTGGTATCTGCATCTTTAAAAACGTCGGTATTTGCGTTGGTATTGAGAAACGCAAATATCGACGTTTTTAAAAACGTAGATACCTTTAGCGACACAAATACCCACATTTTTTAAGACGTAGATACTGATGCTAATAGCCATGACTTACTGCGGTAAAATTTCACCGAAACCCGAACATTTGTTTCATATGAGCGCGCGAAGGCAGAGAGAAAGAAAGGATTGTGAGCAAGAGAGGGAGGTGAGCAAGGAAGCAAGCCGTGAGCCGCACGCGAGGACAGGAGTGTCGCCCGAACGAAGAGGTCGTGGAAGAAGAAGAGAGCATGACGATATGCCCTGTTTTGGTTTCTTTACAATCTTTGTTTTGCTTTGCAATGTAGGTTAGAAAGTGTTGGTTTGTCTTCGATCTTTGTGTTGCTTTGCAATGTAGGTTAGGAAATATTGAAAGAGAGAGAAATGGAAGCGAGTGTTTTCAAAAATTTTCTTGTGTTGGTTTTTATTCTTTACAATGTAGGTACGAAAATGTATGTGTGTGAGGACGGTTTAGAGCTAACCTCAAAGATAGATAAGTTTAGAGCCGACCTCAAAGATAGATAAGTTTAGAGACGAACTCAAAGAGATATGTATGAAAATTTAAGAAAAAGGACCTAAAATATATACAGTGGAGTGGTCCCAATATACAATATAGAATCTTTATTAAATTATCATTCCATTACATCGCGGTCAGGATGTCTAGCACTCACGACCAACATGGTGGTGATCATGAGGCTTGGCTCAATCAACGTGTCCCCTGTCGATGCACGCAAAGCAAATTGGCCATTCGTCGAAAACGTTGTTTGTCCATAGAGCATGTGCAATGGTATGGAGAGTTTTGAGTTGAGATAATCGACTAAGCAGTCTTGAATTACGAGATTGCGGTAAGTTCTCTCTCATTACGTACTATATGACATGTAACTGATTTAAGTATAACAGTTTGGGGTTATCTTAGAAGTTAGCTCCTTAACGTCCTTTATAGGGTCAGGGCCATGTCGATACATTACAGTTCACAGATCTCTTGCGTCCAGTAAGACGGGTTCGTCCACGCTCTATACAAATGCCTTCCGAGATAACTAACTATCTCATAGAAGGTGATAACTCTCAACCCCCTTCTATGGGTGAGAATGCTGGAGACATGGACGATCCTCCTACTTTTTTGGAGCCGGAGTTAGAGGACATGATCGAATGATTTCTTCCGACGGACTCGGAATCCCAAGATCCTTTAATTACGGAAGCTGCCATTCCATTGTATGATGGGAGTCGGGAATCCCGTTTGAAGACACTTCTTACATTGTTGAGCATACAAACAAAGTATGGATGGAGCGATGCGAGTGTGATAGAGCTATTAAGGTATATTATGATGTGTATGATTCTTTATTCAAAGCCATTAAAATGTGCTATATAGCACTCTAATAACGTGCTTCATTGCAATTTGTAGAACGTTGAAATCTTATATTTTTCCTATCCAAAACACGATGTCTGAGTCTCGTGACGATGCAAGACAAGTGCTGCGAAAGCTAGGCATGGGTTATAATTGCATTCATGCTTGCCCCAATGATTATGTTCTCTTCCGGGGAGAGTTTGAATTGTTGGCCACATGTCCCAAGTGCGGTACGGATAGGTATCGAAATGAATTGCAAGGACAGATTGTTCCGCAAAAGGTTTTGAGGCACTTTCTGCTGATACCGCGTGTTCGTCACATTTTTCGGACCAAGAGTTTTGCGAATTTGACTACATGGCATGCGGAAAATCAATCCACTGATGGTGTACAGCGTACACCATAGCTGACTCAGAAGCATGGCATCACATTGACGAGACTTTCCTTGAATTTGCAAAGGAGGCGAGGAATATACGATTTGGTCTTGCCATGGATGGGGTAAATCCTTTTGGTTTACGTTCCAACTCCTATAGTGTATGGCCCGTGGTCCTTGTTAACTACAATATACCACCATGGCTTTCCACCAAGAAAGGACACCTTTTTCTCATCTTGCTTGTGCCTGGACGATACAAAGTCAAGAATATGGATGTCTACCTCTCTCCACTGATTGATGAGCTAAAAGAGTTGTGTGAGGGAATTGTAGTGGAGGACATGAGCAAACATATTGGTAGGCGATCCACAACTATAAGGAAAATTCTTACGTGGACCATGCATGACTTTCCAGGTTATGGAGAATGCTCTAGTAAAGCGTGTTTTCTTATTTTGCTAGTTTTCTTTGAGCGATGTTGGTATTATGACATGCCTCATTGTACATGTGTGTTCTGTAGGGCTAGTCACGTCAGGTTACCATGCATGTCCTCTGTGTGGACCAAGGTTGGATTCTCGTATGTCAAAATCTATGAAGAAGATGGTATTTGAGGGACATCGAGTTGTTTTGCCAGAGGGTCATGTATGGAGAGAAGGATTTCTTGGTTGCCCTCCTGCGAGAATGAAAGCACTGAGCTGGTTTGATCGCAGGACGGTGGACCAAGACTCGCTTCCCAGTGGAATGTGACGCTTCTCAATTTTCTATGAGCTGACTTATTGGAAAAAACTGAAGATTAACCACCTTTTAGATCCCATGCACATTTTTAAGAATGTGGGTAGCTTGCTATGGGACCACCTCACTGGGCAGCGAGACACATTAGGAGCGAGGATGGATTTGAAAGCAGTAGGAAAGATGGAAACATATTAGCCTGTAAGTGGCATCGACGGTCGAGTGCAATTGCCGCACGCTTCTTGGGTTTTGTTTGGCAATGAAGTGCAACTAGTAAAGAAAAACATCAAGTCCTTTTGCACGCGGACTGGCCTAATGCGTTCTCTCAAGACAGCATTCACAAAGGATGACCAATTGATAGGACTCAAATCCCATGATTGGCATAAGATGTGTCAGGTATGTACGATATGAGGCTGCATATGGCATGACTCTGCATATTAGATTTCAGAATCTCCGTTTGTTTATACACAATGTTAATTACATGGTTTTCACAGTTTGTATTGCCGATCGCAATCGTGGGGTCTCTGACATCGGAGGTACGGACAACCATTTACAAATTTTTTGAGTTGGTTCAGTTTGTCTCCCAAAAAGAGATTCACACATCATCGATTGAGTCCGCGAAATGCATGGCAGTAGAGAGTGCTTGTCTTTTGGAGAACTATCCTCCCACTAGCATGCTCACGATACAAACCCATCTTCTAGTGCATATTGTAGATGAATTGCAGGTTGCAAGTCCAGTCCATAGTCGATGGATGTTTTTCCTTGAACGCTTCATGAAGAACTTAAACGGATTTGTGCGACAACGTGCTCATCCTAAGGGTAGCATGGCTGAAGGTTGGCTAGTGTCGGAGGCCTTGGTGTACATTTCTGAGTGGTTGTCCACTGTCCACCGGGACAAAGGCTTGATATGGTCACTTAAGGAGGATCATCGTTTGAATGGAGATGTCCTAGTGTGAAATGGAATAGAGAAGAAGATGGATGCATCCATGGAGTCCAAGGTGAACCGATTTTGTATGCTGCATAGCACTACGATGGAGAAGTGGCTGCAACGGTATGAGGATGCTCGCGTTCAGCAAGAGTCTACAAGATTTGACTTTCGACGGAGTCACAGCAATGGCCCATTCGATATCCGAAGGGCTTAGAGGAGATGCCTCTACTCATGTTCACTAGATGGCTACATGAGGCCCTAACCAAAGCATCTCAAGATGGAGAAATAGTTACTGAAGAAGAGTGGGACTTCTCACGTGGATGCAATCCCAAGGAATGGATGCAATCCCAAGGTATGCAATCCCAAGAAATTACAATCTATACTGCAAATTGCAACTAATATACTTGTTCTTCTCCCAGTATAAGGTCCATAGTGCAGCATGGTCACGTGGACGTCATTTCAGAGTAGAGCACATCGACAAGTTACGCTCGACAATGGACTGTGGAGTGATGGCAATGTTTGAGCAGGAAAGCGGATGACGTGCCACAGATCCAAACCATGTAGTTGCAGAGATGGAGTATTTTGGATGTTTACAGAGTATCCTTGCAGTGGACTATCGAATTTTCTTCGTTACCATATTTGATGTGCAATGGTTCAAGGTTACTCTTGAAGGAACAGGTGAAACTGTTCAGCGAGGGCCGAGTGGATTTGTTGAGATTGACTCAACGAAGAAGTGGACCAATTTGAGTGATACATTTGTTTTGCTAAATCACTGTGAGCAGGTAAGCGTCCCTAATACTTGATCACTACAACAAAAAGACCTCATATACGCACATTTAGACACGATTTTTGAATACAGAGAAAAACTTACGGGCGCGTCTATCTGCCCGTCTATTTGTGTGTATATCATTCCGCATCTATAATCGCATATATCGACGAATTTACACGCACAAATAGACGCGCAATAGACACACATATACACGCGCATATAGACACGCTTTTAGACGCGCTTTTACAAGCACTGATAGACGCGAACGGAAAACAAAAAATATCATTTTTTTAAAAAATATATTAATTTTCTTTTTTAATTTGAATTATGCAGCGCGTGTATGAGCGCGTGTAGTCTGCAATATAGACGTGCGAATAAACGTGAATTACCTGCAATTTAGACGCGCTGATAGATGCGAAAAATAGAACTGGAAAAAAAAAGCCAAAGATTGTGTATTTGGGAAAAAGACAATGTATCTTATGGGCATGAGAATTGAAAGTAAAAGTCCATGTATTCATTATATATCAAAGCAGTTACAAGGGAAGTTTTGAGTGCTTACGACCTAAAGCGTGGCCGCAAGTAGTAGACTCAAAGAGATATCATATATATACAAGAAAAGAAGGCCTCATGAGGAGGTATGGTGCTCCTCTACGAATCTGAAGAGGAAACATCCTCATTAGTACCACCATGGCTACTAGCGTTGCTATCTCCCTTCTCGCTATGCTCCACATCCGGGTTCGCCTACACACACAAAAGATCAGGGTTGCTTACATAGACAAGGTGAAGAAAAAGTTATAATTAGTTATACTTTTAATAGGAAAGTAAGAAAAACATACCTCCTCTGGCTGTCGAATCCTCATGGCCCGGTTGTATTGGTCCTCAGTGATGAGACCCTCCTCATAAAAGTGAAGCCATGTCGCTGCGCAGTTATGGCCTCGACGGTAACCTACCTCTCTAGGGGTAGGTGTCCTACCAACGATGGTAGTCTGCAAAACATTTAGAGATATACAAACAATTACACGTCACAATATATTATACTAAAATATATAAAGAATTTAAAGAAATATAAATTTAAAAAAACTAGAAATCAAAATATACTTACAAACTCTGCCTCCCATGACTCTCTGTCGCCCGATCCGTAATGCGACGATCCCATGGTTTCCATTTGGATCCGTCATGCCTCTACGTGCTGGCGACTCTTCACTTTCTCAGTTGCTTTCTTCTTGGCTTTCTTCCACTCTATGCGGTGGCACATAGGTGGTTGGCTGTAGGCTCCACGCCCCTCCTCCAGCCTCCGCACTGAGTCCTTGGCCCGTGTCATGAGGTGGGATCTTTTGTTGTGAAGCATATCCCTCACTTTTGTACGTCCCCAATCATCTGAGAATCGCTGACCCTCAGGATTTGGGTACCTCCTATGGACTGCCCTCAACACCTCCTGCCACAAGCCACTTTTCTGATTTTTCAAGGCAATGAAACAATCTTTATACGTCGTATGCATGATGCTCCTCATGTACTCCATTACATCCCTTTCCTCATCATCATGAAATATGCCACCGACATCTATAACTCTATAGTAATGGCGTACAACCTCCTCTACATGATCTATTGGTGAGGGTGATCGCTCGCCACCTCCTAGGCAACCCCCACACAACCCTCGTCCTCCCCCTCGACTCTCCCTCCTCCCTCTCTGTCGATTGCCCTCTGCCTCGCTGGACACACGAGCTTCTGCAGATGCACGTGCTTCTACATATGCTTGTGCTTCAGCCGATGCACATGGAGTACGTGGAATACTTGCAAATGGAGTACCTACATATGGAGTACTTGCATATGGAGTACCTGTATGTGGAGTACCTGCATGTGGAGTCTGGGAAGTAGTGCCAGGCAAAGATGCTAGAGGTGTCCCAGACATGACACTGAACACCTCGTCCGCTGTGGGAGAGTGGCCAAGGTGTCTGGTCATCTCTCCCATGAAGTCTTTCCTACTAGGAAAACCTTCAAAAAATGCATTGATCCCCCTGCCAAAGGAGGCCAATGTATCATTCATGCGATCCACATCTGGGTCATTGCTAGATGAACCAAGATATGACATCTGCAAAAAAAACACAGGAAAAAGACAAATTTATTTGCATACAAAAAATCATATATTACCTACATTTTCAAATAGCTTTCTTTATACATTGAGTAGAACACTTAAGTGCTAATGCTTCTCTTAAACAACAAAACTGATAAACACTTAAGTGACTATCCATAGAGTAGAGGGCACATTGAGGCCTATATGCCTAGGTGAGGGCTCTAATTCACGAGATCTCTGGGAGTAGAACACACAAGTTTCAATCTCACTTTATGTAAAGAATGTAATGTTTGTATAAATGTGTATAAAAGTATATCATTTCCTAATTTGTCACTTTTAGATCTAACTAGACTTCTATTTAGGAGTTAATCAATACCACGCAACAAGATTCTGCTCTAGGTGATGTCACACAATAGGACCTTGCTCAAAAGTATTTATTATTGATTGTAGCCTTATAAACTTGAATATAGGAAAATTTATAAAAGACTATGACTAGGGTGTCCTAAATTGTAGCATAGCTTTCCTATTGCATAGAAAAACACTACATTGCAGTTTTTAAGCCTTTGATATAACATTGCAGTTCATCGTCTGTCCAGCGCGTCTATTTGCGCATCTAACGTGCAGCACAGACGTGCTGCCAGACGCGCATCCCAAGTCAATGTGTGTCTACAATCGAGTGTAGACTGCAGGTCAACCTTCTCTGCAGTGCGTGTATCATCGCGTATACATTCCAGAGCACACGCGCCAGCACGCGTGCTCTAAGACGTGCTCTTAGATGCTTTGAGAGGAGACATTTTTACGCGTCTATGTCCGTGTCTACACTGAGATGTAGATGCGCTAGCAGACGCGTTGGGTCGGCCGATTTCAGGCCGACGACAGCCATTGATGATTTACATAATGCAATACATAATGGAATCACAAATAAATCCTAAATACACAGACATAGCAAAGAGAGGAAGAGAGAAACAAAGAGAGAGAGAGAGAGAGAGAGAGAGAGAGAGAGAGACTCACCTTGGGTTTTTGGTGTGGCGGGTGGTGGCGCTTCTCCTTCTCCTTCTTCCTCTCCTTGGTAAGTTACCCTCCCTTGATGCTTGTTTGCTTGCTTGCTGCTTCTTTTTGTTCTCCTCTTTCTTATTCTCTCTTTCTTCCTCTCCTTGGCTTTCCTTTTTCCCTTCTTGTGTGTTTGAAATGAAAGAAGAGGTGAGTCATGAGGAGATGAGGCATGAAGAGACTGCATGTCGGCTTAACTCAAGCTTGAGAACCGTAAAAAATGCAAGAAAGGAAAGGCACAGTTTGAAAAGAAATGACTTAAGTATGGTTTGAATTTTGACGTGTGCGTCTATTTTTATGTGTCTATGTGCATCTATTTTTCAGATAGACGCGAAAATAGACGCATAGGTAGACACAGATTTAGACACGCATTTGGGATTTATCATAATTTTTTGTTTTTAAGATAAGTTTTGATAGTGAATTCTTCTTAAGTTTTAATAAGTTAAGATAAGTTAAGATAAGTTTTAAGATGATGATTTTTGTGTATTTAAAATTAAGATCTTATGTAAACATATGAATGAAAAATATTTTGATGTTGTCATGAATTAGGTTTAATCATGTCGACGTCGTCATCACCTAGTGCGGTGCAAGCTGGTGAGTCAGTGAGCACATCCTCAAGTGAGGATGAAACATTGCGTCTTCATAATCGAGATGCATGGCTATGACGAAAAATTAAATGCATGTGTGATCGTTGTTGAGGGTGTATTTTTCGAGCACGTCGAATTGCAATGTCACACCTCAGCTTGTATGGAGAATGGGACCAAGAAAAATCACTGGTATTCATTGTATTTTTTTACCACTAAGATTGCTAGTCTATGTTACAAGAATTATATATCAACGTACATGAAACTCCCTTTTGTGGTTGAGTAGGATTGGACCCAGAGGAAAGATTGAGCTACCCCATGCACCTTGGATATTGTCAAAGAATGAGGAAAAAATAGTGAAGGAACAAATATATAGCTTTCGAACACCCAAAGGATGTATGAGATGTCTCAAGGGAGCCATTTTGACTACTCAATTACATTTACTCGTACATTTGATTGATGAGATCACACTTTGTGGGGCAGTTCATGTAAGGTGGATGTTTTTTCTTGAGCGCTTCATGAAAACCTTGAAAGATTTTGTGAGGCAAAAAGCACGGCCTGAGGGAAGTATGGGTGAGGATTGGTTAGTGCAATCATCCCTTGTTTATATCTCTGAATATCTTACTGAAGTGGATCCCTCTCAACCACGACTATGGAAAGATGATGAAAACTTGAGGATGACCTGTATAGTACCTCAAGGAAAAGGAATGAGTAAAGTGCTAACAAAAGAATAACTTCGTAAGTTAAATAGTTTTTGTGTGCTCAATAGTGATGTTATGAGCAAATGGGTGACACTATATAATGAAGCAAGGGCAAGAAGAAAAAGAAAAAGATAAGAATTTCGCACTAGATATGGATGTAATGTCTCATTTTCAGATCATCTAAATGCGCTCCCACGTCATATTGACATAGATTGGTTACATGAGAAAATGGAGAGAATGGCAAAACAGGAGAAAATCAATATATCTCAAGAAGAGTGGGAATACGCACGAGGTTGCTTATCAAAGGTGAGAAATACTATCAATTAATTTGTTTTTATAAGTTTTATTTTATATAAATAATTGACATGTTTGATCTTTTATCTTTGACTACTAGTGCACATTATTCAATGCACTTTGGTGTGACGTTAAACATCTTCAAACTCAACGTATAGATGAAAAGAGAAATACCCAAGATTGTGGTGTCCTTTCTCACTTCGAGGCTGCCAATGGTACCATGGAAGGTTATTGTGGCTTGATCTAAGATATTCTGAAGCTTGACTTCAGACGATTCTTTATATATGTATTGGATGTGAAGTGGTTTAAAGAAGTGGTAACAAATGGTGAGCATTGCACTATCAGACGTCATCCAAGTGGTTTTGTAATCATTGACTCTACAAAATTTCACCAAAACAAGAATGACACATTAGTACTACCTCAACAATGCAAGCAGGTATATATGCAAAGGCTAATTTTTTTATATGTATACATATGATACATATACACAATATAATAAGTACTTAAGTTTTTTGCTTTTGTTTTTCAAATACAGGTTGGGTATCATCCAATGGTAAACAATAACCGATGGTGGTATGTCATCCCTATATCTAATCGTTCAAAACCAATATATGGTAATATTACCGACATGGAGATAGCAGATGACAATCCAACAAATAATGATGATGTGTATGATGACACCATAATGGATAATATGTGTGATATAGTACAAGATCAACCTTGCGATGATATTCAAGGAAACATAGAAGAAGACAATGATGTGATTGTCGATGATATTGATGAAGTTATTGAGCAATATATTTGGACATCTGATAGTGGGATAGACTTATTTGTTTCGTTACCTCTTGGTAACATAGACCTAGAAGTAGATAGTTTAGCAAGGGCTGATCTCATTGAAGATGAGATGGATCATTCACTGTAATATACTTAATTTACTTATTGATTCAATATATGTGTATTTCTAATTCTATGCTTTTTATCATGTGCACACGTGCATACTCAAGAATCAATAGTCAATTTTAAAGCAAGCATTGAATTTTTCATAATAAAAAGGAAGTATCTTTTATCATCTTCAAGTACATAGAGAAATTACGAGATACATATTGCAATGCTTGCTACTAATTGTAAGGTTTCTGTCGCTTGCCGCTAATTACTTATATCATGCTTGTCAACTGGAGGAACTGTCATTCATTAGAGAGCAATGACAAAGAAATTATTAACTCTATTGTTTTAATTCAATGATTCAATGTGTATTCTTAATTCTATGGTTTTTATCATGCGTACATGTGCATGCTCAAGAATCAATTTCAGGTGGTTAAATAATTATTAACTTTGGTTTTTCAATTATGTGAATTGCTAATTTTAGGTGGTTAAATAATTGTGCGTCTGATAGTGCATCAATATTAGCGTCTATTTGTGCGGATATATATATAGACGCAAAATTCGCATCTATTTACACGTACGTTTACACGCATTTATAGACGCTCTGATAGACGCGCCCAACTTTGTGCGTCTATGCCTCGTTTCTGTTGTAGTGGTGCGCTTTAGCAATCTCAAAGTGGACTTTTATACTAATCGTAATATGGATCAGGTAGGTTTTTTTCCCTAGTCCGCAACAACCTCAATGGTGGTATGTCATTCCCATGACATCTAGGAGTATCCCAGTGTTTGCCAGAAACCCCGTACCGATCGTAGAAGAGAAACCTTTAATAGCGGCAATGACAGAAGGCATACAAGAAACTAGGATGAACTGCCTGGAGGACCAAGACATCTCAGCTATGGAGATAGAGGAGATAGACGATGGGTTTTTTGAAAATGAAGCAGAGTCCTCATTTTGTGGACAATTTTGTATAGATCTTCCGGTGTATACTGAGCTATGTCAAGATGAGATTGTGGAACCCTAAACAGTGACTCGATCAAAACGTTCCTCCCACTACATCATGTCCACTTTTTGTAAATCGATTAGGACAGTTTGTATATTTTTGGAGTATCGTATTTTGTATTATCTAAATTTTTTATTATTTTAAAATGAAGTCTTGCAAATTAAGTCTTATTTTTATTATCTCTTGCAATTTATTATCAAATTGACTTATTTTTCCTTGTATGTGTAGGTTTAGGATCTGGGCACGGACGGCAGGATGAACCGGGATTTTACAGATGACGACATCGACGCGATGCTAGCGCGTTTCTCATCGGAGTAGCTAGCACGAGTCAGAGATAGAGCCGATGCACAGCTTTCCCGTTCCACCTCAGCACGATCGGTATTTGGTATTCACAATTATGTATGCATTTGCTGTTGCAGACTCCCTTCGATATGCCACTACAGCGAGAGGAGTTTTCTGATGTGGATGAGTCGTAGAGAGCAGATTAGGCTACATAGGATTACTCCCCATCTTGTATTATGTATGGCATTATGGCCTCTATCCTCCATATGTAATAGCAAAGTATATATGATTCAGACTTCTATGTTGCCCCAATGACTCCATATTTTATTTGTCGCAGTAGCACTTCTCAATTTAAGTTTTGTTATTTTCTTTATCAATGCAGTGCACATTTTTGTTAATTAATGTCATGAAAGTACTTGTTTGCAAAGTCTTGTAATTATTTGGGATCGATTGTCTAACTTCTTTGACAGTAGGAATTGTCTCTTAGCCCTATGTGGCTCTAACTGTGGCAGGGCTGCATCTGCAGCTCTGCCACAAAAACATTTTATTCTCTGCAATCGTCGGTATCAGCGTCGGAAAATTATTCTGCAATCGTTGGTATTAGCGTCGAAAATTGTCTATAACTGTCGCTATTTTCGTCGGTATTAGCATCGGTATCTGCGTTGCTAAATAGCGATGCTAATACCGACGACGGGTGTATTTTTTATATTTCATAATGCTCTCCTAAGATGAATCCTCCTATGTCAACTCCCATCTAAATGAGATCTATATTCCTCTTGAATAACATAGGAGACTATGTTGAAGCTCTCAAATCCAATTTTCTATTGTTCATAATGTTGCTCAATAGCCTTGCATATATTGAACATGCTACTATATCACCCTCTAATGTAGGCTACGATGTCTTCTATAGCTTGTGATTTCTTTTCCTTTTGTCCTCATTTTTTCCTCCTCTCCAATAACGGTTGTATACTCCTCTCCCTTGCTCATACCTATTGAAGCCTTACTTTATCTTCCAATGAATATACCAAAGTGCTAAATGTACCATTCAAAAAACTAGGCGATCTTCCACCTCAAAACCTCCCCTTCTAGAGAAGCAAGACATATTTCTTCAAGTCCCTTTCCCCTTCTCTATTTCTTCTCTTTGACTTGGTGTAAATGAAGTCTAAAATAGCTATAGCAATACTACCCTCTTCTCTTTTGAGAACTAGTTCTAACTTCCAAATATTTTTCAAAAAGACTCATAAAACACAATATTCAATATGTACTTCTATATAATTTCTATTTTTAATCTTCTTTGAAAAGGACCCGTGAAAACACAATCTATACTTTTGTATAATTTCTTTTTTCTTCCCAATCATGCTTACTAAAAACAATGTCCTCTTGAACATACTCTACACTTGTATAGAGTTTCTTGTTTTCAATTCCAATCAAGCTTGCCAAAGAACATATCCTCTTGTTTTTTCTCATTCCAAACTTGGAATCCTATTTTCTATTAACAATCATCTCATGTTCTTCTCCCAGTATAAGGTCCATAGTGCAGCATGGTCACATGGACGACATTTCAGAGTAGAGCACATCGACAAGTTACGCTCGACAATGGACTGTGGAGTGATGGCAATGTTTGAGCAGGAAAGCCGACGACGTGCCATAGATCCAAACCGTGTAGTTGCAAAGATGGAGTATTTTGGATGTTTACAGAGTATCCTTGTAGTGGACTATCGAAGTTTCTCCTTTACCATATGATATGTGCAATAGTTCAAGGTTACTCTCGAAGGAGCGGGTGAACAATGTGTAGTAAAGGTTAATTAAAAGAATCATTTGAGCTTAGTTACAATGGGTGTAGAGAACAATGATTTGAGTATGAATTGTGAAGTGCAAAGAATGGGAAGAAATGGAAGTGATTGTTAAGTGACCAAGAGAGCATATCAAATTCAATTGTTGGACTATGAAGATCAGACTAGGACTCGCGAGAAATTTTCAAGTGTGTCGTTGCTTTATCAAATAACAGTATGAAATTTTTTTAATTTATTATTCCTAGTATTTTTAATCTATACATCAAAACTTAGTTATAAAATTTTGCACTTTTTTGATATTTTTCTAATAAAAGTGCTATATTTTAAAATTTAAAAGTGATTATTCTTTATAAAAATAAGGATTTTTATTAATGAAAATTATATATGTTAAAAAAATTATAATAATCTACACAATAGTCAAGAATGCCATTTATAAATCTTAGTAATGTTTTTGAGATTTTAGAGAAAGAGAAACTAGTTTAAATGCATTTTCAAAAGAAATATTTACATGAGAATGTTATGTTTCCAACTGTATGCAAAATGAAATATATACATTATGTTGATTCATATTATATGAGATTAGGGAGGAGTACATGACACTTTCTTATTAGTCTTAGAATTGACAAGTTTACTTATTATCTATGAGAATGAATAATATAGAATAGATTATAGTTGCAAAATAAAATGTAATATTTCATAAACAAAACTAGAGTTTACATTTAATTAATATGATGGCATGAGAAGAGGCCTTAGCATTAGTGCTAAATTTGTATATTTTGATTATATAAATATCATTGGGTTGATTGAATAGGTGAAGAGAGGAGGGCCAACAACGCAGTTTATTAATTAGAAAGAAAAAATTCGGGTTTTGAAAATAAGCTATGTATGTTTATGCAAGAGAGCAAAAAATGAGATTTGTTTTTATCTTGCTTATTATTTAATTTATAATAAAGGAAAGTATGATGTTTTCATTACAAGTGAAAATAGATTAAATATTTAAATATTAATGAGCAACAATGAACTTTGTTTCATGGAGAGGGGCGATATTTCTAATAGTGAAATTAAAACATGGGTTCTTGGAACATTAGTAAATCTCTTTGAATGATTTACGTTTGAATAAATAAAAGGTATTAATTTATAAAGTTGAAGAGATAAATTTAAGAAGGAACTTAAATAGTGTATGACTATAGACCTACTAGACCTTCTTTCTAAAACAAACTTTTTCAAAGTTAAATAACAAAATCCTGAATAATTTGCCACTGAGATGGAAACAAGTAAATTATAAGGGGGCCACCCTTGAAAGAAGGAGGAAAATCATAGCTAGCTTAGGATTAGAATGCTAGTGTTTAATCTAGAGACCTAGCCATGTGTCATTATTAAAAAAGGAAGCAAAAGGGGCTAGCTATGCTTACTTAGCTCTTAGACATTATGTAATATTAGCTAGACTACTATAACAAAAGAGTGGCTTAAATACTTAGAAGGCTAGTCAAGATTTTAGTGATAAATACCCCCTATTTAGTGTAATAACTCTTAGGAGTTGGCTTGGAAACCTGGTTAAAAGTGGCTTAGTGTTTGGATAGTGACTAGCTAGAGTATAAATCTCCCATGGAATTAATAGCCTTGGCAACAAAGGCCTCAGTAAACTCATTAAAAATAGATCCTACATCTACATTCTTTATCTTTCAACACTATTTTCAGCATTCATGACTATTGAGATTTTAGCCAACATATCCATAAAGTTCAGCTTTAAAAACAACCTCAACATGTAGTTATCCTTAGCCAAAGTACCATATTTGTTAAGCTCTTTTCTAACCTAACGTACACATCCCTTTTTAGCCATGCACATGTCTTTAATACTATTGAGTTTTCCCCTATTTTTTTCTATCCATTTTTTAAAACGAGCAACAAAGATAATTTTCCCTTTTCTTGGAGGAGAAATATCCTCTACAATAGCACTAACAGAGCCTCTATTTACAACAATGCCATTTGAAAACCCTTGAATTCCCTAGTATTAGATGAAACAATATTATCTCTAAGAGTATCCCCATTATTGGGATGACTAATACACACAATTAAAAATTAAAGTGCTCTTATACCATCTCTACTTCTCATAGGAGCATAGGATTAACCATCATCAATCACTTTAGTATCCATCCTTATAGTTGATAGAATGAATGGTTGCCCCAAGATAACTAAATAACTATCAGAATCTTTCATAAAGAAGTGCTATCCATCACAAACATCTCCATTATTCACTCTAACATTTCGACATGTAGCATAAAGATATTTGAATGAGTTATTTGTAGCCTACATACACCATCTAGGATCTACATCCACTGGCCAATCACCATTCTCGTATAGATTGCATGCCATAATGTGAACTTCAGACCCATGGCCTAATAATGCAATACATACCTTTACAATAGTTTCCATTGTAGCTCATGCCCACTGTGAGTGAGAATAAAGACTCCTAAGAAAAACAATTTTTTCCATCGTCATAAGACTACTATTGTGTCACTCCTTTTTGTGTAGTGTTGTTTATCATGTCATTTTCAATCGCATCACCTTTGCATGCATTCATAGAACTATAAGATTCTTCAATGTCCAACCCATATGTTTCATTGATGCCAAATTTTTCAATTACTTATGCATACCCCCTTTACCATGTTGGGATGTAGAGAGAGAAGATATCTAGAGATGCAAGAGGGAGAGAAGAGACACTCCATATACTCCCAAAGACTATATCATATTGACCACAATCTACATGTATATATATATATAGGTGAGTACTAGTTTAGATAGGGTGATCTATATATAGCTCCAACACCCCCACTCAAAGAAAGGTCTCTAGTTGCAGATGAAAAAAACCCTGGCGGAGTATAAGGGAAAAATTCAAGCTCCTATATACAAATGTACAAACATGACCAAGAAGGGTTATTTTGTGCATGTAAAGTAAATCGGTACATGTGAAGGGAAGTTGAATATGTATGTACAAAGATGACCAAGAGTTGTGAGGTGTATGTGCATATGTGAAGTGTATGGTGCATGCAAGGAGTATGTACAATGGCACTATAATGGCATAGTAGATGAATTCCCAAAGATTGAAATTGAGATAAATCCAAGTTTCGAGCATATCAGAGTGAGCGTGCTTCATTGAATTCGTTGGTGAATATATCTATAGTCATTTGATTGATTGGACAATGTTAAAATCATGATTGTGCCTTTCTTTACTTTATATCAAACGTAATGATAATGCACTGCAATATGTTTAGACTTGTTATGTTGAACATAGTCTTTATCAAGACTAATAGCACTTTGGTTATCTTATCGAAGTGGTGAGCTCGAGAGAGGAGGATGGCCAATAGCAACATAATGTTGTTTCTTGCTAGTTCAAGAAATAAGAAAACCATTGATAAATAAATAATTTCCACTCTCGTAGAATGGGTAGATAAGTGAGAGCTTGCCAAATCTAGATCTGTATAACCCAAAAGTTGAAGTGAATGTAGAGAATCAGAGTGCTATGGGCACCAATAAACCAACCCAAAGTCTTTAGTGCATTTCAAATACTTAAAAACTCGTTTAGCTGAGTCGAATGTTTAATACATGGAGAAATAAGATAATGTCCAAGAAAATTTGTTACAAAAGCCATGCTAGGGTGAGAATTTAAGCCAATAAATTGAAGACATCCAAAAATATGAGGATAAGGTTGATGTAATACTAATTATCCATCATTTTGCAGATAGTGAGAGTTTTGGGTACAACTCACAAGACAATGAATACTAGCAGGATGTGTAGAGCCCAAACCAAACTTTTGAATAATACATTCAATGAAGTTTGTTTGACACAATAATAAAACACCATTTACTTGATATGATTGAATCTGAATACCAAGACATGAGTATATATCTCCCAGATCGCCAATGTTTAATGCATAAGATAAAACCTTCTTAACTTGTTGAACGAAGTTGAGATTGTTAGAACCAAGTGTCATATCATCCACATATAGAGAAAGAATAACAAAACTATAATTGCATTGCTTGACATATGAGCTAGGATCAGAAGAACAAGAGATAAAACCTTATTTTATAAGAAAGAGATCAATCTTTTGATACCAAGTTTGTGAATATTATTGGAGACCATACATCACCGGATGAATTCTACGAGCAAGATTTTCCTTATGTTTGACTAAAAATCCATGTGGTTGCTCCATGTATATGTCTTTCTCTAAATCGTCATTAAGAATAGTAGCTCTCACATCCATTTGGTAAACATCCAAATCAAACTCAATAGCAAAAACTAATAAGACTCGAAAATTAGTAATATGAACTACATGTGAGAAAGTTTATTGATAATGAAATCGTGCAATTTGTGAGAAAATTTTGGAAAATAGCCTTGCTTTGAATTTTTCAAATGTTTCATCCCTTTTTTTTCCTTATAAACCGACTTGCATTTAATAGTAGTACATCTAGGCGATAACTTAGCTAGAACCCATGTACCTTTGGAGAGGAGATTCATACTCACCTTTCGTGGCCTCCTACCATTGTACCTTTTGTGAGGATAACATGGAATCACTGTAAGAGATAGGATATTCAAAAATATTGAGAGAATTCTCAAGAGTATTAGCATCATAAACATGATAAGTACCATGCTCATTATCAATTGGAAAATCAACATAAAGATCAACACCAATGTCATCATTAGCAATAATAGGTAAACATTGTGGATCTTGATTTGAAGAGTCAATATTATCATGTGAAGGAGGTTTATCATCATATAAAAAATGAAAAAAAGTGAGTAATGACTTTGTATCATCAATGTCCTCTAGTAACCACGTCTGCACAACATCCTCCCAAGACCGTGTGCTACCCATTTGGAAATAGAATCATGACTTATGATTACCTTCTTGAAAGATGGATCATAAAACTGGTATCCCTTAAAGAAAGTTGAATATCCAATGAAAATAACTTTCAAATTGGGAGGATCAAGTTTTCTACAACTCTCTTTGGGTACATGAATATAAGCAATACATCCAAAAGTTTTTTAATATAAAATAGAAGAAGTTTCACCCATCCAGGTAGTAATTGGCATTTCACTAGAGGGAGCAAGTGTGAGAAGATGATTCTACATAGATACTGCTATTAAGATTGCTTTAGCACCCTAGAAACATCGAGATAAGCTAAATTGAATGATCATATATATCGCATGGCATTGAGAATAGTCCTATTATTGCATTTAGCAATACCATTATGTTGAGGAGAGTAGGAGATCGTATATATATGATGAATACCTTGATTATTACAATAATCATCAAAATCATTTGAAATGTGTTCTCCACCATTATCAATGTGAAGTTTTTTAATGCGATGACCAATATCAAATTCTGCATATTTTGTATATTGCTTAAAAGATAATAAAGCTTTTAATTTTTTTCGCAAGAGAAAAACAATAGTATATCTTGAGAAGTCATCAATATAAGTCATGAAATACCAATATTGAGATTTTCATGAAGGAAAATGTTCACAAATATCAGTGTGAATAAGATCAAGCAAATGTCTAGAATGGGTTGTGGTGAAAATGGAAAAGGGTTTGTTAAGATTGCAAGGAGAGCTCTAACAACATTTGCAATGTTTTCATTTAAAGATAAATAAAAAATATTACCATTTAAAGGAGAAATAGCTATGGTTTGGCCATCTTTCTGAATCCGACACTTGGTATGGTCAAAAGTGAGAAAGAGACCAAGATCCACAAATCTTGCAACTAGAAAATGATTCCTTTCTAGATCTAGGAAATATAGAGCTCCAAATAGAATTCTTGTTGAAGAAAGAGTACCCAGATACAAATCACCTATACCTTTGACTTGGCAGGTTGTGTCATTAGCAAGATAAACTAGTTTCTTGATAGGAATAGAATGATAATTATGTAACCATTGGGGCTGATATGTCATGTTTTCCATGGTACCATAATCAATAATAAAAAGAGATCCATCACAAACATGAAGCATCCTTTTCTAAGAGATAGAATAACTCACACAATTTTCTTCTTCAGTAGTGTTGTCATGTGTAGCAAAACATGCTCTATTACAATTTAAATCAAAATGCCTCTTGAAACATAGATGGGTTGCATGATCACTCTTTTTTAAGTATTCACAAAGAGAATAATCTCTAGATAAACATGGTTCTTTATTTGTAATGCCATGTTCTTAATCATATTGTTTACCCTAGCAATCATCTTTAGTGTGACCATTTCTGTTGCAATAAGAATAATGTCTTTTAGGAAACTTGAGACAAGAGAAGTTACCACCACAACAACTACTACATGTAGAGTGTACAAAGGAATGCTTCAAGCATGTAAAGATTGGTCGATTTGTTCTAAGTATGTGTCCTCTTGTGAGATCATAACTGTTTTTTGATTTTTGTGTCATCGTTCATGTCATTGGAAATATTCAATCAAAGATATACAAGTTTGATCAAAATTGATCCTATTTTTGTTAGATAATATGGTAACAATATTATCATAAGCAAGATCCTTTACAACATCAAAAAGATGTATAACCAATTGCTTTCATGGAATAGCATCACCAGCAATAGCAAGCTAATTGATAATACTCTTGAATGATTTAATATGTGTTATCATAGAAGTCGCGATATTGTATTGTAACATAGTGAGATAACTATGTAGATAAAGTGTTTCTGTAATAGATTTCTTCTCAAAATTTGCTACCAAATACTCCCATATATCTTATGAGGCTTAAAGATTACATACATCAAGCATAAGATATTGTTGAAGAGTAGAAAGAATATACTAACAAGGTGCTTTGTCACGTTTGACCCACTCATTATGAATAGTTTGTCATTCTTCAAAGATAGGTCCTTTAATTACAAGGGTATTATCATGAGCATGATCAATTTGTTAAGGTGGATATTCATAACTACAAAAAACAATGTCATGCAAGTCATTGCCTTTAAGAATTAGCAATATTTTTACTTTCCACCCAAGGAATCCTTGTCCTTGAAAGTGAGGAATGGAATGTTTTCCAAAAGAAAATCAGTTGATGATTACAGAATTCGATATAGCTGGCTGAGAGAATGCATAGAGTATGAGATCAAAGAGTTTGTACACCATATAAGAAACGACAAGACCAAAGTGCAGCACAACATACCGTATGTAGAAGCTATGTTGTAAGGAAAGATGTTTAGTTCAAAAAGCATACTTCAAAAGAAAGAGACCCAAGATAGACAAAACATGGGTAAGAAATAAAGCGATCCAAAATAGACAAAACATGTGAGATAAAAAATTGGTTAAACTTGGACGATAAATATGAACAATGCTGAAGACGTTATCACTTTACTCTTTGGCCAAGAATAGATGATGGTTTGGCTAGTTATGGTAGAAAGAAAGAAACATAGAAACACAAGAGTGAGTAGTTGTGATGAAACCTGTGTTGTAGAAGTTTGCATGAAAAGTTATTATCCTGTTTGTTTTCTTGTTTCAAGTCCAGTTTACCTAAATTGACGTAGCTTTTGAGTTTCCCAAAAAGAAACTTTTACGATGTCCAAGTGAGGCATAAGATATTACATCAAATTTAAGCATGAAAATAACACGAATCAAGAATTGAAGAGATACTATACATGTATACTTTTTTATTGTCTTCTTCAAGGAATTGGTTGTAGTCAATCATGGTAGCTTTGATACCATGTTGACATGTAGAGAGAGAATATATGTAGAGACGTGAGAGGGAGAGAAGAGACACACCATATACACTCCCAAACAAAGACTATATCATATTGATCACAATCTTATTGAGAAAAAAGGCATAGCCTAAGCCCTTATCTATGTCTGTATTAAGGAAGTGTGTGAGAGGCTATGTAAAGTGCCATAAAGGACAAAGGTTCTATGTCTTTAGTGAAAGATGTCGAAAAGTAGATAGTTGAGAAGAATGAAAATGAAGAAAGCTTGAGCCTCCATATCCCTGTCTCAACCACCTTTGGTTGTGCATCCCCATCAAATCTCTCATCTACTCTCAATTGGTATCATAGCGATAAGGTTAAGACCTCTGACTATATTGATCGCAATTATAGCGATTTGCCACATGATAGTTCTGCAAGAAGTGTATCAAAAGCCTAAAATTGGACCTAAAAGGTCCTTTGCATTCACACTAGCAAAGGGCTTTCTTTACAAGGCTGATTAGAGAAAAACTACTACACTTCATTGGACAAGGCCTCCAATTGATGAAGCTTGAGAGATCTACCATCTCATGAATCCCAAGAAGATCTCCAAATTTTTAGTCTGACAAGACCAAAGATGAGTTATTGAGATCTACCAACTAGAGAATGAAAGGCAGTATGGCCGGTTGTCGCAATGCATAGGGTTGAAGGTCACCTCAAGGGTTTGGCAAGAGAAGAATGTATGGGGTTTCAAGAGCTTGGACTCCGGAGATCGTAGAGATAAGGGAAGGGTTGAAGGTTTCAAGCCAAGTTCTTGAAGATAAGAGATAGCAGGGTGAAGGTAGATTTAGGGAGAGGAGTAGATGAAAAAAAAGAGATTCTAAGAGATTGAAGATGTAGAAGAATACCCCCAAAAAGAATTAGAAAATATAGAAGAATACTAACAGAGATGCCTGTCGGTTTCTTTCAACATAACTCTAATAGACAAAAAAGTGTACAAAATAATACCTTCCTCTATGATGCTCAGATCACCAATCTGATGCTTCCATTGGATCTAAAAGGAGGGTTCAATACCAAGGCACTTGGCCAGATCACTTCTTCTTCATCTCCCACTTTGGAATGTTGTTCACTGCCTGAAAACAGCGATCACGCATCGTGCGATTTCTCTAATCTCTCTTTTTATATAAAATCCACTCAAATGGGTTGAAAGCTACATTTTTTCATTTACATGTCATCCTAATCTAGAAGTTGTCTATAGTTTTATGGATTTTTATAAGAGACAATATGTAGAATATAAAAATTTGATTAAAAACTTGTCCAAAAAAATCTAATATTTTGAACCATGGACACTAACACTAATGCCTAAAGTGGCATTGGCTCTCTAAATCTAAAAGGAAGCCACACTCTAGATTTATTTTTTTCACGGCGTGCAAGTAGCGGCACAACATCCACCCCCTCCTAGTCTGCACATCCTCTGGCATGTGCCAAAGTCTTACGAATTTGCAGTGCTAGAAGAAGTATCTTCTGCCATGTCAATGTCTTCATCTTCTGCATCTTCTTCTTCCTCTATGTCTTCATGCTCTTGAAGTATATTCAGGTCTTCTAGCTCATATGTTGAACTTTCTCTTCGTTTGAAGACCTTGATTCTTTTTCCAACTATGGGTATCTTCATGCTTGTTCCATCCAATTCAGCCAATGAATATGTGGCATTGTCATGAACAACCTTTACCACACATGGGCCAAACCAATGTTTTACCATCTTTCTAGAAGCACTATATTGATTGTCTAGCCTTTTGTCATAGACAAGTACCTAATCATTTTCTTGAATTGCTCTTGGCCGAAGTCGATGTTGCTTATCAAATCTTCTTTTGTTTTGTAGTCTTGCTATCTTTAGCTTCTCAGTTGTTGCTTGAACATCTTCAAGCCTTGTTTCTAGCTGCCATATGTGCAATGTTAGCAACTCTTCTCTACTGATGCCTTCCTCCAAGGTAGAAGACTCCATGTGACAATAGATTCTTCAATTGGCACAATTGGTTGTGCCCATGCTTAAGTTTAGCTGGCATATAGCCAGTCACTATACTGTGAGTAGTCCAGTCAGCCCATAATGCAAAAGGTATCATTTTAGGCCATTCTTTGACCTTTTCTCTACAAGACTTTGCTAGATCTTTGAGAATAGACTGGTGCCTGAAAAAACTACAAGTAGAGGGAGACTAAGATGAAACAAGCATAGGTTAGCAGCTCAATGTCAACTTCTGCTACATTATTATCCAACCATATCTCCAAAAACAGTCCACACACTAAAATGGTATTCTCAAAAGATAGATACACCAAACTTAAGGACACTTTACATACAACCACAGGATAGGACATATTTATCAACACTCCCCCTCAAGCTCAGAATGAGCTTGCACACATAAGACTCCAAGTGCACTCTTGAAGTACTCAAACTTATCTTTACCTAATGCTTTGGTAAAGATATCAGCAACTTGTTCATTGGTCTTCACATGGACCAAGTCAATCTCTCCATCAATGACTTTTTCTCTAATGAAATGATAGTGCACTTCTATGTGTTTTGTCCTTGCACGGTAGACTAGGTTCTTTGCCAACATAATGCTGCTAATATTGTCACAATACATAATAACTCCACCATCAATCTCTATCCCCATGTCATATAGGATCAATCTCAGCCATGTTTGCTCACATGCTGCCAATGCAATGCCTCTATATTCTGCTTCAGTGCTTGATAGAGCAACTGTAGATTGCTTCTTACTGCTCCAACTTACCATGGCTGATCCAAATGAGAATGCATAGCCACTAGTAGATCTTCTATCGACAGAGCTACCTGCCCAATCTGCATCTGAGTATCCAAACAATGCAGGCTTGATTCCTTTTTCATAAAACAGCCCAAATCTAGCTGTCTTCTTCACATATCTAAGAACTCTTCTCACTACATCCAAATGTGATTTGCATGGTTTCTACATAAATGACTTATCAATCCAACAGCGTAACTCAAGTCTGGTCTTGTAATGGTCAAGTAGATAAGACTACCAACCATCTTTCTGAACATAGTAACATCCTCAACATAAGATCCATCATCCATCAACTTAGCATTTTGATCCAATGGTGTATCAACCGGTTTGCATCCTATCATGCCATATTTTTCCAACATCTCCAATGCATATTGCCTTTGTATCAGCCATATACCATGAGGTGTGTCAATAACCTCAATACCCAAGAAGTATCTCAACAAACCAAGGTCCTTTATATCAAACTCTTTATGTAACCCATGCTTGAATTCAGTAATCTCCTTCTCAAGTGTACTTGTAATAATGAGATCATCAACATAGATGACCACAACAACCATACCATCTTCTGTATGCCTCACATAAAGTGAATAATCAGCTTTGCTCTGCTGAAATCCCATATTGTATAAGAATTTGCTGATTCTATCACACCATGCTCTTGGTGCTTGCTTCAGTCCATATAAAGCCTTCTTCAACCTGCATACATAATGTGGGTATTTTGGATCCACATAGCCCTCTGGTTGATCCATGTACACTTCCTCTTCTAAGTTGCCATTCAAAAATGCATTTTTCACATCCATTTGATAAAGCCTCCAACCATAGATAGAAGCCAAAGCAGTTATCGATCTTACTGTCATCATTTTAGCTACTGGACTGAATGTTTCTTCATAGTCCAAACCATAAGTCTGTGCATATCCTTTTGCAACTAGCCTTGCTTTATACCTTTCAAGAGAACCATCTGACTTACATTTGACCTTGTAAACCCATTTACATCCAATGGACTTTTTTCCATAAGGTAGTTTCACCAAATCCCAAGTCTTATTTTTCCTTAGTGCATCCATCTCTTCATCCATTGCTTGTCTCCACTCTTTGCTCTCTACTGCTTCTTCAAAGCAAGTAGGCTCCACATGTTGTACATAAGAAACCATGTATGCATAATGCATCTTCATGAACCCATTATAAGTCAATCTATCAACTAGATACCTTACCCTTTCTGACCTTCTCAATTGAGGTGCACTATTGTGTGTCTCATCTGATCTAGCATGTGGTGGCACATACTTTCCTACACTTCTAGTGCCAGGTGTTTTAACATGCAGAATGCCATACTCGTCATCTATAGATTCATCTTCTGAACTTTTAGTCATTGGTCTCTTACCTTTTGCAACTTCTACACTCCTTTGTGCACTTCTTAATCTACCACTCCATGGACTGTAGCTACCATTGCTTTCCACATTCTCTTGAGGTCTTGAAGCATCTTCCACATGCTGATTTTCAGCCTTGTTGTTTGCTGAAATTTTTCTTCCATAGCCATTATCATCATTGCTTTCATAGGAATCAACATCCACTGCAATTTTGGGCTTGTACCATGATTCATATTCATTGAATTTGACATCTCTGCTTATGTATACTTCCTTACTCACCGGATCATAGCATTTGTATCCCTTATTCTCATCAAGATATCCAAGGAAAATGCATTTTACAGCCTTAGGTTCCATCTTCTTTCTCAAATCATCCGGAACATGAACATAACAGACACATCCAAAGACTCTAAGATATGCAACAGTGGGTTTCATGCCATACATTCTCTCATATGGTGACATATTATGAATCAAGGTTGTAGGTGTTCTATTCATAATGTGAACTGCAGTATGCACTGCTTCTGCCCAATATGACAATGGCATGTTCATTTGGTTCATCATTGCCCTTGCGACCTCTGCAATAATCTGATTCTTCCTTTCAGCCACACCATTTTGCTGAGGTGTATACCTGCATGTCAATTGCCTTTTGATACCATGATCTCTCGAGAAGTTACAAAACTCATATGACATGTACTCTCCACCATTATCTGACCTCAAACATTTTATGTAGCATCCAAACTGCTTTTCAACCATAGATTTAAATTCCAAGAACTTTTCAAATGCTTCACTTTTATGCTGCATAAAGTACACCCAAGTCATCCTGCTGAAATCATCAATGAAAGTGATATAGAATCTACATTTTCCGCTCATGGAAACATTCTGACATGGGCCCCAAATATCTGAGTGTATTATTTCCAAAGGATAGCTGCTTATTCTCCCCCTCTTTGGAAATGGCAATCTGGACTGCTTACCAAATTGACAAGCCTCGCATACATGATCAAAATTCACATATCCTAAATGCGGTAGACCACGGACTATCTGTTTTGATTGCATTTGCTTCAATCTTTTCAAATTAACATGACCAATCCGTCTATGCCATAATTCCGCATCCTTATCTTGCCCATGTCCTCTCTCAACATACATAGAGTTTTGAATCAGTGGAGTACCTACATCCAAAGCAAACAATCTTCCTTTCTTTCTACCATGAGCAATCACCCTGCTAGTTCTCCCATTATGGAACTCTTCAATAAAACATCCAAACTTATTGAATCTCACCTGTAATCCTTGATCTTTCATTTGACCAACCGATGCTAGGTTCTTAGTTATTGTGGGCACATAAAGTACATCACCAAACTTGTTCTCAATCCCATCTTTAGTAACAAGTGGCACACTACCAATATGAGTAATTTTTTGTAAAGTATCATCACGAGTGGCAACATATTCATCATTTATGCATTTTCTCCTTGCTATCAAACCACTCAGCATGATGAGTCATGTGGTTTGTAGCTCCTAAATCCAAAAACCAATCATTGTCACTAAGAGATGAGTCATGCTCCCAAGCACATGCTCCATAGCAAATAGGTGACCTCTAGGCGATCCACCTCTAGGGCCATAACTTGTACCACCATAAGTGCCTGCATAGTGGTCGTATTGGGTCCTTCCACGACCCCTAGACATAGCATTCTATTTTTGATAACAATCCCTCTCAAAGTGACCAAAATGCCCACAATAATGACAAGTGCTATCTCTTTGTGAAGAAGGACTAGACTGTCCTCTTCCTCTAGGGAAAGATCTCCCCCTACCTCTATATATGAAGTCACCACAACCAAAGTTACCAATTCCATGAGCAAAACCATAATTACTACGACCAGGTGAAGATCCTCTAGCTCTAGATGAGCTGCCACGACCTCTCTGGTGAGAGAAGACACTATCTCCACCTGCATTTTTGCCACTGCTAGATGCATTCAATCCCAACTTGATTTCTTCTGTAAGTAGAAATCCAATAAGCTCCTCAAAGTTAGGCATATAGCCTCCCCTAACGGAAATATAGGTATCCAAAGATTTAAAAGCTGGTCCGAGCCCATTTAGTGTCAGTGACACTAAATCATCATCATCAAATAGGTGCATTAATGGATGCAAGGTCTTCTGAAATTTGCTTGATTTCTGCCACATAGTCATTGATACTGCGATTGCCTCTCCATGCACCATGTAATCTCTTCTTAAGTTGTATCTTACGAGCCTCTGTACATGTTTCATACACTTTTTCTATGATTTTCCATGCCTCCTTACAAGTATTTGCCTTTTTGATATGAGGAATCAATGTTTCTGAAATACATATGGAGATCCAATGCAAAACCTTCCTGTTCTTCCCAGTCCAATCCTTTTACGCTTTCTTTTGCTCTTCACTTGGATGTTCGGGAACTTCTCGACATTCATCATGACCTGTTATGAGGTCCCATAGACATCTACCCATCAATAAATTCTCCATCCTGTAAGACCAAACACTATAGTTGTCTTTGGTCAATTTGTCTCCCATGATCTGAGTGATCTGTGCTGTGTCAGACATTATGATTGCTGCAAATTCAGAAGAAAACAACAATACAATTTGTCCAGAAATGGTATTCAGCAATATGATTATCGTACATGTGTCCAAAAATTGTCATATACATCCATCCATGATGCCAACATGTCATACATTCAATTCCCAGTAAGAACCATCCAAATCGGATTCCACACGATGTCTGTATGACCCAAAATGTATTAAAACATGGGTCTAAAGTTGACCACTTTTCTTGCAATTTTTAAATTTCTTTTGGCTCAAGTCTGTCAAGCAAGGTATTTGGTTTTTCCTGTAGATTGTGGCATAGTCTGGAGTTCTGGATTGTATTTATGGCACTTGAAGCATACTATCCCTGCACTTGGCACTTCTACAATGGGGCGCAAAACAAAGGAATGGTCAATGTATATCTTTGCTATTTTTGCATCAGTTTCAGAAGAATTCACATAACGCATTGAGAAGTCATAGACGAGCTGCAAATGTGGCCAAGCTGGTTCCAGGGCATGTTCCTCCTCTTCAGGATCAAAAGCCTCTGACCCTGAATTCTCATGGCCAGATGATGGCAGGGCTCTGAAAAGGTTTACTGATATCATTCTGAAACATTCTTCGGTAACAGCTTCTGTGAGTTTCGCAGTCCCAGAGGCCACATATTCAACAAGCTCTAGTAGAGTCTACCGCTTTATCTCCTTCTCCTTTACGTTTTTAGTAGGATCAGTAAAGTCAAAGACCACACAGCACAGGCTAAGTTTCTTCAAAAATAGGATTTTCCTTTCAGAGCTGGGCACGTCTCTGAAGGAGGGCAAGGGTTCAGTATAGTACGAACTAGCACTGCCATTAGCGCTTGGAAGTGTCTTCTCTCTGCCACCAACAGGGTATCGTTGAGCTGCAGGAATGTGAGTTATAGATGATCTCGTTCCAGGACCACTTCCGGCGTTCCGAGCTATGGCATGACCCGTTAATCCACTTTGAAGGGTGGGATCAATCGTTCCATCACTACGTTGTGATATCAAATGACAAAACTGCAAGTAGAGGGAGACTAAGATGAAACAAGCACAGGTTAGGAGCTCAATGTCAACATCTCCTCCATTATTCTCCAACCATATCTCCAAAAATAGTCCACACACTAAAATGGTATCCTCAAAAGATAGATACCCCAAACTTAAGGACACTTTACATACAACCACAGGAGAGGACATACTTATCAATAGTGCCCTCTCTCACTTTTCCCATTGCCTTCAGGGTTGTAGGCTGATGTTAAAGCCAACTTAATACCCAATTGAGCAAAGAAGTTGTGTGCCTCATTAGCATCCAACTCTCCTCTATCTACAATTACTTTACCCACATAACCATATCTACAAAACACTTCTTCAAGCAAAAAACAAAAAATAGCTTGAGTGAATTTGGTTGTTAAGGCTTTGCCCTCAACTTGATTGGTTAGATCCTCTCTTGCAAGCACTAAATATCGCATATTCCATATTCCTGTAGGAATGGTTACAAGATCAATAACCCATCTATAATCTATAGACAAGGGATCAGTCGGTTGTAACCCATCTGGATGCTTGACTATAAAATACATTTGACACACATAACATGTTTGAACAAAATGTGCTATGTCCTGATACATGTTCTCCCACCAATATTTTTCTTTGATTGTAATAAAGGCTCCCCATATGCCTCTATGTTTTTCCCACAAGCTTTCATGAAATTCCTTCATTATCTGTTTTTGCAACCTTTTTCTACCTACAACTCGGATAGGTGATCCTTTCTTCTTCTTTGCATGCTTCCATAGATGTCATTCTTTAAGAAAAAAACCATAAGCTTTCCTCTTGATATGCTTGAACTCCTAATCAGTCCAAGTCTCCTTCTTCTTCATTGTGCTCAAATATTGTCCGATCTTCAACCAATCTTCTTCATAATCTTCTTCAAGCAAATGAGCTAGAACTTGAGCAATGCAATAAGCATGTTGGCTTCTAGTTGACTACCCTATTACTAAACAGAAAGCAAAGGTATACACATAAGACACAAAGATACAAATCTCTCTTTATCATCCACACATATGAAAGGATTATTCAAGAAACATAAGGAGAACAATACACATAATGAACCTCATCAAAACATTCATAATTATGCATATCATATATTACACTCTAATACATGGATATGCACATGCATGCATACATGCACGTGTGCACGTGTCTCTGCACGCACACACACATTAATGCATCCACTCATAAAACTAGGAAATGGTATATACATGTTCATCACTCTTTTCTCACTAGTATTGAATGAAATATAGCCTACACTCACTACACAACCCCTTTGAAATCTCTTAAGACATGATGAAAGAAATGAAGCTAATTTCTCACACTAGTACCCTTTATTTGGGCACTTAAACATCCCTTGTCCAGCGGTAAGAATATCATGCTTATGCTCTTGATGAAAATATAACCAAGCACATGTGCATCTAATAGTAGATGCAATTAAGATCATGACATGCATGTCACGGTCCCAATGCACAAAAAAGAGAAATTAATGCGTTGAAATATTATTTGCATACTCTATTTTGACATTTCCATGCGCCATGCAAATGCTAACATAGATTATTGGATTGAATTATGCCTTTTGATTGTCAAGACCTCATCCCTCAACTAGAAGGTTTAGCTTCACTCTCATACATGCTCCTAACACTCTTGATGAAAAGTATGATCATCAAAAATATTGATTTAAGCTCAAGTAGTTGGGGTAAAAAAAAAGGGATCCCCATGATTTTTATTTTGTAGGTACGTGGACAAATGTTTGGCTAATTAATGGTAAAGAAGTTAGAAAATTGGGCAATTATTATGTGAAAATACTAATTTAAAGCTATTTTTGGGTGAATTGTAGGCCAAAATAAGTAATCTTATGTATATATGGGCTTATTTTTTGTTAAAACTCTAGCTCAATAACCAAAAAAACCTCAAAAAAATAGCATTTTGTGCTAAAATCAGCCCCTAATTTTTATCTTGGAAGTAGTCCTTCATGGTCCATGTCTAACCCTTTCCCCTTCCACATTGTATCCAAGGTTTTCAATTAGCATAAGATTTTTCCAACATATTGTGTAAGAGGTGTGTGTTCAATGAGAGTGCAAACTCTCATGCATGTGCAACAAAGTTTGTTGAGGATAGACTCAATGGGCCTCATCCCATGTGGTGCAAGGAAATGGTATAATTCAATGCATTAACCTAGATCCTTGTTTTCAATTTGTGGAAAAGATAGGGCTTGTAAAACTTATCTCTTCTTCGTGTTGTTTACCTCTTTTTCACACCAAATGCTTCTCAATGTACATAATTGTTTTTTACCTCCATAGAAGGTGTTATAGACATTGTGGTTATCAAAAGAAATAGAACTAGTGAGCTACTTAACTTAAACTTAGTTATCATTATCATTTGGCTCTCCCAAGCAATTGCTTGTTTATGTTTTCACATCACTATTAAGATCTCATTGTATAGTCTCTATGGTTCCTTTTGCTTCAATCCCTATAATATAAATATGAATGGTAGATAAAATGACTTTTTGTGGCACTTTTCATGAAACATCAACAAAGAAAGGGGAAAGGGAGAAATGGGAAGAGGAGAATAAAACAAGCATGTGTAAAGTACCACACTTTTTGGTTATAAAATTTGTTATTTTCAATGGCCTTTTCAAGTAGCACTCTCTTACATATTTAATGGCACATCACGGTTATGATATGTATATAATGCTCTTGCATAACTCCTTAATTAGTCACTCATACCTTTATTCTCCTAGTTTCAATGTAAAAATAAAGGGAAAATTTTAACCTAAAGGGTATTTTTCAAAGGTTTTGCTGACCATTGGACTACATTTTTGAACATGAAAACTCAAGAAATAGACCATATATCAACATTTTTATAGTTTCGTGCTAGAAATTCATCCCAACACAGCCAAAAAATCATGCATTCACATAATGTTAGTCCCATTTTCTAAACTCCACCTTTGATCAACCAAACATTGTCCAACCTATTTATAAACTGAAAATCATACTGTCTCTTATTTTTTAATCTACCTAAAACTCCTTACTTACCCACTCTAGTATATAGGAGAAACAAACATACATTAAGAAGGAAGAAAACAAAATTCACCAACTATTGCGTAGTCATTTTTCGCGAAGTCATTGGGCTAGGGAAACTACAGAAACAATGGTAAAAATTGGAGAAAAACAAGTGCCTTATGTTACTTTGGTGGATCATGGTTCAGAGATTAATCTCATAGTTCGTGGAGTTTATGAAAGTAATAGATGGCCTATGGATGTAGAGCATGGGCAGCGTATGAGAGCCGCCAACAATACTGCAGGTGATTTGTATGTTGCCTGTCCCAGTGTCAAGATTCCTATTGGAGATGTAGAGGAGGATTTCCATTTCTTTGTGCAGGATTCATGCTCTTACCCCATAATCCTTGGACAGCCATCATCACAGAGATGCGCATGGAAATGAAAGTAATGGATGATGGATCTTTTTATGCACGGATTCGCAGTAAATATGGTATGAGAGCAGTCCAGTTTATGACTGTGTGTGTTAACCGTGCAAGAAACAGGGATACTCTTCCAGATGCACCATTGCCCACTATGAGGGATTCGGGTTTTCATTAGGTACCATTGTCCCGCGAGACGACAGTGGTACAGAGCAGAGGAGATTGGAGTTCTCGCCTCCTTGCAGTAGTGTTTTCTCCTCCAGTTTTGTTGGAATTTCAGAGTTCGATGAGTTATCAGAAGATTTCTAAGTTGCCTAGAGCTGCTAGGCAGTACATATGCAGGAAGGAGAAAAATTTGAAAAATGCAAGTATTTTAGAGGATGATGAGCACATAGATGGGATGTATGATAGTACGATTTATGCAGATACGATGACAAAGATGAAAAATATGCTGAAAATTGATATGCAAAGTTCTCACAGTAATGTATCAGTGCGCAGTCCCTGGATATGTTTCATAAAATTTCAGATTTTGTGTCACAGATAGAGTCAGAGGCTGAGGTGACTCAGCAAAAAGTGTTGATTGCTGAAGAAATTCAGAAAACAGAGCTTCCGGCTGATTATGATCAGCCTACAGAGACACAGAGGGCTGAAAACTTTCAGCCAACAGAGTTTACTGCTAAAATATTTCAGTATCTAGAGTTTAAGGTTGTTTCTATGCAATCCATAGAGCAGAGAAATAAGCCCATTAGTGCAGAATTGCTAATTTACAACATGATTTGATTAGTACAGAGGATCATAATGAAGCCAAAGTTGACACAAAATACAAGACTCTGGATAAGAAGGTGAAGCCGGTAGCTGTACCGCTTCCACCTGACAGTGATCAGTAAATAGAGAGGGCTGCCAAACAGCCAATTTTGAGGAATCTAAAGCATATAGGCCATAAATTTTCAGCAGAGACTCTTGCTGAATTAAAAATTGAAAATGGTGATTTCTTGCTACCCTCAGAGAAGAAATGCTTTCAGGATATGCTTGAGCGACATGGAAAGGGGTTTGCTTTTTTTTCGCATGAGATTGGATGTGTGAATCCAGATATTGTTGCCTCTATGGTGATCTTTACTATTCTTCATATTCCATGGAACCTTCGACCTATTCCAGTGCCTAAGGCACACTTACCAAAGTTAATTGACTTGTTGAATGATAAAATCAAGATGCGAATCCTAGAGCCTTCATCTGCACCATACTCAAATAGGTGGTTTACGGTTCCAAAGAAAAATGGTACTCTCTGATTTATACAAGACATGAAGCCAGTGAACAGAGTTATTATCAGGAATGTTGGTATAGGTCTAGTTGTGGATGAGTTTGCAGAACCATTTGCTGGACGTACCAATATCTATTCTTTAGGTGACTTGTATTCGGGATATGATCAGTCTCAACTGGCTTTGGAAAGCAGGCACCACTATGAGAACTCCTATTGGGCTTGTCAGGATGTGTACCTTGCCTCAAGGTGCCACTAATTCTGTTACACATATGATGAATGCTATGCATAAGGTCCTTCGTGAGCATATACCTCAGCTTACCATGCCTTTCTTGGATGATGTGCCCATTAAGGGGTGTGCAGAAGAAGAGAAGAATGAGAGTCTAAATGAGCAGGGATGCAGATACTTTGTGGCTGATCATATTTTAGCTTGTGAAAAGATTTTGGCCAGGTTAGAAAAAGTGAACTTGACACTATCAGGGCAAAAATCTATTTTTGGAGTAAATGAGGTTGTCATTTTTGGACATATGTGTGGGTATTATGGCAGGAAACCTTCATCTGAGAAAGTGGATGCTATAGGTAATATTACGGAGTATTCTACCACTTCTGAGGTACGAAGATTCATTGGAGCCTCTATGTTTTACATGATTTGGATACCCCATTTTGCACACATAGCAAATTGTTTATATCAGCTGCTAAAAAAGGGGCAGAAATTTTATTGGGATGAGAGCCACACTAGAGCCATGCAGAAATTGAAGAAGTTATTCCAGATTGCTTCTACTCTTAGGAAAGCAGATTATAATTGCAGAAGGCCTATTGTATTGACAGTTGACACTAGTCCAATTGGTATAGGTTGGGCTATGGGTCAAGATGATGTAGATGGAAACACATATGCTATTCGGTTTGGGGCAAAAGTCCTAAACGAGAGACAAAGGAGGTATCCTCAAATCAAAAGGAAATTACTGGGAATTGTTACGGCTCTCAAATGTGACAAGGAGTACTTTATTGGAGCCTCAGTTGTGGTAGAGACAGATTGCTTTCCATTGATAGGTATGATTACGAGTTGCTCTACTCCGGATATAGCTATGTTTAGATGGATTGCATACATCAAGTCATTAAATCCAGAATTTAAACACATAGCAGGGAAGGACAATCCAATGGTGGATATGCTATCTAGAGCTAGATATGATGAGGAGGAGACACTACTTGCAGAAGAGGATGATGCAGAAATTTTAGCGGCTATGGTTGATCATGTTTGTCATGTCTATGATATTGTAGCTTTCATAGAAGGACTCTATGTTGGAGATTGGTTGCAGATTGGCAAGTATCTTAGTACACTAAGCAAAAGAGATGAATGGACAGATGAAGAGTTCAAGAAGATCAGAAGAAAATCCTATGGTTATTTTCTCAAGGACGGATTTCTTTGGAAGCACCCGAAGAAAAAAAGAGGATTACCCTTGCGGGTTGTCTGTGATAAAGAGACCCAGTTAGAGGTGATGAGGGAGTTTCATGAGAGTCCTTGGGCTGGTCATAGAGGAGTATGGGCTACTTATGAGAAAATCAAGGAAAATTATTGGTGGAAAGGCATGTACAGAGATGTTTCTCACTTTGTAGAGACTTGCAGAGACTGAAAGATGTATTTCGTAGTGCGTCATCAAGATGAGCTTTATCCGACCTATCTACTATGCATTGATTGCAAGTGGGTAGTTGACTTGGTTACTATGCCTATGGGTCTATGGCAGATGAGGTATATTGTTTTGGCTAGAGAGGATCTTACCAATCATGTTGAGGGCAGACCTTTGAGAACGAAGACCACTAGTGCAATGTGTAAGTTCTTATTGGAAGAAATTTTATGTAGGTATGGCTGTGTGGGTAAGATCACTGTAGATCGCAGTGAATTGGATGCAGATGAAGTTAGGGAGTTTTTCTCTCAACTAGGAATCAAGTTGGCTCTAACCAAAACATACAATCCAGATGAAAATGGAAAGAGTGCAAGAGGGCATCTGCCGATAGTGAAAGCATTAGCCAAAGCATGCAGAGGACGGATTGGAGAATGGCCGAGACTTCTACCATTTTCTTTGTGGGTTGATCGTACGACTCAAAGTGTTACCATAGGATATATGCCCGTAGAGTTGATGTATGGTCAGAAACCGGTTATGCCGACTGAGACTTATGCTTTGACTTGGTCAGTTTTACCTTGGCAGGAGGATTTGACGAGAGAGGAGCTCTTAGCTCTTCAGATCGGGCAGTTGGAGAGAAGACTAGAGGATATTCAGCTAGCTATTGACAAGTTGAAGGCTGCTAGACTTAGAAATAAGGAAAGGTTTTATAGCAGGCATCGCTTGCGGCCTAGAGCAATAAAAGAGGGAGATTGGGTATTAGTCTTTGATAGCAGCCTTGAAAATCAACATATTGTACTTCCGAAGATGGTGAAAAGATGGTTTGGGCCGTACATAGTCAAACATGTCTTTGACAATGCAACATATGAGCTGATAGAATTGGATGGGACAGTGCTTAGAGTGTCTATTGCAAGAAAAAGAATCAAGATTTTCAAAAAAAGAGATGATGAGGATTATGCATTGGAAGAATTTACAAGAGAAGAGCAACGAAAAGAAACTCCAGTAGAAGAGACAGATGATATGACAGATAATCTTGTTGATATATCGCAAATACACAATGACGAGATTGATCTATTTGTGGATCTTGACGACAATGATCATGGGTAGTTGGTCCATCCGGAGGATGCACAGGATCAGAGGGGGTGGATGTCGTACTGCTGCGCATCCGAGGTGTGGGGTCCGCCAAAAATTTGTGTGTGAGACATTTGTTACTTTGTACATACTTAGTCGTTGTGTTTGCATTTTTGTTCTACGTGGGTAGCATAGTAGAGAGAGGGGTCTTTTGCTGCGTTTCCTTTCAGGTGGGGTTGCACCTGATAGGTGCGCCTTCAACAATGGTGGGCATGATGGGATGCTTTCAACCTATGTTGAGCAGGGTCAAGGCGAGAAGGCATTACAACTATACAAACAGATGCAAGAGAAGGGCATTTTCTCAAATCAACAGACATTTAAGATCACATTTCAAGCATGTGGTACCCTCATTGAGAAGGAAAATGTTTTGAGCATGGATGGTAAACCAAGAAAAGTTTCTTGGGAAATTTACCGAGCATTACATGGAGATGCTCACAAGAAGGGCTTCACTTCAGATGCTTTTGTTAACATCACTCTTGTTAGTATCTATGGTAAATGTGGCATCATTTTAGAAGTAGAGAGCATGTTTGATGGGCTGTTTGATCAGGACATTGTTGCATGGAATGTTATGATCTCACGATATTTTGACTTGGGTAAGGCAAAGAAGGCTCTGCAGCTGTATAGTCAAATGCTAGTTGAAGGAATGAGTCCTAATAAGCCAACATTTCTTGGTGTCCTCCAAGCATGTGGTTCACTTGTAGAGAAGGGATGTACTGTTGCTTTAGAGATTGGTAGGGCATTGCATGCTGCTGCTGCACCAGTGTTACCTGCTCTTGCCTCTCGTCGAAACCTCATCAAGGAATGCCTTTCTGATACCCTGAGCCCTCCACTGAAGTTCGAAAGACCGCAGTTGCAACTTGTCTCCCAGGTTTTGATTTCTCTAAGACATCATTTGTCTCAAGGATGCATGGTACTGTAACATAGAGAGGCTCATCAGGTTTATGTTGTAGAAAGTTTACTGGTATTGTTGTTGAGGGTGGATATTCGCAGCCATGTTTCAAAGTGTCCAAAAATGTTGATTAGAGTCTTCTTTTTCCAACAAGGTGATTGGAGAAGTGTTTTTGTCAGAGGCAAACACAGAAGTTGAGGCTTGTGATAGTGAAAGTAGATACTGCTACCAATGATGGGGGAAATCCAATTGCACCTCTTCAGCCAGAATCTCGTAGTGGGCAGTTTCTAATTAAACTACTCCAGAGCCATCCTCACCTCTTTTTAGCTATTGTTGAGCAACAAGTTGAGACGCTTGCTGAAGACAAAGATATTGCTATAGGTAAAAAGGGGTTAGCATGTATGGCAAGTGTGGCAGTGTGGAGAAAGCAAAGAAGACATTTGATGCTTTGTCAGACCGCAAGATTGTGTCATGGAATGCAATGCTTTCAGCATATATTGAGCATGGTGAAGTCGAGAAAGCTATGGGGCCTGATTAGGCTAATGCAAAAGGAAAGGGAGAAGGCCGCTTTTTTGAGGGGAAAAAAGGGCCGCTTTTCTGGAAAAAGGGGACCTGCTTTGTATCGGGCCCGGGTAGAAAAAGCAAAGGCTGAAGATGCAAGCATCGGGGAGAGATTTTTTATCAAATCGAGAAGCGTTTGATTATGGTGGAGGAGGAGGACCATGTGTGGAACATTGGATTACTTGGACATATACACTAAGGATTCCCTTACTACATGAAGCAGATAACCAGGTTGCTCCCAATTCTGGAAGCTTGCACGATTCGATCATATTTCATGTTCTTCTATGGAATCAGAGAGGCCTTGCCAACTCTCCCAGTGATATCACATATCCTTTTGTCTTCTTGTTCTTTCTTCGTATCAGAGAGGCCTCTTCCATTGTCTTATCCTTGAATAACTTGCATTGCCCTTGCCTGAATGGATTATATTGCCATCCATAAAGATACAACCTATTCGAGCTTGCCTCCACATCGCAGCTTTTGATCCTGAGCACGAAGATGGTTACCAAGAATTGTGTGAAAAGAAGAAGACATCTTACAAGTCTTTTCCGGTTATGAATGAAGGAACTTAGATTTTTGAATTCAAATTTTGTGATGTCAGGATTGTCACCATTGGCTGATGCAATACCTTGAGAATTTACTCATTTCTCAATCAGTTATCTTTTCCTTGCTAATGCCCTGGTTTAGGTTCAGATGCCTTTGAATCAGTTCAAAGAAACATCGACACTCCAATGAAAATGCATGTTGCACAAGTTTGATCTTATCACAGTTCTATTTCGTGGAGAGTAATGTATCTTGGGAGGCCTGTGACAGAGTTTTTGATTGTGCAAAGCTATGTATATTTATGCAAAATTTCACCAGACTTGGTTGGCCTATTACAGAGTTTTTGTCTATGCAAGAAAGCTGTATGTATCTGCCAAAACTACACCAGACTTGCTTGGCTAACGGTTGACACAAGTGGGAAGCCTGAGTTTCTTTTTCTATGGAAGAAAAGCCTAGGAGAGCCCTGTACAGGGTCCTATTGATGGCAAACACTCAGTCTTCATTCCCGAAAGTGATGACGACGAGCATGAACATGACTGTCATCATCTTTGGCTTTGTCTTAGTGCTCAGTTTATGTTCGTGATATGTTGCCGCATCCTCTGCTTTAGAATCCGGCAGATCCAGTACCTGCTAGCTTTCCAAGTACCAATATAGTAGCATTGCTACTCTAACACACACCTTGTATATGGGTAAAGCAGGATTTTCAACAAGGGGCAAGCTCAAGAATTGATATACATGCTATCGAAGATAGTGATCAATCCCTAATTAGTAAAAAACCTGCAGAGTGTTCCTCTCTAAAATAGCAAGAAGGGTCGTGAAGGACTTCAATTTTTGAGCAGCCAGTTTATAAATCGGATTTGTTTCTTTTATGAAGCTGAAGCTACTGATGCCATTATCCGAAATTGAGGTGACCTTCTTTCAAATTGAATCGTGATCTTACTTGATTGATCTTCTATCCTGAAATTAGTCAAGGTCCTTTGTGGTCAGGACTTTGCTTTCGAAAACCCTTTGACAGCGCACTCATATTAAATTAAGGTTAGGACAGAGTACCAACCTATTTATTTATTTTATAGTTGAAGAATGCTAGGTATTCACTTTTATCGATTTAATTTTATTATTTTCTAACAATTGTGAATGCTTCAATTGATGTGTAGAGCAGGCGGTGGTGGCGCTAGGAAGCAATGGGCGATAGCCTATATTCAAGTTATTTAAAAGAATTTATCATTTTTTATGGGCGCGCGTCTTAGAGGCATGGCGCCAATATTTATTTTGACGTGCTTATTTATTGAAGCTCTTGACATATATTTATTATTTTGTACGTGCATGGGCACACGATTTAAATATTCATTATTTTTTGTCATTGTATTTGGGCACAGCCCGACTCTCGGGGCACCCAACTGCTTTATTCTTTATTTGGAGAAAAGCAAACACAAAAGTTAAAGCATGATAATTGTAAATTTGGGCTATTTTTAAGCTTGGAGATGAATAAAATATTAAATACATGCTTTGTGGAGCGCTTACACAAGGCATGGAGGGAGATTGTACCCAATTGGTATTTTTGCTTCATGCCGTGCAAGTCTATTCTGTAGGATTTTGAGCTTAAAGTAGAGTTCTCTCTTCTTGGGGACCTTTCGACGCTCGATACGTACGCATATGCCATCCAATTTGTGCATCATACCATCACAATAGATTTTGTTGTAGTTCTTGCATAATGTGAGCAAGAATAATAACTCTTAAGAATGAAGCAAATTTTTTCATCCTTATGAGACTGCTTTTGTGTCACTCCTCTTTGTGTAGTGTTGTTCATCATGTCATTTTTAGCTACACTCACTTTACATGCATTCATAGAACTATAAGATTCTTCATTCTCCAACTCGTATGTTTCATTGATTCCAATTTTTCCAATCACTTATACATAGCACCTCTATCAAAGTTTGACTCAAGTGGCAATCATAATTCACTTGCATGAACCTTATGATCTTTCCAAAATACCAACTTCTTTGCCTTCACATCAAGGTAATCCCTACAATCACACTTTTCATGTTGTAGGCTATTACAATATATACACCTTTTCTTAAACCCTTCTTTGAAAAGCCTTTGGAATATTGCCCGTCCCTTCTCTTTCACTTACAACCTTTGAGTAAAGGTCTCTAAAAGTGAAGTGAAGATCATGCAAGCACTTCACTATCTCATCCAAAGCATCCCCTTCTAGAGTTAGACCAATAGGCATAATAGGATATTTAGCTATAGAAATAGATAGTTTCGTTGCAATTTTTGGGTGCTTTCATAGAAATTGTAAGCATAGATCCTATTTCCAACTTGAATTTCATCATTTGGTCCTTCACAATCATATTTACAACATGTGTAACATATGTCAAATTAGTTTTCAACACTCTTTATGATGTCTCATCTTCACCAAATGGTCAATCAATTCCTCTTGCAACATCAGAATTTGCAGCTTTTAAGAATAACTCAGCTTGCAAGCTTTCCAAGGACTACTTGTCATCCACATCCAATTATGCATATCAGCTTGCAAATTAATGCAACAAGATTGTAGTTGCAAGATCTTTGTTAGATCTTTCTGCCCAATCTCTAAAAATTTTTCCCATAACTAGTGCTATGTATTCGAGGAAAAACTCCTCTCTAAGAGCCTTTTTAAAGACAACTCAATTTCTATCTCTTCTATATAATTTTGCCAATTATTCTTGCTACATCTACACATTACATTAGGGCCAAAAACGCTTCAAAAAATGCACTTTTGTTAATCACGGGATTAAGAAAAGGGCCAAAGAGAGTTCGCCACGTGTGCAAGAATATGGTATTCTTGTCTCCTCGTTTTTAGAGATAGTGGAGTCCATTTCGTGATTCTCTCTTCTTTTTTAGCCAAAACCCCTAAAGTCTGACATGTTTTGGAGTCCCAAAGACGTTATTTACTTACAAATCTGACAAAATACGTGACAGAGATGTGATGAAATTAATAATGAGTTTTTTGAAAGTCGAGAGATCTTTCAATATTGTTTTTGGTGCCCAATACACACTCATTTGTATTCTTGGCGCTACTTTTTAGTTCATTCACCCCTCTTTGAGCTTCTTTCTCTGCGCTTTCATTCTTTTCATGGCTTCCTCCAGGCGCCCTTCTCGTTTAATACACTCTTGCACAGTCTATATCCACGAAGCAGATGGAAATTTTGAGCCCAAAACCTTTGCTGTAAACGATTGGGTTACCATGTTGCCATCTTGCAAGGGCTCTCATAAGGTGAAAAGAAGAAAACGAGATGATATAAAACATCACTGGAAGGGGCATATCATTGCCTTCAAAATTATGCCCGAAGGCTGGTTTGTCAAGGTGCAACATGTTTACATGGCCAAGGATATGCACTTGCCTCCAAACGAATGTGTTCCCCAACAAACACATTGTAGGTTATTAGTTGAATAACGTATATAATTATTTTCCATTTATGCAAGTTCTAACAAACGGTTCGTTATTGTAGATATCTTTCCGTCAACAAGTATTGAATGGCAACCTGTGGAAAGCCCAAGTGGGACTTTCCATTCCATTCATAAGGTATTGGCAGACATTATTTATGCCGATCAAACTGTGTCTTTTTTTAGTGAATGCAAGGTTTTTATATATTATGCACAGTATGTGGTTCCCTCTAAAGCGGATAGGTATGGGAATATCGAAGATTTGCCATTGCCAAGTCTTTCATCTCTAAACTGGGAGATTCCTGACAAGGTAACGGTGCAGAGTTTCAAATTCAAAATATCTCAGGATATTAAAAAGTCCATGATAGCTGGAAGGATCTCAAGAAGAATACGTTTATCATGGTTTGTACCCCTCCATATCTTCGTGGCTTGCTTCAAAACAGCAAATTTACAAAGAACGAAGGTATCCTGGCTAAGTAGAAACTTTTCGGAAGAGGAGCCTGCCAGCACTGCGAGAAAAAATGTAACAAGTTGGTAAAAAGGGGTCCCTAAAAAAACCAACAATATGAAAGAGACTTACATTCACTCCATCTATCTTGAGTATCTTTCAATCTATTGTCCTGCAGACATTTGAAAAGCACTCTTTTTCCATAAGTATATGTATGACTTTGTGACTTTGCAATGGTACTTCTTGCTAGAGAGAGTTATATGGTTTTCTAGGATCAACAATATCCTCATATGTGGTGTCCAAGAAGGTAGTCAGGAGCATGCCAGCACTGCAAATGGAAACATGTAACTAAAATAGATAATCAAATAAAATAAATAATTAACCAAAAAGCAAGTAGTATTCCATTCAACCCACATTCTTCCTTGGCCATGGATACCACTTAGAGAGTTCATGAGGATAATTTTTCTGGTGAGTGTATCCGATGTAATTAAAAAAATTATGGTAGTTGTGATGGAATCAAAAGCTTTGAAAGACATTGTTATATTTGAACCAAATCTTAAAAAAAATACATTGTTATATTTGAACCAAATCTTAAAAAAAATTCCATTGATAACAGTGGATCAACAATACACATAATTTTAGAGATTTATTGGCTAAGAGATGCAATCAATGTCCTAAAGCTAATAGCAAAAATAAAGGAGTGTTATTTGCAATCAATAGCACAATTATTCTATATACTAAAATTTTTTAGAGTCAAAATGCCTTACCTTATGCAATAATAAACTACAAAATCTAACAATTAAATATCCTTTTTACAACTAGCATGGACTTGTCCTCATGAGATATGCTAAGATAGTCCTCTTCCTCAGAAGTGCAAGAAACATTAATAACCATTTGCCCATACACCTCACCCATTCTCTTATAATTAACAGGTCCAATTACATCGATTTTTCTCTTGCAAACATCATCCTCGATACCTTATTCTACTAATCATATTAAAATCGTTATTCATTAGGGTGATCTTATGAGCATGAGCAGCAACAATGTAAGGATAATTCATAAATTCATAAAGTCAACCATGTGAGGATAAGTTGATATGACGCGAGAGCAGCAAAGCCAAATTTTCGCAGGGTCATATTCGCACCGTATCGTGGAGCAGTTCATACGGCGCGAGCGTGGCAAAAAGCATAATGTTTGGTACTATACTTTTCGCTGCATATCATGGATGACTTGATATGGTGAAAGAGTGGCACAACAAAATCTCCGTAGGGGTCCTCCTCCCTCAGTATCGTGAAGGAGTAAACATGCGCGTACAAAGTACACCCCCTTGTAATGACTTATTTTTTGTGAGATCTTAAACCTATCAAAAAAAATTCAAAAAAATTTCCATGAGTTTATTAGGCTTTGAAAAATTTTTAGGAATTTTTAAATATTTTTTTGAGCTCATTTGCTATTTTTAAAAATATTTTTTTTTTTAAAAAGGCCTAAAAAAGACCCCAAAAATCACAAAAAAACCACCCAAAAATAGCATTGCCGATACGACGCGAATATGGGTAAAAAATCACAAAAAAACCACCCAAAAATAGCATTGCCGATACGACGAGAATATGGGTATGCAATGCTATTTTTGGGTGGTTTTTTTGTGATTTTTTGGATCTTTTTTAGGCCTTTTTTGCTTAAAAATATTTTAAAAAATAGCAAATGAGGTCAAAAAAATCTTTAAAAACTTTTAAATTTTTTTCAAAGCCTAATAAACTCATAGAATTTTTTTTGAATTTTTTTGAGCTCTTTTGCTATTTTAAAAATATTTCTAAGCAAAAAACAGCCTAAAAGAGACCCAAAAATCACAAAAAAACCACCCAAAAATAGCATTGCCGATACAACGCAAATATGGGTATCCGAATATGGGTATCCGCGTTGTATCGGCAATGCATTGCCGATACAACGCGAATATGGGTATCCGAGTGTCGGATACCCATATTCGCGTTGTATCGGCAATGGACAGTGTCTCGGATACCCATATTCGCGTTGTATCGGCAATGGACACTCGGATACCTATATTCGCGTTGTATCGGCAATGCTATTTTTGGGTGGTTTTTTTGTGATTTTTTGGGTCTCTTTTAGGCCATTTTTTGCTTAGAAATATTTTTAAAATAGCAAACGAGCTTAAAAAAAGCTTAAAAAATTTCTAAAATGTTTTCAGAGCCTAATAAAGTTATGTAAATTTTTTTTGTGTAATGGAGACTGATTATTTTGATGGTCTTTTTTTTGTGAAATTAAGATATATTACATTTGAAAAAAGATATACAAGGATAAAGCATCAATAATGTAGTGATGCTTTCAATTATAAAATCAGTCTGCTTTAGAATCAGAGTTCTGAGAGAACGAAATAGATTCAAGTCCTTTCTATTTCTTCTTACAAATCAAGGGAATAGATCTTAAGAGATTTGCTAGGATATGATATCATGAGTAGTATCATCCCATGACATCAAGCCACCATTTAGGTATTGAAATCTGATAGTGCTAATAAGAATCACAATTGAAGATATTGAAACTTGAAACCCCATAGTGCTAATCATAGTTGAGGGTATAATGAGAAAAATACTCCCAATAGCTAATATTAAGTAAGAAGTTGTATCCTTCATATTCTTCGAAGCATCCTGCACACATAAAATCATCTTAGTCCTAAAGTTGATATGATACACAATATCACTAATACTTCTATCTATTACTTGTTTAATTTTTTTATATTTTAAGAGACAAAATTGAATAATGAATATTTTTAGTCTATTACTAGGTAAATAGTTTTATCTCCCAGAAATCAAAGTACTTCCTTTCTTCTAATTATAATATATTATCCTTGTCTTATCAATTAGTCCTTGCTAAAAAGTTGATATTACAACACTGTATAATGAAGATATTCTATTTTCAAGTGTCAAGATCAAAGTGAAAATTTTCACTTTCTATTCTATTAGCTTAAGGATTATCCTTAGTATATCTATCCCTATCAATTTGCATCAACACCATGGGACCCTTTTACCCATTTTCTTATGAATCAAATTGAAGAGATTGAAGAAAATGCTTGGATTTAGTTGAAACAAAATCTTACAGAATGGATATCTTAGGGGTTGAAGTAAAGATGCAGCTTGGATGTCCCAACCTAGTTGGGTCTGCTGAAAACTAACAAGATGATCTCGTCTCAGGTCCATGGAGAACCATATCTCTATAGCTCAATCAGCAAGTAAGTGGTATTGATCCTCTGTGTAGAGACTCTTTTGATTATTGATGATCACCTTCTCAAGATTTTGTGAAAGGAGACGAAGGGAGACAAAGGGAGACCAATGCACGATGTTGGTAAGAACCGGACGTGATTTTGGTGAGAAATTTTACGACAGAGTAAAATCTACTTTAAGAACTAAGAAACAAAGTGAAGAGGAGAGAACGATGATTCAAATGAATACAGGCGAAAAAAGAAGTGTGATTTTGGTGGGAAACGTGATAGTAAAATATTCAAAATGAAAGAATAATGGCCGAAAAGTGACCTCTGACATGAGTTAACGTCCTTAGGCATTTAATGGCTAACCTCTTAAATGAATAATAAATTCTCTCATTAATCACGTCTGAATGGCCAAATTTGGAGGGTTCATTATTTTAAAACCTCAACTAATTAGTAACTTAATCATTTTATTACAAGTGCCATTTTTGAAATGTTTTTGGCCCTAATGAGATCAAAAAAATACTAGCTCCATGTATGCTACGGAACCCTATGCATTACTTCATCTCATGTTTCACTGCTTGCAAAGCACTCACAAGAGCTACAACATCAAGCTTCTCACGAACTTGCATTTTATTGACCATCTAATTTAAAACTTGATGGATCTCCTATGATTGCACTTCTTCTATTGACCTTCACGTTGGTTCACCAATGTAAGAGTGTGTATGGTTAATGATCTATCCCAAGGTGTATGAGACAAAAAGGTGTAGGGAGAATGAGAGTTGGAAGGAGATGAAAGAAAGAGAATCTAGAATTTGAAAGATTTAATGGAGGCAGATAGAGGTAAAAATGAGAGACTTCATCTCATATGACTTAGCAGAGCAATCAATATGCAATACAACCAACAGATATGCCCAAGGGAAAGGCACATACACACACTTGGGATGATAGACCAACACAAAAGGAGACTATGGCTCAATACATGGATTAAAACATGAATAATCTTTGTGACCATAATCCAAAAGCTATATATAAAACCTCAAAATCTCATATACACACCAATCTACAGATGGTGTATATATCAAACAATTTTTGAAAAATCCATGCACTGAATCCATCTTAATGCTTTCCCTCTACCATGGGTTCTTTTCTAGTATCCAATTTTTCATCATCTTTACTTGGACACTGGACGATCCTTCTTGGATAAAATGAATCCTTGGAAATTATCATTGCTACTTGAATTTCCATATATCCTCCTTGAAAGTTTATTTACTCCAAGTTGTGTCACTACAAGGGACTGGGGCAATAGCGACGCCGATTAGCGACGGCGTTTATCGGCGTCGCTATTGGCGTCGCTATTGGCGTCGCTATATGCGTCGCTATACGCGTCGCTATTTGCGTCGCTATTTGCGACGCAAATAGCGACGCTATTTCGTCGCTATTTGCGTCGCTATTTGCGACGCAAATAGCGACGCAAATAGCGACGCAAATAGCGACGCATATAGCGACGCATATAGCGACGCCGCAGGAAAAAAAAAGCGCGGCCGAAACCAGAGCGCCGTTTTCATTTTGTTTTCTTCGCCTTTTGAGAGCGAGAGCGAGGGAGAGAGCCAAGGCTTTGTGAAAGAAGAGGAGGAAGAGACTTGTTGCCGCCGCCGCCGCCACCGCCACCGTCGTTGTTCGCGAAGGAGAGGAGGAGCCCTCGTTGCAAAGAGAAGCCGCCCACGCTCGCCATATCTCATTGGTGAGTCTCCCTCTCTCTTTCTTTTACTTGTTGAAGGTTTAAATCGTTCTCTTTTGTTTATTTAGGAGAGGAAAAGAAAGAGAAGGAGAGGGAGAGGGAGAGAGAGGGAGAGAAAGAGAGGGAGAGGGAGAGAAAGAGAGTGAGAGTGCATTCTCTCTCTCTCTCTCTCCCTTTTGCTTGTTTAATGTTTAAATTACTTTCTTCTTTGCTTGTTTAGGAGAGGAAACGAGAGAGTAAGAGAGAAAGAGAGGGAGAGGGAGAGGGAAAGGGAAAGAAAGAGAAAGAGAAATAGAGGGAGAGGGAGAGGGAGGGGGAGGAAATAGGAGAGGGAGAGAAAGAAAAAGAGAGGGAGAAGGAGGGAGAGTGCATTCTCTCTCTCCCTCCCTCTCCCTTTTGCTTGTTTAATGTTTGAATCACTTTATTTTTTTCTTGTTTAGGAGAGGAAATGAGAGAGAAAGAGAGTGAGAGGGATAGGAAGGGGAAGGAAATGAGAGAGGGATAGAAAGAGAAAGAGAGGGAGAGTGCATTGTATCTCTCCCTCTCCCTTTTGCTTGGAGGATGTTTAAATCACTTTATTTTTTGCTTGTTTAGGAAATGAGAGAGAAAGAGAGATAGAGAGGGAGAGGGAGAAAAAGAGAGGGAGAGGGAGAGGGAGAGGGAGGGGGAGGGGAAGGAAATGAGAGAGGGAGAGAAAGAGGGAGGGGGAGGGAGAGGGAGCGAGGGAGCGAGGGAGAGGGAGAGGGAGAAAGAGGGAGGGAGAGGGAGAGGGAGGAGGAGGGAGGAAATGAGAGAGGGAGAGAAAGAGAACGAGAGGGTGAGGGAGAGGGTGAGAGAAAGAGAGGGAGAGGGTGAGGGAGAGGGAGAGGGAGAGGGAAGGGAATGAAATTTAAGATAATATACGTATCGATAATGGTATGCAATGTGCTTTGCATACGGCCACGTACTTCATCAAAATTAACCCAAAATTATTGTTATAGAAGTGGAGATCCCTTAAATTGAGTATAGGATAATTTCTCTCAGGTCTTATGACTATGAGTAGAATTGATTGAAATAAATTTTATTACTATAGTTGTAAAATTTCATAGATGGCGCGCATTAATTTTAAAATGGATTACTTATACTCAAAGCCGAGATATAACAAAAAATTATCTACCGGGACAAACAAATCGTTGAGCATGATACAAGGCCGAGATATAACATCGGAAAATCTCTCGACTACTATATACAATGCAAGGTTTATGGTCAACTTGCAAGTTGACGTACATCTCCAAAAAGCTATCCATTTAAGCCTCGTTTGCTGTAATGTAGATAAGATGGCAAACGAAGAAGGTCCTATTGTTCAAGACCGCGAGTCGTATCTTAATCAGCGTGTCCCATGTCCTTGCTCTCAATGCAAGTTGGCAATTAGACGAAAACGTCGATTGTCTATAGAACACGTACGACGATTTGGCGAGTTTCAACCTGAGATTATTGATCAGGCGATTGCAGATTTTCAGCAAACGGTATTTTCAAGTTAGCATTTTTCATGCATTGTACTCTCAAGCTAATTGAAAACCATACACAATAAGATTGGGTCTTGTTGGCAAATTTTGTGTCCAGGGGGGTGATGTCTCGACCCAAGGGGGAGAGCACCCTTTGCGGCCAATTAGAAGAGTTCGTGGACGTGAGATGGATGGATGGCAGGAGCCAATAGACCACTCGCAAGGCCCATCTATATCGTCAATGCCAGAGGAGACAGACAACCTTCCCGACTTGCCTACAATCTTGGAGCCTGAGATGGAGGCAATGATCGATGCATTGATTCCCATGGATGTTGAGACATCTGACCCGCTTAGAGAGGAAGCATCCATACCATTATATGATGGGTGCCGAGTATCTCGGTTGAAGACATTGCTTGCACTCTTAAGTGTGCAAGCGAAATACGGTTGGAGCGATACGAGTGTGACTGAGTTATTCAGGTACCTTGCATACAGACTTCATTGTTTTTTTTTTAAAAAGTATTATTGTAAATATGGATGGATTTTTCAAGGTGTTTTATGATGTTTTCAGGTTATTGAAATATCATATATTGCCACCTGCAAACACCATGCCTGAGTCTCGTGATGATGCACGACATGTTTTACGGAAGCTTGGCATGGACTACAATAACATCCATGCATGTATCAACGACTGCATATTGTTTCGAGATGAATACGAGACTATGGAGACATGTCCAAAGTGTGGTGCTCACAGGTATCGACAGGACTTGCAAGGGCAGACCATCCCTCAAAAAGTCCTCAGACACTTTCCGCTCATCCCCCGCATAAACCACATGTTTCGCACGTCTGCCATGGCAAGCTTGACAACGTGGCATGTGCAGAATAGGTCTACGGATGGAGTGCAACGAATATCAGCAGATTCGCGCGCATGGAGCCACATTGACTCTACCTTCCCAGGCTTTGCGCGAGAGCCAAGGAATCTTCGGCTCGGTCTCGCCATGGATGGTGTGAACCCATTCGGTCTGCGCTCGACTTCTTACAGTGTGTGGCCTATAGTGCTTGTCAACTACAACATTCCTCCATGGCTTTCTACGAAGAAAGGACATCTCATCCTTAGCTTGCTCGTCCCGGGCCGCTACAAAGTAAAAAATATGGACGTGTATCTTCGTCCATTAGTCGATGAGCTTAAGATTTTGTGGGAGGAGGGGGTCACGGTGCAAGATATGAGCAGGCGCGATGGTCGGCGGTCAGCCAACATTCGAGCCATTCTCATGTGGACGATGCATGACTTTCCGGGATTGGGAGAGTGCTCAGGTGAGCAGACATTTGTTCACGCCGGTAATATCTATATTTTATTTCATTCAATCAAGTATTCACTAGGTCGTGGATCGCCTTGCAGGTCTCGTTACCTCAGGTTATCATGCATGTCCATTGTGTGGGCCACAGTTAGACGCCCGAAGGTCACGAACCATGAAGAAGATGGTATATCAAGGACACGCCACTTTCTTGCCGGAGGATCATGAACTCAGGGAAGGTTTTCTTGGACGACCTCCAGCACGTATGAACGCTGCAAGCTGGTACGAGCTGAAAATGGTAAACCCGGAATCACATCCAAATGGAATGCGACGGTTCTCAGTTTTCTACGAGTTGCCATATTGGACCCACTTACAGGTCAACCACTTGTTGGATCCCATGCATATTTTCAAAAATGTGGGCAGCTTGCTATGGGACCACATCACAGGAAAGAGAGACACTATAGGGTCACGAATGGATTTAAAGGAGGTAGGTAAGATGGAGGCGCTTTGGCCGCAGTCGAGTGCTGAAGGGGGAGTGCAGCTTCCTCGCGCTCCCTGGGTTTTGTCTACCAAAGAAGAGCGCATTGTGAAGCAAGTAATCAAGTCTATCCGCACTCCGACGGGTATGATGCGTTCTCTCAGGTCCGCATTTTCTAAAGATGACCAAATGTCTGGGCTAAAATCCCATGATTGGCATAAGATATGTCAGGTTTGTGAACAGAATGGATTTTAATAAGCGTGGACATTTTGAAATTTGAAAAGTGACCATTATTCTTAATGCTTTCTCATTTGTGGCAGTTTGTCCTACCGATCGCGATCGCGGGATGCCTAACTCCAGAAATTCGTGGGGCCATTTACAAGCTGTCGACTTTGGTGCAATGGATCTCACAGAAAGAGATTAAGACGTCCTCTATTGAATCCGCAAGGCGGGGAGCAGTTGAGACGGTCTGTCTCTTTGAGAAATACCTGCCCACTAGCATGCTCACGATACAAGTTCACCTTCTTGTGCATCTTGTGGACGAAGTGGAGATTGCCGGACCTGTCCATACGCGATGGATGTTCTTCCTGGAGCGCTTCATGAAAACCCTGAAAGGCTTTGTGCGACAACGAGCTCGTCCGGAAGGTAGCATGGCGGAGGGTTGGTTGGTGTCAGAGGCATTAGTGCATATCTCACAATGGCTACCAACGGTGGAACCAGACAATGAAATGCTATGGACGCTCAAGGACGATGACAGGCTGACTGGAGATGTGGTGGTTGGAAATGGGGTAGAAAAAAGAATGGATGCCTCAATGGAAGAGAAAGTGAATCGCTTTTGTATGTTGCACCATGCCTCCATGGAGACGTGGCTCGCCAAGTACCAGATTGCAAGGCAAGATCGAGAGGAAGCGCGAGCTGAATTCCGATGCAGTACGCGTCACCGACCGATTCGATATCCCGAAGGCATGGAGGAGATGCCGCGGTTTATGTCAACACGATGGTTGCATGGAGCCTTGATCGCAGCATCCAGCGAAGGGGCAGAGGTCTCAATGGAGGAGTGGGAGTTCTCGAGGGGATGTAGTCCAAAGGTAATGAGGGGTTTAGAATGTGTCGTATCTGAATTTGTTTGCTACATCTAATTTGAGTGTTTCAATGTGCAGTACAAAATATATAGTGCAGCGTGGTCGCGCGGACGGCATTTTCGGGTGGAGCGTATTGACAAAATGCGCTCCACAATGGACTGTGGTGTCATGGCAAGGTTTGAGCAAGAGAGCCGGCGACGAGCAACGGATCCGAACACGGTTGTGGATGAGATGGAGTATTTTGGGAATTTGCAAAGTATTATTACGGTGGATTACCGTAGCTTCTCCATGATAATATTCGATGTGCAGTGGTTCAAAGTGGTACTTGGAGGAGCTGGCACAACGGTTCGACGAGGTCCATCTGGATTTCTCGAAATAGATTCCGAAAAAAAATGGATGGATTTGCGCGACACCTTTGTGTTGCCGGCACATTGTGAACAGGTAATCTTCTAGTCATTTGCTTGCTAATTGTAATACGACATGCTTTATGTCACAATGGTTTGAAGACGGTTTGTAAGTGTTTGTGAACAGGTAATCTTCTATCCAAATCCCCGACAACCTCGATGGTGGTATGTTATACCTTCAACTCCTAGAGGTGCGAGAGTATACGATCAAAGCGATGTTCCAGGCATAGATGAAGAATATATGCAAATAGAGGGATCGAAATTACAAGGGGTGGAGGCCACCGCAAGCTTGGAGCCCGCATCGGCTAACAATGATGGAAATACAGAAGTCGTAGAATTTTTTGAGAACGAGGCAGACTCGTTCTTTTGTGGTGACATGTCTATCGACCTTCCAGTGTATGCAGAGTTATGTCAGGAGATTAACATGGGACCATAGAATACTTCATTCTTGGAGAATTGTATTACTCAATTCGTTGTTTAGATCTTCCATAAAGGTAGATAAGATATGCATTTTAAGATGGATTTTTCAAAAATGATTTATATTAATGCGCTTTGTATAGTTTCAATTGATTATTCTAACATTATTTTTTATCTCTGCAGGTATCTTTATTTTCAGGATGAGTCGAGGGATGAGCGATGAGGAGTTTCAGGAGATGATGGCACGTATGTCTCCAGATCAGCTCGCGAGATTCAGAGAGATAGCAGATCAGGAGCTGTCTCGTTCTTCGTCAGGGCGCTCTGCTAGATCAGCTTCAGTGCGATCAGATGCTTCAGCTTCGAGCAGACGATCTCGACGCTCGCGACTTGGGCCAGAGGGAGGGACTGCGACTGCAGGAGGATCAGGGGGGTGCTGCTGTGGAGACACGGACGCGGTGTCTCCGTCTCGTCGTTCAGCTAGAGCTCGGTCACCTCCAGGATTTGTCACACCTGTGGGGACGTCCACTCCAGTTACTCCGGCTTTTGCGCAGCCGTCGGCAGATGTCACGCCTTTTGGTGGCACTCCTTTTGGGGGCACCCCCTCTGGTGGCACTCCTTTTGGTGGCACCCCCTCTGGTGGCACCCCTTTCAGTGGCACTCCGGGAGAGGGTACCCCCGTCGGTACACCGGATGTTCAGGGGTCTCCTGGATATGCCCAGGAGCGTGGACGGAGATGGGAGAGGGCCCATACGAGGCACACTCCTAGGGATTATGGATACCTAGTGGATGGCAGGTCAGGAGCTATCATCATGAATGATGAGGGGAGGAGGGTGATAGCTCGCATGAGGGAGTTGTGCCAACAAGTTTTTCGGCACAACGTCCTGGATCATTGGAGGAACATACCGGAGGGGAGCAAGGAGTACATAGTAGCATCCTTGCATGAGGAGTTCCCGGTGCCAGCCGCAGTGGATAGATTCTCTACGGGCTGGATGATGGATTGCATGCGTGCATACATGTCACATAGACGATCCGACGCACGCAAGGCAATCAAGAGTGGGGCTCCAAAGCCCGAGTGGTTAGATGCAGAGGACTGGCGCCGACTGAGGGAGGAGGCTACAAATTCGCCAGGACGTTGGAGTCAGCAGCGGGAGGCGGCGAGGGCACGAATCGAGGCCGGATCGGTACATCATCTTGGGAGTGGCGGCCACAGGACATATTTGGAGGACTTTGTAAGTTTCTCTTTTGTTTTGCTTATTTGTTTTTTTGAGATATTATTTGTACTGACAATCATATTTCTAACAGTTAGCATTTTGTTTTCTTTGCAGCACTCCATTACAAATCGTGATCCGCAAGGCCTTGAGACTCAATATGCAGAGAGGCACGGTCTCAGATCATTGATCGACCGATTGTACAGACGCGGCGGCCCAGTAAGTCTCTCATCTTTCATGTCCGTAGTTACCATGAGATATTTGAATGCATTATTGTATGGTGGATTGATATGTTGTTTCTTTTTCTGCAGAATCCGTTTGATGCTCCTTTGCAGAGGGACGAGCTTTCGGGGGACGACGATTTGTAGCTCGCCCTCGGATCCTTAGCGCTCACATACCTTTAGTTTTTAGTCGCCCGATCTATGTAGACATTTTCTATGTATTAGTGATATTGTTTTATGATTGTACCAATCGCATTTTATGCGATATCATGTATTTATTTCATCTATCAGTTTTATGATTTCAGTATAGATTCTTTTTGTTTGCAAACGCTTTGTATGCAGCAGTGCAGAAACTATTTTGTATGGCTCTCATACAGCACACAGTGCTATATGTGGCAGGGCAGCTTGCTGCCCTGCCACAAAATTTTTTTTTCCTCTGTTACCGTCGCTATTTGCGTCGCAAATTTACTGCAGGCGTCGCTATTGTCGTCGCTATCAGCGTCGCAAATTCTCTGCAACCGTGCATTTGCGACGCATATAGCGACGCAAATAGCGACGCATATAGCGACGCAAATTTGCGACGCATATAGAGACGCAAATAGCGACGCATATAGCGACGCAAATAGCGACGATACCATGGCGTCGTCAATAACGACGCTTTTTCCGACGACGGGGGCAAATTTTGTTGTTTGTATTTTCGTCGCTTTAAACGTCGCTATAAGGTCTATATCTTGTAGTGTGTGCCTCTCCAAGAAGGTAGAACAACCTTTTCAAATTTTCTTTCTAATATTCAGATAATTTTAAGTAGGATCTATATCAAGGATTTATCTTGGGATCTAGAAGTTTTCTGATGCCATGAGGCATATTCCACGATGGATTCCATGAGGTTTTTCCAGTGGATACCGTAAACTTATATTTATTTGTCAGGGCTCGTACACATGGTAGATTCCTTATGCGAATGGTCGATGGGGACGCATGTTCTTTTCCGGTGTCTCGTTAATTTAATGTGTAAGTGGTTGATTCCATAGCGGGTGATTTCGAAAAATACACATTTAAATTAATGGACGTTTATGAGTTTAGAGTGCGCACTTGTAATAAATTAAGGTTAGAATTGAGTTCCAACCTATTTATTTATTTTGTAGCTGAAGACTACTAGGTATTCATTTTTATCGGTTTAATTTTATTATTTTCTAACAATTGTGAATGCTTCAGTTGTTTGATGTGTAGAGTAGGTGCCGGTGGCACTAGGAAGTACTGGGTGATAGCGTGTATTCAAGTTATTTAGAAGAAATTATCATTTTTTATGGGCGTGTATCTTAGGCGTGGCACCAATATTTATTTTGACGTGCTTATTTATTAAATCACTTGACATATATTTATTATTTTGTATGCACATGGGTGCACGATTTAAATTTTTGTTATCGGACATTGTATTTGGGCATAGCTCGACTCTTTGGGCGTCGAACCGCTTTATTCTTTATTTGGAAAAAAGCAAACACAAAAGCTAAAGCGTGCTAATCATAAATTTGGGCTATTTTTTAGCTTGGAGATGAATAATATATTAATATAATATATTAAATACATGCTTTGTGAAGCGCTCACATAGAGCATGGGGGGAGATTGTACCCAATTGGTCTTCTTGTATCATGTTGTGCAAATTTTCTCCCTTAGTTTTTGAGCAAAAAGTAGAGTTCTTTGTTCTTGGGGACCTTCCGACGCTCGCTACGTACGCATATAATATCCGATTTGTGCATCAGTGATATCAAAGCGAAGCTGAGATCGAGGGCTTCCAATTGCTTACCATCTCGTACGAAGGCAAAGCTTCTGGAATGATCGATCTCTACAGTCACTCTCGCGAAAACCCGTCAATACCAGTGCGTTCTTGGCGATAAAAACCCCCTATTACGCACTTAGATCGTAAAGGACCAGCCTCTACAGGCGGAGGACCACCCGGAAAGTTTCAATTGTTAAGTCCATTTTTTCTCGACGACTTCCAGTTTCATTAGTGACTAAGCTTAACACTTAAGATTTTTTTAAAAAAAGCTTAATAATTGGGAACTCACAACGCTGTGGTGGCAGGATGAACTGCCGTTCGGCGGCATCTTCCGATTTATATTGACGTCTTAGTCAATTTGATTAAGTCTAAACACGTTTTTCTTTAAAAAGATTCAAGCGTAAAGCTTACTAAGCTACAAAGGCTAAAATCCCAAGGTTTTAAATCTCTTCCATAGCGGGAGTTCATACACAGCAACTCTTGAGCCGATTTTAACTTCTCTGCAAGGCCCCATTCGCACCTATGCTCTGACAAAGCTAAGTTCAAGCACACAGTTTGCTCTATGCAGTCTACACGGACGACATATCCTCTTGGAAGAAAGCCGACATCAATTTCCATAGCCGTGAAGAAGAAAGATCATCAAAAGCCACATTTAAATTTAAAAAAAAGCCTTGTAATCCCGAACTTGAGCTACACTCATCCGGCTAACAAGATTTTGAGTGTGTGAGGTTGTTTGAAATTTTGCAAGATGACCGATCAAAATATGAAAGATTTTATGGCCAAAGAGTGATTTACTGGAACCAACGATGGAGCAAAAATTGGACCTAATTATGATGCAGCTTCAAGAGAAACGAAGAGCACGTCAAACTTTGCAAGCTCAATTGGCCACTCTGCAATGATCTACTGTCAATCAAGATGAACCACAATCTGAAGTTATTATACGACGTACGATCGATGCAACACTTAAAGCGCAATCTATTCAGAAATAAACAAAGATAAGTAAAAGACTATACTTGCTTTTATCAGCCAATTTGATGATTATTTTTATGAAGAACAGTATGCTGAAAAAGACAAAATCAAGTGTGTCACTAATCATTTAATGGGCAGAGCATCCTTATGGTGGACTGTTGTCTGCAAAAGCATTGATTGTCCTACTACTTGGAAGACTTTCGAAAAGAAAATTTTGCAGAATTTTCTTCCACCTCAATTTCACAAAAAAGCAATCAAATAATGGGATATTCTGCAACAAAGAGATTGCGAGCCTATTTTCCAATATACCGAGTATCTTTGAAATGCTTTATTACAACTACGAATGCTCAAAGATATACCTGAGGCGACTCATAAGCGTAAGTTTATGTTTGGGTTACTTTGTCACTTCTATGCAGAAGTGAACATGTTTAAGCCAATGACTCTCGAAGATGCAATTTTCTTGGCCCATGATGCTAAAGATAAGATTCAAGGACGAGAGAAGGGACCACAACAATTTTCAAAGAATGGTAACTTCGGTACAAAACAATTCAATTCTAATTTTCAAAGTATCAATCAAAATTATTTCCTTTCATCTTTATTCCATAAATCTTGGACACGGCCCCCTGCTTTACCATCAAACACAAATCCAAATCCTAAGCCATCTCTTTAGTCAAATCCCAACATTCCTAAACTTTTTACTATTACCAATAATGTGTCTAAAGCCAAATCCATAGTTGTTACAAATGCGATCAACTTGGACATCTAGCGGCGAATTGTTAATCCAAAAAGCAACTTGTTCACATCAACTATTTGGGACCGACGACTGAAGATAAAGATCATGAAGAAATGCCAAATTTTACGGAAGACGATGATGATAATGGTACTACTTTAGATACTTTACCAAGTATACCAAATCTCCATTCTTTATTAACGATGAAGTATTTTGTGTATGGTAAAGAAAAGATTGTTTTACATGATGATGGGAGTACACACGACTTTATTTTTACAAAATTAGTCAAAGAATTGAAATTACATATTGTTTCTACTCATTATCACATCAAGGCTGCATTCTTAGACACTAGATACAATGGAACACAAGAAGTGCATGACTTAGAAATTATAATTGGTGATTATGTTAAATGTAGAAATTTTCTAGTTGTGACTTTGCAATCTAGTGACATTATTCTATGCATGCCTTGGCGTCATTGGTATAATCTCGATATAGATTATTTTACGTATTCAATGAAGATTCATTCTCATGGGAAACAAATCACATGGCATAGTATGCACACTTTTGATAATTTTCCATTGCTTAGTCATACACATGCTAAACGTGCATTAAGAAAAGGTAGCAAATCTTATTTAATCTGGGTGAATGAAATTGAAGTTAAGGAAAATAAAATGCATCCTAGGTATGCACAATTTCTTTCACAATTTAAAGATTGTTTTGCTGCTAACTTACCACCTGGTTTACCACCCATACGTCCTAAAGATCATAAAATAGACCTAATTCCAAGTTCTCAACCACCATGTAAAGCACCTTATCGACATAATCAAATTGAACAGAAAGAAATTCCAACTGTTGAAGAAATATTAACTCGAGGACTTATTAGACCTAGTAGTTATCCATTTGGTGCACTTGTCTTATTAGTTAAAAAGAAAAACAACACTTATAGGATGTGCATTGATTATCGTGTCCTAAATAAAATTATTGTCAAAATAGATATCCCATTCCTAGGGTAGATGATCTTATGGACAAACTACAAGGGGCTGCAATATTTAGCAAAATAGATCTTAAATCTGGATACCGTCAAGTACGACTAGACACATTTGACATTTTTAAAACTGCACTTAGAACTCAATTTGGATATATGAATTACTAGCTATGCCTTTTGGATTAACTAATGCACCAGCTACATTCAGTTGTATGATGAATCGTATCTTTTTTAAGCATCAGCATTGTGTCATTGCTTTCTTTGATGGCATGCTGATTTTTAGTAAGAATGAGAACGAGCATTATGAACAGTTATCTTTGGTTTTCAAATTACTAAAAGAGAATCAATTATATGCTAATCCTGAAAAGAGTGAATTTTTCAAACACAAATTGAATACTTAGGACATATTGTTTCATTTGAAGGTATTAAAGTTAATCCTGAAAAGATATAAGCAATTTTGAATTGGCTAATACCTAAAAATGTACATGAATTACGTTATTTCTTAGGTCTTGTCAGCTTTTATAAAAAAATTGTGAGAAAATTTTCATTGCTTGCATTACCTTTGACAAAATTATTAAAGAAAGATATTATGTATCATTGGTCTAAAAATCAGCAAAAGTCCTTTGATTTACTGAAACATGCTTAACTCATGCTCCTGTATTGCAACTTCTTGACTTTACTAGACCATTTTTCCTAGTAGTCACTGACGCTAGTGGATCTAGAATAGGAGCTGTCCTTATGCAAGATTCCCATCCCATAACTTACACTAGTAGCAGCTTTAGCTCTCTAGAGCTCAAGTATTCTACTTATGATAAGGAATTGCTAGTTGTAGTACAAGCTTTACGTCAATGGAAACACTATTTAATGGGATCTGAATTCATGATCAAAACTGACCAACAAAGTATTAAACATCTCCTTAGTCAACCATAAATATTTGATCGAAACATTAAATGGGCTTCTTTTATTCAAAGTTTTCATCCACTTATCCAATATCAACCCAGAAAAGAAAATGTTGTTACCGATGCTTTAAGTAGAAGACTGACTATTCATAATATCTCTTTGATATCTTTTTTGATTCTTTTATCCCTATGAAAGAAACCTATGACCAAGACCCTAGTTTTCAAGCTGCTTGGAATAAATTAATTACCAATAATTGGATTCCAATTGATTCATTTTCTTATTCTTGTGGATTTATGTTTTATGAGAAAATGTTATGTGTAACTGTTCCATTTAGATCTTTTATGTTGTAGGAAATTCATTGTTCCCCATATCAAGAGCATAGAGGTATTATTTCTACTTTACATACTTTGATTGAAGATTTTTATTGGCTACAGATGAAATTCGATGTATCTAACTTTGTATCTGAGTGTTTAATTTGTCAAAGAGTTAAAGTGACACCATGGTAAGTAGTATGGTTTGTTAATGCATTTACCAATCCATGAAAGACCATGGGAGCATATTTCAATGGATTTTATTACTAGTCCGCCTAACACTCAAGCTAATCACGATATGATATGGACTATTGTAGATCGATTTAGCAAACAAGCATATTTTATTCCATGCAAGAAAACATTAATTGCATCTCAAGCTACCACATTGTTTCCAATTTTTTTTTTTACTAACCATGGTTTACCAAAAGTTATTTTTTTAATGGAGATTTCAGATTCTGCAATAATTTTTTGACTACTATGTTTGCTAACTTAGGAACAAAGATTGATTTTTCATCTATATTTCATCCTGAAACAAATGGGCAAACATAAGCTACAAACAACACAATCTTAGATCTTTTACGTGCATACACAATTTCAAAACCACAAACCTGGGATACACACTTGCATTTACTTCAGTTTGCATATAATAACACACCACATACAACTACACGAAAATCACATTTTAAAATCATTTATGGATATAGATTGCTTACACCTCTTACTTCATTATTAAACAAAGTTAAAGCTACTGATGATACTGCCCACATGCATGCTCTATTTTCCATGAAGTTAAAGATACGATTGCAAAAGCCCAGCAATCATATACTAAACAAGCAAACAAGAAAAGAAAAACTGTGAATTTTACAATTGACGATTATGTTTGCTTACAAATTGAAGAGTGAAGGCTACAAAGTGTTGAGAAACACCCTGTTGTAAAGTTAGCTCCTAGATTTTATGGACCTTTCAAAATCATTCACAAAATCAATGACAATGCTTTTAAATTAGAACTACCCCAAAACTGGAAAATCCACAACACTTTTCATATTAGTTTGTTACGACCTTTCAATGGTCAATTACCTGTCCATCCTGTCTATGACAATCCTCCTTTGTTAGAAGACGAAACTCAAATCCTTGAACCTGAGACTATTTTAGATACCGAATTTATGACCACTAGAATTGGCCGTAGATATTTTAGATATTTGGTGAAATTGAAAAATCATCCTGTTGAAGAGGCCCAATAGATGCACGCTCGTGACCTAAATGCTAACTCTTCACTACCCACTCCACATTGAGCTAATAGCAATTGAGAACAATTGCTATCCCACCCCGGGGGTATGATGCCAAGAGGCATATTCCATAGTGGATTCCGTGAGGTTTTTGCAGTGGATTCCATAAACTTATATTTATTTGCCAGGGCTCATACACAAGGTGGATTCCTTGGGCGAAAAGTCGATGGGGATGCTCATCCTTTTTGGGTGTCTCCTTAATTTAATGTGCAAGTGGGTGATTCCACAAAATACATATTTAAATTAATGGACATTTATGAGTTTAGAGTGCACACTTGTAATAAATTAAGGTTAGGACTGAGTTCCAACCTATTTATTTATTTTGTAGCTAAAGACTGCTAGGTATTCACTTTTGGCGATTTAATTTTATTATTTTCTAACAATTGTGAATACTTTAGTTTATGTGTAGAGCAAGTGGATCTGGCGCTGGAAAGCACTGGGTGATAGCATGTATTCAAGTTATTTAGAAGAAATTATCATTTGTTATTGGCACGCATCTTAGGGGTGGCGCCAATATTTATTTTGATGTATTTATTTATTAAAGCGCTTGACATATATTTATTATTTTGTCTACGCATGGGCATATGATTTAAATATTCGTTATTGGACATTATATTTGGGCATAGCCCAACTCTTTGGGCACCCAACCGCTTTATTCTTTATTTGGACAAAAGCAAACACAAAAGCTAAAGCGTGCTAATTGTAAATTTGGGCTATTTTTTAGCTTAAAGATGAATAATATATTAAACACATGCTTTGTGGAGTGCTCACACAGGGCATGGAGGGAGATTTTACCCAAATGGTCTTCTTGCTTCATGTTGTGCAAATTTTCTCCCTTTGCTTTTGAGCAAAAAGTAGAGTTCTTTGTTCTTGGGGACCTTCTGGCGCTCGCTGCGTACGCACATGACATCCGATTTGCACACCAGTTTCTTTGTGGTGAAATCTTACAAGAAGATAATACTTTGCGAGTCTAGATATATATATGTTTGAGTGGAAAAATATAAAAAGTCTTAACTATGAGTTATTTTGAAGTTTGAAAGCCCAAAAGTTATATAGCTTGTCATCTAGAAAATCTGTAGAAAGAAAACATTTGGTCTAAAATTTTATCCAAATTAAGCCCCACATAGGATCCACATTTGTGCTATTGGAATCAAGATCATTGTTGCAAAAAGTTTGGGAACAAGAGTTAGGCATCACAATGTGGAGGTTAACTTTTTGCTCTTCTCCTTTAAGATCTGAATCAATGTCATGACAAAATAAAATCTAAATATCACAAATTGTTATGCCAAGATCTAACTTCTAGTTGCACTAATATTCTACATTGATGAATGTCCTTGGGATAAATAACCATGGTCTGGTTCCGCACAGTAACTTTATCCTATGTATGAACCGATTCTCATTTAAATTTATATAGAAACCTTTAATACAATTTCAAATGGATTTTTGGAGTGGGTGCTTGGCTTTATTGACGGAATGCTTCTACTCTCAATTACAAAAGCTTGAAACTGAATATGGAAGAGATTTTCGAAAGCATAATATAGTTCTATAAGATTTTGAAAGCACAGGAATTTACTTGGTCCTAATACATTATTGCTTCGTTTGAGAAACGTGATTACATAAGAAAGTGGATTCTAAGCCAAAATAAAATGCTCTGCGTACTCTTCCACGAAGCCATGTCCATGACACGACAGAATATCACTCCGACAGAACACGAAATGAAAGCCAGTTGAAATGAAGGATGTTCAATACAACCAGATCGAGTGGCACTCTTCCGTACGGCAACTGCAAGCTCGTTGCCAAACCAAACAATCTAAAACTGACAGATTTTACACCATGGCCGGAGCAGGAGCGCTGGCTGGGCCGACGTTGTTGCAATACTTTTTGACCAAAGGGCACCGGCAGTATGGATGAGTGGCAGGTAGCTTCGTTAGTTGATCTGCATCACTAGCTGCTGCTGAGACGCCATCATGCACCGCAGCAGGAGCCTTTCCGCAAGAGTCCTTGAACAAAGGGCATTGGCAGTGCACCTGGTCCGCCATCACCTCCAGCTGCTTAATCTGCATCTCATCCGCCACGTCGGCCGCTGTAACAACACACAAGAAAGCAATGGAAGCGCAGAATTAATAAGTACTGGATAAGTCACGATTATTTACCCAGGCATGCAGCCTATTGCAGTGCCATAACGCGATTAATAGAAGACAACAAATTGAACGATAAGCGTAATAACATATGCTTTCGGTGACACCAGCACTACTGATAGAGAATACAGACAGGCGAGTGCAAAATCGAGAGAGAGAGACCTTTGGCGTCCCTGAAAAGCTTCGCATCGGCTGTACTACGCCCGCCAGCCACAACAAGTAGCAGGATCGTCGCGATGGTAATGGTAGCGATGAGAGTAATGGTCGACATGATGGCTCGCTGTGGTTTTTTGCTTCTACCAGCTGTCGACTATGCAAAGATCGCTAAACACCACAGGTACAACGATAACTTAGCAGCTCAGGTGCATATATAGTACCCGCATGCTCTCCAGCCTCTACCTGCACCCTTGTCGAGTCTCGATCCGCGTGCCGCTTTGGATCCTCCGCCTTTCTCGTGTTTATAGCCTCGGTTACGCATTTCCATGTTTTGTTTATACGCCAGTGGAAGATCCTTGTGTGGCAAAAGTCATGAGTGTATCGTTAGCTCCTTAATCATACTAACTGTGTGGGGTTTCGGGAATTCTATTCTCTTCAACTTGTGGTTAACTCACGGCAATGTGGCATGGGGGTGATCCCATCTAGGGTTTCAAACACCCTCAAAACTAAACAAGCTAAGACAGAATGCTTAGCCTAGCATAGTAACCAAATCACCTTTCTTCACAAACAGGATCATCAATCTCTTCTTCACCGTCCATCGAAGGCAAACATATGGAGGTACCTTTTGCACCTATATCATATTGCAATCATGTAACCAATCTTGTCAGCATGCTAGGAAACCATGAATGTCATTTCTTTCAATATCTATGGACCACACACTCAAAACTTTCTTTTCAACAACTATTTAACCACTAGTTAGGGCAATTATAGTCCGCTCTCATTGCGCTCCTACATCTATGCTTACAATTCTCTCCACCGCCTCTACTAGCTCCTCTATCACCTAGCACTAAGTCTTGATAATGGTGTGAGACTCTATAGTTTCGACAATGAAAAATGAAGAGCAAAGAAGGAATAGGTAGAGAAGAGGCTTCCACACTCACCCTCATTGTATCATCCTCTCAACTTTCACACTCACTACCTTGGCCTCTCATCCTCATTGTCAACCTCTCTCACAAAGTAATGATTGACGTATAGGGTGGGAGATGTTTTTTTTCTTGGTTGATAGCCTGAGTCTCACAATTGAAAAGATGCCCAAATAGAGGGATTCATTGTTAATGCCACTTTTAATGATGGTGTGGGTATACTCAAATTGGTGCCACCTCATACAAAGAGAATTAATTAAACTACTAGAAGGTAGGACTTCAATATCCAATTCGTGCTGATATTATGGAGTAATGGTGAAAGGACAAGAAATATTATTTATGAAGAGGGGGAGGGAATCACAAATTAGATGGTAAGAATATGTGGATTCTATGAGATGCTATGCAATAGATCTCGAAAAGTAACACAACCACTAGTTGAGATGGTAGTTGGTGAAAACCGAATCTTCTAATTGTGAATTATGTTTTTTTTCCTTATTACTATTTTTTAGTTTCTCTAATACTAGAGTGGGCAAGTGAGAAGTTTTAGGTAGGTTAAAAAATAATAGATGCTATGATTTCTAATTCGTAGATAGGTGGGCGAATGTTTGGTTGATCAAAGGTGAAGAATTTAGAAAATCAAGTAAAAGTTACGAGAAAACATATGGCTACTTTTTGAGTTTTCATGTCCAAAAATTTACCCCGATGGCCAACAAGGTGTTCAAAAAATAGCCTTTACGCTAAAATTTTCCCCTATTAATGTTTGGATTAGATTTAGGAGAATAAAGGTCTAAGTAATTAGTTAAGGAATTTTGCAAGAGCTTTATATACATGTCATAACCTTAATTTTCCCTTAGATATGTAAGAGAGTGCTGCTTGAAAAAGCCATAAAAAATCACAAATGTAATAACTTGCAAGTGTGATACTATGCACATGCTTGATTTATTCTTCTCTTCCCATTTCTCCCTTTCCCCTTTCTTTGTTTTTGGTTCATGAAAAGTGCCATAAAAAGTCATCTTATCTACCATTTGTATTTATATTATAGGGATTGAAGTAGAAAAAACCATAGAGACTATACAATTAGTTCTTAAAAGTGATGTGAGCACAGAAACAAGCATATGCTTGGGAGAGCCAAATGATAATGATAACTAAGTCTAAGTTAAGCACCACTAATTTCTTTTACTTTGATATCCGCAATGTCTATAACATTTTCTATGGAGGTGAAATACATTATGTAGATTGAGAAGCATTTGGTGTAAAAAAAATGTAAACAACAGGCAGAAGAGATAAGTTTTCCAAGCCCTAGATTTTCCACAAATTGGAAAGAAGGATGTATGATAATTTATTCAATTATACCATTTTCTTGCACCACATGGTATGAGGCCCATTTAGTCTATCCTCAACAAACATAGTTGCACATGCATGAGAGTATGCACCCTCATTGACCACACACCTCTTACACAATTTTTTGGAAAAATCTCATGCTAATTAGGAACCTTAGATACAATGTGGAAGGGGAAAAGATGAGACTTTGGCCATGAAGGGCTACTTTCAAGGTAAAAATTAGGGGTGAATTTTAGGCCAAAGGCTATTTTTTGGAGGTTTTCTTGGTTATCAAGCTAGACTTTAGGCTTGAAAACTCAAAAAATAGCCCATATATACAAAAGATTACATATTTTAGCCTACAATTCACCCAAAAACAACTTTAAAATAGGGTTTCACACAACAATTTCCCAATTTTCTAACCTCTTTACCATTAATTAGCCAAACATTTGCACACCTACCTATAAAGTAGAAATCATGAGGATTCCTTCTTTCTTACCCTAGCTACTTCATCTTAAATCGATATTTATGATGATCATACTTTTCATCAAGATTGTTATGAGCATGTGTGAGACTGAAGCTAAACATTTGAGTTTGAGGGATGAGGTCTTAACTATCAAAAGGCATAACTTACACTACAACAGAAACGAGGCATAGACGCACAAAGTCAGGTGCGTCTATCATTGCGTCTATATGTGCGTGTAAAAGTGCGTGTAAATAGACACGAATTTTGCGTCTATATATCCACGCAAATAGACGCCAATATAGACGCTCTAGCAGACGCGCAATTATTTAACCACCTAAAATTGGAATTAATATAATTAAAAAATCGAAGTTAATAATTATTTAACCACCTGAAATTGATTCTTGAGGATGCACGTGTGTGCATGATAAAAACCATAGAATTAAGAATACACATTGAATCATTGAGAGTTAATAATTACTTTTTCATTGCTCTCTAATGAATGGCAGTTCCTCCAGTTGACAAGCCTGATATAAGTAATTAGTGGCAAGTGACAGAAACCTTAGAATTAGTAGCAAGCATTGCAATATGTATCTCGTAATTTCTCTACTTGAAGATGATAAAAAATACTTCCTTTTTATTATGGAAAATTCAATTTAGCTTTAAACTTGACTATTGATTCTTGAGTATGCACGTGTGCGCATGATAAATATCATAGAATTAAGAATACACATTGAATCATTAAGCAAATTAAGTATGTTACAGTGAATGATCCATCTCATCTTCAATGAGATCAGCCCTTGCTAAACTATCTACTTCTAGGTCTATGTTACCAAGAGGCAACGAAACAAATAAGTCTATCCCACTATCAGATGTGCTGCTATATTGCTCAATAACATCATCGACAATCACATTACTGTCTTCTTCTGCGTTTCCTTGAACATCCTCGCGAGGCTCATCTTGTACTATATCATGCATATCATCCATTATGGTGTCATCATGCACATCATCATTAATTGTTGGATTGTCAACTGCTATCTCCATGTTGGTAATATTACCATATATTGGTTTTGAAGGATTAGATATAGGGATGACATACCACCATCGGTTATTGTTTACCATTGGATGATACACAACCTATATTTGAAAAACAAAAGCAAGAAACTTAAATACTTATTATATTGTGTATATGTATCATATGTATACATATAAAAAAATTAGCCTTTGCATATATACATGCTCGCATTGTTGAGGTAGTACTAATGTGTCATTCTTGTTTTAGTGAAATTTTGTAGAGTCAATGATTACAAAACCACTTAGATGACGTCTGATTGTGCAATGCTCACCATTTGTTACAACTTCTTTAAACCACTTCACATCCACTACATATATAAAGAATCGTTTGAATTCAAGCTTCAGAATATCTTGGATCAAGCCACAATAACCTTCCATGGTACCATTGGCATCCTCGAAGTGAGCAAGGACACCACAATCTTGGGTATTTCTCTTTTCATCTATACATTGAGTTCGAAGATGTTTACCCTCACACCAAAGTGCATTGAACAATGTGCACTAGTAGTAAAAGATAAAAGATCAAACATTTCAATTATTTATATAAAATAAAACTTATAGAAACAAATTAATTGATAGTATGTCTCACCTTTGATAAGCAACCTCGTGTGTATTCCCACTCTTCTTGAGATATATTAATTTCCTCCTCTTTTTCCATTCTCTTCATTTCCTCATGTAACCAATCTATATCAATATGATGTGGGAGTGCATTTAGATGATCTGGAAATGAGACATTATGTCCATATCTAGTGCGAAATTCTTGTCTTTCGCTTTTTCTTCTTGCCCTTGCTTCATTATATAGTGTCACCCATTTTCTCATTACATCACTATTGAGCACACAAAAACTATTTAACTTACGAAGTTCTTCTTTTGTTAGCACTTTACTCATTCCTTTTCCTTGAGGTACTATAGAGATCATCCTCAAGTCTTCATCATCTTTCCATAGTCGTGGTTGAGAGGGATCCACTTCAGCAAGATATTCAGAGATATAAGCAAGGGATGATTGCACTAACCAACCCTCAGCCATGCTTCCCTCAGGCCGTGCTTTTTGCCTCACAAAATCTTTCAAGGTTTTCATGAAGTGATCAAGAGAAAACATCCACCTTACATGAATTGCCCCACAAAGTGTGATCTCATCAATCAAATGTATGAGTAAATATAGTTGATTAGTCAAAAAACACAATATTAGCGAGTTTGGAAATCTCCCAATTCCCATTTTTTGAATACTAAAAAGGTGGCACCTGGATAGCATATCCATAAGTTTCTCAAAAGCATATGATGTGACCTATCATTAGAAAGCGCTTGAAAAATGGAATCTATTGAGCTATATAACGCTCAATTTGGAGTTATAGTGTTTAAGTTATGAAAAATCCAAAGATTTGACCACATATCCCAAACTTATGGGAAATTCCCATATTTCAAAATATGGTGTTAAAATGGATCGAGGAAAAATTTCCTCCATCAAACAAACCACCTCAACAGATAATACTCGAGCATCTTGCAATGTGTTTGGATCAATTTCCTTCGAGCTCACGTATCTGTCAGGATGTATTTGAGAATTGTTTATTTTTGTGTAGAAATTCAAAGATATATAATGAAAAAATGCAATGTATACATACCTCACAAGCTCTCCCATCTTGTAAATGATATCACGTACATCTTTGGATACATAATGGGATATGCTAGTAGGAAGTATGAACTGAATGTAAACAATATTCATAGATCAAATGATTAGTTGAGGAACAAGTCATCATACCCCAAAGTTTACACATAGTTACTCCACTAATTACTATATTCATGGTTAGAGATACCCTTACTTGAATCATTTTGTGCCAATCGTGGGACTTCAAACCAGATAGTTGCTCCACACCTCTTTTCTTTTTCTTTATGAAGGCTCCCTTGAGACATCTCATACATCCTGTGGGTGTTCGAAAGCTATATATTTGTTCCTTCACTATTTTTTCCTCGTTCTTTGACAACATCCAAGGTGCATGGGGTAGCTCAATCTTTCCTCTGGGTCCAATGTGTGGCCAGGCTCGTCTCATGCGACCAATGCTACGTAAATCCTCCCTTACATTAATTGAATCACGAGCCCCTATCAAGTGATCCCATAATGTAGATACAACATTTTTGAATATGTGCATGGGGTCCAACAGGTGATTGATCTTGAATTCAGTCCAATACGCAAGACGAAAAAATATAGAGAATCTAACAAACAAATAATTGATTATGTAAACAATTCATCGTGCTAAATACTTTAAAGTCAATCTAGAGAAATGCACTTCTAACCAACTCATATCGAGTGGAGGGTGGCTGTCGGCATTAATCCATCTCTCCTTCCAATCTCGGATGGTTAGAGATTGTGGAGTCGGTCCAATAGTAGGGAGAACATATTTGGGATGGTCAATAGGAAGAAATCGATGATGATTGTCGTAGATAATCTTCTTTAAACGTGCCGGCCTAGAGGAAACTAGAGAGGGACCGCAAATTATTTTTTATATGGAGCTTGTTGTAGGGATCAATCATTTTTTGCACCAAGCCACCATGTGGGATTCACTAGTAGTAATAAGGAGATGTCACCTGCATGCAAGAAATATACGAAAATACCCATTATCTGCCCCCTATTTATGGGACCTTACCTTATAAAATGTACCTTCCTTCCCTTAAATATCCCCCCTCCCTTACACTCATGTGGTACCATACGGTAAACCCTAGTGGACCCACCGGGCAAGCCACTTGGCTCTAGTTTCTCATGAAAATTTTGGGGGGTCTTGACCATTAGTTCCATGAAACTTACGAAGTAATTTGGTCATATTTTGAAGTCAAAATTTATCCAATCCAAAGCACTAAAGTCAATACAAATGCTCCCAAGTAGGGCACCAAAAAAGATGAAGGATACTTGAGTAATAGAGGTATACTATCAATGATGTGCATGGTTAAGACATGAAGGAGTTTTGGTTAGCTATAAATACTTTAGTGCTAGGCTCAGATGCCTTGTAGCTCAATGGTGGAGATATGGCGGTACTCTTCTCTTTAAGGTATTTTGCAAGCATGACTTTATCTTGTTACTCCAATGATACCAAGGCCTTCTATATTCAATTTACCAGGGATATATATATATATATATATATATATATATATATATATATATATATATATATATATATATATATATATATATATATATATATAATGTATAAAATGTATAAAAATGGTGTTTTAAAAATCCATTATGTTGAACTCATGTGATACATACATATATTTATGACTTACCTTCCTAAGAAGTGAACCTTGCATTGTGAGAAGATATGTTTAAACCACCAAAGTAATCCCCCATCAAGATCCATAAAAAATATCTAGCATTGACATTCAAATGGAGAAGTTATTGTTGGCTTTGAGCCCATAATTTGAGAGAGGGTTGAGTAGTTCCCCATAAGCATTAAGATGCCAAGCATTTATTGGATGCAAAAAGTAAGTAAAATTGAATAATAAATCCAAAGAGAACCAATAGTATCAGGTCATCTAAGTTGTACCAAAGAGGAAATCACAATATACATATAAAGATGTCACCGGTTCATTTCAAAGATTAGAGATGCTTTACATCATGTTCTCATCTGGTATGGTACCACATGAGGAAAAATGCATATCTCAACTGAGGATAGAAGTACTACTTCTTCCTACTTCAAATATTAGTTATTCTACTATTGTGTAAGAAGTGAACCTTGCATTGTGAGAAGATATGTTTAAACCACCAAAGTAATCCCCCATCAAGATCCATAAAAAATATCTAGCATTGACATTCAAATGGAGAAGTTATTGTTGGCTTTGAGCCCATAATTTGAGAGAGGGTTGAGTAGTTCCCCATAAGCATTAAGATGCCAAGCATTTATTGGATGCAAAAAGTAAGTAAAATTGAATAATAAATCCAAAGAGAACCAATAGTATCAGGTCATCTAAGTTGTACCAAAGAGGAAATCACAATATACATATAAAGATGTCACCGGTTCATTTCAAAGATTAGAGATGCTTTACATCATGTTCTCATCTGGTATGGTACCACATGAGGAAAAATGCATATCTCAACTGAGGATAGAAGTACTACTTCTTCCTACTTCAAATATTAGTTATTCTACTATTGTTTCATTCTTGGTTTAGACCAATGAACATTATAATGAGATATCTACTCTAATTAATCACTTTCAAACTAAACATCCATCCAAGGCATTACCGAAAATCCCCTTTTTTTGGGGGTGTCTTAGTCTAAATGTGTGAAACTAGAGTTATTGAGAGTGAAGCTACATCATTATAGTTGTACTATTCCTATGCACTTTGGGTTTCTCAATCTAATTACTCTCTAATGTCCCATTACATTCATTTCTCTTATCATATAATGTTAATGACTTGAATTTTTTGATATCAGTTTGCTTTTGGAAATGCTTACTTGTAATTCAAAATTTTCCCATCCTACACAACTATTGATGAGTTCTTGATGTATTAATTTGTTACTCAGGGTAGCTCAATGGCCTATGATTCTTCTCTCTCCTTGTGCCACCTATCATCCCAGTCAATATAAAGTACTTGACTACTTGTCTAAGATGCCAACTTCAGGGTTTCCTTGCTGCAACATGGATGATTCAAGAGGAATCCCTTGCTTCATTTTCATCTTCGTAATCAATACATAGTATTCTCATTATAGAATAGTAATATAGCTACTAAAACTATATTTCTAAGATGTGTCCCATTAAAAGTGATGTAGGCCTTCAATAAGTCAACATGTGATGCATTGATGGAAACTCGATGAAATCAAATGTGATTGTTGCATTCAACGACAAAATTAGGAGCTTCAAAATACTCTAAGGATTTAAGCTACTATTGCCTACTAAAATCAACCTTGATTTCTTTAAGACTTCAATGTTGAATATCCTTGATCATGTCGAGTTTATACCATTACCTAGTAGAATCAACCTGGAGCTCTCAAAGCCTTAAACACTGAATATTCTTGATCATGTTGAGTCTATACTTGATGCCAGGAGGCATATTTCACGGTGGATTTCGTGAGATTTTACGGTGGATTCCGTAAAATTTAATGACTGGGACTCATACACAAAGTGGATTCTTTGTGCGAGAAGTTGATGGGGACGCCTGTCCTTTTCGGGTGATTCCATAATTTAGTGTGTACATGGGTGATTCCATAGCGGGTGATTCCGCAAAATGCATATTAAATTAATAAGCGTTTATGAGTTTAGAGTGCGCACTCGTAATAAATTAAGGTTAGGATTTATTTCTAACCAGTTGATTTATTTATGTAGCTGAAGACTGCTAGGTATTCACTTTTGTCGGTTTAATTGTATTATTTTACTAACGATTGTGAATGCTTCAGTTGATATGTAGAGATAGCAGTAGTGGCGGAGGAAAGCATTGGAGGATAGCGAGTATTAGATCTATGGATTATATTTGGATAGGCGCCACGCCTATATTTTGTCATGCCTATTTATTGAGGCATCGATTATTTATTATTATTTTGTATGCGCATGGGCGCACGGTTATGTTATTTCTATTTGGACATTGTATTGGGCGTGCCAGACTCTTTGGTCTCGGACCCTTCAAGGTTCGTGCAATCAGCCGAACCGGAAATGTCGAGCTTGAGACCCTAGACGGTGAAGAAATAGGCTTCTTCAATGGCAGTTGTGTCAAGAAGTACTTCCCTCCCACGTATCCTTTGCATGAGCCACCAATGTTAGGATCGTCGGTCAACGTACGAGTAGCTACAATCACTGAAATCAATGAAGATGATGAGGAAGCTGTAGAACCCGCTTATCTCCGTGTCACGGTCGCTGCCAAGCAAATATACACTTTTAATGCCTTGATCGACGAGGGAGCAGACTTCAATGCTTAACCCACAATCATTGGATCCAACTTGGCAAACCATTACTTCAACCCACAACTGCCAAGTTAAACCCATATGGAGTTCAATCATATGCACTTCTCGGTAAGTGCAGAGTCGCCATTTCCATCGAGTCTGAGACTATTCCAATGCTTTCTTACGTGTTGCCAAGTGCTACAGACGCAAGCACGGAGTCACTATTAGGGAAAATCTTCAAAAAGCAGACTCGCTGCAATGTTGATTATGAGTTGTAGCGCATCCACCTAGCAATAGGCAACGTGCGCATTGTCATAGCTTTCAGCAAGGGCTGCGCGACACCATCACCGTCCGCAAAGCCACCGATAGAAACATCCATAGGCAAGACTAAGGAGGGGATAGCATGGCTACCGCTCCACGTCTTCCATAAACCGCAGCCCACAGTGACCAAAGCAACGGCCCAACAGCCTTGCCTCCAGTGGGTGCCTAAACAACCGCGACAACCACCTAGGAATAGACGCACCTATCCTCATAAGACCTAGCACTCTAAACCTAGGAGGCCAAGACGCAATCACAAGAAGAGCCGCGTGATCAAACAAAGATGGGTCCCTAAAGCCCTCTTCCATGCGCAAGGCTACTATAAGGGAAATACCTCACTGTGGATCCCTAAAGCCCCCATGGCCAAAGGCACTAGTCGTATGCCACCCCCAAGCTTGATCAGCCCACGTCCCTCAACACATCAAAACCATAGGCCGCAGCGCTCTCCAGAGCCCCAACCATCCGACTACGCTTCAGCCCAAGAGAGTCGCAAAAATCTATCGACCCAAGCAAGAGCCACAGTTACAGGAGGCATCACCCGACCAAGTCAATCCGACTTGCCAAAGCAAAGCTGAATATAGCAGTCTATCTGTTAAGGCTGACCCTAATCCACCCATGTTCCAAGCAGCCCAATCGCAAGCTCAAGGAAACTTCCAAGCGCCCATCTTCGTTGTAAAAAACGCTTGTTTTACCAAACCTCAACCACCTGTTGGCCTTACGCCCTCCTACGAAAGAAAATCCTTTCTGGCGCTAGCCGTTGACCTTGCGAAGGACACCGGGGATGACATAGTGGAATGCATTAAATGACTCGATGCCACCTTCGTATTGCTAGCCCTTAACTACGACCGCTTGGACTTGGGTCTATTGGAAGAACCCTTTGCAACGGAAGTGCGCAATATGCCTTGCTCTTGGGAGACTTATGAATTCGCATTTGCAAAAGCTTCTCGCTCTACTTGTTGAGTTGCTCAGTAGTGAGATATCCAAAGAGAAAGCCATTAAACAACGTCTCATCACATCATACGATCCACAGAAGACTTCTACTATCACTGACCAAGAGATCGCACAGTTATCCCACCTTGTTGACACTGGATCACCTTTCTTGAGGCAATGGTACGCCCTTAGGTTGCAATGGGAAGTTGACGGATGTCGCATAATGACCAATGCCAAGCCATCAAAACGGTAGAGTATGATCCCACTTACGTCGCGCCTACCTCTTATAGAGTGTTAACCACTCTTCGAAGCCGACCCATGGACGAGCATATCAAGGGGCATCCCTACCTTGACCACCTCTTAACAGAGGAAGAGCTCCACATCACAAGTCGGGTTGACTCTGGTGACTTCCTCACAGATGTTCTCACATACATCACACATGTAGGAATTCGACCCTTTGATCTGGACCGCGCAACTCAACTGGAATATAATTCAAATTTCTACACTTGGATCATTCACAAGTAACTCCTATTCCAACATGCCGAAAGACCCTAACCTTTTGACCCCCAATCCTAGGAAGGATTCTTTTCAAGTTGGAAGGGGAGGGGGTATAGTGAAGGTGAAAGGAATCAGATGGGACTCACAAATGACCGCATAAGCATCCAGGACATCCCTGACACAGAAGCTAGGTTGCAGGCCAAGTTGGTACATGTGCTCTTCTCCAGCCAGTGTTACAATTCCTTGATGCATCGAATTAGCGTACCAGTGCTAGAGAATGTAGCAGCCCGTACCATAGACGAAGTAGATTGGAATGGGCACGTGCACAAAACGATTGATCAAGTGGCCAAAGCGCTAGCCCTAGGAAGTGATATTCCAACAGGTGGAGAATCTGTGGCTTCTAAAATTACTAAAAGAAAGAAAGCCTCCTCCAAAGCCTCCTTCATCGGGTATGGAGGAGTCTTGACTGAACTCATCCAGGAGGCAGTGAAGGAAGCACAGGAGGCGGAAGAGGGAGAAAGAGAAACGCCAGAGAGGTCGCCTCCTCACTAGGACAAAGATAGGTCCACCGACAGAACTGAAATAGAAGAAAAAGGGGAGGGATAGAGTAGCAAAAAGACAATCAGGAAAACCAAGAAAAAGATGACGCAGAGGAAGAAGAAGGACGACGAGGGAAGAAAGAAGGAGAGAGAAGACTTGGAAAGGGCAAAGAAAGAGTCTCTAAAAGAAGCAAAGGAGAGAGAGAGAACAAAGAGATGGGAGGAGGAGAAGGAAAAAGAGGAATTATAGAAAGTGAAGGAGGTGTCGAAATAAGAAGCAGAAGAGAAGAAAAGGAGGGAAAAAGAACAAAAAGGAAAAAAGAAGAAAGAACAGAGAAAAGCGGAGGAGGAAAGGAAGAGAAAAGCGGATGAGGAAGAGGAAGAGCTACGAAGGAAGGAGGAAGAGGACCTGGCAGAAGCCACCCACCGGTCCATTGAACAACAGAGCCGAGCAGATGAACGGAGGAGCCTGCACCTGCGTAGAGAAGAGGGGCTAGGGTCTAGCACACAGGTGCCAGAGTTTGTGCCATCTCCAGTCCCTGAGGGCAAGGGCAAGGCCCTGATCCATCCGATTCCTACCCTCTTGGTATGCTCTGCTGAACCCACCACCATTACCCCCAGCATCCCGACCAGTGCAGACGTGTCAAACTTCGTGGCGTGGATGCAATATTTCATCAACAAAGAGATGGGCCAGGGACAGAGCACACAAACCACGGCCACAGGACAGAAGAGGCCAGCTACAGATGCGGAGTCCAAGCAAGAGCCCAAAAAGCAGAAAGTCGAAGCCTCAACCTTGCCCATCCACAAAACGTTGACACCATCAGCTAATAATGATAAATACGTCACCGAGCTGCTCTCCCAATTGGAGAAAGCTAAGGAGGAACGCAAGATAGCCATGGTTGAGTTGACAACCGAGAAGGAATCAGTGGCCGCCTTCCAGCTGGATAAAACAAGAATGAAAGCCTTGCAGCAGAGGAAGATCGCAGATCTCAGACAAGAAATGAAGGCTAAGGATGAGAGGGAGGAGCACTGGAGGCAGCAGCTCGAAAACGAGACACAGGAGCTAGTAAAAATGCAAAGAGAGCACAAGCTCCTAATAGTACAGTACTAGGAGCTTGCTGCAAAATCTGCTTAGATTGATGTACTTGTGGCTGAGTTGAATGCAAGGGATGAAGAAAGAAGACAGGGCATGGAGGAACAGCAGGAGGAAATCGAGCGCCTGACAGACCAGCTAACCTCTGAAAAAGAAGAGCAAGAGAGGCTAGTCAGGAAATTGGAAGACTATGAGTAGAAACTCATGATGCTAACCCTAAAGCAAGGAGAGAGCTTGGAAGTAATGAACAAAAGAGTAGAGGAGTGGGCTGCGCATAATGAAAAGAGGGTGAAGACACTGGCACGGCGCCTTGCTATGGCAGAGAAGGAGAAAATCATCATAGAGAGCAAGGCAAAAGCAGCCCAAGTGGCCTTCAGCACTCAACATAAAGCCTTCCTTAACACCATCCTGGACACCACCCACACAGCGCAAGGAAAGTCATTGGAGGTGACGTAGAGAAAGCTCGGCATGGCGCAGAGATCCCTACACGCTGGATTGCAGATGCTACCCTTACCTGCGGAGGTTAGGCTGAGCAACAAAAATACCTATTGCTGGCCGGCCTAACCCCCCAGGAGATCGATACCCTCGGATTCGAGGAAGAAGCAGCACACATAGAACGGCAGGGGGAGGAAGCAGAACTGAAAATCGATATGAATCGATTCAGGGAGGATGTAGTCCCCCAACCCCCCTTGTCGTAGTCTCAAGAACCACCACAAGGGGACCCATCTACGGAAAGAAAAGCCGCCTCTAGGGAAAGATGCAAAAAGCTGGTGGAGGAAGCCAAGAAAGAGCTGAGAGCCAGGCTAGCTGTGCTACCATCCGCACCTCTCTCACCATGCCCTGATGATCTTCCCACAGGATTCCACGTAGAACTGGTGTTGTGGGAAATACAGGAACTAGGAAAGGATCCATTCCCCTTTAGTTTCCTCCTACCCAACAGTCTGCGGAGGGTTGGCCTGTCGCTCAAGGTGATGGATGAGGTAATCACGGTCGGTGGCCGGTTGGGGCAAAAATGGCTAGAAAAGTGAGAAAATACCTCGACCTCTTGGCGCACATAAGCGGCCGACTACTGGCAAAATAAAGTTTTTGAAGTCCCACACACTGTACAGGGCTACAAAAGCCCATCCCTATGGAGGAGGCGAGTATGCGACATCAGCATGCTTGCCTGGATGGCGTTTTGTAACACCCTGTCATTTGAGCGGAACAACCCTACCTACATGGCGTACCCTCGAAGGATAGGGGTAGATTTTGATGCCACCCTCCACGGGCGGTACGACTTTCCTATTATTTATAATTCAATTGTAGTTTCCTTCGAGCATGCCCTTCTTTTTACTGCCGCCGAAAGCCTAGATGAATCTATGATGCGCTTTCTTGCAGATTTTTCCTCTTGTCCTGACCCTGCTTTTGTAACAAGTTGTAATTACCTTAGGTTACTTAGGCTACTTCTTAAGCAGGACCCGACTCCACAAGAGCGCGGTATACCTCCCTTATTCTTTGATCCTAATGCTATAGACAACTGCGCCATGGCTCGTCTTATGATGAGGGCTAGTCTCCTTCCCTCTTTTTGCCTAGCCCTCCTAAAAGATAAAAACGACAGCCAATTCACTAGGTGCAATCACCCTTTCCTCTCCACCACTTCGACGCTTCATGTCCGCATGAATCTGAAAGATTACATGCAAAGTCGCCAATTTTTGAGTAAATCTATCCGACCCCCTTCGCTTCCTCATTCCGATGAAGACAATTAGGCCTATTTATCATTTTCAAAAAAAAAGAAAAAAGTAAAAAAGAAAAGAAAAGAGAAATGCACCACAATCACTGCACCTAGGGTTTTCCCTAACCCCTTCCCACTTTCAGACCTGTCACCCTAAGACTTGCACCGCACCTGCAAGGATGCACAAACCGGGTCCTCAAGTGTGGGACGTTACCAAGGGCTTGCCCAAGGTCTGCCCAAGGTTCGACCCATCTCCCAATTCTACTGCCACAGGCACCACACACTACACGGAGAGACAGACACACCCCTTAGGGAGTGCACAACTTTTCTTGTAGGTTATGTTTGAGTTTCAACAAATGGCTACTCCGCTGAAGAGGATCACCCACATCATCCTTTAATGACCAAAACTTCCTTCCATGTGCCGGCATCCAGCCATCTACCTGCTGATGGCTACCATAATTGAACCAAGTCAAGAGAGATTTGCCATTGGCATAGATCTTGGAACCTCATCTTCCAAAGATGCATGCCCAACGCCTCAAGATCTACAGATCTCTTATTGATTCCACCAGCTTGAAGAATTTCAATGCATGGTTGAAGATCTTCAATGATCGTACTGAAGACCTTCAACTCAAAGACAAAGACCTTCAAATCAACGACACAAATTTTCAATACGTAGACAAACTATATCTTTGTCAAGACAGAGTTCGGGGGGGGCTTCTCCAGAATAAATCCCTCCAATACCATCCTCCTAATGGATTGCTTATTGCTTCAAGCGTTTCTAATGCTCAAGGGACGACCGACTACATAACGAACGCCACAACTATGTGAAAGATGCCGAGCATCTTCATGGAGCCTAAAGCATGCCGGAACCCCTCCTGGTCATCGTCACTAAACTCCATCAACTCTCATTCACACAACCACCTTGGAAGAATGTGTCATCCCCTCACCAGTTCCACCTCACAGCAACCCTAACTAGCCACTACTTCCCAACGCAGTGCCATGGGACTAGCACTTGGCTAGGAGAGGGGTAATGTTACCGTGTTTCTCGCCTGTTTCCCCCAACACAGAGGAGCAGAAAACAGATAAAAGGAAATAGCCAGAAAGGCGCCTTGACCGGTAACCAGACCCTGAAAAATTTAAATGTACCACCCTCAAAAAGTCTCAGTGTCACCCTAAGGCGACGAAAGAGTAGAAGGTGCACCATCAAATATGGAAGCGCTCCAGAATCCTTGTAAAAGAGCGCCAGGATCGCTCCTGTGCAAATTGTATGCATTAGTTGGGAATAGGATGAAATTAGAGTGGTGGAAAAAAAGGGCCTAGGCTACAGCCGACCATGTAAACAAGGGAATAACCACCCAAAAGGGATTTAGGGTATTGTATATAAAGTTGAAAAGTGAATAATAAGCTCATTCTTTGGTGTGTGGCAAAAAAGAGTCTTCTTCTTCCTCTCTTCTTCTCTCCTTCTTGCTTCTATGTGCTCTTGAGAGAGGGAGTGTGAGAGTGTGAAGGAGTGAGTGTGTGTGGGAGAGAGGGATCAAGAGGGTGAAGCTCTTCACCATCTCCTCTTCTCTTCTTCTCTTCTCCTCCCTTCTCTTTTCTTGCGCGCGCAGCTATGGAGGATGGAGCTTGGAGATGGAGGAGGCGCTTGAGGATGCTTGAGCTAGCATCAAGAATCGTGGAGCTACCGGAGTGCAAGAGAGAGGAGGGTACTCGATCAAGTATCAAGGTAAGGTCACTACACTCGTAGGATCGAAGGCGTGTCAGCTAGGTGAGAGATAGCCATTAGAGCTCGCTTGGAATGCTTGAAACAATAAGCGGTCCGTGGGTCTTGGTGGTTGAGCAAAAGCTCCCAGAGCGGATCCTTACACAAGCTATCTTGCAAGAGGATGAATACTTTAGTATGCTTCTTAATATTGTTTACCATGGTGTCTTTTAACTCTTTGACAAATTAGGCATTCAGATACAAAATTAGATACATCAATGTCCATGTGTGGCCGATAAAAATCTTCAATTAGTGTACGCAAAGTAGATATAATTCCTCTATGACCTTGGTATGGGGAACAATGAATTTCATGCAAAACAATTGATCGAAATGGAACAGTTAAACATAATCTTTTTTCATAAAACACAAATCCATTAGTGTAAGACAATGAATCAATAAGAATCCAATTATTTGCAACTAGTTTATTCCAATCAGCTTAAAAAGTAGGATCTTGGTGATAATCTTTCATTGGGATAAGAGAATCAAATGATATCACCAAAATATTGTGAATTGTGGGTCTTCTACTCAAAGTATCAACAACAACATTCTCTTTTTTAAGTTGATATTGTATAAGGGGATGAAAACATTGAATAAAAGCAGCCCATTTAATGTGTCGGTCAGATATTTGTGGTTGACTAATGTAACGTGTCCGCTAATATCATCCAGGACACATCTTAGCAATCCATCGGAAAGAATGTCTAGAAAGCTCTGCCTGGCACTCCCATGGAATGTTACGGGGTTTGCGATCTAGGGCTTTTCATGTCTGCCATGCAGTGGAAGTATTCTGGCCGTTTCCACTTAGGATCGACCTGAATTAGGGTTTTCCCGTTTAGTCATTTCCTAACAGAAACTAGCGTCGAACCCAAGCGAACTACTTTACGTAGAAACGCCAGGTCCGAAGCGGATTCACGCTACACTTGGTTCAAGGAGAATGGGAAGCGAGAGGGATGCAAAGCTCAACCTGTCTGCCATAAGGCACAGTCCCATTCCGTTCCCCTAAAACAACGTAAATCCGGTTAAATCATAACTCTAGGTCAACATTTTTGTTATTCGTGTCCTTTGACGATCATTCCGCTGTTCCTCGTGATTTGAGAAAAGTTCACGGCCAACCGGGACCACCCATCCGTAGGACGGACCTATGGCCCATCTTACGCACTTTCCTTGAGTTGTTTTAGTTATTTAATTATCTAACACATTAGTTGGACATGTAACAACCAGCTTCTTTAATTAACCCATTAGGCATTAGCTCATTCACGTAATCTTATCACTTCACATAGAAAAACAATATCAGACAAGTTCCTTATTAATAGGTCATCATATTTATCTTTGAAATACAAAGAGTCCAACCTGTAGGCTTATCCACAATCCGCCCGAAGGTTATCGAGTAATCCACAGGGATTATTAATCCAAGTTTCCGTTCGTAGACTAGTATGTGGGTCTCGAGATCATATCCGGAGTCACATTAGTCTCTTGTGCAGGACCCAGAAGGCAAGGGATTTACAGCCAGAGCCCCCCCGGCACCCAAGCGTCCTCCTGCTCCAAGTAGCGCTCAACAGAGAGACCTCTCGTGGGGAGTTAGGTCCATGTTCTCGGTGCGGTCAACAACCCCCTTGGTTAGGGTCAGACAGGCAGTCCGGGGTAATTGAAGCTACCTCTTCCTTCAGGACTTTAACCTGAAGTATAGATATCCATTTTATATTTTAACTCATTGATCAAACAAAGCCAAACAGTGCTCTAAAATCTAAAGCAAGCACAAACATTTCCATTGATCATTTTTGTTATTGGTAAACTACTAAGGAATGAATCCTTCCTTTCGAATGCCTCCAACACTCGATCCAAGATGACTTGCAACTTGGCAAGATCCCCTATATCCTGGGTTAGGACGTACCCTATTAACCCAACTTGGACAAACCTTGACTTCATTACTTTAGTATCATTCTTGGATGCAATCCCAAGGTATGCAATCCCAAGAAATTACAATCTATACTGCAAATCACAACTAATATACTTGTTCTTCTCCCAGTATAAGGTCCATAGTGCAGCATGGTCACGTAGACGACATTTCAGAGTAGAGCGCATTGACAAGTTACGCTCGACAATGGACTGTGGAGTGATGGCAATGTTTAAGCAGGAAAGCCGACAACGTGCCATAGTTCCAAACCGTGTAGTTGCAAAGATGGAGTATTTTGGATGTTTACAGAGTATCCTTGCAGTGGACTATCGAAGTTTCTCCGTTACCATATTTGATGTGCAATGGTTCAAGGTTACTCTCGAAGGAGCAGGTAACCCTGTTCGGCAAGGACCGAGTGGCTTTGTTGAGATTGACTCAATGAAGAAGTGGACCGATTTGAGTGATACATTTGTTTTGCCAAATCACTGTGAGCAGGTAAGCATCCCTAATACTTGATGCGCTTTAGCAATCTCAAAGTGGACTTTATACTAATCGTAATATGAATCAGGTTGTTTTTTTTCCTAATCCGCAACAACCTCAACGGTGGTATGTCATTCCTATGACATCTAAGAGTATCCCAGTGTTTGCTAGAACCCCCGTACCGATCGTAGAAGAGACACCCTTAATAGCAGCAATGACAGAAGGTATACAAGAAACTAGGATGAACTGCCTGGAGGACCAATACATCTCACCTATGGAGATAGAGGATGGGTTTTTTGAAAATGAACCAGACTCCTCATTTTGTCGAGAATTTTGTATAGATCTTCCGGTGTATATTGAGCTATGTCAAGATGAGATTGTGGAACCTAAACAAAAGTGACTCGATCAAAATGTTCCTCCCACTACATCATGTCCACTTTTTGCAAATCGGTTAGGAGAGTTTGTGTGTTTTTGGAGTATCGTATTTTGTATTATCTAATTTTTTTATTATTTTAAAATGAAGTCTTGCAAATTAAGTCTTAGTTTTATTATGTCTTGCAATTCATTATCAAATTCACTTATTTTTCCTTGTATATGCAGGTTTAGGATTTGGGCACAGATGGCAGCATGAGCCGGGATTTTACAGATGATGACATCGACGCGATGCTAGCGCGTTTCTCACTGGAGTAGCTAGCACGCGTCGATCTCCAGTAGACATAGTCGCAGGTCTCGCTTTGCTTTAGAGTCACGTGGTCGAGGAGGAGGTAGCTCCTGTTGTGGGTATGCAGATGCAGTCTCTCCCACTCGCATTGCCACCAGGGAGTCGACACCGTCTTTCACTGGCGGTGGCGGGCAGATGTCTACTGCTCCCACTCCTTCACGTATCCCACCGATCACTCCGAGGGCTGACAAGAAGTACACGAAACCCACTCCTCCAGTTATGTATTTTCGCATGAAGATTTTCGTAGTAGCACTTATCAATTCAAATTGTGTTTGACACATTTGTATTAATGTATTGAATGTACCCGTTTGCAAAATCTTGCAGGTTACTCGTATCTCATAGATAAGGCCTCTAGCCATTTATACATGAATGATGATGGAAAAGCTGTCATCTCTAGGATGCATGACTTGTGCCAACAAGTATTTCGGCACAACATTACAGATAAGTGGAAGGAGATCCCAGATGCGAGAAAGAAGTACATAATCGATACATTGTATGAAGAGTTCCCTCAGCCCTCTAGCAATGATAGATTTTCGAGAGGGTGGATGATGACGCGTATGCGTGATTATCAGTCGCATAGGCGGTCTGATGCATGCGAAGCAGTCAAGCAGGAAAAATCGAAGCCAAAGTGGCTGGATACAGAGGACTAGAGTAATCTCCAAGATGAGGCGACATCCACTCCAAACAAGTGGAAGCAGCAGAAGGACGCAACAAAGGCGCGCTTGGACACAGGATTGGTGCATCACCTTGGTAGCGGCGGCCACGCAACATTTGTGGCAGATTTTGTAAGTATTAATAGGGTAGAGTACTCTAATTTAATGACATCCATGTTGATGTATGTATTTCGAACATGAATCTCAAGTACATTGTTTTTCAATGTTTGTGTGCCACAGTAAGGTTTTACGAATCACGATTGACTGCACTGGAGGTGACATACGGGGAGAAGCATGGTTTGAGTACCCTGATCGAGAAACTCAATGCTCGTGGAGGACCGGTAAGTAGTAATAAATATCATTCCTAATTTGAGAAATCTGTCATTATATGTTAGTTTGTATTTGGTACTCACAATTATATATGCATTTGTTGTTGCAGACTCCCTTCGATATGTGTAGGTTCAGGATTTGGGCACGGATGGCAGGATGAGTCGGAATTTTACAGATGACGACGTCGACGCGATGCTAGCGCGTTTCTCACTGGAGCAGCTAGCATGGGTCAGAGATAGAGTGGAGGCATAGCTTTTCCGTTCCACCTCAGCACGATCGGTAGACTCTAGACAGTCCGATGCATGGGTCTCCAGTAGACGCCGTCGTAGGTTTTGCTTTGCTTCAGAGTCATGTGGTCAAGGAGAAGGTAGCTCCTGTTGTGGGTACGCAGATGCAGTCTCTCCCACTCGCACTGCCACCAGGGAGTAGACACCGTCTTTCACTGGCGGGGAGATGTCTACTGCTCCCACTCCTTCACGCACCCCATCGATCACTCCGAGGGCTGACAAGAAGTACAGGAAACCCACTCCTCCAGGTATGTATTTTCGCATGAAGATTTTCGTAGTAGCACTAATCAATTCAAATTGTGTTTGACACATTTGTATTAATGTCCTGAAAGTACCCGTTTGCCAAATCTTGTAGGTTACTCGTATCTCATAGATAAGGCCTCTGGCCATTTATACATGAATGATGATGGAAAAGCTGTCATCTCTAGGATGCATGACTTGTGCCAACAAGTATTTCGGCACAACATTACAGACAAGTGGAAGGAAATCCCAGATGCCAGCAAGGAGTACCTAACCGATACATTGTATCGAGAGTTCCCTCAGCCCTCTAGCAATGATAGATTTTCGAGAGGGTGGATGATGACTCGTATGCATGACTATCAGTCGCATAGGCAGTCTGATGCACGCGAAGCAGTCAAGCAAGGAAAATCGAAGCCGGAGTGGCTGGATACAGAGGACTAGAGTAATCTCCAGGATGAGGCGACATCCACTCCAAACAAGTGGAAGCAGCAGAAGGATGCAGCAAAGGAGGGCTTGGACGCAGGATTGGTGCATCACCTTGGTAGCAGCGGCCACGCAACATTCGTGGCAAATTTTGTAAGTATTAATAGGTTAGAGTACTCTACTTTAATGACATCCATGTTGATGTATGTATTTCGAACATGAATCTCAAGTACGTTGTTTTTCAATGTTTGTGTGCCACAGCAAGGTTTTACGAATGGCGACCCGACTGCACTGGAGGTGACATACGAGAAGAAGCATGGTTTGAGTGTCCTGATCGAGAAAATCTATGCTTGCGGAGGACCGATATCATTCCTAATTTGAGCAATCTATCATTATATGTCAGTTTGTATTTGGTACTCACAATTATATATGCATTTGCTGTTGCAGACTCCCTTTGATATGCCACTACAGCGAGAGGAGTTTTCTGATGTGGATGAGTCGTAGAGAGCAGATTAGGCTACATAGGATTACTCCCCATCTTGTATTATGTATGGCATTATGGCCTCTATCCTCCATATGTAATAGAAAAGTATATATGATTCGGACTTCTATGTTGCCCCAATGACTCCATATTTGCTTTTTCGTAGTAGCACTTCTCAATTTAAGTTTTGTTATTTTCTTTATCAATGCAGTACACATTTTTGTTAATTAATGTCATGAAAGTACTTGTTTGCAAAGTCTTGTAATTATTTGGGATTGATTGTCTAACTTCTTTGACAGTAGGAAATGTCCCTTAGCCCTATGTGCCTCTAACTATGGCAAGGCTACATCTGCAGCTCTGCCACAAAAAAAATTTATTCTCTGCAACCGTCGATATCAGCGTCGGAAAATTATTCTGCAATCATCAGTATTAGTGTCAAAAATTGTCTGTAACCGTCGCTATTTTCGTCGGTATTAGCATCGGTCTCTGCATCACTAAATAGCGATGCAAATAGCGATGATTTTCTAGCGATGCTAATACCGACGCTAATATCAACGACGGGGATATTTTTTATATTTCATAATGCTCTCCCAAGATGAATCCTCCTATGTCAACTCCCATCTAAATGAGAACTATATTCCTCTTGAATAACATATGAAACTATGTTGAAGCTCTCAAATCCAATTACGTATTGTTCATAATGTTGCTCAATAGCCTTGCATATACTGAACATGCTACTATATCACCCTCTAATGTAGGCTACGATGTCTTCTATAGCTTGTATTTTTTTTCCTTTTGTCCTCATTTTTTCCTTCTCTCTAATAACAGTTGTATAATCCTCTCCCTTGCTTATACCTATTGAAGCCTTACTTTATCTTCCAATGAATATACCAAAGTGCTAAATGTACCATTCAAAAAACTAGGCGATCTTCCACCTCAAAACCTCCCCTTCTAGAGAAGCAAGATATATTTCTTCAAGTCCCTTTCCCCTTCTCTATTTCTTCTCTTTGACTTGGTGTAAATGAAGTCTAAAATAGCTATAGCAATACTACCCTCTTCTCTTTTCAGAACCAGTTCTAACTTCTGAATTTTCAAAAAGACTCATAAAACACAATATTCAATATGTACTTCTATATAATTTCTATTTTGAATCTTCTTTGAAAAGGACCCGTGAAAACACAATCTATACTTTTGTATAATTTCTTTTTTCTTCCCAATCATGCTTACTAAAAAAAATGTCCTCTTGTACGTACTCTACACTTGTATAGAGTTTCTTGTTTTCAATTCCAATCAAGCTTGCCAAAGAACATATCCTCTTGTTTTTTCTCATTCCAAACTTAGACTCCTATTTTCTATTAACAATCATCTCATGTTCAATAGGAAGTGATGACCCTTTCACTCTTTCTCATCTTTCTTACTTTATTTTTGTATTTTTCTCCATAATGCTTTACATTTTCTTCTTTTCTTTTTGTCTTTGTTGGTAAGGCATCCAGAACAATACAAGCATATACTAGACAAAAAGCATAGGTATACACATAAGACACAAAGATACAAATCTCTCTTTATCATGCACACATATGAAAGGATTATTCAAGAAACATAAGGAGAACAATAGACATAGTGAACCTCATCAAAACATTCATAATTATGCATATAATATATTACACTCTAGTACATGGACATGCACATGCATACATGCACGAGTGCACGTGTCTATGCACGCACGCACACATTAATGCATCCACTCATAAAAACTAGGAAATGGTATATACATGTTCATCACTCTTTTCTCACCAGTATTGAATGAAATATAGCCTACACTAACTACACAACCCTTTTGAAATCCCTTAAGGCATGATGAAAGAAATGAAGCTAATTTCTCACACTAGGACCCTTTATCTAGGCTCTTACACATCCCTTGTGCAGTGGTAAGAATATCATGCTTATGCTCTTGATGAAAATATACCCAAGCACATGTGCATCTAATAGTAGATGCAATTAAGATCATGACATGCATGTCATGGTCCCAATGCACAAAAAAGAGAAATTAATGCATTGAAATGTTATTTGCATACTCTATTTTGACATTTCCATGCACCATGCAAATGCTAACATAGATTATTGGATTGAATTATGCCTTTTGATTGTCAAGACTTCATCCCTCAACTAGAAGGTTTAGCTTCACTCTCATACATGCTCCTAACACTCTTGATGAAAAGTATGATCATCAAAAATATTGATTTAAGCTAAAGTAGTTGGGGTAAAAAAGAAGGGACCCCCATGATTTTTATTTTGTAGGTAGGGGGACAAATGTTTGGCTAATTAATGGTAAAGAAGTTAGAAAATTCGGCAATTATTATGTGAAAATCCTAATTTAAAGCTATTTTTGGGTGAATTGTAGGCCAAAATAAGTAATCTTTTGTATCTATGGGCTTATTTTTTGTTAAAACTCTAGCTCAATAACCAAAAAAACCTCCAAAAAATAGCATTTTGTGCTAAAATTGGTCCCTAACTTTTATCTTGGAAGTAGTCCTTCATGGTCCATGTCTAACCCTTTCCCCTTCCACATTGTATCCAAGGTTCTCAATTAGCATAAGAATTTTCCAACATATTGTGTAAGAGGTGTGTGTTCAATGAGGGTGCAAACTCTCATGCATGTCCAACAAAGTTTGTTGAGGATAGACTAAATGGGCCTCATCCCATGTGGTGCAAGAAAATGGTATAATTCAATGCATTAACCTAGATCCTTGTTTCCAATTTGTGGAAAAGCTAGGGCTTGGAAATATTATCTCTTCTTCGTGTTGTTTTCCTCTTTTTCAGACCAAATGCTTCTCAGTGTACATAACTTTTTTTACCTCCAGAGAAAGTGTTATAGACATTGTGGATATCAAAGTAAATAGAACTAATGAGCTACTTAACTCAAACTTAGTTATCATTATCATTTGGCTCTCCCAAGCAATTGCTTGTTTATGTTTTCACATCACCATTAAGATCTCATTGTATAGTCTCTATGGTTCCTTTTGCTTCAATTCCTATAATATAAATATGAATGGTAGATAAAATGACTTTTTATGGCACCTTTCATGAAACATCAACAAAGAAAGGGAAAAGGGAGAAATGGGAACAGGAGACTAAATCAAGCATGTGCAAAGTACCACACTTTGTGGTTATTAAATTTGTGATTTTTAATGGCCTTTTTAAGTAGCACTCGCTTACATATCTAATGGCACATCACTGTTATGATATGTATATAATGCTCTTGCATAACTCCTTCACTAGTCACTCATACCTTTATTCTCCTAGTTCCAATATAAAAATAAAGGGCAAATTTAAACCTAAAGGCTATTTTTCAAAGGTTTTGCTGACCATTGGACTAAATTTTTGAACATGAAAACTCAAGAAATAGCCCATACATTTAAAATTTTATAGTTTTGTGCTAGAAATTCATCCCAACATAGCGGAAAAATCATGCATTCTCATAATGTTTGTCCCATTTTGTAAACTCCACCTTTGATCAACCAAACATTCTCCAACCTATTTACAAACTGAAAATCATACTGTCTCTTATTTTTTAACCTACCTAAAACTCCTTACTTACCCACTCTAGTATATAGGAGAAACAAACATACATTAATTAGGAAGAAAACACAATTCACCAACTACCATCTCAACTAGTGGTCGTGTCACTTTTTGAGACCTATGCAAGAACCCTCACTTTCATAGCATCTCACCAAATTCATAATTCTTACCATCTAATTTGTGATTCCCTCTGCCTCTTCATCAATAATATTTCTTATCCCTTCACCATTACTTCATATAGTCAGCGTGGATGGGATATTAAAGTATTAGATGTTATCTAGAAGGTTAAACCTTGGCTTGGATAGTGAAGTATGGGACATTACATAGGAGGGTAAACCCTAGCACATGTGATGAAGTATTAGGCATTACCTAGGAGGATAAACCTAAGTCTCTACTATTCTTTATATGAGGTGGCACCAATTTGAGTATACCCACATCATCGTTAAAAGTAGTGTTAACAATGAATCCATCTATTTTGGCATCTTTCTAACAATGGGACTTGGGCTATCAGCCAAGAAAACACATCTCTCAGTCTATACGTCAATCATTACTATGTGAGAGAGGTTGACAATGATGATGAGAGGCCAAGGTAGTGAGTGTTAGAGTTGAGAGGATGATATAGCGAGGGTGAGTGTGGGAGCCTCTTCTCCACCTCTTCTCTTCTCTTCTGCTTTCCTTGTCTAACCTACAAAGTCTCGCAGCATGATCAAGATTTAGTGCTAGGTGATAGAGGAGATAGTGGAGGGGCAGGCGAGAAGTGTAGGCACAAATGTAGGAGCCCAATGAGAGTAGAATATAATGGCGCTATCTATCCTGTTTGTGAAGAAAGCTGAATTAGTTTACTATGCTAGGCTATGCATTGTCTTAGCTTGTTTAGTTTCGAGGGTGTTTGAAACACTAGATGGGACCACCCCCATGCCGCATTCCCCCTTACTAGTCTTTGAGGAGGGTGAGTTAACCACAAGTGGAAGAGAATAGAATTCCCGAATCCCCACACAGTCAACGTGATGAACTGACGGTACAGGCTTATAGCTTCTCCTACACAAAGATTTCCATGAAAAACAAAACATGGAAATGCGTACGCGAGGCTACAAACACGAGGAGGGTGGAGAATCCAGGCGGCACACGGATCGAGACTCGAGTAGGGCGCAGGTAGACGCGGTTCGAGAGCATGCGGCTACTATATATGCACCTGAGCTGTGAAGTTATAGTTGTACCTGCGGTGTTTAGCGATCTTTGCATAGTCGACTTGTGGAAGTAAGAAATCACTGCGAGCCATCATGTCGACCATTACTCTCATCCCTACCATTACCCTCGTGATGATCCTGCTACATGTTGTGGCTGGCGGGCGTAGTACAGCCGATGCGAAGCTTTTCAGGGACGCCAAAGGTCTCTCTCTCTCTCTCTCTCTCTCTCGATTTTGCGTTCTCCTGTCTGTACTCTTTATCAGTAGTGTTGGTGTCACCGAAAGCATATGTTATTACACTCATCGTTCAATTTGCTGTCTTCTGTTAATCGCGTTATGGCACTGTAATAGGCTGCATTCTTGGGCAAATAATCGTGACTCATCTAGCACTTATTAAGTCTGCAATTCCATTCCCTTCTTGTGTGTTGTTACAGCGGCCGACGTTGTGGATGAGATGCAGATTAAGCAGCTGGAGGTGACGGCGGATAAGGTGCACTGCCAATGCCCTTTGTTCAAGGACTCTTGCGAAAAGGCTCCTGCTGCGGTGCATGATGGCGTCTCAGCAGCAGCTAGTGATCCAGATCAACTAACGAAGCTACCTGCCACTCATCCATACTGCCGGTGCCCTTTGGTCGAGAAGTATTGCAACAACGTCGGCCCAGCCAGCGCTCCTGCTCCGGCCATGGTGTAAAATCTGTCAGTCTTAGATTGTTTGTTTGTTCGGTTTGGCAACGAGCTTGCAGTTGCCGTACGGAAGAGTGCCACTCTATCTGGTTGTATTGAATATCCTTCATTTCAACTGGTTTTTCTTTCATGCTTTGTGATAATGGATATTCCGCCGGCTTCTCCAAGTGATATTCTGTCGGAGTGCTAGGACTTAACCGATTGATGGTATCACTTGAACGTACCGAACGCCTTCCATCGTGTCTTGGTCTTCCTTCTAAACCCTAATTGTGTGAATGTCAACGTAATTCTCCAAGTCATGGACATGGTTTCGTGAAAGAGTACGAAGAGCATTTTATTTTGGCTTAGAGTCCACTTTCTTATGTATTAACGTTTCTCAAACGAAGCAATAATATATTAGGACCAAGTAAATTTATGAGCTTTCAATATCTTGTAGAAGAACCGCTGCATTTGCTACTATACTATGCTTTTGAAAATATCTTCCATATTGAATTTCTAGCTTTTGTTATCGAGACTAGAAACATTGCATCAACAAAGCCAAGCAACCACTCCAAAAATCCATCTGAAATTGTATTAAAGGTTTGGATAAAAATTTAAATGAGAATTGGTTCATACGTAGGATTAAGCTATTGCCAGACCAGACCATGGTTGTTGATCCCAAGATCATTCATCAATGTAGAATATTAGTGCAATTGGAAGTTAGATCTTGGCATAACCCTTTGTGCAACATATTAGACAATTAATTAAGTATGCCTTGCTAGTGTTAAATTATATGCTTCACACACTTTAGACCATTATTCAACTTTCGTATTCTCTCAATCTGGTTCTATTGTGTTGATATTTGGCTTTTCTCAAAGTTTGAGGCTCTATTGGCTCACATAGGCATGATTCATGGTAGCTTATTATCTATCAAATGTGTTCCTTTAAGCATGTTTGAAATTTTTGTATTCTTTAGTGTTTTTCTTATAGAGATATTATTGCAAACTAGTTATCTTAAGGCAAAATTATAATTAAGAAACATTTAGATCTTATTCTAGCATGACATTTATTCGAATCTCAAAGAAGAAGAGATAAAAGTTAACCTCCACATTGTGATGCATAGCTCATAATTAAGACTTTTGATATTTTTCCACTCAAATATATCTCCAGACTAGTAGAATGTTATCTTCTTTTCTAAGGTTTCACCACTAAGAAAAACTTCTAGGTCCTAGGATAAAACCTTGATATACATCTGAGTTAAGTATTTGAATATTAGAATAAGAATTTGAAAAATTTGTTGTACCTTGGAGAGGCACATAGCTTGGAGTAAATAAACTTCAAGGAGGATATGCAGAAATGAAAGTAGCCATGATGATTTCGAAGGATTCATTTTATCCAAAAATGATCTTCTAGTGTCCAACTAAAGATGATGAAAAATTAGATAATTAAAAAGAACACATTGTAGAAGGAAAGCACTAAGATGGATTCTTTGCATGGATTTTTCAAAAATTGCTTAATATATACATGAATAGTAAATAGGTGTATATATGAGATTTCGAGATGCACTACAAGGGTACACACATATAGCGACGCTAACTAGCGACGTTTTCTTTTCGGCGTCGGTATTAGCCTCGATATTATCATTGGTATCTGCATCTTTAAAAATGTCGGTATTTGCGTTGGTATTGAGCAACACAAATATCGACGTTTTTAAAAACGAAGATACCTTTAGCGACACAAATACCTACATTTTTAAAGACGTAGATACCGATGCTAATAGCCACGACTTATTGCGGTAAAATTTCACCGAAACCTGAACGTTTGTTTCATATGAGCGCGCGAAGGCGGAGAGAAAGAAAGGATTGTGAGCAAGAGAGGGAGGTGAGCAAGGAAGCAAGCCATGAGCCGCACGCGAGGACAGGAGTGTCGTCCGAACGAAGAGGTTGTGGAAGAAGAAGAGAGCACGACGATATGCCCTGTTTTGGTTTCTTTACAATCTTTGTTTTGCTTTGCAATGTAGGTTAGAAAGTGTTGGTTTATCTTCGATCTTTGTGTTGCTTTGCAATGTAGGTTAGGAAATATTGAAAGAGAGAGAAATGGAAGCGAGTGTTTTCAAAAATTTTCTTGTGTTGGTTTTTATTCTTTACAATGTAGGTACGAAAATGTATGTGTGTGAGGACAGTTTAGAGCTAACCTCAAAGATAGATAAGTTTAGAGCCGACCTCAAAGATAGATAAGTTTAGAGACGAACTCAAAGAGATAGGTATGAAAATTTAAGAAAAAGGACCTAAAATATATATAGTGGAGTGGTCCCAATATACAATATAGAATCTTTATTAAATTATCATTCCATTACATCGCGGTCAGGATGTCTAGCACTCACGACCAACATGGTGGTGATCATGAGGCTTGGCTCAATCAACGTGTCCCCTGTCGATGCACGCAAAGAAAATTGGCCATTTGTCGAAAACGTCGTTTGTCCATAGAGCATGTGCAATGGTATGGAGAGTTTCGAGTTGAGATAATCGACTAAGCAGTCTTGAATTACGAGATTGCGGTAAGTTCTCTCTCATTACGTACTATATGACATGTAACTGATTTAAGTATAACAGTTTGGGGTTATCTTAGAAGTTAGCTCCTTAACGTCCTTTATAGGGTCAGGGCCATGTCGATACATTACAGTTCACAGATCTCTTGCGTCCAGTAAGACGGGTTCGTCCGCGCTCTACACAAATGCCTTCCGAGATAACTAACTATCTCATAGAAGGTGATAACTCTCAACCCCCTTCTATGGGTGAGAATGCTGGAGACATGGACGATCCTCCTACTTTTTTGGAGCCGGAGTTAGAGGACATGATCGAATGATTTCTTCCGACGAACTCGGAATCCCAAGATCCTTTAATTACGGAAGCTGCCATTCCATTGTATGATGGGAGTCGGGAATCCCGTTTGAAGACACTTCTTACATTGTTGAGCATACAAACAAAGTATGGATGGAGCGATGCGAGTGTGATAGAGCTATTAAGGTATATTATGATGTGTATGATTCTTTATTCAAAGCCATTAAAATGTGCTATATAGCACTCTAATAACGTGCTTCATTGCAATTTGTAGAATGTTGAAATCTTATATTTTTCCTATCCAAAACACGATGTCTGAGTCTCGTGACGATGCAAGACAAGTGCTGCGAAAGCTAGGCATGGGTTATAATTGCATTCATGCTTGCCCCAATGATTATGTTCTCTTCCGGGGAGAGTTTGAATTGTTGGCTACATGTCCCAAGTGCGGTACGAATAGGTATCGAAATGACTTGCAAGGACAGATTGTTCCGCAAAAGGTTTTGAGGCACTTTTCGCTGATACCGCTTGTTCGTCACATTTTTCAGACCAAGAGTTTTGCGAATTTGACTACATGGCATGCGGAAAATCAATCCACTGATGGTGTACAGTGTACACCACAGCTGACTCAAAAGCATGGCATCACATTGATGAGACTTTCCTTGAATTTGCAAAGGAGGCGAGGAATATACGATTTGGTCTTGCCATGGATGGGGTAAATCCTTTTGGTTTACGTTCCACCTCCTATAGTGTATGGCCCGTGGTCCTTGTTAACTACCATATACCACCATGGCTTTCCACCAAGAAAGGACACCTTTTTCTCAGCTTGCTTGTGCCTAGACGATACAAAGTCAAGAATATGGATGTCTACCTCTCTCCACAGATTGATGAGCTAAAGGAGTTGTGGGAGGGAATTGTAGTGGAGGACATGAGCAAACATATTGGTAGGCGATCCACAACTATAAGGGCAATTCTTATGTGGACCATGCATGACTTTCCAGGTTATGGAGAATGCTCTAGTAAAGCGTGTTTTCTTATTTTGCTAGTTTTCTTTGAGCGATGTTGGTATTATGACATGCCTCATTGTACATGTGTGTTCTGTAGGGCTAGTCACGTCAGGTTACCATGCATGTCCTCTGTGTGGACCAAGGTTGGATTCTCATATGTCAAAATCTATGAAGAAGATGGTATTTGAGGGACATCGAGTTGTTTTGCCAGAGGGTCATGTCATGAGAGAAGGATTTCTTGGTTGCCCTCCTGCGAGAATGAAAGCACTGAGCTGGTTTGATCGCAGGAGGGTGGACCAAGACTCACTTCCCAGTGGAATGTGACGCTTCTCAATTTTCTATGAGCTGACTTATTGGAAAAAACTGAAGATTAACCACCTTTTAGATCCCATGCACATTTTTAAGAATGTGGGTAGCTTGCTATGGGACCACCTCACTGGGCAGCGAGACACATTAGGAGCGAGGATGGATTTGAAAGCAGTAGGAAAGATGGAACCATATTAGCCTGTAAGTGGCGTCGACGGTCGAGTGCAATTGCCGCACGCTCCTTGGGTTTTGTCTGGCAATGAAGTGCAACTAGTAAAGGAAAACATTAAGTCCTTTTGCACGCGGACTGGCCTAATGCGTTCTCTCAAGACAGCATTCACAAAGGATGACCAATTGACAGGACTCAAATCCCATGATTGGCATAAGATGTGTCAGGTATGTACAGTATGAGGCTGCGTATGGCATGACTCTGCATATTAGATTTCAGAATCTCCGTTTGTTTATACACAATGTTAATTACATGGTTTTCACAGTTTGTATTGCCGATCGCAATCGCGGGGTCTCTGACATCGGAGGTACGGACAACCATTTACAAATTTTTTGAGTTGGTTTAGTTTGTCTCCCAAAAAGAGATTCACACATCATCGATTGAGTCTGCGAAATGCATGGCAGTAGAGACTACTTGTCTTTTGGAGAACTATCCTCCCACTAGCATGCTCACGATACAAACCCATCTTCTAGTGCATATTGTAGATGAATTGCAGGTTGCAAGTCCAGTCCATAGTCGATGGATGTTTTTCCTTGAACGCTTCATGAAGACCTTAAAGGGATTTGTGCGACAACATGCTCATCCTAAGGGTAGCATGGCTGAAGGTTGGCTAGTGTCGGAGGCCTTGGTGTACATTTCTGAGTGGTTGTCCACTGTGGACTGGGACAAAGGCTTGATATAGTCACTTAAGGAGGATCATCGTTTGAATGGAGATGTCCTAGTGTGAAATGGAATAGAGAAGAAGATGGATGCATCCATGGAGTCCAAGGTGAACCGATTTTGTATGCTGCATAGCACTACGATGGAGAAGTGGCTGCAACGGTATGAGGATGCTCGCGCTGAGCGAGAGTCTACAAGATTTGACTTTCGACAGAGTCACGGCAATGGCCCATTCGATATCCGAAGGGCTTAGAGGAGATGCCTCTACTCATGTTCACTAGATGGCTACATGAGGCCCTAACCAAAGCATCTCAAGATGGAGAAATAGTTACTGAAGAAGAGTGGGACTTCTCACGTGGATGCAATCCCAAGGAATGGATGCAATCCCAAGAAATTACAATCTATACTGCAAATTGCAACTAATATACTTGTTCTTCTCCCAGTATAAGGTCCATAGTGCAGCATGGTCACGTGGACCTCATTTCAGAGTAGAGCACATCGACAAGTTACGCTCGACAATGGACAGTGGAGTGATGGAAATGTTTGAGCAGGAAAGCGGATGACGTGCCACAGATCCAAACCGTGTAGTTGCAGAGATGGAGTATTTTGGATGTTTACAGAGTATCCTTGCAATGGACTATCGAATTTTCTTCGTTACCATATTTGATGTGCAATGGTTCAAGGTTACTCTTGAAGGAGCAGGTGCAATTGTTCGGCGAGGGCCGAGTGGATTTGTTGAGATTGACTCAACGAAGAAGTGGACCAATTTGAGTGATACATTTGTTTTGCTAAATCACTGTGAGCAGGTAAGCGTCCCTAATACTTGATCACTACAACAAAAAGGCCTCATATACGCACATTTAGACGCGATTTTTGAATACAGAGAAAAACTTACGGGCGCGTCTATCTGCCCGTCTATTTGTGTGTATATCATTCCGCGTCTATAATCGCAGATATCGACGAATTTACACGCACAAATAGACACGCAATAGACACACATATACACACGCATATAGACACGCTTTTAGACGCGCTTTTACAAGTACTGATAGACGCGAACGGAAAACAAAAAATGTCATTTTTTTAAAAAATATATTAATTTTCTTTTTTAATTTGAATTATACAGCGCGTGTAGTCTGCAATATAGACATGCAAATAAACGCGAATTACCTGCAATTTAGACGCATTGATAGACGCGCAAAATAGAGCTGGAAAAAAAAAACCAAAGATTGTGTATTTGGGAAAAAGACAATGTATCTTACGGGCACGAGAATTGAAAGTAAAAGTCCATGTATTCATTATATATCAGAGCAGTTACAAGGGAAGTTTTGAGTGCTTACGACCTAAAGCGTGGCCGCAAGTAGTAGACTCAAAGAGATATCACATATATACAAGAAAATAAGGCCTCATGAGGAGGTATGGTGCTCCTCTACGAATCTGAAGAGGAAATATCCTCACTAGTACCACCATGGCTACTAGCGTCGCTATCTCCCTTCTCGCTGTGCTCCACATCCGGGTTCGCCTACAAACACAAAAGATCAGGGTTACTTACATAGACAAGGTGGAGAAAAAGTTATAATTAGTTATACTTTTAATAGAAAAGTAAGAAAAACATACCTCCTCTGGCTGTCGAATCCTCATGGCCCAGTTGTATTGGTCCTCAGTGATGAGACCCTCCTCATAAAAGTGAAGCCATGTCGCTGCGCAGTTATGGCCTCGACGGTAATCTACCTCTCTAGGGGTAGGTGTCCTACCAACGATGGTAGTCTGCAAAACATTTAGAGATATACAAACAATTACACGCCACAATATATTATACTAAAATATATAAAGAATTTAAAGAAATATAAATTTAAAAAAACTAGAAATCAAAATATACTTACAAACTCTGCCTCCCACGACTCTCTGTCGCCCGATCCGTAATGTGACGATCCCATGGTTTCCATTTGGATCTGTCATGCCTCTACGTGCTGGCGACTCTTCACTTTCTCAGTTGCTTTCTTCTTGGCTTTCTTCCACTCTATGCGGTGGCACATAGGTGGTTGGCTGTAGGCTCCACGCCCCTCCTCCAGCCTCCGCACTGAGTCCCTGGCCCGTGTCATGAGGTGGGATCTTTTGTTGTGAAGCATATCCCTCACTTTTGTACGTCCCCAATCATCTGAGAATCACTGACCCTCAGGATTTGGGTACCTCCTATGGACTGCCCTCAACACCTCCTGCCACAAGCCACTTTTCTGATTTTTCAAGGCAATGAAACAATCTTTATACGCCGTATGCATGATGCTCCTCATGTACGCCATTACATCCCTTTCGTCATCATCATGAAAGATGCCACCGACATCTATAACTCTATAGTAATGGCGTACAACCTCCTCTACATGATCTATTGGTGAGGGTGATCGTTCGCCACCTCCTAGGCAACCCCCACACAACCCTCGTCCTCCCCCTTGACTCTCCCTCCTCCCTCTCTATCGATTGCCCTCTGCCTCGCTGAACACACGAGCTTCTGCAGATGCACGTGCTTCTACATATGCTTGTGCTTCAGCCGATGCACATGGAGTACGTGGAATACTTGCAAATGGAGTACCTGCATATGGAGTACTTGCATATGGAGTACCTGTATGTGGAGTACCTACATGTGGAGTCTGGGAAGTAGTGCCAGGCAAAGATGCTAGAGGCGTCCCAGACATGGCATTGAACACCTCGTTCGCTGTGGGAGAGTGGCCAAGGTGTCTGGTCATCTCTCCCATGAAGTCTTTCCTACTAGGAAAACCTCCAAAAAATGCATTGATCCCCCTGCCAAAGGAGGCCAATGTATCATTCATGCGATCCACATCTGGGTCATTGCTAGATGAACCAAGATACGACATCTGCAAAAAAAACACAAGAAAAAGACAAATTTATTTGCATACAAAAAATCATATATTACCTACATTTTCAAATAGCTTTCTTTATACATTGAGTAGAACACTTAAGTGCTAATGCTTCTCTTAAACAACAAAACTGATAAACACTTAAGTGACTATCCATAGAGTAGAGGGCACATTGAGGCCTATATGCCTAGGTGAGGGCTCTAATTCACGAGATCTCTGGGAGTAGAACACACAAGTTTCAATCTCACTTTATGTAAAGAATGTAATGTTTGTATAAATGTGTATAAAAGTATACCATTTCCTAATTTGTCACTTTTAGATCTAACTAGACTTCTATTTAGGAGTTAATCAATACCACGCAACAAGATTCTGCTCTAGGTGATGTCACACAATAGGACCTTGCTCAAAAGTATTTATTATTGATTGTAGCCTTATAAACTTGAATATAGGAAAATTTATAAAAGACTATGACTAGGGTGTCCTAAATTGTAGCATAGCTTTCCTATTGCATACAAAAACACTACATTGTAGTTTTTAAGCCTTTGATATAACATTGCAGTTCATCGTCTGTCCAGCGTGTCTATTTGTGCATCTAATGTGCAGCACAGACGTGCTGCCAGACGCGCATCCCAAGTCAATGTGCGTCTACAATCGAGTGTAGACTGCAGGTCAACCTTCTGTGCACCACGTGTATCATCGCGTGTACATTGCAGAGCACACGCGCCAGCACGCGTACTCTAAGACGCGCTCTTAGATGCTCTGAGAGGAGACATTTTTACGCGTCTATGTACGCGTCTACACTAAGATGTAGATGCGCTAGTAGACGCATTGGGTCGGCCGATTTCAGGCCGACGACAGCCATTGATGATTTACATAATGCAATACATAATGAAATCACAAATAAATCCTAAATACACAGACATAGCAAAGAGAGGAAGAGAGAGAGAGAGAGAGAGAGAGAGACTCACCTTGGGTTTTTGGTGTGGCGGGTGGTGGCGCTTCTCCTTCTCCTTCTTCCTCTCCTTGGCTTTCCTTTTTCCCTTCTTGTGTGTTTGAAATGAAAGAAGAGGTGAGTCATGAGGAGGTGAGGCATGAAGAGACTGTATGTCGGCTTAACTCAAGCTTCAGAACCGCAAAAAACGCAAGAAAGGAAAGGCGCAGTTTGAAAAGAAATGACTTAAGTATGGTTTGAATTTTGACGTGTGCGTCTATTTTCATGTGTCTATGTGCATCTATTTTTCAGATAGACGCGAAAATAGACACATAGGTAGACGCAGATTTAGACATGCATTTGGGATTTATCATAATTTTTTGTTTTTAAGATAAGTTTTGATAGTGAATTCTTCTTAAGTTTTAATAAGTTAAGATAAGTTAAGATAAGTTTTAAGATGATGATTTTTGTGTATTTAAAATTAAGATCTTATGTAAACATATGAATGAAAAATATTTTGATGTTGTCATGAATTAGGTTTAATCATGTCGACGTCGTCATCACCTAGTGCGGTGCAAGCTGGTGAGTCAATGAGCACATCCTCAAGTGAGGATGAAACATTGCGTCTTCATAATCGAGATGCATGGCTATGACGAAAAATTAAATGCATGTGTGATCGTTGTCGAGGGTGTATTTTTCGAGCACGTCGAATTGCAATGTCACACCTCAGCTTGTATGGAGAATGGGACCAAGAAAAATCACTGGTATTCATTGTATTTTTTTACCACTAAGATTGCTAGTCTATGTTACAGGAATTATATATCAACGTACATGAAACTCCCTTTTGTGGTTGAGTAGGATTGGACCCAGAGGAAAGATTGAGCTACCCCATGCACCTTGGATATTGTCAAAGAATGAGGAAAAAATAGTGAAGGAACAAATATATAGCTTTCGAACACCCAGAGGATGTATGAGATGTCTCAAGGGAGCCATTTTGACTACTCAATTACATTTACTCGTACATTTGATTGATGAGATCACACTTTGTGGGGCAGTTCATGTAAGGTGGATGTTTTTTCTTGAGCGCTTCATGAAAACCTTGAAAGATTTTGTGAGGCAAAAAGCACGGCCTGAGGAAAGTATGGGTGAGGATTGGTTAGTGCAATCATCCCTTATTTATATCTCTGAATATCTTGCTGAAGTGGATCCCTCTCAACCACGACTATGGAAAGATGATGAAAACTTGAGGATGACCTCTATAGTACCTCAAGGAAAAGGAATGAGTAAAGTGCTAACAAAAGAATAACTTCGTAAGTTAAATAGTTTTTGTGTGCTCAATAGTGATGTTATGAGCAAATGGGTGACACTATATAATGAAGCAAGGGCAAGAAGAAAAAGCAAAATATAAGAATTTCGCACTAGATATGGATGTAATGTCTCATTTTCAGATCATCTAAATGCGCCCCCACGTCATATTGACATAGATTGGTTACATGAGAAAATGGAGAGAATGGAAAAACATGAGAAAATTAATATATCTCAAGAAGAGTGGGAATACGCACGAGGTTGCTTATCAAAGGTGAGACATACTATCAATTAATTTGTTTTTATAAGTTTTATTTTATATAAATAATTGACATGTTTGATCTTTTATCTTTTACTACTAGTGCACATTATTCAATGCACTTTGGTGTGAGGTTAAACATCTTCAAAATCAACGTATAGATGAAAAGAGAAATACCCAAGATTGTGGTGTCCTTGCTCACTTCGAGGCTGCCAATGGTACCATGGAAGGTTATTGTGGCTTGATCTAAGATATTCTGAAGTTTAACTTCAGACGATTCTTTATATATGTATTGGATGTGAAGTGGTTTAAAGGAGTGGTAACAAATGGTGAGCATTGCACTATCAGACGTCATCCAAGTGGTTTTGTAATCATTGACTCTACAAAATTTCACCAAAACAAGAATGACACATTAGTACTACCTCAACAATGCGAGCAGGTATATATGCAAAGGCTAAATTTTTTATATGTATACATATGATACATATACACAATATAATAAGTACTTAAGTTTTTTGCTTTTGTTTTTCAAATACAGGTTGTGTATCATCCAATGGTAAACAATAACCGATGGTGGTATGTCATCCCTATATCTAATCATTCAAAACCAATATATGGTAATATTACCGACATGGAGATAGCAGATGACAATCCAACAAATAATGATGATGTGCATGATGACACCATAATGGATAATATGTGTGATATAGTACAAGATGAACCTTGCGATGATATTCAAGGAAACGCAGAAGAAGACAATGATGTGATTGTCCATGATATTGATGAAGTTATTGAGCAATATATTTGGACATCTGATAGTGGGATAGACTTATTTGTTTCGTTACCTCTTGGTAACATAGACCTAGAAGTAGATAGTTTAGCAAGGGCTGATCTCATTGAAGATGAGATGGATCATTCACTGTAACATACTTAATTTACTTATTGATTCAATATATGTGTATTTCTAATTCTATGCTTTTAATCATGTGCACACGTGCATACTCAAGAATCAATAGTCAATTTTAAAGCAAGCATTGAATTTTTCATAATAAAAAGGAAGTATCTTTTATCATCTTCAAGTACATAGAGAAATTACGAGATACATATTGCAATGCTTGCTACTAATTGTAAGGTTTCTGTCGCTTGCCACTAATTACTTATATCATGCTTGTCAACTAGAGGAACTGTCATTCATTAGAGAGCAATGACAAAGAAATTATTAACTCTATTGTTTTAATTCAATGATTCAATGTGTATTCTTAATTCTATGGTTTTTATCATGCGTACATGTGCATGCTCAAGAATCAATTTCAGGTGGTTAAATAATTATTAACTTTGGTTTTTCAATTATGTGAATTGCTAATTTTAGGTGGTTAAATAATTATGCGTCTGATAGTGCATCAATATTAGCGTCTATTTGTGCGGATATATATATAGACGCAAAATTCGCATCTATTTACACGTACGTTTACATGCATTTATAGACGCTCTGATAGACGCGCCCGACTTTGCGCGTCTAACATGCACGCCTATGCCTCGTTTCTGTTGTAGTGGTGCGCTTTAGCAATCTCAAAGTGGACTTTTATACTAATCGTAATATGGATCAGGTCGTTTTTTTCTCTAATCCGCAACAACCTCAATGGTGGTATGTCATTCCCATGACATCTAGGAGTATCCCAGTGTTTGCCAGAAACCCCGTACCGATCGTAGAAGAGAAACCTTTAATAGCGGCAATGACAGAAGGCATACAAGAAACTAGGATGAATTGCCTTGAGGACCAAGACATCTCACCTATGGAGATAGAGGAGATAGAGGATGGGTTTTTTGAAAATGAAGAAGAGTCCTCATTTTGTGGACAATTTTGTATAGATCTTCCGGTGTATACTGAGCTATGTCAAGATGAGATTGTGGAACCCTAAACAGTGACTCGATCAAAACGTTCCTCCCACTACATCATGTCCACTTTTTGTAAATCGGTTAGGACAGTTTGTATATTTTTGGAGTATCATATTTTGTATTATCTAAATTTTTTATTATTTTAAAATGAAGTCTTGCAAATTAAGTCTTATTTTTATTATGTCTTGCAATTCATTATCAAATTGACTTATTTTTCCTTGTATGTGTAGGTTTAGGATTTGGGCACGGACGGCAGGATGAATCGGGATTTTACAGATGACGACATCGACGCGATGCTAGCGCGTTTCTCATCGGAGCAGCTAGCACGAGTCAGAGATAGAGCCGATGCACAGCTTTCCCGTTCCACCTCAGCACGATCGGTATTTGGTATTCACAATTATGTATGCATTTGCTGTTGCAGACTCCCTTCGATATGCCACTACAGCGAGAGGAGTTTTTTTATGTGGATGAGTCGTAGAGAGCAGATTAGGCTACATAGGATTACTCCCCATCTTGTATTATGTATGGCATTATGGCCACTATCCTCCATATGTAATAGTAAAGTATATATGATTCGGACTTCTATGTTGCCCCAATGACTCCATATTTTCTTTGTCGCAGTAGCACTTCTCAATTTAAGTTTTGTTATTTTCTTTATCAATGCAGTGCACATTTTTGTTAATTAATGTCATGAAAGTACTTGTTTGCAAAGTCTTGTAATTATTTGGGATCGATTGTCTAACTTCTTTGACAGTAGGAATTGTCTCTTAGCCCTATGTGGCTCTAACTGTGGCAGGGCTGCATCTGCAGCTCTGCCACAAAAACATTTTATTCTCTACCATCGTCGGTATCAACGTCGGAAAATTATTCTGCAATTGTTGGTATTAGCGTCGAAAATTGTCTATAACTGTCGCTATTTTCGTCGGTATTAGCATCGATATCTGCGTTGCTAAATAGCGATGCTAATACCGACGATGGGTGTATTTTTTATATTTCATAATGCTCTCCTAAGATGAATCCTCCTATGTCAACTCCCATCTAAATGAGAACTAGATTCCTCTTGAATAACATATGAGACTATGTTGAAGCTCTCAAATCCAATTTTCTATTGTTCATAATGTTGCTCAATAGCCTTGCATATATTGAACATGCTACTATATCACCCTCTAATGTAGGCTACGATGTCTTCTATAGCTTGTGATTTCTTTTCCTTTTGTCCTCATTTTTTCCTCCTCTCCAATAACGGTTGTATACCCCTCTCCCTTGCTCATACCTATTGAAGGCCTTACTTTATCTTCCAATGAATATACCAAAGTGCTAAATGTACCATTCAAAAAACTAGGCGATCTTCCACCTCAAAACCTCCCCTTCTAGAGAAGCAAGACATATTTCTTCAAGTCCCTTTCCCCTTCTCTATTTCTTCTCTTTGACTTGGTGTAAATGAAGTCTAAAATAGCTATAGCAATACTACCCTCTTCTCTTTTGAGAACCAGTTCTAACTTCCAAATATTTTTCAAAAAGACTCATAAAACACAATATTCAATATGTACTTCTATATAATTTCTATTTTTAATCTTCTTTGAAAAGGACCCGTGAAAACACAATCTATACTTTTGTATAATTTCTTTTTTCTTCGCAATCATGCTTACTAAAAACAATGTCCTCTCGAACGTACTCTACACTTGTATAGAGTTTCTTGTTTTCAATTCCAATCAAGCTTGCCAAAGAACATATCCTCTTGTTTTTTCTCATTCCAAACTTGGAATCCTGTTTTCTATTAACAATCATCTCATGTTCTTCTCCCAGTATAAGGTCCATAGTGCAGCATGGTCACATGGATGACATTTCAGAGTAGAGCACATCGACAAGTTACGCTCGACAATGGACTGTGGAGTGATGGCAATGTTTGAGCAGGAAAGCCGACGACGTGCCATAGATCCAAACCGTGTAGTTGCAGAGATGGAGTATTTTGGATGTTTACAGAGTATCCTTGTAGTGGACTATCAAAGTTTCTCCTTTACCATATGTGATGTGCAATAGTTCAAGGTTACTCTCGAAGGAGCGGGTGAACCTGTTCGGCGAGGGCCAAGTGGCTTTGTTGAGATTGACTCAACGAAGAAGTGGATCGATTTGAGTGATACATTTGTTTTGCCAAATCACTATGAGCAGGTAAGCATCCCTAATACTTGATGCGCTTTAGCAATCTCAAAGTGGACTTTATACTAATCGTAATATGGATTAGGTCGTTTTTTTCCCTAATTCGCAACAACCTCAATGGTGGTATGTCATTCCCATGACATCTAGGAGTATCCCAATGTTTGCTAGAACCCCCGTACCGATCATAGAAGAGATACCTTTAATAGCGGCAATGACAGAGGGCATACAAGAAACTAGGATGATCTTCCTGGAGAACCAAGACATCTCACCTATGGAGATAGAGGAGATAGAGGATGGGTTTTTTGAAAATGAAGCAGAGTCCTCATTGTGTGGAGAATTTTGTATAGATCTTCAGGTGTATATTGAGCTATGTCAAGATGAGATTGTGAAACCCTAAACAAAAGTGACTTGAACAAAACGTTCCTCCCACTACATCATGTCCACTTTTTGCAAATGAGTTAGGACAGTTTGTATGTTTTTGGAGTATCGTATTCTGTATTATCTAATTTTTTTAATTATTTTAAAATGAAGTCTTGCAAATTAAGTCTTTGTTTTATTCTGTCTCGCAATTCATTATCAAATTGACTTATTTCTCCTTGTATGTGTAGGTTTAGGATTGGGGCACAGATGGCAAGATGAGTCGGGATTTTACAGATGACGACATCGACGCGATGCTAGTGCGTTTCTCACCAGAGTAGCTAGCACGGAGTCGAGGCATAGCTTTTCCGTTCCACCTCAGCACGATCGGCAGACTCTAGACGATCCGATGCATGGGTTATAATTGCATTCATGCTTGCCCCAATGATTATGTTCTCTTTCGAGGAGAGTTTGAATTGCTGGCCACATGTCCCAAGTGCGGTGCGGACAGGTATCGAAATGACTTGCAAGGACAGACCGTTCCGCAGAAGGTTTTGAGGCACTTTCCGTTGATACCACGTGTTCATCACATTTTTTCAGACCAAGAGTTTTGCAAATTTGCTACATGGCATGCGGAAAATCAATCCACTGATGGTGTACAACATACACCAGCTGACTCAGAAGCATGGCATCACATTGACGAGACTTTCCCTGAATTTGCAAAGGAGGCGAGGAATCTACGATTTGGTCTTGCCCGTGGTCCTTGTTAACTACAATATACCGCCATGGCTTTCCACCAAGAAAGGACACCTTTTGCTCAGCTTGCTTGTGCCTGGACGATACAAAGTCAAGAATAAGGATGTCTACCTCTCTCCACTGATTGATGAGCTAAAGGAGTCGTGGGAGGGAATTGTAGTGGAGGACATGAGCAAACATATTGGTAGGCAATCCGCAACTATAAGGGCAATTCTTATGTGGACCATGCATGACTTTCCAGGTTATGGAGAATGCCCTGGTAAAGCGTGTTTTCTTATTTTGCTAGTTTTCTTTGAGCGATATTGGTATTATGACATGCCTCATTGTACATGTGTGTTCTACAGGGCTAGTCACATCACGTTACCATGCCTGTCCTCTGTGTGGACCAAGGTTGGATTCTCGTATGTCAAAATCTATGAAGAAGATAGTATTTGAGGGACATCAAGCTTTTTGCCAGAGGGTCATGTCATGAGCGAAGGATTTCTTGGTCGCCCTCCTGCGAGAATGAACGCACTGAGCTGGTTTGATCGCAGGATGGTGGACCAAGACTCGCTTCCTAGTGGAATGCGACGCTTCTCAATTTTCTATGAGCTGACTTATTGGAAAAAACTGAAGATTAACCACCTTTTAGATCCCATGCACATTTTTAAGAATGTGGGTAGCTTGCTATGGGACCACCTCACTGGGCAGCGAGACACACTAGGAGCGAGGATGGATTTGAAAGCAGTGGGAAAGATGGAACCATATTGGCCTGTAAGTGGCGTTAACGGTCGAATGCAATTGCTGCGCGCTCCTTGGGTTTTGTCTGGCAATGAAGTGCAACGAGTAAAGGAAAACATCAAGTCCTTTCGCATGCCGACTGGCCTAATGCGTTCTCTCAAGACAGCATTCACAAAGGATGACCAACTTACAGGACTCAAATCCCATGATTGGCATAAGATGTGTGAGGTATGTATGGTATGAGGCTGCGTATGGCATGATTCTGCATATTAGATTTCAGAATCTCCGTTTGTTTATACACAATGTTAATTACATGGTTTTCACAGTTCGTATTACAGATCGCAATCGCGGGGTCTCTCACATCGGAGGTACGGACAACCATTTACAAATTGTCCGAGTTGGTTCAGTTTGTCTCCCAAAAAGAGATTCACACATCATCGATTGAATCCGCCAAATGCATGGCAGTAGAGACTGCTTGTCTTTTGGAGAAGTATCCTCCCACTAGCATGCTCACGATACAAACCCATCTTCTAGTGCATATTGTAGATAAATTGCAGGTTGCAGGTCCAGTCCATAGTCGATGGATGTTTTTCCTTGAACGATTCATGAAGACCTTAAAGGGATTTGTGCGACAACGGGCTCATGCTAAGGGTAGAATGGCTGAAGGTTGGTTAGTGTCGGAGGCCTTGGTGTACATTTCTGAGTGATTGTCCCACTGTGGATCTGGACAAAGGCTTGATATGGTCAGTTAAGGAGGATGATCGTCTGAATGGAGATGTCCTAGTGGGAAACAGAATAGAGAAGAAGATGGATTCATCCATGGAGTCCAAGGTGAACCGATTTTGTATGTTGCATAGCGCTATGATGGAGAAGTGGCTGCAACGGTATGAGGATGCTCGCGCTGAGCGAGAGTCTACAAGATTTGACTTTTGACGGAGTCACGGCAATGGCCCATTCGATATCCGAAGGGCTTAGAGAAGATGCCTCTACTCATGTCCACTAGATGGCTACATGAGGCCCTAACCAAAGCATCTAAAGATGGAGAAACAGTTACTGAAGAAGAGAGGGACTTCTCACGTGAATGCAATCCCAAGGTATGGATGCAATCCCAAGGTATGCAATCCCAAGAAATTACAATCTATACTGCAAATCACAACTAATATACTTGTTCTTCTCCCAGTATAAGGTCCATAGTGCAGCATGGTCACGTGGATGTCATTTCAGAGTAGAGCACATGGACAAGTTACGCTCGACAATGGACTGTGGAGTGATGGCAATGTTTGAGCAGGAAAGCCGACAACGTGCCACAGATCCAAACCGTGTAGTTGCAGAGATTGAGTATTTTGGATGTTTACAGAGTATCCTTGCAGTGGACTATTGAATTTTCTCAGTTACCATATTTGATGTGCAATGGTTCAAGGTTACTCTCGAAGGAGTAGGTGCAACTGTTCGGCGAGGAACGAGTGGATTTGTTGAGATTGACTCAACGAAGAAGTGGACCGATTTGAGTGATACATTTGTTTTGCCAAATCAGTGTGAGCAGGTAAGTGTCCCTAGTACTTGATGCGCTTTAGCAATCTCAAAGTGGACTTTTATACTAATCGTAATATGGATCAGGTCATTTTTTCCCTAATCCGCAACAACCTCAATGGTGGTATGTCATTCCCATGATATCTAGGAGTATCCCAGTGTTTGCCAGAACCCCCGTACCGATCGTAGAAGAGACACCTTTAATAGCGGCAATGGCAGAAGGCATACAAGAAACTAGGATGAACTGCCTGAAGGACCAAGACATCTCACCTATGGAGATAGAGGAGATAGAGGATGGGTTTTTTGAAAATGAAGCAGAGTCCTCATTTTGTGGAGAATTTTGTATAGATCTTTCGGTGTATACTGAGCTATGTCAAGATGAGATTGTGGAACCCTAAACAAAAGTGACAATCATGTATCTAACAGTTGCATTTTGTTTTCTTTGCAACATTCCATTACAAATTGCGATCCCACCAGCCTAAAGACTCAATATCCTGAGAGACACGGTCTCACAACATTGATCGATAGATTGTATGTATGTAGTGGCCTAGTAAGTCACTCATCTTTCTTGCCCATAGTTACTAATTTTAGTTAAAATTCATTATTGTATGGTGGACTGATGTATAGTTGTTTCTTTTTTTGTAGAGTGCATTTGATGCTCCTTTGTGGCGGGACGAGCTTTCGAATTGCGAGGATCTATAGCTCACGCTTGGATCCATGGAGCGCACATCCTCTTCTTTTTTGGTCCTTTGATTTACTAAGCATTTTTTGTGCGCTATGTTATTATCCTCCTTTGTATCTTGCCACGATTCCATGAGTGCTTTCATTAAGCAATCTTGTATTTATTTTATATATTCGTCTTGTGCATTCAGGTACACCTTGCCTTCATTTTGATGACCATTGTACACTTTACTGTAACTCTTTTGTATGGCCCAAATACAGCACATAGTGCTACATGTGGCCATAAAATTGTTTCCCTTGTAACCATCACTATTAGCATCACAAATTTACCTGCATGCATTGCTATTATCGTCGCACTTTGCATTGCAAACCATCGTTATTTGCATCGTTATTTGCATCACAAATAGCAACGCAAATAGTGATGTCGATATCAACAGTTCTATGGTGTTGCTAATATGTATGGCCCAAATACAACAAATAGTGCTACATGTAGCCACAAAATTTTTTCCCCTGTAACCATCACTATTAGCATCGCAAATCTACCTTCATACATTGCTATTATTGTCGCAATTTGCATCGCAAACCATCGCTATTGGCGTCACTATTTGCATTGTTATTTGCATCGCAAATAGCGATGCAAATAGTGATGTTGATAGCAACAATTCTATGGTGTTGCTAATACCAACATGTTTAGTGATGATGCATGAAATTTTTCTGGTGAACATTTTCATCACTTTGAACGTCAATATGCGGCTTGTATCTTGTAGTGCTTGTCCAAGAGAAATCTATAGATAGTCTCCATAGTATTGATAGTAAGAGCTCTTCCCTCCACCTAGTTTGTTACTTTCTACAGTGTGAGTACAAGATACTACATTTTCCACTGACCTATAGGCATTGTTACTAAAGCAACCATCCATTTATAGTGCATGGAAAATGGATAAGTTGACTGCAATTGACTCTATGTCCCACAATAGATTACACTTAGTAAATTTTGCATGATTCCACAAATTGCGCAATGTCTTTATACACGCCATGCTAGGAGTATCTTTCTTTTAAATTTTAAAAGGTATCCACACACACCTCTCAAACTAGCCCACATGCTCTCATGGAACTCCCACCTAACCTATACCTATATGGTTCTGTCTCTAAGAACTCACAGTGGAGCCCCTCTCTTCTTCCTAACATGCTTCTATATATAGCGATCCTTAAAGCAAAAAACCATGAGTCTTTCTCTATATCCTTTTGAGCTCTTCATCTATCCAGACTTTCCTCATCACTTATATTACTATTGTCATAGTGACCAAGGGGTGATCATTAGATCATATAATTTTAGTTTGAATAGGAGGGGGGGTATTCTTTTGATTATGGGTTAACTCTTCAAGGGTTAAAGATTTGGAAAGAAGAAAATGACGATGAGAAAAAGAAAAAACGAAATGAAGAGGGGGGTGTGTTGAGCCATCATATGGAGGGGAAGAGGTGCCATCTTCTCTCAATATTGAGAGCGGGAGAGAGGAGGGAATCCTCTTCAATCTACTCATCTTCTTAATCATTATTTCCACCCTTAAAAATTATTGTCATCATCTCTCAAATCATCACCTTGTCTCCATCCATCATCCTCTTCATTCTTGTGATGACTCATCATAACAAGGATTACCATATGTGACCATTCTCCAATCTTTCTTGGGCAAGGAGGATCACCTTGTGATCAAGACTACAATAAATCATCCAAATTTGTGATCATGCTGACCTCTATTATCATACTGACAAAGAGAAGGAAAAAATTTCCTTAATTTTTCTTTTAACATGTGTAGTAAAGGTTAATTAAAAGAATCATTTGAGCTTAGTTACAATGGGTGTAGAGAACAATGATTTGAGTATGAATTGTGAAGTGCAAAGAATGGGAAGAAATGGAAGTGATTGTTAAGTGACCAAGAGAGCATATCAAATTTAATTGTTGGACTATGAAGATCAGATTAGGACTCGCGAGAAATTTTCAAGTGTGTCATTGCTTTATCAAATAACAGTATGAAAATTTTTTAATTTATTATTCCTAGTATTTTTAATCTATACATCAAAACTTAGTTATAAAATTTTGCACTTTTTTGATATTTTTCTAATAAAAGTGCTATATTTTAAAATTTAAAAGTGATTATTCTTTATAAAAATAAGGATTTTTATTAATGAAAATTATAGATGTTAAAAAAATTATAATAATCTACACAATAGTCAAGAATGCCATTTATAAATCTTAGTAATGTTTTTGAGATTTTAGAGAAAGAGAAACTAGTTTAAATGCATTTTCAAAAGAAATATTTACATGAGAATGTTATGTTTCCAACTGTATGCAAAATGAAATATATACATTATGTTGATTCATATTATATGAGATTAGGGAGGAGTACATGACACTTTCTTATTAGTCTTAGAATTGACAAGTTTACTTATTATCTATGAGAATGAATAATATAGAATAGATTATAGTTGCAAAATAAAATGTAATATTTCATAAACAAAACTAGAGTTTACATTTAATTAATATGATGGCACGAGAAGAGGCCTTAGCATTAGTGCTAAATTTGTATATTTTGATTATATAAATATCATTGGGTTGATTGAATAGGTGAAGAGAGGAGGGCCAACAACGCAGTTTATTAATTAGAAAGAAAAATTTCGGGTTTTGAAAATAAGCTATGTATGTTTATGCAAGAGAGCAAAAAATGAGATTTGTTTTTATCTTGCTTATTATTTAATTTATAATAAAGGAAAGTATGATGTTTTCATTACAAGTGAAAATAGATTAATTATTTAAATATTAATGAGCAACAATGAACTTTGTTTTATGGAGAGGGGCGATATTTCTAATAGTGAAATTAAAACATGGGTTCTTGGAACATTAGTAAATCTCTTTGAATGATTTACTTTTGAATAAATAAAAGGTATTAATTTATAAAGTTGAAGAGATAAATTTAAGAAGGAACTTAAATAGTGTATGACTATAGACCTACTAGACCTTCTTTCTAAAACAAACTTTTTCAAAGCTAAATAACAAAATCCTGAATAATTTGCCACTGAGATGGAAACAAGTAAATTATAAGGGGGCCACCCTTGAAAGAAGGAGGAAAATCATAGCTAGCTTAGGATTAGAATGCTAGTGTTTAATCTAGAGACCTAGCCATGTGTCATTATTAAAAAAGGAAGCAAAAGGGGCTAGCTATGCTTACTTAGCTCTTAGACATTATGTAATATTAGCTAGACTACTATAACAAAAGAGTGGCTTAAATACTTAGAAGGCTAGTCAAGATTTTAGTGATAAATACCCCCTATTTAGTGTAATAACTCTTAGGAGTTGGCTTGGAAACCTGGTTAGAAGTGGCTTAGTGTTTGGATAGTGACTAGCTAGAGTATAAATCTCCAATGGAATTAATAGCCTTGGCAACAAAGGCCTCAGTAAACTCATTAAAAATAGATCCTACATCCACATTCTTTATCTTTCAACCCTATTTTCAGCATTCATGACTATTGAGATTTTAGCCAACATATCCATAAAGTTCAGCTTTAAAAACAACCTCAACATGTAGTTATCCTTAGCCAAAGTACCATATTTGTTAAGCTCTTTTCTAACCTAACGTACACATCCCTTTTTAGCCCTGCACATGTCTTCAATACTATTGAGTTTTCCCCTATTGTTTTCTATCCATTTTTTAAAACGAGCAACAAAGATAATTTTCCCTTTTCTTGGAGGAGAAATATCCTCTACAATAGCACTAATAGAGCCTCTATTTACAACAATGCCATCTGAAAACCCTTGAATTCCCTAGTATTAGATGAAACAAGATTATCTCTAAGAGTATCCCCATTATTGGGATGACTAATACACACAATTAAAAATTAAAGTGCTCTTATACCATCTCTACTTCTCATAGGAGCATATGATTAACCATCATCAATCACTTTAGTATCCATCCTTATAGTTGATAGAATGAATGGTTGCCCCAAGATAACTAAATAACTATCAGAATCTTTCATAAAGAAGTGCTAGCCATCACAAACATCTCCATTATTCACTCTAACATTTCGACATGTAGCATAAAGATATTTGAATGAGTTATTTGTAGCCTACATACACCATCTAGGATCTACATCCACTGGCCAATCACCATTCTCGTATAGATTGCATGCCATAATGTGAACTTCAGACCCATGGCCTAATAATGCAATACATACCTTTACAATAGTTTCCATTGTAGCTCATGCCCACTGTGAGTGAGAATAAAGACTCCTAAGAAAAACAATTTTTTCCATCGTCATAAGACTACTATTGTGTCACTCCTTTTTGTGTAGTGTTGTTTATCATGTCATTTTCAATTGCATCACCTTTGCATGCATTCATAGAACTATAAGATTCTTCAATCTCCAACCCATATGTTTCATTGATGCCAAATTTTTCAATTACTTATGCATACCCCCTTTACCATGTTGGGATGTAGAGAGAGAAGATATCTAGAGATGCAAGAGGGAGAGAAGAGACACTCCATATACACTCCCAAAGACTATATCATATTGACCACAATCTACATGTATATATATATATATAGGTGAGTACTAGTTTAGATAGGGTGATCTATATATAGCTCCAACACCCCCACTCAAAGAAAGGTCTCTAGTTGCAGATGAAAAAAACCCTGGCGGAGTATAAGGGAAAAATTCAAGCTCCTATATACAAATGTACAAACATGACCAAGAAGGGTTATTTTGTGCATGTAAAGTAAATCGGTACATGTGAAAGGAAGCTGAATATGTATGTACAAAGATGACCAAGAGTTGTGAGGTGTATGTGCATATGTGAAGTGTATGGTGCATGCAAGGAGTATGTACAATGGCACTATAATGGCATAGTAGATGAATTCCCAAAGATTGAAGTTGAGATAAATCCAAGTTTCGAGCATATCAGAGTGAGCGTGCTTCATTGAATTCGTTGGTGAATATATCTATAGTCATTTGATTGATTGGACTATGTTAAATCATGATTGTGCCTTTCTTTACTTTATATCAAACGTAATGATAATGCACTGCAATATGTTTAGACTTGTTATGTTGAACATAGTCTTTATCAAGACTAATAGCACTTTGGTTATCTTATCGAAGTGGTGAGCTCGAGAGAGGAGGATGGCCAATAGCAACATAATGTTGTTTCTTGCTAGTTCAAGAAATAAGAAAACCATTGATAAATAAATAATTTCCACTCTCGTAGAATGGGTAGATAAGTGAGAGCTTGGCCAATCTAGATCTGTATAACCCAAAAGTTGAAGTGAATGTAGAGAATCAGAGTGCTATGGGCACCAATAAACCAACCCAAAGTCTTTAGTGCATTTCAAATACTTAAAAACTCGTTTAGCTGAGTCGAATGTTTAATACATGGAGAAATAAGATAATGTCCAAGAAAATTTGTTACAAAAGCCATGCTAGGGTGACAATTTAAGCCAATAAATTGAAGACATCCAAAAATATGAGGATAAGGTTGATGTAATACTAATTATCCATCATTCTGCAGATAGTGAGAGTTTTGGGTACAACTCACAAGACAATGAATACTAGCAGGATGTGTAGAGCCCAAACCAAACTTTTGAATAATACATTCAATGAAGTTTGTTTGACACAATAATAAAACACCATTTACTTGATATGATTGAATTTGAATACCAAGACATGAGTATATATCTCCCAGATCGCCAATGTTTAATGCATAAGATAAAACCTTCTTAACTTGTTGAACGAAGTTGAGATTGTTAGAACCAAGTGTCATATCATCCACATATAGAGAAAGAATAACAAAACTATAATTGCATTGCTTGACATATGAGCTAGGATCAGAAGAACAAGAGATAAAACCTTATTTTATAAGAAAGAGATCAATCTTTTGATACCAAGTTTGTGAATATTATTGGAGAGCATACATCACCGGATGAATTCCACGAGCAAGATTTTCCTTATGTTTGACTAAAAATCCATGTGGTTGCTCCATGTATATGTCTTTCTCTAAATCGTCATTAAGAATAGTAGCTCTCACATCCATTTGGTAAACGTCCAAATCAAACTCAATAGCAAAAACTAATAAGACTCGAAAATTAGTAATATGAACTACATGTGAGAAAGTTTATTGATAATGAAATCGTGCAATTTGTGAGAAAATTTTGGAAAATAGCCTTGCTTTGAATTTTTCAAATGTTTCATCCCTTTTCTTTCCTTATAAACCGACTTGCATTTAATAGTAGTACATCTAGGCGATAACTTAGCTAGAACCCATGTACCTTTGGAGAGGAGATTCATACTCACCTTTCGTGGCCTCCTACCATTGTACCTTTTGTGAGGATAACATGGAATCACTGTAAGAGATAGGATATTCAAAAATATTGAGAGAATTCTCAAGAGTATTAGCATCATAAACATGATAAGTACCATGCTCATTATCAATTGGAAAATCAACATAAAGATCAACACCAATGTCATCATTAGCAATAATAGGTAAACATTGTGGATCTTGATTTGAAGAGTCAATATTATCATGTGAAGGAGGTTTATCATCATATAAAAAATGAAAAAAAGTGAGTAATGGCTTTGTATCATCAATGTCCTCTATTAACCACGTTTGCACAACATCCTCCCAAGACCGTGTGCTACCCATTTGGAAATAGAATCATGACTTATGATTACCTTCTTGAAAGATGGATCATAAAACTGGTATCCCTTAAAGAAAGTTGAATATCCAATGAAAATAACTTTCAAATCGGGAGGATCAAGTTTTCTACAACTCTCTTTGGGTACATGAATATAAGCAATACATCCAAAAGTTGTTTAATATAAAATAGAAGAAGTTTCACCCATCTAGGTAGTAATTGGCATTTCACTAGAGGGAGCAAGTGTAAGAAGATGATTCTACACAGATACTGCTATTAAGATTGCTTTAGCACCCTAGAAACATCGAGATAAGCTAAATTGAATGATCATATATATCGCATGGCATTGAGAATAGTCCTATTATTGCATTTAGCAATACCATTATGTTGAGGAGAGTAGGAGATCCTATATATATGATGAATACCTTGATTATTACAATAATCATCAAAATCATTTGAAATGTATTCTCCACCATTATCAATGTGAAGTTTTTTTATGCGATGACCAATATCAAATTCTGCATATTTTGTATATTGCTTAAAAGATAATAAAGCTTTTAATTTTTTTCGCAAGAGAAAAACAATAGTATATCTTGAGAAGTCATCAATATAAGTCATGAAATACCAATATTGAGATTTTCATGAAGGAAAATGTTCACAAATATTAGTGTGAATAAGATCAAGCAAATGTCTAGAATGGGTTGTGGTGAAAATGGAAAAGGGTTTGTTAAGATTGCAAGCAGAGCTCTAACAACATTTGCAATGTTTTCATTTAAAGATAAATAAAAAATATTACCATTTAAAGGAGAAATAGCTATGGTTTGGCCATCTTTCTGAACCCAACACTTGGTATGGTCAAAAGTGAGAAAGAGATCAAGATCCACAAATCTTGCAACTAGAAAATGATTCCTTTCTAGATCTAGGAAATATAGAGCTCCAAATAGAATTCTTGTTGAAGAAAGAGTACCCAGATACAAATCACCTATACCTTTGACTTGGCAGGTTGTGTCATTAGCAAGATAAACTAGTTTCTTGATAGGAATAGAATGATAATTATGTAACCATTGGGGCTTATATGTCATGTTTTCCATGGTACCATAATCAATAATAAAAAGAGATCCATCACAAACATGAAGCATCCTTTTCTGAGAGATAGAATAACTCACACAATTTGCTTCTTCAGTAGTGTTGTCATGTGTAGCAAAACATGCTCTATTACAATTTAAATCAAAATGCCTCTTGAAACATAGATGGGTTGCATGATCACTCTTTTTTAAGTATTCACAAAGAGAATAATCTCTAGATAAACATGGTTCTTTATTTGTAATGCCATGTTCTTAATCATATTGTTTACCCTAGCAATCATCTTTAGTGTGACCATTTCTATTGCAATAAGAATAATGTCTTTTAGGAAACTTGAGACAAGAGAAGTTACCACCACAACAACTACTACATGTAGAGTGTACAAAGGAATGCTTCAAGCATGTAAAGATTGGTCGATTTGTTCTAAGTATCTGTCCTCTTGTGAGATCATAACTTTTTTTTTATTTTTGTGTCATCGTTCATGTCATTGGAAATATTCAATCAAAGATATACAAGTTTGATCAAAATTGATCCTATTTTTGTTAGATAATATGGTAACAATATTATCATAAGCAAGATCCTTTACAACATCAAAAAGATGTATAACCAATTGCTTTCATGGAATAGCATCACCAGCAATAGCAAGCTAATTGATAATACTCTTGAATGATTTAATATGTGTTATCATAGAAGTCGCGATGTTGTATTGTAACATAGTGAGATAACTATGTAGATAAAGTGTTTTTGTAATAGATTTCTTCTCAAATTTTGCTACCAAATACTCCCATATATCTTGTGAGGCTTAAAGATTACATACATCAAGCATAAGATATTGTTGAAGAGTAGAAAGAATATACTAACAAGGTGCTTTGTCACGTTTGACCCACTCATTATGAATAGTTTGTCATTCTTCAAAGATAGGTCCTTTAATTACAAGGGTATTATCATGAGCATGATCAATTTGTTAAGGTGGATATTCATAACTACAAAAAACAATGTCATGCAAGTCATTGCCTTTAAGAATTAGCAATATTTTTACTTTCCACCCAAGGAATCCTTGTCCTTGAAAGTGAGGAATGGAATGTTTTCCAAAAGAAAATCAGTTGATGATTACAGAATTCGATATAGCTGGCTGAGAGAATGCATAGAGTATGAGATCAAAGAGTTTGTACACCATATAAGAAACGACAAGACCAAATTGCAGCACAACATATCGTATGTAGAAGCTATGTTGTAAGGAAAGATGTTTAGTTCAAAAAGCATACTTCAAAAGAAAGAGACTCAAGATAGACAAAACATGGGTAAGAAATAAAGCCATCCAAAATAGACAAAACATGTGAGATAAAAAATTGGTTAAACATGGACGATAAATATGAACAATGCTGAAGACGTTATCACTTTACTCTTTGGCCAAGAATAGATGATGGTTTGGCTAGTTATGGTAGAAAGAAAGAAACATAGAAACACAAGAGTGAGTAGTTGTGATGAAACCTGTGTTGTTGAAGTTTGCATGAAAAGTTATTATCCTGTTTGTTTTCTTGTTTCAAGTCCAGTTTACCTAAATTGACGTAGCTTTTGAGTTTCCCAAAAAGAAACTTTTACGATGTCCAAGTGAGGCATAAGATGCTCATAACATACACAATACATCAAATTTAAGCATGAAAATAACACGAATCAAGAATTGAAGAGATACTATACATGTATACTTTTTGATTGTCTTCTTCAAGGAATTGGTTGTAGTCAATCATGATAGCTTTGATACCATGTTGACATGTAGAGAGAGAATATATGTAGAGACATGAGAGGGAGAGAAGAGACACACCATATACACTCCCAAACAAAGACTATATCATATTGATCACAATCTTATTGAGAAAAAAGGCATAGCCTAAGCCCTTATCTATGTCTGTATTAAGGAAGTGTGTGAGAGGCTATGTAAAGTGCCATAAAGGACAAAGGTTCTATGTCTTTAGTGAAAGACGTCGAAAAGTAGATAGTTGAGAAGAATGAAAATGAAGAAAGCTTGAGCCTCCATATCCCTGTCTCAACCACCTTTGGTTGTGCATCCCCATCAAATCTCTCATCTACTCTCAATTGGTATCATAGCGATAAGGTTAAGACCTGTGACTATATTGATCGCAATTATAGTGATTTGCCACATGATAGTTCTGCAAGAAGTGTATCAAAAGCCTAAAATTGGACCGAAAAGGTCCTTTGCATTCACACTAGCAAAGGGCTTTCTTTACAAGGCTGATTAGAGAAAAACTACTACACTTCATTGGACAAGGCCTCCAATTGATGAAGCTTGAGAGATCTACCATCTCATGAATCCCAAGAAGATCTCCGAATTTTTAGTCTGACAAGACCAAAGATGAGTTATTGAGATCTACCAACTAGAGAATGAAAGGCAATATGGCCGGTTGTCGCAATGCATAGGGTTGAAGGTCACCTCAAGGGTTTGGCAAGAGAAGAATGTATGGGGTTTCAAGAGCTTGGACTCCGGAGATCGTAGAGATAAGGGAAGGGTTGAAGGTTTCAAGCCAAGTTCTTGAAGATAAGAGATAGCAGGGTGAAGGTAGATTTAGGGAGAGGAGTAGATGAAACAAAAGAGGTTCTAAGAGATTGAAGATGTAGAAGAATACCCCCAAAAAGAATTAGAAATTATAGAAGAATACTAACAGAGATGCCTGTCGGTTTCTTTCAACATAACTCTAATAGACAAAAAAGTGTACAAAATAATACCTTCCTCTATGATGCTCAGATCACCAATCTGATGCTTCCATTGGATCTAAAAGGAGGGTTCAATACCAAGGCACTTGGCCAGATCACTTCTTCTTCATCTCCCACTTTGGAATGTTGTTCACTGCCTGAAAACAACGATCACGCATCGTGCGATTTCTCTAATCTCTCTTTTTATATAAAATCCACTCAAATGGGTTGAAAGCTACATTTTTTCGTTTACATGTCATCCTAATCTAGAAGTTGTCTATAGTTTTATGGATTTTTATAAGAGACAATATGTAGACTATAAAAAATTGACTAAAAACTTGTCCAAAAAAATCTAATATTTTGAACCATGGACACTAACACTAATGCCTAAAGTGGCATTGGCTCTCTAAATCTAAAAGGAAGCCACACTCTAGATTTTTTTTTTTACACGGCGTGCAAGTAGCGACACAACATCCACCCCCTCCTAGTCTGCACATCCTCTGGCATGTGCCAAAGTCTTACGGATTTGCAGTGTTAGAAGAAGTATCTTCTGCCATGTCAATGTCTTCATGTTCTGCATCTTCTTCTTCCTCTATGTCTTCATGCTCTTGAAGTATATTCAGGTCTTCTAGCTCATATGTTGAACTTTCTCTTCGTTTGAAGACCTTGATTCTTTTTCCAACTATGGGTATCTTCATGCTTGTTCCATCCAATTCAGCCAATGAATATGTGGCATTGTCATGAACAACCTTTACCACATATGGGCCAAACCAATGTTTTACCATCTTTCTAGAAGCACTATATTGATTGTCTAGCCTTTTGTCATAGACAAGTACCTAGTCATTTTCTTAAATTGCTCTTGGCCAAAGTCGATGTTGCTTATCAAATCTTCTTTTGTTTTGTAGTCTTGCTATCTTTAGCTTCTCAGTTGTTGCTTGAACATCTTCAAGCCTTGTTTCTAGCTGCCATATGTGCAATGTCAGCAACTCTTCTCTACTGATGCCTTCCTCCAAGGTAGAAGACTCCATGTGACAATAGATTCTTCAATTGGCACAATTGGTTGTGCCCATGCTTAAGTTTAGCTGGCATATAGCCAGTCACTATACTGTGAGTAGTCCAGTCAGCCCATAATGCAAAAGGTATCATTTTAGGCCATTCTTTGACCTTTTCTCTACAAGACTTTGCTAGATCTTTGAGAATAGACTGGTGCCTGAAAAAACTACAAGTAGAGGGAGACTAAGATGAAATAAGCATAGGTTAGGAGCTCAATGTCAACTTCTGCTACATTATTATCCAACCATATCTCCAAAAACAGTCCACACACTAAAATGGTATTCTCAAAAGATAGATACACCAAACTTAAGGACACTTTACATACAACCATAGGATAGGACATATTTATCAACACTCCCCCTCAAGCTCAGAATGAGCTTGCACACATAAGACTCCAAGTGCACTCTTGAAGTACTCAAACTTATCTTTACCTAATGCTTTGGTAAAGATATCAGCAACTTGTTCATTGGTCTTCACATGGACCAAGTCAATCTCTCCATCAATGACTTTTTCTCTAATGAAATGATAGTGCACTTCTATGTGTTTTGTCCTTGCACGGTAGACTGGGTTCTTTGCCAACATAATGCTGCTAATATTGTCACAATACATAATAACTCCACCATCAATCTCTATCCCCATGTCATATAGGATCAATCTCAGCCATGTGTGCTCACATGCTGCCAATGCAATGCCTCTATATTCTGCTTCAGTGCTTGATAGAGCAACTGTAGATTGCTTCTTACTGCTCCAACTTACCATGGCTGATCCAAATGAGAATGCATAGCCACTAGTAGATCTTCTATCCATACAGCTACCTGCCCAATCTACATCTAAGTATCCAAACAATGTAGGCTTGATTCCTTTTTCATAAAACAACCCAAATCCAGCTGTCTTCTTCACATATCTAAGAACTCTTCTCACTACATCCAAATGCGATTTGCATGGTTTCTACATAAATGACTTATCAATCCAACAGCGTAACTCAAGTCTGGTCTTGTAATGGTCAAGTAGATAAGACTACCAACCATCTTTCTGAACATAGTAACATCCTCAACATAAAATCCATCATCCATCAACTTAGCATTTTGATCCAATGGTGTATCAATCGGTTTGCATCCTATCATGCCATATTTTTCCAACATCTCCAATGCATATTGCCTTTGTATCAGCCATATACCATGAGGTGTGTCAATAACCTCAATACCCAAGAAGTATCTCAACAAACCAAGGTCCTTTATATCAAACTCTTTATGTAACCCATGCTTGAATTCAGTAATCTCCTTCTCAAGTGTACCTGTAATAATGAGATCATCAACATAGATGACCACAAAAACCATACCATCTTCTGTATGCCTCACATAAAGTGAATAATCAGCTTTGCTCTGCTGAAATCTCATATTGTATAAGAATTTGCTGATTCTATCACACCATGCTCTTGGTGCTTGCTTCAGTCCATATAAAGCCTTCTTCAACCTGCATACATAATGTGGGTATTTTGGATCCACATAGCCCTCTGGTTGATCCATGTACACTTCCTCTTCTAAGTTGCCATTCAAAAATGCATTTTTCACATCCATTTGATAAAGCCTCCAACCATAGATGGAAGCCAAAGCAGTTATCGATCTTACTGTCATCATTTTAGCTACTGGACTGAATGTTTCTTCATAGTCCAAACCATAAGTCAGTGCAAATCCTTTTGCAAATAGCCTTGCTTTATACCTTTCAAGAGAACCATCCGACTTACATTTGACCTTGTAAACCCATTTACATCCAATGGACTTTTTTCCATAAGGTAGTTTCACCAAATCCCAAGTCTTATTTTTCCTTAGTGCATCCATCTCTTCATCCATTGCTTGTCTCCACTCTTTGCTCTCTATTGCTTCTTCAAAGCAAGTAGGCTCCACATGTTGTACATAAGAAACCATGTATGCATAATGCATCTTCATGAACCCGTTATAAGTCAATCTATCAACTAGATACCTTACCCTTTCTGACCTTCTCAATTGAGGTGCACTACTGTGTATCTCATCTGATCTAGCATGTGGTGGCACATACTTTCCTGCACTTCTAGTGCCAGGTGTTTTAACATGCAGAATGCCATACTCGTCATCTATAGATTCATCTTCTGAACTTTTAGTCATTGGTCTCTTACCTTTTGCAACTTCTACACTCCTTTGTGCACTTGTTAATCTACCACTCCATGGACTGTAGCTACCATTGCTTTCCACATTCTCTTGAGGTCTTGAAGCATCTTCCACATGCTGATTTTCAGCCTTGTTGTTTGCTGAAATTTTTCTTCCATAGCCATTATCATCATTGCTTTCATAGGAATCAACATCCACTGCAATTTTGGGCTTGTACCATGATTCATATTCATTGAATTTGACATCTCTGCTTATGTATACTTCCTTACTAACCGGATCATAGCATTTGTATCCCTTATTCTCATCAAGATATCCAAGGAGAATGCATTTTACAGCCTTAGGTTCCATCTTCTTTCTCAAATCATCCGGAACATGAACATAACAGACACATCCAAAGACTCTAAGATATGCAACAGTGGGTTTCATGCCATACATTCTCTCATATGGTGACATATTATGAATCAAGGTTGTAGGTGTTCTATTCATAATGTGAACTGCAGTATGCACTGCTTCTGCCCAATATGACAATGGCATGTTCATTTGGTTCATTATTGCCCTTGCGACCTCTGCAATAATCTGATTCTTCCTTTCAGCCACACCATTTTGCTGAGGTGTATACCTGCATGTCAATTGCCTTTTGATACCATGATCTCTCGAGAAGTTACAAAACTCATATGACATGTACTCTCCACCATTATCTGACCTCAAACATTTTATGTAGCATCCAAACTGCTTTTCAACCATAGATTTAAATTCCAAGAACTTTTCAAATGCTTCACTTTTATGCTGCATAAAGTACACCCAAGTCATCCTGCTGAAATCATCAATGAAAGCAATATAGAATCTACATTTTCCGCTCATGGAAACATTCTGACATGGGCCCCAAATATCTGAGTGTATTAGTTCCAAAGGATAGTTGCTTATTCTCCCCCTCTTTGGAAATGGCAATCTGGACTGCTTACCAAATTGACAAGCCTCGCATACATGATCAAAATTCACATATCCTAAATGCGGTAGACCACGGACTATCTGTTTTGATTGCATTTGCTTCAATCTTTGCAAATTAACATGACCAATCCGTCTATGCCATAATTCCACATCCTTATCTTGCCCATGTCCTCTCTCAACATACATAGAGTTTTGAATCAGTGGAGTACCTACATCCAAAGCAAACAATCTTCCTTTCTTTCTACCATGAGCAATCACCCTGCTAGTTCTCCCATTATGGAACTCTTCAATAAAACATCCAAACTTATTGAATCTCACCTGTAATCCTTGATCTTTCATTTGGCCAACCGATGCTAGGTTCTTAGTTATTGTGGGCACATAAAGTACATCACCAAACTTGTTCTCAATCCCATCTTTAGTAACAAGTGGCACACTACCAATATGAGTAATTTTGTGTAAAGTATCATCACGAGTGGCAACATATTCATCATTTATGCATTTTCTCCTTGCTATCAAACCACTCAGCATGATGAGTCATGTGGTTTGTAGCTCCTGAATCCAAAAACCAGTCATTGTCACTAAGAGGATGAGTCATGCTCCCAAGCACATGCTCCCAAGCACATGCTCCATAGCAAATAGGTGACCTCTAGGCGATCCACCTCTGGGGCCATAACTTGTACCACCATAAGTGCCTGCATAGTGGCCGTATTGGGTCCTTCCACGACCCCTAGACATAGCATTCTATTTTTGATAGAAATCCCTCTCAAAGTGACCAAAATGCCCACAATAATGACAAGTGCTATCTCTTTGTGAAGAAGGACTAGACCGTCCTCTTCCTCCAGGGAAAGATCTCCCCCTACCTCTATATATGAAGTCACCACAACCAAGGTTACCAATTCCATGAGCAAAACCATAATTACTACGACCAGGTGAAGAGCCTCTAGCTCTAGATGAGCTGCCACGACCTCTCTGGTGAGAGAAGACACTATCTCCACCTGCATTTTTGCCACTGCTAGATGCATTCAATCCCAACTTGATTTCTTTTGTAAGTAGCAATCCAATAAGCTCCTCAAAGTTAGGCATAGAGCCTCCCTTAAGGGAAATAGAGGTATCCAAAGATTTAAAAGCTGGTCCGAGCCCATTTAGTGTCAGTGACACTAAATCATCATCATCAAACAGGTGCATTAATGGATGCAAGGTCTTCTGAAATTTGCTTGATTTATGCCACATAGTCATTGATACTGCGATTGCCTCTCCATGCACCATGTAATCTCTGCTTAAGTTGTATCTTACGAGCCTCTGTACATGTTTCATACACTTTTTCTATGATTTCCCATGCCTCCTTACAAGTATTTGCCTTTTTGATATGAGGAATCAATGTTTTTGAAATACATATGGAGATCCAATGCAAAACCTTCCTGTTCTTCCCAGTCCAATCCTTTTACGCTTTCTTTTGCTCTTCACTTGGATGTTCAGGAACTTCTGGACATTCATCATGACCTGTTATGAGGTCCCATAGACATCTACCCATCAATAAATTCTCCATTTGTAAGACCAAACACTATAGTTGTCTTTGGTCAATTTGTCTCCCACGATCTGAGTGATCTGTGCTCTGTCAGACATTATGATTGCTGCAAATTCAGAAGAAAACAACAATACAATTTGTCCAGAAATGGTATTCAGCAATATGATTATCGTACATGTGTCCAAAAACTGTCATATACATCCATCCATGATGCCAACATGTCATACATTCAATTCCCAGCAAGAACCATCCAAATCAAATTCCACACGATGTCTGTATGACCCAAAATGCATTAAAACATGGGTCTAAAGTTGACCACTTTTCTTGCAAATTTTAAATTTCTTTTGGCTCAAGTCTGTCAAGCAAGGTATTTGGTTTTTCCTGTAGATTGTGGCATAGTATGGAGTTCTGGATTGTATTTATGGCACTTGAAGCATACTATCCCTGCACTTGGCACTTCTACAATGGGTCGCAAAACAAAGGAATGGTCAATGTATATATTTGCTATTTTTGCATCCGTTTCAGAAGAATTCACATAACGCATTGAGAAGTCATAGACGAGCTGCAAATGTGGCCAAGCTGGTTCTAGGGAATGTTCCTCCTCTTTAGGATCAAAATCCTCTGACCCTGAATTCTCATGGCCAGATGATGGAAGGGCTCTGAAAAGGTTTACTGATATCATTCTGAAACATTCTTCGGTAACAGCTTCTGTGAGTTTCGCAGTCCTAGAGTTTGGCGCTTTATCTCCTTCTCCTTTACGTTTTTTGTAGGATCAGTAAAGTCGAAGACCACACAGCACAGGCTAAGTTTCTTCAAAAATAGGATTTTCCTTTCAGAGCTGGGCACGTCTCTGAAGGAGGGCAAGGGTTCAGAATAGTACGAACTGGCACTGCCATTAGCGCTTGGAAGTGTCTTCTCTCTACCACCAACAAGATATCGTTGAGCTGCAGGAATGTGAGTTATAGATGATCTCGTTCCAGGACCACTTTCGGCGTTCCGAGCTATGGCAGGACCCGTTAATCCACTTTGAAGGGTGGGATCAATCGTTCTATCACTACGCTGTGATACCAAATGACAAAACTGCAAGTAGAGGGAGACTAAGATGAAAAAAGCACAGGTTAGGAGCTCAATGTCAACATCTCCTCCATTATTCTCCAACCATATCTCCAAAAACAGTCCACACACTAAAATGGTATCCTCAAAAGATAGATACCCCAAACTTAAGGACACTTTACATACAACCACAGGAGAGGATATACTTATCAATAGTGCCCTCTCTCACTTTTCCCATTGCCTTTAGGGTTGTAGGCTGATGTTAAAGCCAACTTAATACCCAATTGAGCAAAGAAGTTGTGTGCCTCATTAGCATCCAACTCTCCTCTATCTGCAATTACTTTACCCACATAACCATATCTACAAAACACTTCTTCAAGCAAAAAATAAAAAACAGCTTGAGTGAATTTGGTCGTTAAGGCTTTGCCCTCAATTTGATTGGTTAGATCCTCTCTTGCAAGCACTAAATATCGCATATTCCATATTCATGTAGGCATGGTTACAAGATCAATAACCCATCTATAATCTATAGACAAGGGATCAGTCGGTTGTAACCCATCTGGATGCTTGACTATAAAATACATTTGACACACATAACATGTTTGAACAAAATGTGCTATGTCCCGATACATGTTCTCCCACCAATATTTTTCTTTGATTGTAATAAAGGCTCCCCATATGCATCTATGTCTTTCCCACAAGATTTCATGAAATTCCTTCATTATCTGTTTTTGCAACCTTTTGCTACCTACAACTCGGATAGGTGATCCTTTCTTCTTCTTTGCATGCTTCCATAGATGTCATTCTTTAAGAAAAAAACCATAAGCTTTCCTCTTGATATGCTTGAACTCCTAATCAGTCCAAGTCTCCTTCTTCTTCATTGTGCTCAAATATTGTCCGATCTTCAACCAATCTTCTTCATAATCTTCTTCAGGCAAATGAAGTAGAACTTGAGCTATGCAATAAGCATGTTGGCTTCTAGTTGACTACCCTATTACTAAACAAAAAGCATAGGTATACACATAAGACACAAAGATACAAATCTCTCTTTATCATCCACACATATGAACGGATTATTCAAGAAACATAAGGAGAACAATACACATAGTGAACCTCATCAAAACATTCATAATTATGCATATCATATATTACACTCTAATACATGGATATGCACATGCATGCATACATGCATGTGTGCACGTGTCTCTGCACGCACACACACATTAATGCATCCACTCATAAAACTAGGAAATAGTATATACATGTTCATCACTCTTTTCTCACTAGTATTGAATGAAATATAGCCTACACTCACTACAAAACCCCTTTGAAATCTCTTAAGACATGATGAAAGAAATGAAGCTAATTTCTCACACTAGTACCCTTTATTTGGGCACTTAAACATCCCTTGTCCAGCGGTAAGAATATCATGCTTATGCTCTTGATGAAAATATACCCAAGCACATGTGCATCTAATAGTAGATGCAATTAAGATCATGACATGCATGTCACGGTCCCAATGCACAAAAAAGAGAAATTAATGCATTGAAATATTATTTGCATACTCTATTTTGACATTTCCATGCGCCATGCAAATGCTAACATAGATTATTGGATGGAATTATGCCTTTTGATTGTCAATACCTCATCCCTCAACTAGAAGGTTTAGCTTCACTCTCATACATGCTCCTAACACTCTTGATGAAAAGTATGATCATCCAAAATATTGATTCAAGCTCAAGTAGTTGGGGTAAAAAAGAAGGGACCCCCATGATTTTTATTTTGTAGGTACGTGGACAAATGTTTGGCTAATTAATGGTAAAGAAGTTAGAAAATTGGGCATTTTTTATGTGAAAATACTAATTTAAAGCTATTTTTGGGTGAATTGTAGGCCAAAATAAGTAATCTTATGTATATATGGGCTTATTTTTTGTTAAAACTCTAGCTCAATAACCAAAAAAACCTCAAAAAAATAGCATTTTGTGCTAAAATCGGCCCCTAATTTTTATCTTGGAAGTAGTCCTTCATGGTCCATGTCTAACCCTTTCCCCTTCCACATTGTATCCAAGGTTTTCAATTATCATAAGATTTTTCCAACATATTGTGTAAGAGGTGTGTGTTCAATGAGAGTGCAAACTCTCATGCATGTGCAACAAAGTTTGTTGAGGATAGACTCAATGGGCCTCATCCCATGTGGTGCAAGAAAATGGTATAATTCAATGCATTAACCTAGATCCTTGTTTCCAATTTGTGGAAAAGCTAGGGCTTGTAAAACGTATCTCCTCTTCGTGTTGTTTACCTCTTTTTCACACCAAATGCTTCTCAATGTACATAATTGTTTTTTACCTCCATAGAAGGTGTTATAGACATTGTGGATATCAAAAGAAATAGAACTAGTGAGCTACTTAACTTAAACTTAGTTATCATTATCATTTGGCTCTCCCAAGAAATTGCTTGTTTATGTTTTCACATCACTATTAAGATCTCATTGTATAGTCTCTATGGTTCCTTTTGCTTCAATCCCTATAATATAAATATGAATGGTAGATAAAATGACTTTTTGTGGCACTTTTCATGAAACATCAACAAAGAAAGGGGAAAGGGAGAAATGGGAAGAGGAGAATAAATGAAGCATGTGCAAAGTACCACACTTTTTGGTTATAAAATTTGTTATTTTTAATGGACTTTTCAAGTAGCACTCTCTTACATATTTAATGGCACATCACGGTTACGATATGTATATAATGCTCTTGCATAACTCCTTAATTAGTCACTCATACCTTTATTCTCCTAGTTTCAATGTAAAAATAAAGGGAAAATTTTAACCTAAAGGGTTTTTTTCAAAGGTTTTGCTGACCATTGGACTACATTTTTGAACATGATAGCCACCCGCAGCTACATTCACCCCATCATCGTACGCGAGTTTCTTAAGGTGAGATCTTTTATTACTTAAGATCTCCCTTATTCGCATCCTTCCCCATACATCCGAGAATGTCGCTCGTGGGGGATTGGGGTACCGACTATGTACACTATCTAGGACCTCCCTAACTAACCGGCTATCCTGATCTTTAAATTTTACAAAATAATTTCTATACATGTTTGAAACTACCCCCCGCATATACTCCATCACCTCTTTCCCTCTCGCATCCATGACTACCCCGCCCCTATCCGTAACATCGTAGAAAATCTCTCCCTCCACCTCTCTCGCCTCCTCCGACTCCTCACTGTCTCCTCGTACATGCCTCCCTCCATGCCCTCTCTCACCGCGTGCCCTACTACCCCCCCCACCAAAGCACCCGCCGCATAATCCTCCACTCCCGCTCTCCCTACTGCGGCGTCGGCTCTCATCTGTACTGCGGGAGTAGCCATGACTAGAGGTGGCTGCACGTGACTGTGTACGTGACTGTGGCTGTGAGGGAGCACGTGATGGTGGCCGTGAGCCCTCACGTGACGGTACAGAGGAGGGTGTGCGTGAGTGTGTCCGTGCAGGGGTATGTCTCCTCGGTGAGCGTGTATGCGCAGGGGTACGTCTCGCCGGACTCGCAGGCGTAGACGGCAGTGGAGAGGCTTGTGTACTTGGGGGCGCGGTGTGACCTGGGAGTCTAGGAGGAGGATGGGCATACATATACTTTGTCAGCTCCACTGGATTAGGATGGCGCCCAAAATGGTTTATCATCTCCATCATCCAAGTGGCGTATGCCCACGGATCGGAGGAAGAGCCTGGATCCATGAAGAATCTGCAAAGCGTCGAAATTCCGCCTCAATGAACCAAGCAAAACATGCATATAAAAAATAAACATATCTCCTACAATATATCTCCTCAATATATCTCCTACAATATATAACCTACAACATATATCTACCATTCTAGAAAATAAACATATCTCTTACAATACCAAACATCGAATTAGTAGAAGATCATAAGCCAAAAGAAGAAGTTCATTTCGAATTAGTGACGAAATTCATGAAAAACAAAAACTCTTTCCTCTATCTTGACGGACATTGTCCATCAAGGGAGAAATGACTAAACACATACACAAGGGTTCCTTCTTCTCTCTTTCCTCTATCTTGACGGATGTCGTTTGTCAAGAAATAAATAGTTAAGCACATATACAATGTGTGTGAATTCTATCCTCTGTCGCTTTCAAGTACACATAGCACGGGTGGAAAGAAAGAAAGCGATAGATTTGCCAAAACAAACAAACGACAACCAACCTCTTTGAAAAGTCTTTGAAAAGTGAGTTCGTTGATTCTTGCTTCTCTCTCCCTTTCTGTGTTGTCTGCGCCCTTTGCTTCTTTTGGGTAGTCCAAGAGGGAGAAGGCTGGTTCGAAGAGGCAGGTTCGGGGGTTTGGAAGAGCTGGAGGCAGAGGTACTGTAGCGACAAAGAAAGAAGAAGAAGAAGTGTTTTGAAAGAGGGCTTTTGAAAGAAAGAAAGCGACGCAGAAAGAAGAAGAAGAAGTGTTTTGAAAGAGGGCTTTTGAAAGAAAGAAAGCGGCGCGCGCGGTAGGTAAACGCGAAAAGCACGCGTGTAAAAGCGCGTGTAAAAGCGCAGCAGAATACATTGTAGATGCGCCTGTACACGCGACACAGAGACTGTTTATACTTTTTTTAAAAATTGATTGTTCTTGTGTATCCATTGTTTTGTGCATAGGATGTGTATGATTTCACTAAAAACTGATCCTACTTCTGTATTGGTTATTTTGGACATAGCATGTCATCATCCTCTTCAAGCAGTTCTGGTGAGGATGAGACAATGCGTCATCGTGATCGGGACGTGTGGCTGGCACAAAGGATCAAGTGTACGTGTAATCGATATCAAGGGTGCATTGTACGAGCGCGTCGAATTACATTGAATCACATCTCGATGTATGGAGAATGGATTCAAACAGGTTTAGAGGTGAGAAGATGTGAATTGAAAGTATTAAAATAACTCATGGTGTGCAAATTAATGGAGCGCGTTGTAATATATATACTGTGATTGAAGCAGGATGCAGTACCACACCCTAACATGGTGCCATACGCACGGCGAGAGCATGCAAAGCGTCGACGAGATGATGCTGGAGCTTCGGGATCTGTTGTCGGAGATGAGTGGGAAAGGGATGACAATAGCCCTGCACCCCACGAAGTTGTGGAAGAGGAAGTGTTTGATGACATGGTGCGGAATCTTTTTAGGGATGATCGCAAAGGTGTGGACGACAATGATATGGAACAAGGGCATCTCTACAACGCTTCATCGACACCGGTTTTTGAAGGGTGCACATTCTCTATTTTACGTGCTTCACTTGAACTGCTCAATATACAAACAGTTTATGGATGGAGCAATGCAAGTCTTGACGCATTATTGAAGTAAGCATTGTAACTTGCAAATTTCAGTTAGTGGTTTTTGGTTTACAGTATAGGGTTTAGGGTTATGGGCTAATTGATGATATTGGATGCAGGCTATTATCAAACATGCTTCCAAAGGGGAATAGACTACCCACCTCAAGAGACAAAGCGAGGCACTATGTGACATCTCTTGGAGGATTGGATTATGATCGCATACATGCATGCGTCAATGATTGCATTCTCTTTCGTGGGACGCATAAGGAGGCTCGACAGTGTCCCACTTGTGGTGAAGCAAGGTATAGAACAGATGTGAAGAGTTTTGATGTACCTCGTAAAGTCTTGCAACACTTTCCTATAATTCCTCGCATCAAACACATGTTCAAGTGCAAATCCATAGCAGAGCTCATGTCATGGCATTCCTCGCATCGATCGGATGATGGCATGTGGAGAATTCCTGCAGACACTCCTGCTTGGAAGCATATTGAAGATGAGTGGCCCAGCTTTAAAACAGAGCCCAGAAACTTGAGACTTGGCCTAGGTATGGATGGAGTGAATCCGTTTGGTTTCAAGAGCACCGCATACAGCGTGTGGCCGGTTGTGTTGGTGAATTACAACCTTCCACCATCAATGGCGATCAAGAAGGGACATCTTATGTTATCCCTTCTGATTCCAGGGAAACATAAAGTCAAGCATATGGATGTTTATCTTGAACCGTTGATTGATGAGTTGGAGGAACTATGGAGAGGTGTTGCGGTAGTGGACATTAGTAGGCCTCCCTCCTCTCGACACTTCGACTTAAAAGCAGTGTTGATGTGGACAATGCATGACTTTCCAGGATACAGCGATTGTTCTGGTAAGAATTCTAACTACCTCCTGACTCTAATACTACTAGCTATATCAATTATAACTATTGATTTTATTATTCTAACTTTTTTTTAATTTTAACAGGTTTGAGGACATCGGGTAAACATGCATGTCCTATATGTGGCCCTTCATTGGTACATGAGTATGCTGATGGTTTGTGTAAGACCATATTCGATAATCATAATTGATTTCTCCCATCAGATCACCCTAAATATGCTCCTAGTAAGAGGAACATTCATCCACAGACACTTCGTGCAAAAGATTGGAAGCGTATTTGGGAGTCTTCCAATGTTCTTCCTCCAGATGGCATGAACAGGTACATCTCCATTGTTTTCAATCTTGTTTTGTGTAGTCTCTAAAGTTGGAATAAAGATGACAGTCTGCAATCCCTTGTGTAGGTACTCCATTTTTTTCCGGCTACCATATTGGACCCATCTCAAGATCAACCATCTTCTTGATCCCATGCACATCTTCAAGAATGTGGGATCTAGTATTTGGGAACATGTTATTGGTAAAAGAGACACTGTTAGCGTACGGGAGGACTTGCAGGTCGCAGGACGTATGCGTCAAGCTTGGCCACGAGAGGAGGGTGGGCACGTTCATCTTCCGCCTGCTCCCTGGATTATATCAAAGAAGGAGGAGAAGCAGGTAAAGCAAGCCATCACCACTTTGCGTACTCCCACTGGATGCATGAGATCGTTGAAGGGAGAGTTTACAACCACTAAGAAAAGAGGGGTTGAGCAACTACATGGGTTGAAGTCCCACGATTGGCACAAGATGCTCCAAGTAAGTGTTTTCCAATTATTGTAGGTTGAAATTAAATTTTGTAATGCCCTAACCCAAATATACATGTGCTCTTATGTGCGCAGTTCATACTACCTACTAGCATCGACCATTGTGCAGACAGGAGTTTGAAAAGATGTATTTATAAGATGGGCGAGCTTGTGAGGTATGTAAATCCCATGTAAGATCACCCTTCATTATACCTTGCAAAATGAATGTGCATGAGGTATAACGTACTGTGCATTTATTTTTCAGATATGTTAGTTCCAAAGCAATTGATCCAGCCACATTGGATGATCCGGGTGTTATGGCAGTGGAGGTGGTTTGTATGGTAGAGGAGACTTTTCCGCGAACCATTCTCACAAGTCAACTACATCTCATTGTGCATTTAGTGGATGAAATTGCTTTATGTGGCACTGTGCATGCTCGTTGGATGTTCTTCCTAGAGCGCTTCATGAAGACCTTAAAAGACTTTGCGAGGCAAAGTGCAAGGCCCGAAGGAAGCATGGCTGAGGGTTGGTTGATACAAGAGTCTCTTGTATATATATCAGAATTTCTTGATCAGGTGGATAGCTCTTTGCCGCGACTATGGAGCAATGAAGAGGACTTGAGGATGACGTCTATTGTGCCTCAAGGAAAAGGACAGAGCAAAGTAATTGAGAGAACATTGATTGATGATCTTAATTTCACTTGCATCCTTAATAGTGATGTGATGAGCAGATGGGTTACAAGATACGAGGATGCAAAGACAAAAAGGCAAGCAGACAGAGCTCTCTTTCGGAGGCAACATGGCTCTCGTAAGGCATACCCTAAGCATCTAGCAACACTTCCGAATGATATTCATGTTGATTGGTTGCATGAGGAAATGGAGAGAGCAGAGAGAGATGAGGGGCTGCATATCACGGCGGAAGAATGGGAGTATGCACGAGGATGCATGTTAAAGGTACATAGAACAAATGTAAATTTGCATTCTTTGTAAGTGATTGGCTTTTCATATTTATTCACATTAATTGCTTACATAGATATTGCTTATATTTTGGTCCAGTGCACTATGTTCAATGCTATATGGTGTGAAGGCAAGCATTTTCGAACACAAAGAATAGATGAAAAGAGGAATACACAAGATTGCGGTGTCATTAGTAGCTTTGAGGGAGCCAATGGAAAAATTGATGATTATTGTGGCACAATCCAAGACATATACAGACTTGACTTTCGCCGCTTCTTTGTGTATGTTTTGGATGTCAAATGGCAAATGAACGTGGTGGAAAAAGGGCCTAACGCAACGATAAAACGCCATGCAAGTGGCTATGTAACTATTGACTCTACAAAGTTTTGGCAAACAAAGAAAGATAGGCTCGTATTGCCACAACAATGTGAGCAGGTATGCATTTTTTTACAAATGTGTTTCATGTACATATATATCTAAGCTCGCGCACCCCTTGACTTTTGATATGCTAATTAATTAATGAATTATGTGTATTTGAGCAGGTTATCTATCTGCCAATGGTGCATGACAGTAAATGGTGGTATGTCATCCCTATTGCACCACGTTCCAAAGTAATGTATAATACATTCACTGATATGGAGCATATGGAGGATGTGGCAAGCCGCAAAGAAGATGATGTCGAACATGCCAATGTAGATGATCATGATAATGAGGATGAGCGTGCCATTTCTCATGATCATGAGGATGACCCTTCCATTGAGGATGATGGTGATGATGATGAGAATGATCAAGGCATCGGTACCATTATCAATGGGCAAAATAGCGATAGTAGAATAAATTTAATCGTAGCCTTACAAATTGATCAAATGGATATTGATGTTGATCGTTTGGCAAGGATGGATCTTATTGAAGATGAGATCGAACCCTAACCAATCCATCACTGTATTGTTCCAAATTCATGACATTTCTATTGTATACTTTGTCTTTCAATAACCATATGAAGATATATTTTTCAATATATTACGTTGTTGTAAGTGCATGTAGTGGGATTTTGTAATGGTTTGTAAACACTGCAATGCACAATGACATTTTTAAAACTTAATGGTTTTCTGTTTTGAAAAGAAATGGATTTCTGTAGTTAGGCTCTGTGTCGCGTGTAACAGAGCGTGTATTATGACAGACTTAACGCGCAAATACACGCGCCCACACATGCAATTATACACGCGCTGTTACATGCATGTATACACTTACAGCAATATCGGGCTTTGTTCAGGATTCTTGCTCTTATCCGATTATTCTTGGATAGCCTTTCATTACAAAAGCAAGAATGGAGACGAAAGTGATGGATGACGGCTCAGCCTATGCACGGATACGCAGTAAGGATGGTATGCGAGCTGTTCAGTTTATGATTGTTGGGGTAAATCATTCGAGAAACAGGGACTCCTTGCGTGAGGCTCCACTACCTGCGAAGGAGTTCGATTTTCATTAGGTACCGCTGTCTTGCGAGACGCCAGTGGTACGGAGCGGAGAAAAGAGGAGATCTCGCCTCCTGGCAGCCAGTCTTTCTCCACTAATTTTTTTGGTTTTTCTTCAGATAGTTTTGTGAGTTATCAGAAAATTTCAGATTTGTCTAGAGCTGCCAGGTAGTACATTGGTCGTAAGGAGAAAGAGTTGAAGATTGCAGGTATTTTGCAAGCAGAAGAGCATGTAGATGGGCTGTATGAAGGGATGTCTTATGCGGATACATTGTGTGAGATGGAAATAATGCTGAAAACTGATGTATGTAAGGGTTCAAAGATCATACCTGTGCAAACCTTGAATATGTTTCAGGAAATTTTTGATTTTATGCTGAAAACAGAGTTAGAGACTAAGAAAACTTAGCAAACTGAATCTATGGCTGATCTTGATCAGCTTACAGAGTTGCAGAGGGCTGAAACCTTTCACCCAGCAGAGTTAAATGCTGGAAAAATTCAGCATATGGAGTATGAGGTTGCACCCATGCAGTCCATAGAGCCGAGGGTTGAATCCATTCAGCCAACAGAGTTTAATGCTGAAAAATTTCAACATACAGAGTTTCAGGTTGCACCCATGCAGTCCATAGAGCAAAGGGCTGAAATCTTGCAGTCAACAGAGTTGAGAGTTGCTGAAAATTTGTAGAAATTGCAGCAAAGAAAAGAGTGCTTGACTGATGCCAAGGTTGACACGAAGTATAAAATAGTTGATAAGAAGGTTAAGCCGGTTCCAGGGCCGCTTCCTCCTAATAGTGATGAGCAGATAGAAAAAGCTATGAAACAGCCTATGTTGAGAGATCCTGCAAATATTGGACATAAATTTACAGCTGAAACTCTTGCAGAATTGAAGATTGGAAATGATGATTTCTTGCTTCCAGTGGAAAAAGAATGCTTTAGAGAGATGCTTGGACGTCATGGTAAGGCATTTGCTTTCTTTCCTCATGAAATTGGCTGCATTAGTCCCGAATTGGTTGCGCCTATGGTCATCTTCACTGTCCCTCATGTGCCATGGAATAGACGTCCTATACTTGTGCCTAAAGCACACTTGCCAAAGCTGATAGAGTTGCTGAATGAGAAGATTAAGATGGGAATTTTGGAACCCTCTTCTGCGCCCTATTCTAACAGGTGGTTTACTGTACCAAAGAAAAATGGTACTTTGAGATTTATTTAGGATATGTAGCCTGTGAACAAAGTGACAATCAGGAATGTGGGAACAGGTCGAGTTGTGGATGAATTTGGTGAGGTTTTTGCAGGACAAGCCATCTATTCTCTAGGTGACTTGTATTCAGGTTATGATCAGTTTCAGCTTGCCTTGGAAAGCATGGATATTACTACTATGCGGACACCTATTGGTCTTGTGAGGATGTGTACCTTGCCTCAAGGTGCCACCAACTCAGTTGCTCATATAATGAATGCTATGCATAGAGTTCTACGAGACTATATTCCGCAGTATACCATGCCTTTCCTAGATGATGTGCCTATTAAGGGTTGTGCAGAAGAAGAAAAGAATGAGAGTCTTGATTTGCGAGGATGTAGATAGTTTGTGGCTGAACACTTGGTTGCTTGTGAGCAAATATTGACACGATTAGAGGAGCAAATATTGACACGATTAGAGGAGGTGAACTTGACTCTTTCAGGGCTGAAATCTGTCTTTGGTGTTAATGAAGTCATCATAGTTGGGCATATGGTTGGTTATTATGGCAGGAAGCCTTCACCTGCAAAGGTGGATGCTATAAGCAGGATTGCAGAGTATTGCTCGACTACTTTAGAGATGCGGAGATTTGTGGAAGCTTGTGTATTTTACATGATTTGGATTCCTCATTTTACTAACATAGCAGATGTTCTCTATCAGCTGCTTCGAAAGGGGCATAAATTTCATTGGGATGAGAAGCATTCGAAAGCCATGCGTAAACTCAAGAAGCTGTTGCAGTCAGCTCCTACTCTTCGCAAGGCGGATTATTAGTGTGGACGGCCAATCATGTTGACAGTTGATACTAGCCCTATTGGCATAGGTTGGGCAGTGGGACAGGATGATGCTGATGGAAATAGATATGCAATCTGCTTTGGAGCTAAAGTTCTTAATGAGCGACAGAGGAGATATCCGCAGATTAAAAGAGAGTTGTGGGGAGTAGTCACTGCACTGAAGTGTGATAAAGGGTATTTTATTGGAGCTTCAGTTGTTGTGGAAACTGATTGTTTGCCTTTGCTTGGCATAATTACTAGCTGTTCGACTCCAGATATAGCAATGCTTCGGTGGATTGCCTACATCAAATCATTGAATCCAGAATTTCGACATATAGCAAGAAAAGATAATCCAGTTGCTGACATGCTATCTAGAGTGAGATATGAGGATGAGGAGTCAATGCTTGCAGAAGATGATGAGACAGAGCTTGCAGCTTCTGTCCTTGTTCATGATTGTCATGTATCTACTGTTGAAGTCTTTATTGAAGAACTCTATGTTGATGAGTGGCTGCAAATTGGACAGTATCTAAGTTCATTGACTCGAAGAGCTGATTGGACAGATGATGAATTCAAGAAAATTAGAAGAAAGGCTTATGGGTATTTCTTGAAAGATGGTTTTAGTTGGAAGCATCCAAAGAAGAGAGGCAGCTTACCCTTCAGAGTAGTTTGTGAGATAGCGATGTAGATACAGATTATGCGAGAGTTTCATGAGAGTTCATGGGCTGGTCATAGAGGTGTGTGGGCTATCTATGAGAAAATCAAAGAAAGATATTGGTGGAAAGGGATGTATAAAGATGTTTCCCACTTTGTGGAGACTTGCAGGGACTATCAACTCTACTCTTTAGTGCGGCATCGTGATGAGTTGCATCCAACCTATCCGCTATGTATGCATTATAAATGGGTGGTTGACTTGGTTACTTTGCCAGTGGGACTTTGGCAGATGAGATATCTTATCTTAGCTAGGGAGGATCTTACAAACTATGTTGAAGGTAGATCTTTGCGGACGAAGACCACCACTACAGTATGTAAATTCTTGTTGGAAGAAATATTTTGCAGGTATGGATGTATAGCCAAGATTACAGCTGATCATGGAGAGCTAGATGCAGACAAAGCTAGAGAATTTTTCTCACGGCTTGGGATTAAGTTGGCTCTTACTACTGCCTATAATCCAGAGGGAAATGGCAAGAGCGAAAGAGGACATCCGCCCATAGTTAAGGCATTGGCAAAAGCTTGTAGAGGTCGGATTGGAGATTGGCCGAGATTACTACCTTTTGCATTGTGGGCAGACCGCTCTACACATAGCGTGACTACTGGATATATGCCTGCAGAGTTGATGTATGGGCAAAAACCTGTCATGCCTATAGAAATATGTGCTCTCACGTGGAGTGCTCTTCCATGGCATGAGAATTTATCAAGGGAGGAGCTTCTAGCTCTTCGGATTCGTCAACTAGAGAGAAGGACAGAAGATGTGCAGCTAGCAATTGATCGTTTGAAGGCATCCCGACTCAGAAACAAGAACAGGTTTGATTTGAGGCATTGGCTTGAGGCCTAGAGCCATAAAAGAAGGAGATTGGATTCTAGTCTACAACAGTAGTTTAGAGAATCAGCATAGTAGCATGAGAAAAATGGTTCAAAGATGGTTTGGACTGTATGAGGTGAAACAGGTTTTTGATAATGCTACCTATGAGTTGGCTGAATTAGATGGAACAGTATTGAGGGTGCCCATTGCTGGAAAATGAGTTAAGATTTTCAAGAGAAGAGAAGATGAAGAGTATTCACTTGAAGCATTGGCAGAAGAAGAGCAGGTAGAAGAAAGTCTAGTAGAAGAAGCAAAGAATATGGATGATGAAGCTGATGGAGAAACAGGTCTACTAGAAACTGATGAAGGACTGGACCTCTTTGTGGACTTGGATGATCCTGGATAGTTGGCTCATCCGGAGGATGCGCAGGTTTAGAGGGGGTGGATGTCGTGCTGCTGCGCATCCGAGTCGTAAACACCTCCATTTTTGTTGTGCATTTGTGTTATCTTTTCGCGTGTGATTCATTGTGTGTGATTGATGCATTAAGATAATCCATCCTTTCAGTATCCGCACCCAATGTACATACTCCACTTGTGTGTTTGTGCTTGTGTGTGTTTCAATTTGTATGCATGTTGTATGTGTGACAGAAAAATATGAAAAACTGATGCCAAAGGACATTATCAAGCTGATAATTTCAATAATGATCTCCAAGAAAAGTACAGGAAATCGTGGAATCAAATGAGGCGAATGGAGGAGATGAACCAGAGATCTTTGTGATATCGAAGGTCATTGAAGCATTGAATCAAATCGTGCTATCATGCTAATTTTTTGATGCTTGTGGTTCATGTCATCCATGGCTGAACTTATGGACCTTGCTTTGATTGGATCACAACAGAAATCCTTTGCTACATCTGATTTCAAAGGTTGGTTATAAATTGGTGCATTTGATACCATGGATTCATGGGAGAAATCATTGAAGTAGTAAAAGAGAAGGCTTTCTATTTTGAAAGTTGGAGGGAAAGATAGAAAGCTTTGTACTTTCAGAATAGCCTTACGAATGCTATGTTGAGATTGGAGAGGGAAAAAGCTAGGAAAAAGGGGGATATTTTTGAAAGGCTATGAATGGCGGGCTGCGCTCAGATTAGAGACAGATAGAGCTTAGTCGACAAACTAGGGAATGATTAATGGAGTGTGGACAGAGCGAGACACAGAGAATACTCAGTTGACAAACTCAGAATGATCCTGATAATATCATGCAATAATCCTCTGTATCCGTGTATGATAATTTGTGCTTGAAAGGCGGGAGAATGGCGGAATTTAAATACACAGACACCATCCGAATCAGAATATCACGGAATGCTGGATGAAAGCTAAGAGCCTGCGTACCGACAAAAGAAAGAGACTCATGACTGACTGAAGGAATGAATAGAGAGAGAGAGAGAGATGAGCATCGTGCCGAAGGAGACCATCCAAGCGATAGCACAGATCATTGGCATCAACAACCTGCCTGACGATGTCGGTGCTGCCCTTGCCTCTGATGTTGAATATCGGATTCGGAAGCTTATGAGTAAGCAGGTGTTCATGGCCAGCTGAAGGACTGCCTAGGAACATGGGATTTTAAGAGCAAACATCAGCAAGGAGGCTGTAGCCAGGAGCTGGATGAGTGGCCTGAACAGCATGCTCGACAACGAAGATGGTTTACTGCTGCAGATGCTCTCGAGAATTGTTGGTATGAATGGATGCAAAAAGTCCTGGATAAGTGCATCTTGTACCTGAGTGCCCACAACGATTTCTTGCCTTGACCTTGGTTACAACAATTTCTTGTCTTGATCTAAGATGGGGTAATGGAGTGGTATTTTATTGATATAGTACATGTAAGGTGTGCTAGACATGGAGTTGGCGTGACCTGGAGTGGGTTTATGCTGTTGTAGAACACTACAGGCCTTCATGGAGCATTGCTGAATATGCAAATGGGCTGAATCTGGAGTGGTGCTATGCCAATTAAGAACTCTATAAGTTTTTATGAAGGAATGGCCTGAATTTGAGTTTTCTGCTCAAATTCTGGACACTTCTGATGCAGTATCTTCATATGGTCAAATCAGTTCAGACAGCAAGAGATCCTACAATGGTTCAGTGTCTTGGGAGATAGCGTGGACTTGGTACTGGCAGCATGGGAAATAGCTTGAAGTTGGTGCTTGTCAACTTCATGCTAATTACATAATTTCTATGCATAGTGCGGGAGATCAGGAGTTTAGGGCTTCATTTGGAAGGCTGGTTTGGAAGTATAAGATTAGTGCTCTTGTTGGTAATGTTCTTATTGATAGGTATGCTAAGTGTGGAAGCTTGGAAGATTCACGCAGTGTTTTCGATCAGCTTCTGAACTGTGATGCAGTGTTATGAGGTGTAATCATTTCAACATATTCCAGATATGATCAGCACCTTACTGCAGGGTGCCCATGTTGTCGTCATCATCCTCACTGAATTTCTGTTGATCTAGCTAAAGGCTTTACAAATTGCAGAGAATGCTCAATCTTGGAAGTTCGTCAGATGTTGGCTTACTTTGGATGGTTTTGAAGAGCTCTCAAACACGGCAGTGACTTTGCATTTACAGTTCATAAAGTATGTGTCATCCCATAAGCATGTGGTAATAACAGAATCGTTGCTAAGGATTATAGGTATCACTTTCAGCATTTCAAGGTCACGCAAAAGATATCAGAGTTGGCTGATTCTTCCCTTAGAAGATCTAGTTGGAATTATAAACTTTGCTGAAATTTGAATGCTGAGAACAGCCTTGAACTGGTACTGAATGTTGCGCAGACTTATGGGTTGATTGCTCAACGATTAGATCGAGAAAAGGCTCAGAATTGTTGTCCAGCAGAACTCTTCAAGTCTCTTAAAGCCTATCTGCCAAAGGCATCACTATCTTCAAACACCTGAATGTAAAACAGTTTATGAGATACTACAGATTTTTCTAAACTTGGACCTCATGTAAGTTACTTGATAAGGAATATAGTGAACTTTGGTATCAAAAATTCGATTTCTTCTTGTTAGCCTCTTTCCTTGTTGCAACTTGAACTCCGTGTTCAGCAGCCCTTACATGAGATCTACGATAGTGCCCATCAAAATATAATCTATAAATCGAATACTCGCTATCCTCCAATGCTTTCCTCCGCCATTGCTGCTATCTCTACACATCAACTGAAGCATTCAAAATTGTTAGTAAAATAATACAATTAAATCGAAAAAAATGAATACCTAGCAGTATTCAGCTACACAAATAAATCAGCTAGTTAGAAATAAATCCTAACCTTAATTTATTACGAGTGCGCACTCTAAACTCATAGACGTTTATTAATTTAATATGCATTTTGCGGAATCACCTGCTATGGAATCACCCATGTACACACTAAATTAATGAAACGCTCGAAAAGGACAGGCGTCCCCATCAAGTTCTCGCACAAAGAATCCACTTTGTGTATGAGCCACGGTCATCAAAGTTTATGGAATCCACCGTAAAACCTCACGGAATCCACCGTGAAATATGCCTCCTGGCATCATACCCCCGGGGTGGGATAGCAATTGACCTCAATTGCTATTAGCTCAATGTGGAGCTAACAGAGTGGGGAAAGCATTTAAGTCTCTAGCGTGCATCCATTGTGCTTCCTCTACAGGATGGTTCTTAAATTTAACTAGATATCTAGAATATCTTCGATCAGTTCTAGTGGTCATAAAGTCAGTGTCTATGATAGCTTCTAGTTCAAGTATTTTAGTCTCTTCCTCTAACAAAGGTGGGTTTTCATAAACAGGGTGTATAGGTAATTGGCCTCTGAATGGTCTTAGTAAACTAATGTGAAATGTGTTGTGAATTTTCCAATGAGGTGGTAATTCTAACTTGAATGCATTGTCATTTACTTTATGAATGATCCTAAATGGTCCATAGAATCTAGGGGCTAATTTCACAACTGGGTGTCTATCTACACTTTGTAGTCTACGTTTTTCTATTCTCAACCAAACATAGTCATCAACTTTGAAATTCATTGCTTGTCTTTTCTTATTGGCTTGTTTGGTATATAATTGCTGGGCTTTAGCAATCATGTCTTTAACTTCATCAAAAATAGTATTGTGCATACTAGCAATATCATCAGCACTCTGAATTCTATTTGACAAAGATGCAACAGGTGTAGATAATCTATATCCATAAATCACTTCAAACGGTGCTTTCTTTGTAGATGTGTGTGGTGTATTATTATATGCAAACTGTAATAAATGCAAATGTGTGTCCCATGTCTGAGGTTTAGATATAGTATATGCACGTAAGAGATCTAGAATAGTGCTATTAGTGGCTTCTGTTTGTCCATTAGTTTCTAGATGAAATGTAGATGAGAAATCAATATTTGTGCCTAGGTTAGCAAACAGAGTAATCCAAAAGTTGTTACAAAATCTAAAATCACGATCTGAAATAACAACTTTTGGCAATCCATGGTTAGTGAAAATAGTTTTCAAAAACAATTGTGCTGCTTGTGATGCTGTTAAACTTTTCTTACATGGTATGAAATATGCTTGTTTACTAAATCTATCTACAATTGTCCAAGTCATATCATGGTTAGATTTAGTATTAGGTAAGCCAGTAATAAAATCCATAGAAATTTGTTCCCATGGTCTAGATGGAATAGACAAAGGCATAAGTAATCCATACTGTTTACCATGATGTCTCTTAACTCTTTGACAAATCAAACATTCAGAAACAAAGTTAGATACATCAGTGTCCATATGCGGCCAATAAAAATCTTCAGTTAATGTACGTAAAGTAGATATGATACCTCTATGACCTTGATATGGGGGACAATGAATCTCATTCAAAACAAAAGATTGGAATGGAATTGTAACACACAATCTTTTTTCATAAAACATAAATCCATCATTATATGACAATGAATCAATAGGATTCAAGTTATTTTGAAATAATTTCTTCCAATCAGCATGAAAAGTAATATCCTGATGATAAGTATCTTTCATAGCAATCAAAGAATCAAAAGATATAACAAAAATATTATGAATGGCAGGTCTTCTACTTAATGCATCAGCCATTACATTTTCTTTTCCGGGTTGGTATTGAATGATAGGATGAAAACTCTGGATAAAAGATGCCCATTTGATATGTCGGTTAGAGATTTGGGGTTGGCTACGTAAATGTCTAATACTTTGCTGATTGGTCTTAATCATAAATTCTGAACCCATTAAGTAGTGTTTCCACTGTCTTAATGCTTGTACAACAACTAGTAATTCTTTGTCATATGTGGAATATTTCAGTTCAGAGGGTTTCAGCTTACAACTAGAATAGGCTATATGATGATTGTCTTGCGTAAGTACAGCTCCTATTCCTGATCCGCTAGCATCGGTCACCACTAGAAAGAATGGTCTATTAAAATCAGGCAACTGTAGGACAGGGGCATGGGTTAATGCATGTTTCAATAAGTCAAAGGATTTCTGTTGATTTTCGGTCCAATGATAGACAATTTCTTTCTTCAGAAGTTTAGTCAGTGGTAAAGCAAGTAATGAAAAATTACGTACAAACTTCCTATAGAAACTAGCAAGACCAAGGAATGAGCGTAACTCATGCACATTTTTAGGTATAGGCCAATTCAATATTGCATCTATTTTCTTAGGGTCAACTTTAATTCCATCAGATGATACAATATGACCTAAATACTCAATTTCTGTTTTAAACAATTCACTCTTTTCAGGATTTGCATACAGTTGATTATCTTTAAGTAAGTGGAAAACCAATGACAAATGCTCATAGTGTTCTTTCTCATTGTGGCTAAACACCAAAATATCATCAAAGAAGACAATTACACAATACTGATATTTCAAAAATATATGGTTCATCATTCTACTAAACGTAGCAAGTGCATTAGTCAATCCAAATGGCATCACTAAAAATTCATAATGACCAAACTGTGTTCTAAATGCAGTCTTGAATATGTCCGACTTATCTAGTCTCACCTGATGATAACCAGACTTAAGGTCTATTTTACTAAATATAGCAGATCCTTGCAGTTTGTCCATAAGGTCATCAACTCTAGGAATGGGATACCTATTCTTTACAGTGATCTTATTTAGAGCTTGATAGTCAATGCACATACGATAGGTATTATTCTTTTTCTTGACTAACAGAACAGGTGCACCGAATGGAGAACTACTAGGTCTAATAAATCCTCTATTTAGTAATTTCTCAACTTGACTCTGAATTTCTTTTTGCTCTATCTGGTTATGCCTATATGGTGCTTTGCAAGGTGGTTGTGTGCCAGGAATCAAATCTATTTTATGGTCTTCTAGACGTGAAGGAGGTAAACCAGGTGGTAGGTCTTCGGCAAAACATTTCTTAAAATGTGCAAGAAATTCTTTATGCCTAGGATGCATATGATTTTCTTTTACTTGCAGTTCATTCACCCAAATGAGATAAGATTTACTACTCTTATGTAATGCACGTTTAGCTTGAGTATGTGAAAGCAGTGAAAAAACATTAGATGCATGCATACCATATAATGTAATAGATTTTCCTTGAAAATTAATATTCATTGAATGTGTGGAATAGTCTATATCTGGGTTATGCTGGTGATGCCAAGGCATACCTAAAATAATGTCACTCGACTGTAATGGAACAACTAGAAAATTTCTTCTTTCAGTGTATTGACCAATTTGAATCTCTAAGTGATGCACTTCCTGTGTACCATTATACCTAGTGCCTAAGAATGCTGCTTTAATGCGATAATGCGTAGGTACAGTCTGTAACTTCAATTCTTTTACTAGCTTTGCTGAAATAAAATCATGAGTACTACGGTCATCATGCAAAATAATCTTTTCCTTTCCATGCACCAAACATTTCATAGTCAATAAAGAATGTGGAGTTGGCATACCTGGTAAAGTATCCGAAGGAGTAGTAGTGTCATCCTCATCTTCTGTGAAATCTGGCATCTCTTCATGTTCGTCTTCGTCCATTGCTCCAAGGTAGTTGATATGGGCAGGTGGCTTCTTTGAATGGCAATTTGCTGCTAAATGTCCAGGCTAGTGGCATTTATAGCATACTATTGGCTTGGCTTTGGTTACATTGTTTGCAATGGCAGGAAGTCTAGGTACATTAGGGTTTGGTTGTGGAATAGGCTTGAAATTTTGATTGACATTGGATGGTAAAGGAGGTGGTTTTGCCCAATTTTTATGGAAAGATGATGAAGAGAAACGACCTAGATTAAATCTTCCGAAATTGGAATTGAATTGCTTAGATCCATAATTACCATTGGCTTGGAATTGCTGTGGACATCTGTCTCTACCTCGCAGCTTGTCTTCAGTGTCGTGAGCTAGTGAAATTGCATCTTCAAGACTAGCAGGCTTGAACATGTTAACTTCAGCGTAGTAATGTCCAAGGAGTCCAGACATATACTTGCGCTTGTGTGTCGTTTCAGGTACGTCTTCAAGCATGCGTAGCTGGAGCATTCTACCTATACGCAGGTTTGCTGAAGCATTTTCAATATACGAAGAAGAATAAATCGCAGATTTTTTGAAGATTGAGAAAGCTATACCTAAAAACACATAAGCCTTATATTCCCGAACTTGAGCTACGCTCATCCCGCTAACCTGATTTTGAGTGAGAAAGGTCTTTTTAGTTTTGCAGGATGACGGAACCACATATGGATGATCTTATGGCTGAAGACGACATACCTGAGCCTACAATGGAGCAAAAGCTGGACTTAATCATGATGCAATTGGAAGAAGAACGAAGGGCTAGGCAAGCATTGCAAGCTCAACTTTTGGTTAGGGCACACATGTCAGGGCATGATAAAGACCAACATTGTTCATCACAGCAACAACATTGTTGACATTCATCATCGACTATGGATTTGCACTTGTCAGTGGTGGTGGTACGGTCAGATTATCCAGCACACAAAGCGAAATACTGTGTGATCATAGGGATTTCTTAGCCTATCATATGAGATACATTCTTACCAATTTCTAGCGCAAATGGACCAATGATCGTGTAGATATGAGCTGGAAATCAGACGGGAGCAAAACCCTAATAGAGAAGAGCCATAGCTTGTCTCAAACCAAGCTTTCTCTCTCACCTCATTTACTCTTCTATTGAAATCTGTATCATTCAGACCTATATGTTCTCCAGCAATGGCAATCTTCAAGAAGATTTGGAAGAATCAAATCAACAATCAAGATCATCATAACTAGTATTTATTGATACTCAAATAGTGCTTCTTAGCACTTAAAGTTTTTTCTTTGGCTTACTCAAGAGTAACTCATCTTGAGATGCTTCAAAGATTACTATCAATTTCTGATGATTTGAATTTTTTATTGATCCAATTCCTTGTAAGTCTCAGTCTCAATGTAAAAGGATAGACATTGCCCAAGTGTTCTCATGGTAAGACCTCCTTCTAAGATGATTGAAGTGATACATATAGAAAAGTTTAATGGTGAAGGATTTCATGCCTAGAGGAGAAAATCATGTACCATCTCACGAGGAAAGACCTCTTCGATCTCTTTGAGGAAGATGATGCAAATGACAATGCTAAAGAGGAAGATGATGCAAGAGACCAGCCTAAAACAAGGACATGGAAGAAGATGAACAACTAACCTCTAGGTATTATTTCCTGGGGTCTATTCGATGATGTATTACATCATATTTCCGACATTAGGGATGGAAAGAAGGCATGGAAAAAACTTGACAAGATCTTTGGTACAAAAGAAAATAACTCGAATGTAAAATTACTTATGCAATTTTATAAATTGGATGTAAAAGAAAGTTTATCTATGATTGTACACATCAATAAGTTCAAGAGCCTTAAAACTTAGCTAGCAACTCTTAAAAAGAACATTGATGAGGATGAGGCAATAGCAGTGCTACTTGCTAGTGTTAATCATGAATCGTATGAGAACCTTGTTTCAACACTATGTAATGTTTTGAGTCTCTCACTCAAAGAAATTGAGCACTCACTGCTTGATAGAAAAAAAAATTTATAAAAAAACCAGCTTCAAGGAAAATCTCTTATACACTAAAGGAGCTATTGGACCCAAAGGTTGAGGATTCAATACCAAGAATAAAAGTCGGATGACATGTCATTATTGTGGTAAGACAATAAAATTCGGATGACATGATAGGCCACATCATATGGTTTTGAGAAAGTTATGGGCATGTTATGCGGGTGCCACATTTTTAGTATTCAAAAAATGGGAATTGGGAGATTCCCAAACTCACTAATATTGTGTTCTATAGTCATCTTTGCCACTAGATAGAATGTCTCCTCATAATCCAATTCATATTTTTGTGCATAATCCTTTGCCAACCAGCCTTGATTTATACCTTTCTAGAGAACCATCCAATTTGCACTTGACTTTGTACACCCATTTGCAACCAATGTAGTTCTCTCCATAAGGTAACTACACTAAATCCCGTGTCTTGTTTTTCTTCAATGTATCCATCTCCTCATCGATAGCTTGTCACCATTCTTTGCTTTCCACTGCTCCATCAAAGCAAGTAGGTTCCACATGTTGTACATAAGAAATCATATAAGCACAATGCATCTTTATGAACCCATTATATGTCAATCTATCAACAAGATATCTAACCCTTTGTGACCTTCTCAACTAGGTGTACTACTTGGCATGATTGATTGAAGTCATAATAGCTTGCAGATATCAATCTTGTTTGTGATTTTCTAGATTAGATCCTAATTGAATTAAGAATTGGAATAGATAGGAATTGAGGAGCTCTATACCTCCCCCAAGGATAGGTGTTGAATCCTCATACCAAGAGGGGATGTTTTCACCGCCGCGGAAGCACGAACTGGCTTTGATGGCAAGAGGTCTCCTAGCACGGATTATATTAAGTAGAAGCTGGATGGGATGCAAGGGGGGCTCTGGCTAATGAATCCCTTTTGGCATCTAGAAACTACTGGGTCCCGTGTATGGTGGCCCGAGTTCTATTTGGACACCTATAACACAAGATATAGGTGGATTTGATCTTGGTGATATGCAAATGCACCGGATAAGGCAACACACAAAATTATAAATTTTTGTCCTATATGGGCGGGAGAACACACATTGTGGAATATAATCAATGAATTTGTTTTATTTTGATTGTATGTCCGTGAGTAAATTACATCAACGAACCACTGTGCATAAAAGGGATTTTAATTAATGAAGCTATTTTTATATGTTTCACGTAATGTGGTAGATAATTAGATAACTAAGAACTTCCATAGAGGGAAGCTGGTGGATGGATTCCCGACAAATCCAATCCTATGGCAGCGTGGTCTCGGTTAGCGAGAGATTTCCCAAAAAACAAACACTAGGAAGAAACTCTAGGAAGGACCGATTCACTGACTTACTTAGGGTTTGGTCTCAAAACCCAAACTCTAAATTATCTTAGGGAAAAGATATGATAGCTATGCCAGAGCACTGGAGGGATTTCATAAATCCTTATTTTGCCTACTAGAAAAAAGTGTTGTTCTCCGTGAACCAAGGGTAATGGTAGTTGTTCCTTTCGAACAAGAAGCCTCTCAAAGGACACCTTTGGATCTGAGCTAGTTGTTGATAGGTGACTGTTAGGTCAATTAGGAATCTTCAGGTCAGTTCTCCATGGGTAACGGTAGGATGCTTCCCCAACGAGGTAGACCTAGGGTTAACTAGCTGGACAAAATCCGATCATTCTGGTTAGAGTACGAATGGAGACTATTAGAAGTGAAACTCTAGGCGACTACTAAAATGTTATCTATCGTCAAGAAATCAAGGCGGGTACACTACATTCAATAACGTGTTTCTAACCATACATCAATTTAGGAGGCATAAAATCTCTCATTGCACTATGTGTCATCCTTTCAGACCATGATGCAAATGGTCTCATCCTTGACCACTCCTTTATGCACTATCTACAGGATTTTGCTAGTGCCTTAGTGATACACATGTATCTCTTTCCACTCTTGCCATTATCTTCTTGATTGCATGCTATAAGTTAGAGCCAATTTTGTCTCAAACCATGAGAATAATTTATGAGTCTCGTTTGTATCCAATTTCTCTATGTCTATTGTAATCTTACCAACACAATCATATTTGAAAACACCTTCACTACAAGGATATAGGGGAATAGTGATGGGAAGTTGAAATGCAAATTAGCGGCATCACTATTTGCAATGCAATTTGCGTCGCAAATAGAGACAATACTCAGACAAAAAAACGAGCCAAAACCGGAGCATAGCATTTCATTGCAAAGAGCGAAAGAGAGAGAAAAAGAGAGAGCAAAATAGATTGTATGTTTGGGAGGGAGAGGGAGAGAAAGAGTGAAAGAGAGAGAAGGAGAGCTTCTCCTTGCCCCTGGACCATTCATGAAGAAGAGGAGGAAGTGCAGGAATGGCAAAGAGGAGCCACCATCACACGAAGAGGAGATGAAGCATCCATCCTCGAGCCTTTGTAGTGGTGCCTTGCTCTCTCTTGGTTTGTTCTTGTTCTTTCTTCTTTTCTTTTGTTTGTTTTTGTTAAGAATGAGATGCATTGAGGGAGAAAGAGAGGAAATGAAAGAGAAAGAAGAAGAAAGAAAGAACGAGAGAGAGAGAGAGGGAATACCACTTGCAAATACCATTCCCTAGTCTTGTGATGATGTGTAATATTTTTTACGAAAGCTTGGCATGGACGACAAGAGCATCCATGCATGTGTCAACAATTGCATGCTGTTTTGAGGAGAATATGAGACTATGGAGACATGTCCAAAGTATGGTGCTTAGAGGTATCCACAAGACTTGCAAGGGCAAACCATTCCTTAGAAAGTTCTTAGACAATTTTCACTTATCCCATATATACATCACATGTTTCGTACGTTAAGCTTAATGATATTGACAACGTGGCACGCACAAAATAGATCCACAAATGGAGTCCAACGAATATCAGTAGATTCACGTTTATTGAGCAACATTGACTCTACCTTTCAAGACTTTGCAAGAGAGCTAAGGAACCTTGGGCTTGGTCTTGTTATGGATAGCGTGAACCCATTCGATCTCTGCTGAACTTCTTATAGTGTGTGGCATGTAGTCCTTGTTAACTACAACATCTCACCATGGCTTTCTAGAAAGAAAGGACACTTGATTTTTAGCTTCCTAGTTCCTAGCCGCTACAAAGTCAAGAATATGGACGTCTATATCCGTCCATTAGTTGATGATCTTAATATTTTGTGGGAGGAGGGGCTCACCATGGAAGATATGAGCAAGCAGGACGAGCCAATATACGAGCCATTCTCATGTGGACCATACATAACTTTTCGAGACTTGGAAAGTGCTCAGGTAAGAAGGCTTCGATTCTCGTTGGTAATATCTATCATAGGTCGTTCTAATTTGTATTCACATGATAGAAGTGTTGGGACAGGGCTGGTTACCTCAGGTTATCATGCATGTCCATTGTGTGGGCCAGGGTTAGACTCTCGAAGGTCACAAACCATGAAGAAGATGGTATATCAAAAATACACCGCTTTCTTCCCGAAGGGTTATGAACTGAGGGAAGGTTTTCTTGGATGACCTTTAGTACTAATGAATGCTTGAAGGTGGTACGAGATTAAAATTGCCCACACGGAGTCAATCCAAATGGAATGCAAGGGTTCTTAGTTTTCTACAAGTTACCATATTGGATCCACTTACACATCAAGCACTTGTTATATCCCATGCATATTTTCAAGAATGTGGGCAGCTTACTATGGGACTACATCACATGAAAGAGAAACACTACAGGGACATGAGTGGATTTGAAGGAGGTAGGCAAGATGCAAGCGCTTTGGCCGCAGTTAAGTCTGCACTCCAATAGGTATGATGCGTTCTCTCTGAGATCCCCGTTTTTTAAAGACGACCAGTTATTAGGGCTAGAATCCCATGATTGGCATAAGATATGTCAGGTTTATACTACGAATGGATTGTAAGTGGCCTTCATATTCTACTAATTGGAGTGTATTCATTATTCGTAATGCTTCTTCATTTGTGGCAGCTTGTACTAGCAATCATCGTGATCGTAGAATGCCTTACTCCAGAAATATGTGGGGCGATTTACAGGTTTTCAAATATAGTGCAATGGATATCACAAAAGAAGATCAAAACATCCACTATTGAATCCTCAAGACCAAGATCAATGGAGAGTATTTGTCTCTTTGAGAAGTACTCGCCCACCAACATGCTCACAATACAAACCCACCTCTTAGTTCATCTTGTAGACGAAGTGGAGATTGTTGAAGTTGCCCATACGTTATGGATATTCTTATTGGAGCGCTTCATCAAAACCTTGAAAGGCTTTGTGCAACAATGATCTTAGCCAAAAGGTAGCAAGGTTGAAGGTTGGCTAGTGTCTGAGGTGTTAGTGCATATTTCACACTGGCTACCAATGGTGGATTCAGACAAGAGTATGCTTTGGTCACTGAAGGAAGATGATAAATTGACCGCAGATGTGATGGTTGAAAATGAGGTAGAAAAAAGAATGGATGTTTCAATGGAGGAGAAAGTGAATCCTTTTCATATGTTGTCCCATTCCTCCATGGAGACATGGCTCCCTAGGTACGAGCAAGCTAAGAAAGATCAAGAAGAAGCACGATCTGAATTTCGATGTAGTATGCACCATTGACCGATTAGATATCATGAGGGCATGGAGGAGATGCCTCAGTTTATGTCAATGGGATGGTTGTATGGAGCTTTGATCGTAGTCTCTCGCGAAGGAGTGGATGTCTCAACTGAGGAGTGGGAATTTTGAAGGGAATGTAGTCCAGAGGTGACCACATGTTTTATAAGATGTCTTATCTATATTTTATATGTAACAACTAATTAATCATTTCAATGTACATTACAAAATATACAGTGCGTCATAGTCACGCTCGCTGATGACACGTTTTGCAAGGAGCGTATTAACAAAATACGCTCCACAACGGATTGTGGTATCATGGCAAATTTCAAGCAAGAGAGTTGATAGTGAGCCACAAATACAAATATCATTTTACATGAGATGGAGTATTTTGGAAACTTGCAAAGTATTATCACGGTGGATTACCGTAGCTTCTCCATGATCATATTCTATGTGAAGTGGTTCAGAGTGGTATTGGAAGGAGCTAGGGCAATTGTTCGACAAGGTCCATCCAAATTTCTTGAAATGAATTCTGAAAAAAGATGGACGGATTTCTGTGCGACATGTTTGTATTGTTGGCCCATTGTGAACATGTGCATGAACTCATGTCTTTTTAAATTTTATTATGACATGGTATATGCCACAAATGTTAAATCTCTCTTGTATGGGATTTTGAACATGTAATTTTCTATCCAAACCCTCGACAATCTCGATGGTGGTATGTTTTACCTTTAGCTTGCTGAAGTGTGAGAGTATATGATGAAAGCAATGTTCCCAGCATAGATGAGGACAATATGCAGATAGAGGGGTCAATGTTGCAAGGGATGAAGGTCACCCAAAGCTTAGAGCATGTAGAGGAGGCAAAATCAGGTAGCAATGATGGAAACACAAGAGGCCAAGAATTCTTTGAGAATGAGATGGACTTATCCTTTTATGGCGACCTTTCTATCGACCTTCTAGTGTATGCGGAGTTATGTCAAACATAGGACCATAGGCTACGTCATACTTGAAGCATCCACCTAGTCAATTTATTGATGAATCCCTTATAAGAGTACTCTAGAGTATTCGTTTTACGTAAGATAATTTTTTTAAGAGTTATATTACCCTGCTTTGCTTGAATATTTATATTTATTATGCTAAGATCAATTTATATTGATTATGCTAACATCAATTTTTATCTATGCAAGTGACCTTTTGTGGATATTTGGACAACGTGATGAAGTGAGGAATTAGAGACAAGGAGCTACAAGAGATCTTCACATGTATGTATCCAGATCAACTGGCTCAATTCAGAGGTATGGAAGACCAGGAGCTCCCTTAGATACCATCAGGAAATTCTGTCAGATCTACTTTAGCACGATGTGATGCTTTCGTTTCCAGTAGATGAGGTCTACACTCTAGACTTGGGCCACGGACAGAGGGAGTAATTATGGGGTATGCTATAGAGACGTGGATGCAGTGAGCCGGTTGTCAACTTGAGATATAGGTGCTACTCCTCGCTCTTATATAGGTTCAAGAGAGGGTGGCTCATGTGGTTGTTGTGGAGGTGTTGATGTAGTGTATTCGTCTCATCATTTTGCTCGAGTTGTATCACCTGTGGGATTTGCCATACATGTGGGGACATTTATTCCAGTCACTCTAGCTGTTGCTCAACTGTCTATAAGTGGCACTCCTATGGATGATAGTCCGAGAGATATCACCCCCATGGGTACACATGATGTACACGGGTCTGCGGGATATGTCTAGGATAGACATATCCCAAACGGGTATGGATACCTTGTAGATGATAGGATAGGAGTCATCATCATGAATGATGAGGGGAGGAGCGTGATGGCTCATATGAGAGAGTTGTGCCAATTAGTTATTTGGCACAACGTCTTGGATCATTGGAAGAACATATCGAAGGGGAGTAAGGACTACATAGTAGCATCCTTGCATAAAGAGTTTATGGTACCCACTACAGTAGATAGGTTTTCCACAAGTTGAATGATGGAGTGCATGCGTGTAGATATGTTATATAGAGGCAATGAGGGCATGACTCAAGGCAAGAGTAGTTCATCATCTTGGAAATGGCGGCCGTAGGACTTATCTGTAGGACTTTATAAGTTTGTCTTTTGTTATTCTTGCTTAATTTTTTGCAATATTGATTGTACTGACAATCATGTTTCCAACAGTTACATTTTGTTTTCTTTGCAACACTCCATTACAAATTGCGATCCCACCAGCCTAAAGACTCGATATGCTGAGAGACACGGTCTCACAACATTGATCGATAGATTGTATGCATGCAGCGGCCTAGTAAGTCACTCATCTTTCTTGCCCATAGTTACTAATTTTAATTAAAATTCATTATTGTATAGTGGACTGATGTATAGTTGTTTCTTTTTTTGTAGAGTCCATTCGATGATCCTTTGTGGCAGGACGAGCTTTCGAATTGCGAGGATCTATAGCTCACACTTGGATCCATTGAGTGCACATCCTCTTATTTTTTGGTCCTTTGATTTACTAGGCATTTTCTATGCGCTATGTTATTATCCTCCTTTGTATCTTGCCATGATTCCATGAGTGCTTTCATTAAGCAATCTTATATTTATTTTATATATTAGTCTTGTGGATTCAAGTACACCTTGCCTTCATTTTGACGACCATTGTACACTTTACTGTAACTCTTTTGTATGGCCCAAATACACCACATAGTGCTACATGTGGCCATAAAATTGTTTCCCCTGTAACTATCACTATTAGCATCGCAAATTTACCTGCATGCATTGCTATTATTGTTGAACTTTGCATTGCAAACCATCGCTATTTGCATCATTATTTGCGTCACAAATAGCGACGCAAATAGTGATGTCAATAGCAACAGTTCTATGGTGTTGCTAATATGTATGGCCCAAATACAACACATAGTGCTACATGTAGCCACAAATTTTTTTCCCATGTGACCATCACTATTAGCATCGCAAATCTACCTACATATATTGCTATTATTGTCGCAATTTGCATCGCAAACCATCGCTATTGGCGTCACTATTTGCATCGTTATTTGCATCGCAAATAGAGTTGCAAATAGTGATGTCGATAGCAACAATTTTATGGTGTTGCTAATACCAACGTGTTTAGCGACGATGCAGGAAATTTTTCTGGTGAACATTTTCATCACTTTGAACGTCAATATCCGGCTTGTATCTTGTAGTGCTTGTCCAAGAGAAATCTATAGATAGTCTCCATAGTCTTTATAGTGAGAGCTCTTCCCTCCACCTAGTTTGTTACTTTCTACAGTGTGAGTACAAGATACTACATTTTTCAGTGACCTATAGGCATTGTTACTAAATCAACCATCCATTTATAGTGCATGGAAAATGGATAAGTTGACTGCAATCGACTCTATGTCCCACAATAGAGTACACTTAGTAAATTTTGCATGATTCCACAAATTGCGCAATGTCTTTATACACTCCATGCTAGGAGTATGTTTCTTTTAACTTTTAAAAGGTATCCACACACACCTCTCGGACTAGCCCACAGGCTCTCATGGAACTCCCACCTAACCTATACCTATATGGTTATGTCTCTAAGAACTCACAGTGGAGCACCCCCTCTTCTTCCTAACATGCTTCTATATATAGCGATCCTTAAAGCAAAAAACCATGAGGCTTTCTCTGTATCCTTTTGAGCTCTTCATCTATCCAGACTTCCCTCATCACTTATATTACTATTGTCATAGTGACCAAGGGGTGATCATTAGATCATATAATTTTAGTTTGAATAGGAGGGGGGGTATTCTTTTGATTATGGGTTAACTCTTCAAGGGTTAAAGATTTGGAAAGAAGAAAAGGACTATGAGAAAAAGAAAAAACGAAATGAAGAGGGGGGTGTGTTGAGCCATCATATGAAGGGGAAGAGGTGCCATCTTCTCTCAATATTGAGAGCGGGAGAGAGGAGGGAATCCTCTTCAATCTACTCATCTTCTTAATCATTATTTCCACCCTTAAAATTTATTTTCATCATCTCTCAAATCATCACCTTGTCTCCATCCATCATCCTCTTCATGCTTGTGATGACTCATCATAACAAGGATTACCATATGTGACCATTCTCCAATCTTTCTTGGGCAAGGAGGATCACCTTGTGATCAAGACTACAATAAATCGGCCAAATTTTTTATCATGCTGACCTCTATTATCATACTGACAAAGAGAAGGAAAAAAATTCCTTAATTTTTCTTTTAACATGTGTAGTAAAGGTTAATTAAAAGAATCATTTGAGCTTAGTTACAATGGGTGTAGAGAACAATGATTTGAGTATGAATTGTGAAGTGCCAAGAATGGGAAGAAATGGAAGTGATTATTAAGTGACCAAGAGAGCATATCAAATTCAATTGTTGGACTATGAAGATGAGACTAGGACTCGCGAGAAATTTTCAAGTGTGTCATTGCTTTATCAAATAACAGACTGACAAAATTTTAATTTATTATTCCTAGAATTTTTAATCTATACATCAAAACTTTGTTATAAAATTTTGCACTTTTTTGATATTTTTCTAATAAAATTACTGTATTTTAAAATTTAAAAAGTGATTATTCTTTATAAAAATAAGGATTTTTATTAATGATAATTATATATGTTCAAAAAAATTATAATAATCTACACAAGAGTCAAGAATGCCATTTATAAATCTTAGTAATGTTTTTGAGATTTTAGAGAAAGAGAAACTAGTTTAAATGCATTTTTAAAAGAAATATTTACATGAGAATGTTATGTTTCCAACCGTATGCAAAATGAAATATATACGTTATGTTGATTCATATTATATGAGATTAAGAAGGAGTACATGACACTTTCTTATTAGTGTTAGAATTGATAAGTTTACTTATTATCTATGAGAATGAATAATGTAGAATAGATTATAGTTGCAAAATAAAATGTAATATTTCATAAACAAAATTAGAGTTTACATTTAATTAATATGATGGCATGAGAAGAGGCCTTAGCATTAGTGCTAAATTGTTATATTTTGATTATATAAATATCATTGGGTTGATTGAGTAGGTGAAGAGAGGAGGGCCAACAACACAGTTTATTAATTAGAAAGAAAAGTTTTGGGTTTTAAAAATAAGCTTTGTATGTTTATGCAAGAGAGTAAAAAATGAGATTTGTTTTTATCTTGCTTATTATTTAGTTTATAATAAAGGAAAGTATGATATTTTCATTACAAGTGAAAATAGATTAATTATTTAAATATTAATGAGCAACGATGAACTTTGTTTTATGGAGAGGGGCGATATTTCTAATAGTGAAATTAAAACATGGGTTTTTGGAACATTAGTTTAATCTCTTTGAATGATTTACTTTTGAATAAATTATAGGTATTAATTTATAAAGTTGAAGAGATAAATTTAAGAAGGAACTTAAACAGTGTACAACTATAGACCTACTAGACCTTCATTCTAAAACAAACTTTTTCAAAGTTAAATAACAAAATCTTGAATAAATTGCCACTAAGATGGAAACAAGTAAATTATAAGGGGGCCCCCCTTGAAAGAAGGAGGAACATCATAGCTAGCTTAGGATTAGAGTGCTAGTGTTTAATCTAGAGACCTAGCCATGTGTCATTACACAAAAAGGAAGTAAAAGGGACTGGCTATGCTTACTTAGCTCTTAGACATTATGTAATATTAGCTAGACTACTATAACAAAAGAGTGGCTTAAATACTTAGAAGGCTAGTCAAGATTTTAGTGATAAATACCACCTATTTAGTGTAATAACTCTTAGGAGTTGGCTCGGAAACCTAGTTACAAGTAGCTTAGTGTTTGGATAGTGACTAGCTAGACTATAAATCTCCCATGGAATTAATAGCCTTGGCAACAAAGGCCTCAGTAAACTCATTAAAAATAGATCCTACATCTACATTCTTTATCTTTCAACCCTATTTTCAGCATTCATGACTATTGAGATTTTAGCCAACATATCCATAAAGTTCAACTTTAAAAACAACCTCAAATGGGTTGTGGTGAAAATGGAAAATGGTTTGTAAAAATACTTTTCAAGTGCTCAATATTTACAAATACCCGTATGAGGACAAGCTTTGAATTCTATGCCTTGAACAAGGTCACGTCGATACAGATTGAGAAGCTTAGAAAATTTAGAGTGAACAAAGTGATGATGCCATATTTTGCTGTTAAGATTGCCAGGAGAGCTCTAACAACATTTACAATATTTTCATTTAAAGATAAATAAAAAATATTACCATTTAAAGGAGCAATAGCTATGGTTTGGCCATCTTTCTGAATCCGACACTTGGTATGGTCAAAAGTGAGAAAGAGACCAAGATCCACAAATCTTGCAACTAGAAAATAATTCCTTTCTACATCTAGGAAATATAGAGCTCCAAATAGAATTCTTGTTGAAGAAAGAGTACCCAGATACAAATCACCTTACCTTAGACTTGGCAGGTTGTGTCATTAGCAAGATAAACTGATTTATGATAATTATGTAACCATTGGGGCTGATATGTCATGTTTTCCATGGTACCATAATTAATAATAAAAAGAGATCCATCACAAACATGAAGCATCCTTTTCTGAGAGATAGAATAACTCACACAATTTGCTTCTTCAGTAGTGTTGTCATGTGTAGCAAAACATGCTCTATTACAATTTAAATCAAAATGCCTCTTGAAACATAGATGGGTTGCATGATCACTCTTTTTTTAGTATTCACAAAGAGAATAATCTCTAGATAAACACGGTTCTTTATTTGTAATACCATGTTCTTAATTATATTGTTTAGCCTAGCAATCCATCTTTAGTTTGGCCATTTCTATTGCAATAAGAATAATGTATTTTAGAAAACTTGAGACAAGAGAAGTTACCACCACAACAACTACTACATGTAGAGTGTAGAAAGGAATGCTTCAAGCATGTAAAGATTGGTCGATTTGTTCTAAGTATGTGTCCTCTTGTGAGATCATAACAGTTTCTTGATTTTTGTGTCATCGTTCATGTCATTGGAAATATTCAATCAAAGATATACAAGTTTGATCAAAATTGATCCTATTTTTGTTAGATAATATGGTAACAATATTATCATAAGCAAGATTCTTTACAACATCAAAAATATGTATAACCAATTGCTTTCATGGAATAGCATCACCAGCAATAGCAAGCTAATTGATAATGCTCTTGAATGATTTAATATGTGTTATCATAGAAGTCGCGATGTTGTATTGTAACATAGTGAGATAACTATGTAGATAAAGTGTTTCTGTAATAGATTTGTTCTCAAAATTTGCTACCAAATACTCCCATATATCTTATGAGGTTTAACGATTACATACATCAAGCATAATAAATTCTTGAAGAGTAGAAAGAATATACTAACAAGGTGCTTTGTCACGTTTGACCCACTCATTATGAATAGTTTGTCATTCTTCAAAGATAGGTCCTTTAATTACAAGGGTATTATCATGAGCATGATCAATTTGATGAGGTGGATATTCATAACTACCAAAAAAAATGTCATGCAAGTCATCGCCTTTAAGAATTAGCAATATTTAGACTTTCCACTCAAGGAATCATTGTCTTTGAAAGTGAGGAATGGAATGTTTTCCAAAAGAAAATCAGTTGATGATTATAGAATTCGATATAGCTGGCTGAGAGAATGCATACAGTATGAGATCAAAGAGTTTGTACACCATATAAGAAATGACAAGACCAAAGTGCGACACAACAGATCGTATGTAGAAGCTATGTTGTAAGGAAATATCTTTAGTTCAAAAAGCATACTTCAAAAGAAAGAGACCCAAGATAGACAAAACATGGGTAAGAAATAAAGCAATCCAAAATAGACAAAACATGTGAGATAAAAAATTGGTTAAACATGGACGACAAATATGAACAATGCTGAAGACGTTATCACTTTACTCTTTGGCCAAGAATAAATGAAACACAAGAGTGAGTAGTCGTGATGAAACTTGTGTTGTAGAAGTTTGCATGAAAAGTTGTTATCCTGTTTGTTTTCTTGTTTCAAGTCCAGTTTACCTAAATTGACGTAGCTTTTGAGTTTCCCAAAAAGAAACTTTTATGATGTCCAAGTGAGGCATAAGATGCTCATAACATACACAATACATCAAATTTAAGCATGAAAATAACACGAATCAAGAATATACTTTTTGATTGTCTTCTTCAAGGAATTGGTTGTAGTCAATCATGATAGCTTTGATACCATGTTGACATGTAGAGACAGAATATATGTAGAGACATGAGAGGGAGAGCAGAGACACACCATATACACTCCCAAACAAAGACTATATCATATTGATCACAATCTTATTGAGAAAAAAGGCATAGTCTAAGCCCTTATCTATATCTGTATTAAGGAAGTGTGTGAGAGGCTATGTAAAGTGCCCTAAAGGACAAAGGTTCTATGTCTTTGGTGAAAGACGTGGAAAAGTAGGTAGTTGAGAAGAATGAAAATGAAGAAAATGAAGAAAGCTTGAGCCTCCATATCCCTGTCTCAACCACCTTTGGTTGTGTATCCCCATAAAATCTTTCATCTACTCTCAATTGGTATCATAGTGATAAGGTTAAGACCTGTGACTATATTGATCCCAATTATAGTGATTTGCCACCTGATAGTTATGCAAGAAGTGTATCAAAAGCCTAAAATTGGACCTAAAACAACTACTACAAGAGAAGTTACCACCACAACAACTACTACATGTAGAGTGTAGAAAGGAATGCTTCAAGCATGTAAAGATTGGTCGATTTGTTCTAAGTATGTGTCCTCTTGTGAGATCATAACTGTTTTTTGATTTTTGTGTCATCATTCATGTCATTGGAAACATTCCATCAAAGATATACAAGTTTGATCAAAATTGATCCTATTTTTGTTAGATAATATGGTAACAATATTATCATAAGCAAGATCCTTTACAACATCAAAAAGATGTATAACTAATTGCTTTCATGGAATAGCATCACCAGAAATAGCAAGCTAATTGGTAATACTCTTGAATGATTTAATATGTGTTATCATAGAAGTCGCGATGTTGTATTGTAACATAGTGAGATAACTATGTAGATAAAGTGTTTCTGTAATAGATTTCTTCTCAAAATTTGCTACCAAGTACTCCCCTATATCTTGTGAGGCTTAAAGATTACATACATCAAGCATAAGAGATTCTTGAAGAGTAGAAAGAATATACTAACAAGGTACTTTGTCACGTTTGACCCACTCATTATGAATAGTTTGTCATTCTTCAAAGATAGGTCCTTTAATTACAAGGGTATTATCATGAGCATGATCAATTTGTTAAGGTGGATATTCATAACTACGAAAAAAAATGTCATGCAAGTCATGGCCTTTAAGAATTAGCAATATTTTTACTTTCCACCCAAGGAATCCTTGTCCTTAAAAGTGAGGAATGGACTGTTTTCCAAAAGAAAATCAGTTGATGATTCTAGAATTCGATATAGCTGGCTGAGAGAATGCATAGAGTATGAGATCAAAGAGTTTGTACACCATATAAGAAACGACAAGACCAAAGTGTAGCACAACATATCGTATGTAGAAGCTATGTTGTAAGGAAAGATGTTTAGTTCAAAAAGCATACTTCAAAAGAAAGAGACCCAAGATAGACAAAACATGGGTAAGAAATAAAGCAATCCAAAATAGACAAAACATGTGAGATAAAAAATTGGTTAAACATGGACGACAAATATGAACAATGCTGAAGACGTTATCACTTTACTCTTTGGCCAAGAATAAATGAAACACAAGAGTGAGTAGTCGTGATGAAACTTGTGTTGTAGAAGTTTGCATGAAAAGTTGTTATCCTGTTTGTTTTCTTGTTTCAAGTCCAGTTTACCTAAATTGACGTAGCTTTTGAGTTTCCCAAAAAGAAACTTTTATGATGTCCAAGTGAGGCATAAGATGCTCATAACATACACAATACATCAAATTTAAGCATGAAAATAACACGAATCAAGAATATACTTTTTGATTGTCTTCTTCAAGGAATTGGTTGTAATCAATCATGATATCTTTGATACCATGTTGACATGTAGAGAGAGAATATATGTAGAGACATGAGAGGGAGAGGAGAGACACACCATATACACTCCCAAACAAAGACTATATCATATTGATCACAATCTTATTGAGAAAAAAGGCATAGTCTAAGCCCTTATCTATATCTGTATTAAGGAAGTGTGTGAGAGGCTATGTAAAGTGCCCTAAAGGACAAAGGTTCTATGTCTTTGGTGAAAGACGTGGAAAAGTAGGTAGTTGAGAAGAATGAAAATGAAGAAAATGAAGAAAGCTTGAGCCTCCATATCCGTCTCAACCACCTTTGGTTGTGTATCCCCATAAAATCTTTCATCTACTCTCAATTGGTATGATAGGGATAAGGTTAAGACCTGTGACTATATTGATCGCAATTATAGGGATTTGCCACCTGATAGTTATGCAAGAAGTGTATCAAAAGCCTAAAATTGGACCTAAAACAACTACTACAAGAGAAGTTACCACCACCACAACTACTACATGTAGAGTGTAGAAAGGAATGCTTCAAGCATGTAAAGATTGGTCGATTTGTTCTAAGTATGTGTCCTCTTGTGAGATCATAACAGTTTTTTGATTTTTGTGTCATCGTTCATGTCATTGGAAATATTCAATCAAAGATATACAAGTTTGATCAAAATTGATCCTATTTTTGTTAGATAATATGGTAACAATATTATCATAAGCAAGATCCTTTACAACATCAAAGAGATGTATAACCAATTGCTTTCATGGAATAGCATCACCAGCAATAGCAAGCTAATTGGTAATACTCTTGAATGATTTAATATGTGTTATCATAGAAGTCGCGATGTTGTATTGTAACATAGTGAGATAACTATGTAGATAAAGTGTTTCTGTAATAGATTTCTTCTCAAAATTTGCTACCAAACACTCCCATATATCTTGTGAGGCTTAAAGATTAGATACATCAAGCATAAGATATTCTTGAAGAGTAGAAAGAATATACTAACAAGGTGCTTTGTCACGTTTGACCCACTCATTATGAATAGTTTGTCATTCTTGAAAGATAGGTCCTTTAATTACAAGGGTATTATCATGAGCATGATCAATTTGTTAAGGTGGATATTCATAACTACAAAAAACAATGTCATGCAAGTCATTGCCTTTAAGAATTAGCAATATTTTTACTTTCCACCCAAGGAATCCTTGTCCTTAAAAGTGAGGAATGGAATGTTTTCCAAAAGAAAATCAGTTGATGATTATAGAATTCGATATAGCTGGCTGAGAGAATGCATAGAGTATGAGATCAAAGAGTTTGTACACCATATAAGAAACGACAAGACCAAAGTGCAGCACAACATATCGTATGTAGAAGCTATGTTGTAAGGAAAGATGTTTAGTTCAAAAAGCATACTTCAAAAGAAAGAGACCCAAGATAGACAAAACATGGGTAAGAAATAAAGCAATCCAAAATAGACAAAACATGTGAGATAAAAAATTGGTTAAACATGGACGACAAATATGAACAATGCTGAAGACGTTATGACTTTACTCTTTGGCCAAGAATAAATGAAACACAAGAGTGAGTAGTCGTGATGAAACACAAGATTTGTCCACAAGAGAGTTTTGTCATCTCTCAAAATGAGGTTGGCAAGTTAATTCACAAGAGGATGAGTAATCATCCTGTTACTCACTTTTCTTGGGGAATAATTGCCAAGGAAAAGGAAAGTTAGGTATTTGCGAATGACCCGACAATAAACTAAAGCGACATGGTCACTGGATCCTGCCACAACAGAACCTTAAGCATTGGTAGGGTATGACCCTAACCCAAGAATGATAGGAATCTTGCCAAGTTGCAATTGATTCCGGATCGAATGCGGGTTGCATTCGGAGAATAGGAGTCACTCCTTAACAGTTTGCCAGCTGAACGACCATTGGAAATTGATTGTGCTTGTAACAGTTTGGAAAGCACTGTTTGCATTGTTTTCTCAATGAACTAAAGGACGAAAATATATCTAAATACTTCAGGTTGAAGCCTGAAGGGAGAGGCAGCTTCAGTTACCCCCGACTGCCTGCCTGACCCTAACCAAGGGGGTTGTTAGCCGCGCCGGGAACGTGGACCGAACCCGCCGCGAGAGGTCTCTCCGTTGAGTTTTACTTGGAGCAGGAGGACGCTTGGGTGCCAGAGGGGGCTCTGGTCGTAAATCCCTCGCCTTCCGGGCCCTGCACAAGAGGCTAACGTGACTCGGGATTGAATCTCGAGGCCCGCATACTAGTCTACGGGCGGAAACTTGTATTAGTGATCCCTGGTGGATTACTGGATAGCCTTCGGGCGGATTATGAATACGCCTACGGGCGGGAACTCCTTGTATTTCAAAGATAAAAGGATAAAATGATAATAAAGAAGTTGTTTGGCATTGTTTTCTTTATGTCCTGTGATAAGATTACGTGAAGGAACCAGTGCATAATAGGGTTAATTCAAAGAAGCTGTTTGTATATGTCAAACTAATGTGGTAGGTAATTACATAACTAAAACAAGCCGAGGAAAGTGCGGAGGATGGACCATGGGTCCGTCCTATGGATGGGTGGTCCCGGTTAGCCGGGAACTTTTCTCAAAGTCTTCGACGAACAGAAGGATGATCAACATCACCGAAACAAGTAGTGAGAACGATGACTTGGAATTATCGATTACCCGATTCACGCTGTTTTAGGGGAACGGAATGGGACTATGCCTTTTGGCAGAGAGGTCGAGCCTTGCATCCCTCTCGTTTCCCATTCTCCTTGAACCAAGTGCAGCATGAATCCGCTTCAGACCTGGCGTTTCTGCGTAAAGTAGTTCGATCAGGTCTGACGCTAGTCGCTGTTAGTACAATGACCAAACAATTCCAGTCGATCCTAGTGGGAACGGCCAGGACGCTTCCGTTACGTGGCAGACGCGGAAAGTCCTAGATTGCAAAACCCGCAACATTCCGTGGGAGTGCCGGGTGGAGTTTTCTAGACAACCTTTCCGATGGATTGCTAAGACGTGTCCTAGAGGATTCTAGTGGACACGTTACAATAACAAACGACAAGACCAAAGTGCAGCACAACATATCGTATGTAGAAGCTATGTTGTAAGGAAAGATGTTTAGTTCAAAAAGCATACTTCAAAAGAAAGAGACCCAAGATAGACAAAACATGGGTAAGAAATAAAGCAATCCAAAATAGACAAAACATGTGAGATAAAAAATTGGTTAAACATGGACGACAAATATGAACAATGCTGAAGACGTTATCACTTTACTCTTTGGCCAAGAAAAAATGAAACACAAGAGCAAGTAGTCGTGATGAAACTTGTGTTGTAGAAGTTTGCATAAAAAGTTGTTATCCTGTTTGTTTTCTTGTTTCAAGTCCAGTTTACCTAAATTGATGTAGCTTTTGAGTTTCCCAAAAAGAAACTTTTATGATGTCCAAGTGAGGCATAAGATGCTCATAACATACACAATACATCAAATTTAAGCATGAAAATAACACGAATCAAGAATATACTTTTTGATTGTCTTCTTCAAGGAATTGGTTGTAGTCAATCATGATAGCTTTGATACCATGTTGACATGTAGAGAGAGAATATATGTAGAGACATGAGAGGGAGAGGAGAGACACACCATATACACTCCCAAACAAAGACTATATCATATTGATCACAATCTTATTGAGAAAAAAGGCATAGTCTAAGCCCTTATCTATATCTGTATTAAGGAAGTGTGTGAGAGGCTATGTAAAGTGCCCTAAAGGACAAAGGTTCTATGTCTTTGGTGAAAGACGTGGAAAAGTAGGTAGTTGAGAAGAATGAAAATGAAGAAAATGAAGAAAGCTTGAGCCTCCATATCCCTGTCTCAACCACCTTTGGTTGTGTATCCCCATAAAATCTTTCATCTACTCTCAATTGGTATCATAGGGATAAGGTTAAGACCTGTGACTATATTGATCGCAATTATAGGGATTTGCCACCTGATAGTTATGCAAGAAGTGTATCAAAAGCCTAAAATTGGACCTAAAACAACTACTACAAGAGAAGTTACCACCACAACAACTACTACATGTAGAGTGTAGAAAGGAATGCTTCAAGCATGTAAAGATTGGTCGATCTGTTCTAAGTATGTGTCCTCTTGTGAGATCATAACAGTTTTTTGATTTTTGTGTCATCGTTCATGTCATTGGAAATATTCAATCAAAGATATACAAGTTTGATCAAAATTGATCCTATTTTTGTTAGATAATATGGTAACAATATTATCATAAGCAAGATCCTTTACAACATCAAAAAGATGTATAACCAATTGCTTTCATGGAATAGCATCACCAGCAATAGCAAGCTAATTGGTAATACTCTTGAATGATTTAATATGTGTTATCATAGAAGTCACGATGTTGTATTGTAACATAGTGAGATAATTATGTAGATAAAGTGTTTCTGTAATAGATTTCTTCTCAAAATTTGCTACCAAATACTCCCATATATCTTGTGAGGCTTAAAGATTACATACATCAAGCATAAGATATTCTTGAAGAGTAGAAAGAATATACTAACAAGGTGCTTTGTCACGTTTGACCCACTCATTATGAATAGTTTGTCATTCTTGAAAGATAGGTCCTTTAATTACAAGAGTATTATCATGAGCATGATCAATTTGTTAAGGTGGATATTCATAAGTACAGAAAACAATGTCATGCAAGTCATTGCCTTTAAGAATTGGCAATATTTTTACTTTCCACCCAAGGAATCATTGTCCTTAAAAGTGAGGAATGGAATGTTTTCCAAAAGAAAATCAGTTGATGATTATAGAATTCGATATAGCTGGCTGAGAGAATGCATAGAGTATGAGATCAAAGAGTTTGTACACCATATAAGAAACGACAAGACCAAAGTGCAGCACAACATATCGTATGTAGAAGCTATGTTGTAAGGAAAGATGTTTAGTTCAAAAAGCATACTTCAAAAGAAAGAGACCCAAGATAGACAAAACATGGGTAAGAAATAAAGCAATCCAAAATAGACAAAACATGTGAGATAAAAAATTGGTTAAACATGGACGACAAATATGAACAATGCTGAAGACGTTATCACTTTACTCTTTGGCCAAGAAAAAATGAAACACAAGAGCGAGTAGTCGTGATGAAACTTGTGTTGTAGAAGTTTGCATAAAAAGTTGTTATCCTGTTTGTTTTCTTGTTTCAAGTCCAGTTTACCTAAATTGACGTAGCTTTTGAGTTTCCCAAAAAGAAACTTTTATGATGTCCAAGTGAGGCATAAGATGCTCATAACATACACAATACATCAAATTTAAGCATGAAAATAACACGAATCAAGAATATACTTTTTGATTGTCTTCTTCAAGGAATTGGTTGTAGTCAATCATGATAGCTTTGATACCATGTTGACATGTAGAGAGAGAATATATGTAGAGACATGAGAGGGAGAGGAGAGACACACCATATACACTCCCAAACAAAGACTATATCATATTGATCACAATCTTATTGAGAAAAAAGGCATAGTCTAAGCCCTTATCTATATCTGTATTAAGAAAGTGTGTGAGAGGCTATGTAAAGTGCCCTAAAGGACAAAGGTTCTATGTCTTTGGTGAAAGACGTGGAAAAGTAGGTAGTTGAGAAGAATGAAAATGAAGAAAATGAAGAAAGCTTGAGCCTCCATATCCCTGTCTCAACCACCTTTGGTTGTGTATCCCCATAAAATCTTTCATCTACTCTCAATTGGTATCATAGGAATAAGGTTAAGACCTGTGACTATATTGATCGCAATTATAGGGATTTGCCACCTGATAGTTATGCAAGAAGTGTATCAAAAGCCTAAAATTGGACCTAAAACAACTACTACAAGAGAAGTTACCACCACAACAACTACTACATGTAGAGTGTAGAAAGGAATGCTTCAAGCATGTAAAGATTGGTCGATCTGTTCTAAGTATGTGTCCTCTTGTGAGATCATAACAGTTTTTTGATTTTTGTGTCATCGTTCATGTCATTGGAAATATTCAATCAAAGATATACAAGTTTGATCAAAATTGATCCTATTTTTGTTAGATAATATGGTAACAATATTATCATAAGCAAGATCCTTTACAACATCAAAAAGATGTATAACCAATTGCTTTCATGGAATAGCATCACCAGCAATAGCAAGCTAATTGGTAATACTCTTGAATGATTTAATATGTGTTATCATAGAAGTCGCGATGTTGTATTGTAACATAGTGAGACAACTATGTAGATAAAGTGTTTCTGTAATAGATTTCTTCTCAAAATTTGCTACCAAATACTACCATATATCTTGTGAGGCTTAAAGATTACATACATCAAGCATAAGATATTCTTGAAGAGTAGAAAGAATATACTAACAAGGTGCTTTGTCACGTTTGACCCACTCATTATGAATAGTTTGTCATTCTTGAAAGATAGGTCCTTTAATTACAAGGGTATTATCATGAGCATGATCAATTTGTTAAGGTGGATATTCATAACTACAAAAAACAATGTCATGCAAGTCATTGCCTTTAAGAATTAGCAATATTTTTACTTTCCACCCAAGGAATCCTTGTCCTTAAAAGTGAGGAATGGAATGTTTTCCAAAAGAAAATCAGTTGATGATTATAGAATTCGATATAGCTGGCTAAGAGAATGCATAGAGTATGAGATCAAAGAGTTTGTACACCATATAAGAAACGACAAGACCAAAGTGCAGCACAACATATCGTATGTAGAAGCTATGTTGTAAGGAAAGATGTTTAGTTCAAAAAGCATACTTCAAAAGAAAGAGACCCAAGATAGACAAAACATGGGTAAGAAATAAAGCAATCCAAAATAGACAAAACATGTGAGATAAAAAATTGGTTAAACATGGACGACAAATATGAACAATGCTGAAGACGTTATCACTTTACTCTTTTGCCAAGAATGAATGAAACACAAGAGTGAGTAGTCGTGATGAAACTTGTGTTGTAGAAGTTTGCATGAAAAGTTGTTATCCTGTTTGTTTTCTTGTTTCAAGTCCAGTTTACCTAAATTGACGTAGCTTTTGAGTTTCCCAAAAAGAAACTTTTATGATGTCCAAGTGAGGCATAAGATGCTCATAACATACACAATACATCAAATTTAAGCATGAAAATAACACGAATCAAGAATATACTTTTTGATTGTCTTCTTCAAGGAATTGGTTGTAGTCAATCATGATAGCTTTGATACCATGTTGACATGTAGAGAGAGAATATATGTAGAGACATGAGAGGGAGAGAAGAGACACACCATATACACTCCCAAACAAAGACTATATCATATTGATCACAATCTTATTGAGAAAAAAGGCATAGTCTAAGCCCTTATCTATATCTGTATTAAGGAAGTGTGTAAGAGGCTATGTAAAGTGCCCTAAAGGACAAAGGTTCTATGTCTTTGGTGAAAGACGTGGAAAAGTAGGTAGTTGAGAAGAATGAAAATGAAGAAAATGAAGAAAGCTTGAGCCTCCATATCCCTGTCTCAACCACCTTTGGTTGTGCATCCCCATCAAATCTCTCATCTACTCTCAATTGGTATCATAGCGATAAGGTTAAGACTTGTGACTATATTCATCGCAATTATAGCAATTTGCCACATGATAGTTCTGCAAGAAGTGTATCAAAAGCCTAAAATTGGACCTAAAAGGTCCTTTGCATTCACACTAGCAAAGGGCTTTCTTTACAAGGCTGATTAGAGAAAAACTACTACACTTCATTGGACAAGGCCTCCAATGGATGAAGCTTGAGAGATCTACCATCTCATGAATCCCAAGAAGATCTCCGAATTTTTGGTATGACAAGACCAAAGATGAGTTATTGAGATCTACCAACTAGAGAATGAAAGGCAGTATGGCCGGCTGTCGCAATGGATAGGGTTGAAGGTCACCTCAAGGGTTTGGCAAGAGAAGAATGTATGGGGTTTCAAGAGCTTGGACTCCGGAGATCGTAGAGATAAGGGAAGGGTTGAAGGTTTCAAGCCAAGTTCTTGAAGATAAGAGATAGCAGGGTGAAGGTAGATTTAGGGAGAGGAGTAGATGAAAAAAAAGAGGTTCTAAGAGATTGAAGATGTAGAAGAATACCCCCAAAAAGAATTAGAAAATATAGAAGAATACTAACAGAGATGCCTGTCGGTTTCTTTCAACATAACTCTAATAGACAAAAAAGTGTACAAAATAATACCTTCCTCTATGATGCTCAGATCACCAATCTGATGCTTCCATTGAATCTAAAAGGAGGATTCAAAACCAAGGCACTTGGCCAGATCACTTCTTCTTCATCTCCCACTTTGGAATGTTGTTCACTGCCTGAAAACAGCAATCACGCATCGCGCGATTTCTCTAATCTCTCTTTTTATATAAAATCCACTCAAATGGGTTGAAAGCTACATTCTTTCGTTTACATGTCATCCTAATCTAGAAGTTGTCTATAGTTTTATGGATTTTTATAAGAGACAATATGTAGAATATAAAAAATTGACTAAAAACTTGTCCAAAAAAATCTAATATTTTGAACCATGGACACTAACACTAATGCCTAAAGTGGCATTGGCTCTCTAAATCTAAAAGGAAGCCACACTCTAGATTTTTTTTTTTACACGGCGTGCAAGTAGCGGCACAAGATCCACCCCCTCCTAGACTGCACATCCTCTGGCATGTGCCAAAGTCTTACGGATTTGCAGTGTTAGAAGAAGTATCTTCTGCCATGTCAATGTCTTCATCTTCTGCATCTTCTTCTTCCTCTATGTCTTCATGCTCTTGAAGTATATTCAGGTTTTCTAGCTCATATGTTGAACTTTCTCTTCGTTTGAAGACCTTGATTCTTTTTCCAACTATGGGTATCTTCATGCTTGTTCCATCCAATTTAGCCAATGAATATGGAGCATTGTCATGTACAACCTTTACCACATATGGGCCAAACCAATGTTTTACCATCTTTCTAGAAGCACTGTCTTGATTGTCTAGGCTTTTGTCATAGATAAGTACCTAGTCATTTTCTTGAATTGCTCTTGGCTGAAGTCGATGTTGCTTATCAAATCTTCTTTTATTTTGTAGTCTTGCTATCTTTAGCTTCTCAGTTGCTGCTTGAACATCTTCAAGCCTTGTTTCTAGTTGCCATATGCGCAATGTCAGCAACTCTTCTCTACTGATGCCTTCCTCCAAGGTAGAAGACTCCATGTGAGAAAAGATTCTTCAATTGGCATAATTGGTTGTGCCCATGCTTAAGTTTAGCTGGTATATAGCCAGTCACTATACTGTGAGTAGTCTAGTTAGCCCATAATGCAAAAGATAGCATTTTAGGCCATTCTTTGATCTTTCCTCTACAAGACTTTGCTAGATCTTTGAGAATAGACTGGTGCCTGAAAAAACTACAAGTAGAGGGAGACTAAGATGAAACAAGCATAGGTTATGAGCTCAATGTCAACTTCTGCTACATTATTATCCAACCATATCTCCAAAAACAATCCACACACTAAAATGGTATCCTCAAAAGATAGATACTCCAAACTTAAGGACACTTTACATACAACCACAAGATAGGACATATTTATCAACACTCCCCCTCAAGCTCAGAATGAGCTTGCACACATAAGACTCCAAGTGCACTCCTGAAGTACTCAAACTTATCTTTACCTAATGCTTTGGTAAAGATATCAGCAACTTGGTCATTGGTCTTCACATGTACCAAGTCAATCTCTCCATCAATGACTTTTTCTCTAATGAAATGATAGCGCACTTCTATGTGTTTTGTCCTTGCATGGTAGACTGGGTTCTTTGCCAACATAATGCTGCTAATATTGTCACAATACATAATAACTCCACCATCAATCTCTATCCCCATGTCATATAGGATCAATCTCAACCATGTCTACTCACATGCTGCCAATGCAATGCCTCTATATTCTGCTTCAAAGCTTGATAGAGCAACTGTAGATTGCTTCTTACTGCTCCAACTTACCATGGCTGATCCAAATGAGAATGCATAGCCACTAGTAGATCTTCTATCCATAGAGCTACCTTCCCAGTTTGCATCTGAGTATCCAAACAATGTAGGCTTGATTCGTTTTTCATAAAACAGCCCAAATCCAGCTGTCTTCTTCATATATCTAAGAACTCTTCTAACTACATCCAAATGTGATTTGCATGGTTTTTGCATAAATTGACTTATCAATCCAACAACGTAACTCAAGTCTGGTCTTGTAATGGTCAAGTAGATAAGACTACCAACCATCTTTCTGAACATAGTATTATCCTCAACATAAGATCCATCATCCATCAACTTAGCATTTTGATCCAATGGTATATCAACCGGTTTGCATCCTGTCATGCCATATTTTTCCAACATCGCCAATGCATATTGCCTTTGTATCAACCATATACCATGAGGTGTGTCAATAACCTCAATACCCAAGAAGTATCTCAACAAACCAAGGTCCTTTATATCAAACTCTTTATGTAACCCATGCTTGACTTCAGTAATCTCCTTCTCAAGTGTACCTGTAATAATGAGATCATCAACGTAAATGACCACAACAACCATACCATCTTCTGTATGCCTCACATAAAGTGAATAATCAGCTTTTCTCTGCTGAAATCCCATACTGCATAAGAATTTGCTGATTCTATCACACCATGCTCTTGGTGCTTGCTTCAGTCCATATAAAGCCTTCATCAACCTGCATACATAATGTGGGTATTTTGGATCCACATAGCCCTCTGGTTGATCCATGTACACTTCCTCTTCTAAGTTGCCATTCAAAAATGCATTTTTCACATCCATTTGATAAATCCTCCAACCATAGATAGAAGCCAAAGCAATTACCGATCTTACTGTCGTCATTTTAGCTACTAGACTGAATGTTTCTTCATAGTCCAAACCATAAGTCTGTGCATATCCTTTTGCAACTAGCCTTGCTTTATACCTTTCAAGAGAACCATCCGACCTTGTAAACCCATTTACATTGAATGGACTTTTTTCCATAAGGTAGTTTCACCAAATCCCAAGTCTTATTTTTCCTTAGTGCATCCATCTCTTCATCCATTGCTTGTCTCCACTCTTTGCTCTCTACTGCTTCTTCAAAGCAAGTAGGCTCCACATGTTGTACATAAGAAACCATGTATGCATAATGCATCTTCATGAACCCATTATAAGTCAATCCATCAGCTGGATACCTTACCCTTTCTGACCTTCTCAATTGAGGTGCACTACTGTGTGTCTCATCTGATCTAGCATGTGGTGGCACATACTTTCCTGCACTTCTAGTGCCAGGTGTTTTAACATACTGAATGCCATACTCCTCATCTATAGATTCATCTTCTGAACTTTCAGTCATTGGTCTCTTACCTTTTGCAACTTCTGCACTCCTTTGTGCACTTCTCAATCTACCACTCCATGGACTGTAGCTACCACTACTTTCCACATTCTCTTGAGGTCCTGAAGCATCTTCCACATGCTGATTTTCAACCTTGCTGTTTGCTAAAATTTTTCTTCCATAGCCATTATCATCATTGCTTTCATAGGAATCAACATCCACTGCAATTTTGGGCTTGTACCATGATTCATATTCACTGAATTTGACATCTTTGCTTATGTATACTTCCTTAGTCATCGGATCATAGCATTTGTATCCCTTCTTCTCATTAAGATATCCAAGGAAAATGCATTTTACAGCCTTAGGTTCCATCTTCTTTCTCAAATCATCCGGAACATGAACATAACAGACATATCCAAAGACTCTAAGATATGCAAAAGTGGGTTTCATGCCATAAATTCTCTCATATGATGACATATTATGAATCAAGGTTGTAGGTGTTCTATTAATAATGTGAACTACAGTATGCACTGCTTCTGCCCAATATGACAATGGCATGTTCATTTGGTTCATCATTGCCCTTGCAACCTCTGCAATAATCCGATTCTTCCTTTCAGCCACACCATTTTGCTGAGGTATATACCTACATGTCAATTGCCTTTTGATACCATGATCTCTCAAGAAGTCACAAAACTCATATGACATGTACTCTCCACCATTACGTGACCTCAAACATTTTATGTAGCATCCAAACTGCTTTTCAGCCCCATAGATTTAAATTCCAAGAACTTTTCAAATGCTTCACTTTTATGTTGCATAAAGTACACCCAAGTCATCCTGCTGAAATCATCAATGAAAGTGATATAGAATCTACATTTTCCGCTCATGGGAACATTCTGACATGGGCCCCAAATATCTGAGTGTATTATTTCCAAAGGATAGCTGCTTATTCTCCCCCTCTTTGGAAATGGCAATCTGGACTGCTTGCCATATTGACAAGCCTCACATATATGATCAAAATTCACATATCCTAAATGCGGTAGACCACGGACTATCTATTTTGATTGCATTTGCTTCAATCTTTGCAAATTAACATGACCAATCAGTCTATGCCATAATTCCACATCCTTATCTTGCCCATGTCCTCTCTCAACATACATAGAGTTTTGAATCAGTGGAGTACGTGCATCCAAAGCAAACAATCTTCCTTTCTTTCTACCATGAGCAATCACCCTGCTAGTTCTCCCATTATGGAACTCTTCAATAAAACATCCAAACTTATTGAATCTCACGTGTAATCCTTGATCTGTCATTTGACCAACCGATGCTAGGTTCTTAGTTATTGTGGGCACATAAAGTACATCACCAAACTTGTTCTCAATCCCATCTTTAGTAACAAGTGGCACACTACCAATATTAGTAATTCTGTGTAAAGTATCATCACCAATGGCAACATATTCATCATTCTGCATTTTCTCCTTGCTATCAAACCACTCAGCATGAAGATTCATGTGGTTTGTAGCTCCTGAATCCAAAAACCAGTCATTCTCACTAAGAGGATGAGTCATGCTCTCAAGCACATGCTCCATAGCAAATAGGTGACCCCATCCACCTCTAGGGCCATAACTTGTACCACCATAAGTGCCTGCATAGTGGCCGTATTGGGTCCTTCCACGACCCCTAGACATAGCATTCTATTTTTGATAACAATCCCTCTCAAAGTGACCAAAATGCCCACAATAATGACAAGTGCCATTTCTTTGTGAAGGACTAGACGGTCCTCTACCTCCAGGGAAAGATCTCCCTCTACCTCTATATATGAAGTCACCACGACCAAAGTTACCTCTTCCATGAGCAAAACCATAATTACTACGACCATGTGAAGAGCCTCTAGCTCTAGATGAGCTACCACGACCTCTCTAGTGAGAGAAGACACTATCTCCACCTGCATTTTTGCCACTGCCACTACAACAAAAAGGCTCCATAGATGTGCTTGTAGATGCAATATTTGAATTGTGAAAAAAATGTTGGCCGCATTTATTAACGCGTCTATTTCCGCGTCTACAAAATCGCGTCTAAAAGCGCCCTTATGATCAGAGTTACACGCACACTTAGATGCGCCTATAGACACGCGTATAAACGCACTACGTAAATATATAATCATATTTATAAAAAAGTGAACATATTCATATTGTGCTTCTATACAAGCGTGTATCTACGCGTCTAAAACCGCGTTTACTCTGAAAGTGTTTAACGAGAATAGATGCGCATTTAGCCTGGAATTTAGACGCGCTGATAGACGCGCAAAACAGAGGTATAAAAAAAAAACAGAGAGCATGTTGCTTTGCAAGCCATATGCTCTCTGGTTTTTTTTCCCCCCATCAATATCAAATTGTATGCTTAGGGAAAACAGAGAAAGATTATTTCGAAGATTGGATATTGAAAACAAAACGAAATTTCATATATATAGATGAAACGTTTTTACATTATGAGTTCTAGTGCTTGTGACGTCATGGTCGCAAGTACTAGCTGAAAGTAATATATATCAAAAATGAAAATTACAAGCCAAGGGGAGGCATGCATGCATGGGGCTCCTTTATATCTCCTCAGAAGAGGCATCATCATCGCTACCACCACCGCTGCCTATGCCGCTGCCGTTGCTGCTATCGCTACTACTAGTTCCCCCTTCGCTATCCTGAACTGCATCAGGGTTTGCCTACACAAAGGATTTTCATGAAGGAAAATGTTCACAAATATCAGTGTGAATAAGATCAAGCAAATGTCTAGAATGGGTTGTGGTGAAAATGGAAAATGGTTTGTAAAAATACTTTTCAATTTCTCAATATTTACAAATACCCATATGAGGACAAGCTTTGAATTCTATGCCCTGAACAAGGTCACATCGATACAGATTGAGAAGCTTAGAAAATTTAGAGTGAACAAAGTGATGATGCCATATTTTGCTGTTAAGATTGCAAGGAGAGCTCTAACAACATTTGCAATGTTTTCATTTAAAGATAAATAAAAAAATATTACCATTTAAAGGAGAAATAGCTATGGTTTGGCCATCTTTCTGAATCCGACACTTGGTATGGTCAAAAGTGAGAAAGAGACCAAGATCCACAAATCTTGCAACTAGAAAATGATTCCTTTCTAGATCTAGGAAATATAGAGCTCCAAATAGAATTCTTGTTGAAGAAAGAGTATCCAGATACAAATCACCTATACCTTTGACTTGGCAGGTTGTGTCATTAGCAAGATAAACTGATTTCTTGATAGGAATAGAATGATAATTATGTAACCGTTGGGGCTGATATGTCATGTTTTCCATGGTACCATAATCAATAATAAAAAGAGATCCATCACAAACATGAAGTATCCTTTTCTGAGAGATAGAATAACTCACACAATTTGCTTCTTCAGTAGTGTTGTCATGTGTAGAAAAACATGCTCTATTACAATTTAAATCAAAATGCCTCTTGAAACATGGATGGGTTGCATGATCACTCTTTTTTAAGTATTCACAAAGAGAATAATCTCTAGATAAGCATGGTTCTTTATTTGTAATACCATGTTCTTAATCATATTGTTTACCCTAGCAATTATCTTTAGTGTGACCATTTCTATTGCAATAAGAATAATGTCTTTTAGGAAACTTGAGACAAGAGAAGTTACCACCACAACAACTACTACATGTAGAGTGTAGAAAGGAATGCTTCAAGCATGTAAAGATTGGTCGATTTGTTCTAAGTATGTGTCCTCTTGTGAGATCATAACTATTTTTTGATTTTTGTGTCATCGTTCATGTCATTGGAAATATTCAATCAAAGATATACAAGTTTGATCATAATTGATCCTATTTTTGTTAGATAATATGGTAACAATATTATCATAAGCAAGATCCTTTACAACATCAAAAAGATGTATAACCAATTGCTTTCATGGAATAGCATCACCAGCAATAGCAAGCTAATTGGTAATACTCTTGAATGATTTAATATGTGTTATCATAGAAGTCGCGATGTTGTATTGTAACATAGTGAGACAACTATGTAGATAAAGTGTTTCTGTAATAGATTTCTTCTCAAAATTTGCTATCAAATACTCCCATATATCTTGTGAGGCTTAAAGATTACATACATCAAGCATAAGATATTCTTGAAGAGTAGAAAGAATATACTAACAAGGTGCTTTGTCACATTTGACCCACTCATTATGAGTAGTTTGTCATTCTTCAAAGATAGGTCCTTTAATTACAAGGGTATTATCATGAGCATGATCAATTTGTTAAGGTGGATATTCATAACTACAAAAAACAATGTCATGCAAGTCATTGCCTTTAAGAATTAGCAATATTTTTACTTTCCACCCAAGGAATCCTTGCCCTTAAAAGTGAGGAATGGAATGTTTTCCAAAAGAAAATCAGTTGATGATTATAGAATTCGATATAGCTGGCTGAGAGAATGCATAGAGTATGAGATCACAGAGTTTGTACACCATATAAGAAACGACAAGACCAAAGTGCAGCACAACATATCGTATGTAGAAGCTATGTTGTAAGGAAAGATGTTTAGTTCAAAAAGCATACTTCAAAAGAAAGAGACCCAAGATAGACAAAACATGGGTAAGAAATAAAGCGATCCAAAATAGACAAAACATGTGAGATAAAAAATTGGTTAAACATGGACGATAAATATGAACAATGCTGAAGACGTTATCACTTTACTCTTTGGCCAAGAATAGATGATGGTTTGGCTAGTTATGGTAGAAAGAAAGAAACATAGAAACACAAGAGTGAGTAGTTGTGATGAAACCTGTGTTGTAGAAGTTTGCATGAAAAGTTATTATCCTGTTTGTTATCTTGTTTCAAGTCCAGTTTACCTAAATTGACGTAGCTTTTGAGTTTCCCAAAAAGAAACTTTTATGATGTCCAAGTGAGGCATAAGATGCTCATAACACACACAATACATCAAATTTAAGCATGAAAATAACACGAATCAAGAATTGAAGAGATACTATACATGTATACTTTTTGATTGTCTTCTTCAAGGAATTGGTTGTAGTCAATCATGATAGCTTTGATACCATGTTGACATGTAGAGAGAGAATATATGTAGAGACGTGAGAGGGAGAGAAGAGACACACCATATACACTCCCAAACAAAGACTATATCATATTGATCACAATCTTATTGAGAAAAAAGGCATAGCCTAAGCCCTTATCTATGTCTGTATTAAGGAAGTGTGTGAGAGGCTATGTAAAGTGCCATAAAGGACAAAGGTTTTATGTCTTTAGTGAAAGACGTCGAAAAGTAGATAGTTGAGAAGAACGAAAATGAAGAAAGCTTGAGCCTCCATATCCCTGTCTCAACCACCTTTGGTTGTGCATCCCCATCAAATCTCTCATCTACTCTCAATTGGTATCATAGCGATAAGGTTAAGACCTGTGACTATATTCATCGCAATTATAGCGATTTGCCACATGATAGTTCTGCAAGAAGTGTATCAAAAGCCTAAAATTGGACCTAAAAGGTCCTTTGCATTCACACTAGTAAAGGGCTTTCTTTACAAGGCTGATTAGAGAAAAACTACTACACTTCATTGGACAAGGCCTCCAATTGATGAAGCTTGAGAGATCTACCATCTCATGAATCCCAAGAAGATCTCCGAATTTTTGGTATGACAAGACCAAAGATGAGTTATTGAGATCTACCAACTAGAGAATGAAAGGCAGTATGGCCGGCTGTCGCAATGGATAGGGTTGAAGGTCACCTCAAGGGTTTGGCAAGAGAAGAATGTATGGGGTTTCAAGAGCTTGGACTCCGGAGATCGTAGAGATAAGGGAAGGGTTGAAGGTTTCAAGCCAAGTTCTTGAAGATAAGGGATAGCAGGGTGAAGGTAGATTTAGGGAGAGGAGTAGATGAAAAAAAAGAGGTTCTAAGAGATTGAAGATGTACAAGAATACCCCCAAAAAGAATTAGAAAATATAGAAGAATACTAACAGAGATGCCTGTCGGTTTCTTTCAACATAACTCTAATAGACAAAAAAGTGTACAAAATAATACCTTCCTCTATGATGCTCAGATCACCAATCTGATGCTTCCATTGGATCTAAAAGGAGGGTTCAAAACCAAGGCACTTGGCCAGATCACTTCTTCTTCATCTCCCACTTTGGAATGTTGTTCACTGCCTGAAAACAGCGATCACGCATCGCGCGATTTCTCTAATCTCTCTTTTTATATAAAATCCACTCAAATGGGTTGAAAGCTACATTCTTTCGTTTACATGTCATCCTAATCTAGAAGTTGTCTATAGTTTTATGGATTTTTATAAGAGACAATATGTAGAATATAAAAAATTGACTAAAAACTTGTCCAAAAAAATTTAATATTTTGAACCATGGACACTAACACTAATGCCTAAAGTGGCATTGACTCTCTAAATCTAAAAGGAAGCCACATTCTAGATATTTCTTTTTACACGGCGTGCAAGTAGCGGCACAAGATCCACCCCCTCCTAGTCTGCACATCCTCTGGCATGTGCCAAAGTCTTACGGATTTGCAGTGTTAGAAGAAGTATCTTCTGCCATGTCAATGTCTTCATCTTCTGCATCTTCTTCTTCCTCTATGTCTTCACGCTCTTGAAGTATATTCAGGTCTTCTAGCTCATATGTTGAACTTTCTCTTCGTTTGAAGACCTTGATTCTTTTTCCAACTATGGGTATCTTCATGCTTATTCCATCCAATTCAGCTAATGAATATGTGGCATTGTCACGAACAACCTTTACCACATATGGGCCAAACAAATGTTTTACCATCTTTCTAGAAGCACTGTATTAATTGTCTAGGCTTTTGTCATAGACAACTACCTAGTCATTTTCTTGAATTTCTCTTGGCCGAAGTCGATGTTGCTTATCAAATCTACTTTTGTTTTGTAGTCATGCTATCTTTAGCTTCTCAGTTGTTGCTTGAACATCTTCAAGCCTTGTTTCTAGCTGCCATATGCACAACGTCAGCAACTCTTCTCTACTGATGCCTTCCTCCAAGGTAGAAGACTCCATGTGAGAATAGATTCTTCAATTGGCACAATTGGTTGTGCCCATGGTTAAGTTTAGCTGGCATATAGCCAGTCACTATACTGTGAGTAGTCCAGTCAGCCCATAATGCGAAAGGTATCATTTTAGGCCATTCTTTGATCTTTCCTCTACAAGACTTTGCTAGATCTTTGAGAATAGACTGGTGCCTGAAAAAACTACAAGTAGAGGGAGACTAAGATGAAACAAGCATAAGTTAGGAGCTCAATGTCAACATCTACTACATTATTATCCAACCATATCTCCAAAAACAGTCCACACACTAAAATGGTATTCTCAAAAGATAGATATACCATACTTAAGGACACTTTACATACAACCACGGGATAAGACATATTTATCAACACTCCCCCTCAAGCTCAGAATGAGCTTGCACACATAAGACTCCAAGTGCACTCTTGAAGTACTCAAACTTATCTTTACCTAATGCTTTGGTAAAGATATCAGCAACTTGGTCATTGGTCTTCACATGGACCAAGTCAATCTCTCCATCAATGACTTTTTCTCTAACGAAATGATAGTGCACTTCTATGTGTTTTGTCCTTGCACGGTAGACTGGGTTCTTTGCCAACATAATGCTGCTAATATTGTCACAATACATAATAACTCCACCATCAATCTCTATCCCCATGTCATATAGGATCAATCTCAGCCATGTTTGCTCACATGCTGCCAATGCAATGCCTCTATATTCTGCTTCAGTGCTTGATAAAGCAACTGTAGATTGCTTCTTACTGCTCCAACTTACCATGGCTGATCCAAATGAGAATGCATAGCCACTAGTAGATCTTCTATCCATGGAGCTACCTGCCCAATCTGCATCTGAGTATCCAAACAATGTAGGCTTGATTCCTTTTTCATAAAACAGCCCAAATCCAGCTGTCTTCTTCACATATCTAAGAACTCTTCTCACTACATCCAAATGTGATTTGCATGGTTTCTACATAAATGACTTATCAATCCAACAACGTAACTCAAGTCTGGTCTTGTAATGGTCAAGTAGATAAGACTACCAACCATCTTTCTGAACATAGTAACATCCTCAACATAAGATCCATCATCCATCAACTTAGCATTTTGATCCAATGGTGTATCAACCGGTTTGCATCCTATCATGCCATATTTTTCCAACATCTCCAATGCATATTGCCTTTGTATCAGCCATATACCATGAGGTGTGTCAATAACCTCAATACCCAAGAAGTATCTCAACAAACCAAGGTCCTTTATATCAAACTCTTTATGTAACCCATGCTTGAATTCAGTAATCTCCTTCTCAAGTGTACCTGTAATAATGAGATCATCAACATAGATGACCACAACAACCATACCATCTTCTGTATGCCTCACATAAAGTGAATAATCAGCTTTGCTATGCTGAAATCCCATATTGTATAAGAATTTGCTGATTCTATCACACCATGCTCTTGGTGCTTGCTTCAGTCCATATAAAGCCTTCTTCAACCTGCATACATAATGTGGGTATTTTGGATCCGCATAGCCCTCTGGTTGATCCATGTACACTTCCTCTTCTAAGTTGCCATTCAAAAATGCATTTTTCACATCCATTTGATAAATCCTCCAACCATAGATAGAAGCCAAAGCAGTTAGCGATCTTACTGTCCTCATTTTAGCTACTGGACTGAATGTTTCTTCATAGTCCAAACCATAAGTCTGTGCATATCCTTTTGCAACTAGCCTTGCTTTATACCTTTCAAGAGAACCATCTGACTTACATTTGACCTTGTAAACCCATTTACATCCAATGGACTTTTTTCCATAAGGTAGTTTCACCAAATCCCAAGTCTTATTTTTCCTTAGTGCATCCATCTCTTCATCCATTGCTTGTCTCCACTCTTTGCTCTCTACTGCTTCTTCAAAGCAAGTAGGCTCCACATGTTGTACATAAGAAACCATGTATGCATAATACATCTTCATGAACCCATTATAAGTCAATCTATCAACTAGATACCTTACCCTTTCTGACCTTCTCAATTGAGGTGCACTACTGTGTGTCTCATCTGATCTAGCATGTGGTGGCACATACTTTCCTGCACTTCTAGTGCCAGGTGTTTTAACATGCAGAATGCCATACTCGTCATCTATAGATTCATCTTCTGAACTTTTAGTCATTGGTCTCTTACCTTTTGCAACTTCTACACTCCTTTGTGCAGTTCTTAATCTACCACTCCATGGACTGTAGCTACCATTGCTTTCCACATTCTCTTGAGGTCTTGAAGCATCTTCCACATGCTGATTTTCAGCCTTGTTGTTTGCTGAAATTTTTCTTCCATAGCCATTATCATCATTGCTTTCATAGGAATCAACATCCACTGCAATTTTGGGCTTGTACCATGATTCATATTCATTGAATTTGACATCTCTGCTTATGTATACTTCCTTACTCACCGGATCATAGCATTTTTATCCCTTATTCTCATCAAGATATCCAAGGAAAATGCATTTTACAGTCTTAGGTTCCATCTTCTTTCTCAAATCATCCGGAACATGAACATAACAGACACATCCAAAGACTCTAAGATATGCAATAGTGGGTTTCATGCCATACATTCTCTCATATGGTGACATATTATGAATCAAGGTTGTAGGTGTTCTATTCATAATGTGAACTGCAGTATGCACTGCTTCTGCCCAATATGACAATGGCATGTTCATTTGGTTCATCATTGCCCTTGCGACCTCTGCAATAATCTGATTCTTCCTTTCAGCCACACCATTTTGCTGAGGTGTATACCTGCATGTCAATTGCCTTTTGATACCATGATCTCTCGAGAAGTTACAAAACTCATATGACATGTACTCTCCACCATTATCTGACCTCAAACATTTTATCTAGCATCCAAACTGCTTTTCAACCATAGATTTAAATTCCAAGAACTTTTCAAATGCTTCACTTTTATGTTGCATAAAGTACACCCAAGTCATCCTACTGAAATCATCAATGAAAGTGATATAGAATCTACATTTTCCGCTCATGGAAACATTCTGACATGGGCCCCAAATATCTGAGTGTATTATTTCCAAAGGATAGCTGCTTATTCTCCCCCTCTTTGGAAATGGCAATCTCGACTGCTTACCAAATTGACAAGCCTCGCATACATGATCAAAATTCACATATCCTAAATGCGGTAGACCACGCACTATCTGTTTTGATTGCATTTGCTTCAATCTTTGCAAATTAACATGACCAATCCGTCTATGCCATAATTCCGCATCCTTATGTTGCCCATGTCCTCTCTCAACATACATAGAGTTTTGAGTCAGTGGAGTACCTACATCCAAAGCAAACAATCTTCCTTTCTTTCTACCATGAGCAATCACCCTGCTAGTTCTCCCATTATGGAACTCTTCAATAAAACATCCAAACTTATTGAATCTCACCTGTAATCCTTGATCTTTCATTTGACCAACCGATGCTAGGTTCTTAGTTATTGTGGGCACATAAAGTACATCACCAAACTTGTTCTCAATCCCATCTTTAGTAACAAGTGGCACACTACCAATATGAGTAATTTTGTGTAAAGTATCATCACGAGTGGCAACATATTCATCATTTATGCATTTTCTCCTTGCTATCAAACCACTTAGCATGATGAGTCATGTGGTTTGTAGCTCCTGAATCCAAAAACCAGTCATTGTCACTAAGAGGATGAGTCCAATCATGTGGTTTGATTCCAAGTGGCAATGGATCAGGGTGCACGATTTAAACCTGAGGTACAACTGGGCCCTAGTTCTTGACCAACGACACGAGGCATACCAAGCCCTAGGAGATGACGAGCAGTCGAATGACAAGTATTCCAGTGGACGAATACAAAGACTGCCAATCCTTCAGCGAAGAGAGCGAGGGTGAAATAGATACCATAGAATACGACACTGAAGGACAAGAAATTGAGCAGATACGAGCAGAGGCCAAGCCGTAGGAAAGGCAGACCCCTAGAATAGAGCGAGGAGTCATGCGCATGGAATGTGATCACGCTTGGTTGGAATGCATAGAAGCCATATACCTTGAGCAAGTAGGCCGAGCCCAGCCAGGATCGAGACGTCAGTACTTAGGATTGAATCACCATCTGAATTGCGGCCACCAGGGGAAACCACCTCTTCTAGTGAAGATGGAAGGTTTGACTCTGAATCGGAAGTTACTTCCGACAGTGATCCAGAGATCCCTAGGCCGCCCATGACCAGACGCACCAAGGAGGACCTACCCATCCACCTGAGGCGTAGATGATCAAGGCAGGAAAAGGCAAAGCACCCCAGGGATACACAATCAGAAGAATAGCGAAAGCCACAGGACCTCCCTAAACGCTTCACAAAATTCAAAAAAGGGGATAGGGTGGTAGTTCTGTTAGGTGCCAAACGTCAAGGCATGTCAAATTAGGCAAGCAAGCTAGATTACTATTTCCAAAGAGGGGGAGAATCAGCAGTTATCCTTTGGAAATGGTGCATTGTGATATTTGAGATCCATGTCAAAATGTCTCATTGAGTGGGAGATGTAGGTTTTATATCACTTTCATTGATGACTTTAGCAAAATGACTTGGGTTTATTTCATGCAATATAAAAGTGAAGCCTTTGAAAGATTTTTGGAGTTTCAAGCTATGATTGAAAACAATTTGGTTATTACATAAAATTCTTGAGGTTTGATAATGGAGGAGAGTACACGTCATATGAATTTTCAAATTGTTTGAGAGACCATGGAATCAAAAGACAAGTGGCATGCATGTATACACCTCAACAAAAATGGTGTGGTAGTAAGGAAGAACCATATCATTGCAGAGATTGCTAAGGCAATGATGAACCAAATGAATATTTCATTGACATATTTGGCAGAGGCAGTGCATACTACTGCAATATATATCATGAACATGACACCTACAACATTGACTCATCATGTATCACCATGTGAAAATATGTATGGCAAGACACCCATTGTTGCTTACTTCAGGGATTTTGGATGTGTTCGTTATGTTCATGGTCGTGATGATTTGAGGAAGAAGATGGAATCCAAGGCTATAAAATGCATCTTTCTTGGATACCCTAATGAGAAGAAGGGTTACAAATGCTATGATCTAGTGACTAAGGAAGTTTACATTAGTAGGGATGTCTGATTTAGTGAGTATGAATCATGGTACAAGCCCAAGATTGCAATGGACTTGGATTCTTATGAAAGTAGTGATGATGATGCTCATGGGAAGAAAATTTCAGCAAATGGTAAGCTTGGAAATCAACACTTGGAAGATATGTCTAGATCTCAGGAGAATGCAAAAAGTAGTGGTAGCTATAGTCCATGGAGTTGCAGGTTGAGGAGCTAACAAAAGAGTGCAAAAATTGCAAAAGGAAAGAGGCCTATGGCTGAAAGTATGGAATTCCTCATGTAAAAACTCTAGGTACTAGAAGTGCATGAAAATATGTGGCACCACATGCAAGAGCAATTGAGGCACCAAGTAGTGCACCTCAGTTGAGGGGATTAGAAAGGGTTAGATATCCTATTGATAGATTGACATATAATGGGTTCATGAAGCTACATTATGATTATATGTGTGGAACCTACTTGCTTTGAGGGAGTAGTGTGGAAAGCAAAGAATGGAGACAAGCTATGGATGAGGAGATGGATGCATTGAAGAAAAACAAAACTTAGGATTTAGTTCAGTTACCTCATGGAAAGAAATCAATTAGTTGGAAATGGATGTATAAAGTCAAGTGCTAATCGGATGGTTCTCTAGAAAGGTATAAAGCAAGGCTGGTTGCAAAGGATTATGCACAAACATATGGATTGGATTATGAGGAGACATTCTATCGAGTGGCAAAGATGACTACAGTGAGCTTCTATATATGTCTCGAAATTGTATCAGATGGATGTGAAAAATGCATTCTTGGATGGGAATTTAGAAGAGGAAGTGTACATGGATAAGCCTGAAGGATACGTGAATCCTAAATAGCTGCATTATGTATGCAAGTTGAAGAAGACATTGAATGGACTGAAGTAAGCACTGTAACATGTCCACTAGTATCATCCAAGACACGTCTTAGCAGTCCATCGGAAAGGATGTCTAGAAAGCTTTACCCGGAATTCCCATGGAATGTTACGGGATTTGTGAACTAGGGCTTTCCGCGTCTGCCATGTAGCGGAAGTATTCTGGCCGTTCCCACTTAGGATCGACCGAAATTAGGGTTTTCCTGATTGGTTCTTTCCTAACAACAACTAGCGTCGGACCCAAGCGAACTACTTTACGCCGAAACGCCAGGTCCGAAGCGGATTCACGTTGCACATAGTTCAAGGAGAATGGGAAACGAGAGGGATGCAAAGCTCAACCTCTCTGCCATAAGGCATAGTCCCATTCCATTCCCCTAAAACAGCGTAAATCAGATAAGACATAGGTCTAGGTCAATGCTTTCATTGTTCGAGTCCTTTGACAATCATCCCGCTGTTCTTCAAGATTTGAGAAAAGTTCCCGGCCAACCGACACCACCCAACCGTAGGGTGGACCCATGGCCCATCCTCTGCACTTTCCTCGGTTTGTTTTAGTTATGTAATTATCTAACACATTAATTGGACATGTAACAATCATCTTCTTTTATTAATCCGTTAAGAACTGATTCCTTCACGTAATCTTATCCCGTGACATAGAAAAATAATATCAGACAAGTTCTTTACTAACATATCATCATATTTATCTTTGAAATACAAGGAGTTCTGCCTGTAGGCTTGTCCATAAACCAGTCGAAGGCCATCCAGCAATCCACAGGGATCACTTATTCCAAGTTTTTGCTCGTAGACTAGTATGCGGGTCTCGAGATCCAATCCCGAGTCACGTTAGCCTCTTGTGTACAGCCCAAAAGGTGAGGGATTTACGGCTAGAGCCCCCCTAGCACCCAAGCATCCTCGTGCTCCAAGTAGCGCTCAATGGAGAGACCTCTCGCGGCGGGTTCGGTCCAAGTTCCCAGCGCGGTCAACAACCCCCTTAGTTAGGGTCAAGAAGACAGTCGGGGGTAACTGAAGCTGCCACTCCCTCCAGGCCTTCAACCTGAAGTATAGATATTCATTTAATTTGTAATTCATAAATCAAACAGTGCTCTAAAATCTCTAGTAAGAACAAACATTTCCATTAATCGATCTTGTTGTTGGTAAACTGCTAAGGAAGGAGTCTTTCCTTTCGAATGCATCTAGCACTCGATCTGGGGTGCCTTGCAACTTGGCAAGATCCTTTATATTCTGGGTTAGGGCGTACCCTATTAACCAGATTTGGTCAACCCTAAAGTTCATTGGATACTTTAGTTTCCGATTTTTAACCCTCCTTACTTAGAAGGATATCAAAGAATACATCCTTTTGCAAGATAACTTGCGTAAGGATCCGCCATTCTTGTTGAGGGTATTTAACCTTTCTTTTTGTGAATCAATCACAAGACCATATGACTTCGTACTTGCCACGCAAGTCCTGCATCGTAATATGCGATGAAACAATCCGTTTCAGTTTCTTTAAGCTGATGTTTGTCAGACCTAGGGTCTCCTAACTTTTATTATTTTCTCAGGGATAAACCCTAGTTCTTATTTTTTGGTTACAATTTACTGACTCTATATTCAGGGAATGTGGATAGGTATTTAAGGTATAGATGTTTCTTGGAATTTTACTTCATTCCCAATGAATATTTCGCGGCATTTTTAATTTGGTTAACTCTAGAAGGTAATTTCGAGATTACTTCCGTATGATTTGTTATCTACATGTCAATTGACTTTTCAATCTTATACTCCATCGATTTGAGGTTAGGTTAAATCCAACTAATCTTCCCTTTTCTTTGCGAACAAACTCATGCTAAATAAGCAATCTTTCTCTTGCTAAGTTATGTAGTTATCAATGACAACTTCCTAGAGTTTAAGCATCGCAAGAATCCTTTCATGATTTGCACTTTCCATGATGATTTGTTGTAAAGAGGAATAGGGGTTAATGGTGCAAGTTGCAGTTTATATCTTCCAGACTTAACCGAAGTAAACTACTTTAGTGGATAAATAATCTTGCTCATAAATCGTTTCAATGCATAATACTTTTTTGAAGAAAAACTATGTTTATACTTTATTTATTTTGCATGTTTAATTAAATTAAATTCCTTCATCGTAAATAACTAGGACAAAATATATATCTTATCCCTAACAAATCATCTTGCATGTTTGCATTAAAACCGATATAAATTAAGAAGGAAAAACCTGGGTTTGGGGTGAGATATCCACATGGTTGCCGAGAGATGACCCTCCCGCAGCTACTCCTTGGACTTTCTTAGGCGGCATCACAGTTGTAATCCTTCGAACGTGAAAGAAGCTTTACACTCCCTTTCAGAATTCCACCATCGCTTCAATACTCTTCTTCTCTTTATCGAGGCAAGGAATCGCTAAGGGATTAACCACGAGAAGGGGGTAGTAAGACCTTTAAGGTCTTAATTTCTTCGGGAGGGCAAGGTTTACAAAGCCTAATGAAAAGGTCCTATAGGGATTTATATACGGTGAAAAGGGTGTGTGTGAGTGTGGTTTCAAAAACATATGAAGGGGCCTTGGGAGATCTTTGGGCATAGGAGTGAAGGGTATAGGAAGGGGGATTCTTGGAGAGGTTTTTAGGGAACGGGGTGGAAAAGGCTTAGGGGTTTAAAACCGGGGGTGAAAGGGTAAAAGGGGAAAGGTGAAGGGTGAGGGGTTTATAGCACCGGGGGGAGGGCGGGGGGGGGGGGGGAGAAGGGTGTGTAAGAAAAAGGGGACACGCGGTTTCAAAAAAAAACACAAGAAGGGGCTTATAAATTTAAGCACGGGGGGGGGGGGGGGGGGGGAGTAATAAGGCTTTTCAAGCCTTAGTTCTTTTTGGGGGTTCCATCCATGGGAAGGGGTTTTATGGGGGCTCCACGGGAAAGGGCTTAATGGCTCCACGGGAAGGGGCTTAATGGCTCCACGGGAAGGGGCTTAAGGGCTCCACGAGAAGGGGCTTAAGGATTTAAAAAAACCAAGGGAAAAGATTTGATGAGGCAATAACAAGGGGGGAAAAAGGCTTAAGAGAGCCCCCCCCTTGGAAGCTTCTAATAAGCTTCTTAGAAGCTTTTGGGGGAGGAAGTAGACTTTCTCACGTCGCCTCCTATTCTACTCCCTCAATCTTGGCGTCCTTTGGGAGCCCCGACATAGGGAAGAAAAGGAGGGAGGGACGTTTCTGCGGCAACAGGCTCTCTCTCTCTCTCTCTCTCTCTCTCTCTCTCTCTTTCTCTCTGCATTTCGTGTTGATGGAGTGTGGGAGGAATGACTGATGCAGATGCAAAAGGATGGCATTGGCGATCAGGATGATATGATGTGACAGGATATGGTATTGAATTAGAGGCCACGAGACAATATTGGTGTTATGCGGTTGCAATAATAAAGATGATGGGCGGGCAAGGAGCAACAACTATCAATGAAGCAGCTATAGACATAGCCTTCAAAATTCCCTCTCTTGTTCTATCTTGGCGGCGTCAGGGCTCATTTCCCTCCTCCCCTAGCTCTCATGGTGAAGGGTTTTATAGGGGGAGGGAAGGAGTTCCTCCCTCACGGCGTGTCGCCCTGCATGAAAGTTCTGGATATGCAAGCTCCAACGATTAGGAGCTTGGTATCCTTACTAAATCCTTACTCCCCTCCAGCACGACCCGCCACCGAGAGAGAAAAAGAATATTTGATAAAGTAAAGCCGCCAAGAGAGGAGAAGAATATTTGATATATTACATTCTCTCCCCCTTGGAAGAATCAAGATGTCCCCATCTCGAGATAAACTGGGGATATTGATGGTTGAGAGTGCCTTCATCTACCCAAGTGGCATCCTCTTCGGGATAATCTTTCCACTAGACAAGGCATTCTCTGAAGGTTCTGGATCTTAATTGTCTCTCCCTAACATCTAAGATCCTATCAGGCCTTAGTTCAAGGACTCCTTGACTAGGCATTACAATTTGTTGCAATCTATAAGCAATAGGTCCTAGGCATTTGAGGATCTTGTATGGCCCACAATACCTTGGACTTAACTTCTTGCAATTTCCTAAGACTAGAGAACTCTTTTTAGGGTGTACACGAATGAAGACCATGTCTCCTTCTTCGAAGACTCTTTCTTGACGCTTCAAATCTACGTATGTCTTCTGTCTATCCTTGGCCGCTTGTATGTCCTATCTTAATGACTTTATTTGATCATCCATGTCTCCCAACATGTGTCTTGAAGCTTCAACCCTTAGGGTTGGATCAGAAAAGTTTAGGGGACTTTTGCAGTCATGACCATATAATGCTTTGAAAGGGGTCATTTGAATGCTTTGCTGGTAAGAAGCATTATAGGCGAATTCAATCAAAGGCAAGTATTGAATCCACCTCTTTAGCTCTCGACAGCAGTATGATGCCCTAAGCATAGCCTCGATGACTTGATTTACTCGCTCTGTTTGGCCATCCATTTGGGGATGCTAGGCGGTGCTAAAACAGAGTTGAGTCCCAATAGCTTCAAAGATAGCTCTCCAGAAGTGTGATGTGAAGAGAGAATCACGATCACTAATGATTCTTCTGGGTAAACCATGTAGCTTGAATATCTCCTTGATAAACAATCTTGCAATATCTGATGCTTTATAGTTTGTCTTTACTGGAATAAGGTGTGCAACCTTAGTAAGCATGTCAACCACAACCATGATGGAGTTGTATCCTCCCTAGACTTGGGATAGGCCTACAACAAAATCCATACTGACGAATTCCCATTTCATTTTGGGGATGTCAAGCGATTGCAGTTTCCCTGGCATCATGACATGTTCGGCTTTGATACGGTGGCAAGACAAACACTCGGTGACATATTTGAGAACGTCACCTTTGAGCCTCTCCCAATGGTAGCTCTTCCTAACTGCATTAAGAGTCTTAGCATAGCCAGGATGTCCTATGAAAGGAGTGTAATATTTCCGCACACTGCGTACCGTAAATATTGCCTTCCCGCACGCCGTGTAAACCCTGTGCAAGGGTATTCCCTACTTCGTAATTATTTGTAACCTAATCCACACCATGCACGTTCAAAATGAGGTCTCCACGTTGAGAATCAAAGGCCGGGGTTGAAGACCGTAAAAGCCGCGAGGAAACAACCGCTTGGGAAGGGCAAATGGGATAAATTCAAGGCAAATTTTTTTATTAATTATCCCTTCCCCCAACCGATGCATGGATGGAGGAGAGGGAGTGTGGGGAGGAATGGCCAAGGAGGAGTGGGACGGGTATGCATGAGGAGGAGTCCTCCACGTGTGTGGAGGCCCTCTTTCCCAAGGCCTATAAGAACCCCCTCTTGGAAGGGGGGAAAGGGGGAACAGAAGGCGGCAGAAGACTGCCGTGAAGGAAGGGGTGGAAGGAAGGGACGTGCTGGACGAGCGTGAGAGGGAGGAGGACGGCCGGACGGGCTGTGAGAAGGGGGGAAGGTCGTCGTGCAGAGGGAAGCCGCCGTGCAGTCCGCCCAGCCCGCGAGCCACCACAGCCGCCACCAGGTCACCTCAGTCCGCCGCCGCTGCTGGATAACGACCCCTTTCTCCCCCCTCGACGTCGCAGGCAGAAGCTTGGAAGCTTCTTAGAAGCTTCCTAATAGAAGCTTCTAAGGGGGCTTCCTTAAGTCCCCTTCCCACTACATTTCCCCCATAGGTCTATCCACACCCCCGGGACTTTGAAGAGAAGGAGGCGACGAGCCTTCTCACCAATCACCCAATAAGTCCATCTCGAGACTTTGAAGAAGAGGGGGCTACAAAAACCCCTTCCCACCAGTCATCCCTGGGCCGGGATTTTGAAGAATAAGAGAGGAAGCCCATAAAGGCCCTTCCCACTAATCACCCATAAGGCCCTAGGCTTGGGATTCAGAGTTTCCCCTTTTCCCGCAAGGCCCACAAAATCCTTCCTAAACCCGGAATTTCAAGGTGAATTAAAGCTCTCAAACCTCCATTGTCCAAGGGACCTCATAAGAACCCTAAGGCCTTCCCAAGTCAAAATCCGCAAGTCGAAACTTCGGTCAAGGAAGCCATATTTCGAAAGGGATCTCCTGCGTACCAGGGAGAAAAGAACAAGATCTTGAGGCTGCGTACCAGGGCGAGCAAATTCACGGATTGCGTAAGGGAAAAGGCAACCTGGGAGTCCGTAATTATGACATAATGGCCCCTAAAAAGTCACAAGACGCGCCTGCGAAAGGATCTTCTCCTAGTGCATACGTGGATATTTCCCGGAGTCCACAAGTCCAGGTTTTTATCTATTTGGATTCCACACAAAAGTATTGAATTATTCACGATAACTTCACGGAGTAGGAAGCACTCATGCATGTTCGAATTCAACTAGTCAAGTTAAATGCAGTTGGAAAATGAATTGGCTATTTGAACATTTATTAGAAATAGCTTAAGATATGAAAATTGATCATTGGTACATTCAAAGGAATGAATGAAAAGAGCATAAGGTGTCTTTGCATTTGTAAGACCTTATCAGCAAGTTTTCCTTTTGTGTATTCAAAAGCGACGAGCCTAGGACAACTGTTGCCTCATTACAAGGTTGAAATTATTGAGGTACACCTTTTTACTAGGCATAGAAAGATTAATGGCATGTCCCATTTTTAGATAGATCTTCCTTGTAATGTTTCATGAGGGAAAGTTAACACCCATAAGATGTTATTCGAAAAGGAATAAGGGGCACGAAAATGATCTATGGACTTGCAAGTGGAATGATTATTTGATGTAAGTCCTAGTAGGACCTAGGGAAGTTAGTGTCCGGATTATCAGGCATTTTTACCTTACCAAGGAAGGATAGGGTTATTGTGAACCATGTGATGCGTAGAAGCAGTGAATCGCATGTTTACACGTATTGGTGTAGTTGTAACTATTGTTCTCCATTAAATCTAGTTTATTACCTTTGGGAAAGGTTCATCCTTGACGCAGGACAAGTATATTGTGTTGTCTAAATCACATAAACCACACGCGATTCATATGGGCATGGTTCAGTCGATATGATAAGTATCCCAAGTGCTAACTAGGGTTTAGTGCGATAAGAATTCGACCTAGTTTTACACTTGTTGCCAAGTCAAAACCCGCAAACCCAAAGATCTTACACACATTCACTAAATGTTGAGTCAATTGGATGTTCATGCATAAAATGATCTAAGGTTCTATTCTAAGGATCATTCGTTCTAATGATGAAACTCCGACGGAGTTGCAAATTTCTAGGACCATGGGCCAACATAATTAGGAATGGGTTGGAGGATACCCTTAACCCTGCTACTCGGCTAGAGGTAATTCCGTGGCCAGAGGACGCCATTCAATGGGTGGAATGATCCCGTGGAATAGATGCAACACATGTGCAAAAGTTGCAACATCGTATAGACTTGAGATTTGTCCACAAGAAAGTTTTATCATCTCTCGAAATGAGGTTGGCAAGTTATTGAAAGAACTTAACTTACAAGAGGATGAATAATCATCTTGTTACTCACTTTTCTTGGGGGATAATTGCCAAGGAAAAGGAAAGTTAGGTATTTGCCTTGAAGCAAATGACCAGACTATAAACTAAAGCGACATGGAGCGCTGGAATCTACCACAACAAAACCTAAAGTATTGGTAGGGTATGACCTTAACCCAAGAACGATAGGAATCTTGCCAAGTTGCAATTGATTCCGGATCGAATGCGGGTTGCATTCGGAGAAAAGGAGTCACTCCTTAACAGTTTGCCAGCTAAACGATCACTGGAAATTGATTGTGCTTGTAACAGTTTAGAAAGCACTGTTTGCATTGTTTGCGCAATGAACTAAAGGACGAAAATATATCTAAATACTTCAGGTTGAAGCCTGAAGGGAGAGGCAGCTTCAGTTACCCCCGACTGCCTGCCTGACCCTAACCAAGGGGGTTGTTAGCCGCGCTGGGAACGTGGACCGAACCCGCCGCGAGAGGTCTCTCCGTTGAGTTCTACTTGGAGCAGGAGGACGCTTGGGTGCCAGAGGGGGCTCTGGCCGTAAATCCCTCGCCTTCGGGGCCCTGCACAAGAGGCTAACGTGACTCGGGATTGGATCTCCAGGCCCGCATACTAGTCTACGGGCGGAAACTTGGATTAGTGATCCCTGGTGGATTACTGGATAGCCTTCGGGAGGATTATGAATACGCCTACAGGTGGGAACTCCTTGAATTTCAAAGATAAAAGGATAAAATGATAATAAGGAAGTTGTTTGGCATTGTTTTATTTATGTCCTGTGATAAGATTACGTGAAGGAACCAGTGCTTAACAGGGTTAATTAAAGAAGCTGTTTGTTATATGTCAAACTAATGTGGTAGGTAATTACATAACTAAAACAAACCGAGGAAAGTGCGGAGGATGGACCATGGGTCCGTCCTATGGATGGGTGGTCCCGGTTAACCGGGAACTTTTCTCAAAGTCTTCGACGAACAGCAGGTTGATCTTCAACATCAAAGCGAATAACGAGGACGATGACCTAGTGTTACATCCTACCCGATTTACGCTGTTTTAGGGGAATGGAATGGGACTATGCCTTATGGCAGAGAGGTCGAGCTTTGCATCCCTCTCGTTTCCCATTCTCCTTGAACCAAGTGCAGCGTGAATCCGCTTCAGACCGGGCGCTTCTGCGTAAAGTAGTTCGCTCGGGTCTGACGCTAGTTGTTGCTAGATAATGACCAAACAGGAAAACCCAAATTCAGGTCGATCCTAAGTGGGAACGGCCAGGATACTTGCGCTACGTGGCAGACGCGGGAAGACCTAGAACGCAAGTCCCGTAACATTCCATGGGAGTGCCGAGCGGAGCTTTCTAGACATCCTTCCCGATGGACTGCTAAGACGTGTCCGGGATGATTCTAGCGGACACGTTACAAGGAGAATCATGAGCTTCCCACAATATCTTCTGCTTAAGTGATTTGTTTGCTGGTATACACGGCCTTGTTCTATAGTAGGCAAGTCCATTATCAATGGAAAATTCCTGATATTTAGCCTGCAGCTTTTGGTTCTGGTCCTTGATAGAGATCTCCTTTAACATTGATTGGTAGATCAAATCATGGCATGCTTCCTCTCTAGCTAATTCAAGTATAGGGTTGTTTCGCATAGATATTTTCATAGCTAGAGATTCTGCAAGATTATGAAATTTAGAAATGCCTTGCGACTAAGTGCATCGGCAACTACATTCTCTTTCCCTGGTCGGTACTTGATTTCAAAGTCATATTTGTCCAACACTTTAATCCACCGACGTTGCCTCATGTTGAGCTCGTTCTGGGTAAAGATCCATTTGAGACTCTTATGGTCCGTTACTAGAGTAAACATGTTACCCAACAGGTAGTGTCTCCAGAGATTTAGAGCATGGATGACAGCTAGTAATTCCAGATCATGCGTAGTATAATTCTTTTCATGACTCTTCAATTTCCTTGAAGAGTATGCTACTGGATGACCTTCCTGCATAAGTACACACCCCAAGGCAAGAATACTAGCATCAGTTACTACCTCGAATTCCTTATTCAGGTCTGGAAGTTTTAGAATAGGTGTTGATACCAAACTTTGCTTTTATTTGTCGAATATATTCTGTTCGGAAGTTGACCATGTAATGGAAGTCTGCTTCTTCAGTAAATCCGTCAGAGGTGCTGCAATCAAAGCATAGTTTCTTATGAAGACCCTATACCATCCTGTCAATCCAAGAAAGCCACGTATCTCTTTGACGGATACTGGTGTTGGCCACTCAAGCACATCTCTGACCTTGGCTGGGTCAATTGATATTCCTTTTGCTGATACTATGAATCCAAGATATTCAATCTGATGTTTTAAGAATGCACACTTCTTCATTTTTGCATACAGCTTATGTGACCTCATTATCTCAAGGACAATCCAAAGTTGAGGTTCATGATCTTCTTCTTATTTAGAATAGACTAAAATGGCATCAAAGAAGACAAGCACGAAATCATCAAGATATGGCCTAAAGATATCCTACATTAACCTATTGAAGGTGGCAGGTGCATTCGTAAGCCCGAATGACATAACTAGGAACTCAAAGTGCCCATATCTTGTATTGAAGGCCGTCTTTGGGATATCTTCTCTCTTGATCCTTATGTGATAGTAACCTGACCTGAGATCAATCTTGGAGAAGTTCTTTGCGCCCTGAAGACGATCAAGAAGCTCATCTATTCTAGGAATAGGATACTTGTTCTTGACTATTGATTGATTCAACCCTCGGTAATCAATACATAGTCGAAGTGTCCCATCTTTCTTTTTCTGGAATAGTACTGGAGCTCCCCACAGTGAATTGCTAGGCTGGATGTAGCCCTGATCTAACAATTGCTTGAGTTGTTCCTTCAACTCAATTGCTTTTGGTATGGACATTCTATAAGGTCTCTTTGCAATTGGTGCAGCTCCAGGTACTAACCTAATCTCATGATCCACTTCTCTTTGAGGCACAAGTTCAGTCAACTCTTCAGGAAATACGCCCACGTATTCCTTTAGCCAAGAAGGTCCTTCATGAGACTCTTGCTTTTTATCTAATTTGTTGAGTTTGATCAAGTATACAGGTAATCCTTTTGTGACTCCTTTTATGATTCGAGATACTTTGGCCAATTGGATTCTTGGCACTCTTGCCTCACCTTGAGTTGTGACTAATTCCCTTTCAGAGTTTTGAAAGGAAACTTGACCCTTTTCACAATGAATGTGGGCATCGTTGGGCCTAAGCCAATCCATTCCGAGTAGACACTCATGGATACCTAAATTCATGACTCTGAATTTAACCGAAGTCTTCTTTCCTCCCAAAGAGAATTCCACCTTAGTAGTTTGCCTGGTACAAGTAATCTCACGACCATTTGTCAATTCCACAAGCAGGGTAGGTGCTTCTACTGTGGCTGCTCCTAATCTTTTTGTACATGCTAGAGAGATAAAGGAATGTGTGCTGCCACAATCAATCAAGGTCTTGAAACCTTTACCTTGATAGTCCGACGGTATCTGAATCACCGAGAACTGGCGATTTGGCCCTTTCTTGTGTAAAGCGGCATGGACTGTCACTCTTTCGAATTTTGCTTCCATGGTCGGATCTTCCTCTTTTTCTTCTTTGCATCTTCGCCTATTAGCAATGCAGGCGGTTATTCCTCTTCCTCGGGTAGCGGCTCCTTGACCACGGCCTGTTCCTTGGAGAGGCGCTTGGCGATGTCCTCCACCGAGCTTGGGACATTGCCTCTTGAAGTGACCGGGTTCATTGCAGTGGAAACAACGAAGGTTTCGGCCATTACTTTGATTAGGAACAAAGTTGTTGACGTTATTCGTCCTTGCTTTCTTTCTTCATCCTTGATTATGACCTTGAACTCTCTTCATTAGAGGTCTAAATGCTCCTCTATTCAGGTCATTATAAGACCAAGTTTTGTTACCCCTTGGTCTAGCTTGCACCTCCTGAATTATAGGCGCTGCTCGAATGAGTGCATCCTGAAGATTTGATGGACGCATAGATTCGAGACGGGTATTTACTGGTGGATTTAAGCCCGCACAAAATTTAGACACCTGCTGTGTCATGTCCATTTGTGGCGCATACTTTAAAAGTGAGATGAATTTAGAGTAGTATGCATCAAGAGTGCGTCCTAGCCTTTTTAGCTCGTAGAACTTGTTCATTTTCTGCATGCGATATGCAGGTGGTAAGTATCTTTCCTGCACGGCTTTCTTCAGCTTCTCCCAAGTAACAGATCCCTCTTCAATCCCTTGATCCCTGCACCATTGCTTCCACCAAAGTCTAGCTTCGCCGGTGAGTTTTAACTTTGCGAGCATAGCCTGATTGGCGGGTGCAGTACCAGCTACTTCAAAGTAATCCTCCATGGATTCAATCCAAATTTCAGCATTAGCCTGAATGAATCTGCCTCTCCCGTCAAACTCGGGTGGCTTAATCTGCTTGAGAAGGAACTTGTTTTCCTGGCTCACAGCAATACTTGATGTAGGAGGCAAATTAGGAACCTGTACTTGGGGTTGTGCCTGAATAAAGGTTTTCTTAACGTTATTATATGATATTCGATGTTAGCTTCTATCACATCTTTAATTCTTCTATCTCGTAAATAATGTAGCTACTTAATTGCTTATCAACTCTTATACACAGCCAGACATTGATAAAAGAAGTCTTTATTTGTATTTATATGGGCGTAGCCCTTTCGAATACAACGTTTCATGCGATGATAAGCCAATTGTTACATTTAGTTTGGGGAGAACAACATTGTATTGCATTTATCTATAGGAACTGTGTAATAGTAGGGTTTTGGGTCATGGATCTTCAGGAATCGATAACTCATTGGAAGTTCATGATATCCTTTCTGTTGGAATCCATACTTCTCATGGCAGCCCAACACTTTAATCCTGTCGGCGGGGATTACACGAGTTACTTCCTCATATACATATGAGTCCATCTCAACCCTCCAACCTTGAATATGTAAAGTCGAATTTACATGAGCTTCCACAAAAATGAACAACTTCACAACTTTCAGGTTTCCCAACCACTTGATCCTCTTTAGGTTGGTCTGTAGATAAGCAAACCGGCGGGCGGCTATATAATAGATTCGTGAAGCACCTGTCCATCTTCGTTCCATGTACAAAGGTGATGGATTATAGATCTCCTCTAGGATGTTCATCATCCGAATTCTTTGTCTATAAAGTGGAGATCGCATTGCAGTCATAAATATGACTCGAAATCCGCATCTGCCACGTAGCGAAAGTATTCTGGCCATTCCTACTTAGGATCGATCAGAATTAGGGTTTTCTTGATTAGTCCTTTCCTAACAGCAACTAG